>NC_090021.1:247501231-248168017 GCF_037176765.1 Anolis sagrei | reverse complement strand
ACAATCTGAAAATAAACATATAAGGAAACTATATCAGCAGCTATTAAAATGGGAAACAGAAAAAGAGATAGTCAAAAATAATATGGTGAAATGGGCAAAAGACCTGGGCCGCCCAATACATTTCTCGGAATGGGAAGAAATCTGGTCCAGAAAAATAAAATGTGTATACTCAAATGATTACAGGGAGAACTGGTACAAACTATTTTTTAGATGGTACCTAACTCCAACGCAACTGGCCAGAATTAGTAGAGGGAAGCTGGAGAGTGGGTGTTGGAAATGTAAAAGAACTATTGGAACTTTCTGGCACATGTGGTGGGGGTGTAAAAAGGTGAACGCCTTTTGGCGAGCAATTCACAAAGAATCTGAAAAGATATTGAAAAAGAAACTCTCCTTAAAACCTGAGCTTTTTCTGTTGGGAATAATTGATTCTGACATGGACAGCAATGATAGTAAGATCCTTTTCCACCTCTCAACAGCGGCCAGAATCCAACTGGCCCGTTACTGGAAATCTCGAGAAATCCCTACAATTGAACAGTGGACTTTAAAGATATATGATGTTATGAATATGGACCTCTTGTCCCGGAGACTATCAGATAATGAAGAGAAGAAGAAATATACCGATTGGGAAAATTTTTTGGAGTACCTGGACAAAGAAAGATAAATCTTAGAAGATAAATTTAAGTGGTAGCCTGACAATGTATTAGAATAAAATCTGATAGATATGTTATCAGTCATAATATGTATTTATAAGATTATTGATCTGTCTGCTTAACCTGGAAGTATTTGTAAATTCACCCATGCCTAATGTGTCTGCTTTTAAACGTCTTTTCCCCCTTCTCTATCCCCCCCAACCCGCACCCCTCCCCTCCTCTATACCCCCTCCTCCCCCGCTTCCCCTCCTAGAAAACCCCCCCTACCCACACCTCCCCCTCTATTCCTTGACCCTCATGTGTTCCAGTGCCGTCTATTGTTTTTATAATTGTATCAAAACTAACAATAAAGTTTATTTAAAAAAAAACAACTTCTGCTGCATCCATTAGTATTAATGCAGTCATGGCATTGTGAATCTTGGGTTGCTGTGAGTTTTTGGGGCTGTATGGGCTCGTTCCAGTGTCATTCTCTCCCAAAGTTCCACCTGCATCTGTGGCTGGATGCCCACTGTACTGTTTAAATCGGTAATCAGTTAACATCCCAATAATCTGAAAGGCCAAACTTGAGGGGCTGTTTCTTCACAGTGAGAGTGAAAATAAAGTTCGACTCAAAGAGAAGTGCATTCCACAACCAAAGAGCTACCCAGGAGGAATTCGCCTGTATCTCCATTAAGTAGGACACTGCAAGTAATGGGATTCCTAAGCGGAGCTTGCCCAGAACAGCAGATTTCCCTTATACTGGTGGAGCAAAGAGCAGGGGTCACCTGAGGCAGATCCAACTACATTTAGTTTACTATTCAACTATGTCCCTTGCAAGATCTATATTCCTCTGCTATCTGGGAAGGGCATTAGGGGTTAGTATCCCATCTGCCCAATGTGGAGGACTATGAAGACAATTAATGGCCAGAGAGGTTAATCACAAAACAAGTAATCTCCTTGTGTTCCTCAAGAGGTGGGTGAAAAAAGTGAACAAGCTCAGATTTCTGCCCCAACCAGAAATCTAATTTGGGATCAAGCTGACCAATAACCAGAACCATAGAGTTGGATGAGACCTAGTGGGCAATCCAGTCCAACTCCCTGCCAAGAAGCAGGAAAATAGCATTCAAAGTACCCCTGACAGATGGCCATCCAGCCTCTGCTTCGAAGTCTCCAAAGAAGGATCCTATACCACACCCTGGGGCAGAGAGTTCCACTGCTGAACAGCTCTCACAGTCAGGAAGTTCTTCCTAATCTTCAGGTGAAATCTCATTTCCTGTAGTTTGAAGCCATTGTTCCACGTCCTAGTCTCCAGGGCAGCAAAAAACAAACTTGCTCCCTCCTCCCTATGACTTCCCCTCACATATTTATACATGGTCATCATGCCTCCTCTCAGCCTTCTTCAGGCTAAACATGTCCAGCTCTTTAAGCCACTCCTCATAGGGCTTGTTTTCCAGACGCTTGATCATTTTAGTTGCCCTCCTCTGGACACATTCCAGCTTGTCAACATCTCCCTTCAATTGCGGTGCCCAGAATCGGACACAGTATTCCAGGTGTGGTCTGACCAAGGCAGAATAGAGAGGTAGCATGACTACCCTGGATCTAGACACTAGACTCCTATTTATGCAGGCCAAAATCCCATTGGTTTTTTTTGCCACCACATGACACTGTTGGCTCATGTTTAACTTGTTGTCCACGAGGACTCCAAGATATTTTTCACATGTACTGCTATCGAGCCACACGTCGCCCATTCTGTATCTTTGCAGGTTCTAATCTATTGCATGCATGATCTGCTTCTAACAATACTATGATGCAGTCAATCAAATTTTCAGCAGCTCAGCCATTTCACTATGAGGTGAGAGCACTAGAAATGTTACGTGTATGTATGGAGCTCTCTCTTTATACACATGGAGTGGTAGAGTGATGTGAATGGACTGGTCTACATCTAATCTACAGATTAGATGACAACTGGGAGGTACATCTTCTGTTGCATTATTCAGTTGCCTCTCAACTTGCCTAATTGTCTGGTAGCTGCATCCTTTCAAAGAAACAGCCACGTTAGCCTATTGCAGTATAAAAAGAATTTTAAAGATTGATTTGTCTTTTAGCATGAGCTTTCATGGATATCAATCCAATTTTGCAGATGTACCAATGAGATAAGTACTAATGCCACAGGTTTAAACATGCTTCTGTATTTTTTTCCTTTTAAAAATCAATATATACCAGAACAACACAAATCACAATCAAAACAACTGGTTCCTCTAATGCAAATGAGATGCTCCTAGGGCTACCAAGGCACCTCTGTCTATTGCTTTTAATCCTACTAGCAGTCCCCTGCCACGCATTGCTGTGGCCCAGTCTGGTGATCTGGAAACTAAAGTAATGAGAAGTGTTGGTTTCTAATATATGTAATTTCTTTATGCTTGTGGGTAAACGGTATTCCTTGTTGTTTCTTTGTCAGTGTTGATGTGGAGATTATTTGGTTTGCCTACTCTGGAACATGCAACATATTATTGTCCTTCTTTAGGGGTCCCTTTAAGATCTATGATACTATATCTCTCTGTGTGTGAATCATATCTATCTATCTATATCTATGGTTAGATGGCTCTTTGTCAGGAGGGCAAAGAGCCATCCCTTCTAGTGTTTTCTGTTGGTCATGGGAGTTCTGTGTGCCACATTTGGTTCAGTTCCATCATTGGTGGAGTTTAGAATGCTTTTTGATTGTAGGTGAACTATAAATCCCAGCAACTACAACTCCCAAAGGACAAAATCAATTTTTTTGAGTGATGGTCAGTTTTTGGGTTAGTAGGTGTATTGTGTCCAAATTTGGTGTCAATTCGCCTAGTGGTTTTTGAGTTCTGTTAATCCCACAAACAAACATTACAATTTTATTTATATAGATTGTGAACTGATCATGTGCAAAGGTGTGGAGCGAATCGACCAAGCAGGCAATTTTAAGTTCCAACAGCTTACTTGTCTCCTGAAGTAGCAACAAGTGAGCAGGTATATTCTTCTTCTCACTCATTCTTCTGTGAATCAAAGAGTGAAGGAAAACCAGAAGTGAAAATGAAATAGTTTCCTAGTCTCACAGGTTCTTTCTTGGGCAAAGTCTGAGCATATGTCCAGCAGGCAGAACATAGGGAGGAGGATTGGCAAGGTGGAGGCACCTCCTGCTTAGCTTCCTGGTGTCTCTCAGCAGGCAGGTCATAAAGTGAAGGGTGTTGGAAGGATGTAAACTCTAGGGTTGCCTGATTGATGGTGCTGCTTCTATAGAAGTTGGCAGCTGCGAAGCAAAGAACATGTGGAGCTGATGGGAAAGAAGTAAAATAAGAAATTCCAGGAAGATTTGCATGGATAGGTTGAGACTCTGGCATCAAGACACTTCTTGCTCTTGGGAAGCCCTCAAGCAACACTGTCATGCAAGAAAAAGAATCTTCCTACTGTTGAAAGCTCCTCTTTACAGAACCATTGCAAGAATGTGGCATTTATCCTCTTTGTTTTGTTATATGCTTTCAAGTTGAGTGTGAAGGAGATGATCCTATCATGAGGTTTTCTTGGCAAGATGTGTTCAGAGGGGGTACTGCCTTTCCCTTAGACCAGGGGTCCTCAAACTAAGGCCCGGGGGCCGGATACGGCCCTCCAAGGTCATTTACCCAGCCCTCGCTCAGAGTCAACCTAAGTCTGAAACAACTTGAAAGCACACAACAACAACAACAACAATCCTATCTCATCAGCCAAAAGCAGGTCCACACTTCCAATTGAAATACTATTAAGTTTATATTTGTTAAAATTGTTCTTCGTTTTAATTATTGTATTGTTTTTAAGTGTGTTTTGCACTACAAATAAAGTATGTGCAGTGTGCATAGGTATTCATTCATTTTTTTCAAATTGTAATCTGGCCCTCCAACAGTTTGAGAGACTGTGACCTGGCTCTCTGTTTAAAAGGTTTGAGGACCCCTGCCTTAGACTGAAAGAGTGTTGATTTTTCTCAAGTCTACTTGGTATGTAGATTACAAACTTCCAAAATGTTTTGTGTAGAAAAATCCATACTGAAAGCAGATAGTCTGGGAATCCTATTTCTACAAATTGTACACGGCAAAAGTATGATAGCTGGGACCCAATGCTGGTTGCACAACATGGGTCAGAATTACACTTGCACAGCGAGTGAGAGACGCTCGTGTATGCTATAAATGTGACCATTGCTAACTGCCATTTTTACCATCCTTCACTATCACTCAAACTTAAGTTAATTACATGTGGATGAAGCATGCTATAAACTCGTGCACGGCTTCACTTCTCTAATTCTGACCCGCCTTACACAACCAGCATTGGTTCCCAGCTATCATACTTTTGCCTTGTACACATTTTGAAATTTACTAAAAGCAACTGTTTTGTTTTAATACTTGAAATGTGTTCAATAAACAATTCAACAAAATGAACAAATGAACAGAAGAAAGGGGAGTTTGGTTTAATGTACTTGACTTATTTATTATGTATTATTAGCATCACTGAATCAAGAGACAGCTGCTGAAATTTCTCTTGACTTTTCTGACACAGAGAACATCTTCAGGACATACCCAAGTGTTGACACAGCGGCTTGAGCAGCTATGATCCTATTACACTGAGCTTACATTCTTTGCATTGGTAACTTGTGAGGAGCATATGTCCAAACTCTGGATTTGCCCCAGTGCCCTTCAAAGAAATGTTGCCATTAATGGAGCAAATGGTGACATTCTTACTGAGCTTGGTGGAGCCCAAATTCTCTTACTGATTTTTGTTTGTGCTGACATCTTAGGCAGCTCATTGTCTCTTGGCAGACTCCCAGCTCTTTCCAGGCAGATATATTTCTGGATAGATGACTATAAGGACAACACACAGTGAAGGACGGTGACTTTGAAAGGAGCCACTTCTGCTAATCTGTCTCCTGCATGTCCTGTCTTGTAAAGGACGTACTGAAATCCAGTCCTCCCATTAAAGCTGGACCTGGCTGCTCATTCTGCACAGTGAGATTTGCCCTCATTAGATCGATTTCTCTGGTTTTTGTAGAACACAGGGAGTAAATGCCCCAGAAGAGTTTTATGCTAAATTGAGACAGAAACTCACGATGAGGTAGTTATATAGAAGTGTTGCACAATTTATGGTGCCTGCCCTTGAAAGAACTGGCAAAACCATCTCTGAGTATTTCTTGCCTGAGAAAACCCTTCAAGGGGTCTTTCTAGGTTAGCGTAAGTCCCCCACCCCTGCCCTCCTAGTCCCTCTGCAGCTTTAAGAGTGTGTATTATACAGTCAGCTGTGCAGCTCCTTCAACAAGGGTGGGGAGGAGGGTACATTCTGCATAGCATCCTATGGGGACACATGGGCCAGAGTGACAGTTTCTTACCTGCTTTTCCAAGCAGAGGATTTCACTATGTCACACACCTATTTTCATTGCCATTAATCTGGAGAATCCAGTGAATAATACTCTTTTAATTTAGTTTAAAGTACATATCTTACAGTACGTGAGGTTCTTTGCGCTAGCAAAACTGAAGAGACCTTTGCTGCTGTCACCAAGTAGCAATGATAGGTCTGGAGTCAGTTTCCTGCACTGCAAATAGATTAGCACAGTCAAAACTGATATTGAATGATGATCCTCTCCTTAGTACTCCTCATGTCGACAGCCTTAAGTGTTGGGTATGATGGTGGTTTTTTAAATGGAACATTTTTTCTGGACTACACTTCCCAGAATCCCCTATCCAGCACAGCAACTGACCACACTAAGGAGCCCCTGGTGGTGCTCCTTAGTCTTTGTGCCAGCAGGACTGAAGACCAACAGGTCAGAGGTTCAAATCTGGGGAGAGTGTGGATGAGCTCCCTCTGCCAGCTTTAGCTCCCCATGCGGGGACATGAGAGAAGCCTCCCACAAGGATGGTAAAACATCAAAACATCTGGGCATCCCCTGGACAACATCCTTGCAGACAGCCAATTCTCTCACACCAGAAGTAACTTGCAGTTTCTCAAGTTGCTCCTGACACACACACAAACCTGACCATACTAACCAGGAGAATCTGGGAACTGCTGATTGGAACAGTAAGGCTTCCATGTTGATGTTTAAAAATATTTCATTCAGCACTTCAAAGCACAACCTGGAAATGTGATCTGCATGCAGAAATTGACTTCCTTGCATTTCACCCCTTCTGCTGGATCAGGACAAGAAAAGCATGGCAAACTTCCAGGGTATTTTCTTCCTTTGACTTGGAATTCAAACGCTCCCTTTTGTTTCTTTGTCAATAGTACGACATTATTAAAAGACTGAACTACATTATCTTTTCCTTCCCCTTGGCTTTTTAAAATTTAACCCCCCCCCCCAAACTATTTGTCTCTCACAGTCCCTAGCACTTTCTTTTGCTGCCTTCTTTCTTCCCTGCCCTCTGGCACTTTTTGCACTTAATATCTTTGCCAGAGGCAGAAATCTCATAGCTGCAGAAATCCAAGAGGCATAGAGATACTTCAAATCCTGATGAAAGTCATGTTCCACAATTGCCAAAAGGTGATAATCTTATTTCTGTGGAAGTTAATCTTAAAGTAATATGTATTTGTGTTGGGTTGCTGTGAGTTTTCTGGCCCGTGTGGCCATGTTCTAGAAGCATTCTCTCCTATCATTTTGCCCACATCAATTGCAGGCACTTTCAGAGATTGTGAGGTCTGTTGTAAACTAGGCAAGTGAGGTTTATATATCACTTGACTGTCCAGGACGAGTCACCAAAAACAAACAAATCCTATTTATAATTGCATGCACTTAAGACAGATGAATACAGGAATAAAATGTATTCATCTGTCCACGAGATGAGGTGAGCTGATCAACAAAAACCTCCTTCCTCTGCAGTCCTAGATGCATTCAACGTGAGAGTTCAGCCTCATTGAACACATGTTAATTTTAATTCTGAATAACAAAACACATTTTTTATCGTGTCAGAAGCCACTTGAGATAACTACAAGTCACTTTTGGTGTGAGAGAATTGGCCGTCTGCAGAGGCGTTGCCCAGGGGATGCCTGGATGTGTTACCATACTGTGGGAGGCTTGACTCCTGTCACTGCATGGGAAGCTGGGGCTGACAGAAGGGAACTCACCTCATCTCGTGGATTCAAACCACCAACCTTCAGGACAGCAATTCAGCCAGCACAAGGGTTTAACAAGACTCCCATTCTCCTGGGGTGTGTGTGTGTGTGTGTGTATGAGATTAGAAGCCAAACTTTCCATTCCTGTAATATTGGAGTCCAATTTAATTTATTAAATTCGGCAATTTCAAAAACTCTTCTGATTTAACCATAATCCCTCAGTTTAGTTAATGTCATTTCACAAAATTTCTGAAATTTTGGGTGGGTGCTTAGTACAAAATACAAGTATATATCTACATTATTAATAGTAATATTTTCCATAATCAAAAATCTATTATATCTGCTAAATATCGTTATCCTTCTACAATCCATCTTTTCTTCCATGAGAGTTTTGACCACCTTAACCACCTTAACCACATATTTAACAAATATATGTATCAATTTTCAAATTCTCAGTCGTTAGGTTTAAGATAATATTCTGAATCTGTTTCACACACACGATTGTACAAGTAAGCTCTGTCTTTAAACCAATTTTGATTCCAGTCTTGTTTTAGTCAGAACACATGGTTATTCAAATATTTGAAGGACTGAGTGTGTGCCTAAGGCCAGAATTATGGCCATTTGACAGTGTTTTAATGGCTTAATGCTATGGGATAATGAGAGTTTTATCTTCCACTTTCTCTCCAAAAGAGTGCTGGTACCTTGCTAAACTACACATTCCAGGATTCCATAGCATTGAGTTAACATGTTGTCAAACTATATTGGTCATACAATGTAGAATTCACCTGACGCATAGAAGAGGAAACTTCCATTTAGCTACATGTTGTTGTTGTGGTTCATTCGTTCAGTCGTCTCTGACTCTTTGTGACCTCATGGACCAGCCCACTCCAGAGCTCCCTGTCGGCCATCACCACCCCCAGCTCCTTCAGAGTCAAGCCAGTCACTTCAAGGATACCACCCATCCACCTTGCCCTCGGTCGGCCCCTCTTCCTTTTTCCTTCCATTTCCCCCAGCATCATTGTCTTTTCTAAGCTTTCCTGTCTTCTCATTATGTGGCCAAATTATTTCATCTTTACCTTTAATATCCTTTCCTCCAGTGATCAGTTGGGCTTTATTTCCTGAAGTATGGACTGGTTGGATCTTCTGGCGGTCCAAGGCACTCTCAGAACTTTCCTCCAACACCACAGTTCAAAAGCATCTATCTTCCTTCGCTCAGCCTTCCTTATGGTCCAGCTCTCACATCCGTAGGTGACTATGGGGAATACCATGGCTTTGACTATGCAGATCTTTGTTGCCAGTGTGATGTCTCTACTCTTCACTATTTTATCAAGATTCGTCATTGCTCTCCTCCCAAGAAGCAAGCATCTTCTGATTTCCTGGCTGCAGACTGCGTCTGCAGTAATCTTTCCACCTAGAAATACAAAGGCTGTCACGGCCTCCACGTTTTCTCCCTCTATTTGTCAGTTATCAATCAGTCTGATTGTACATAGGAAGTACAAAATTTTGAAAGAATTTAAGTTACAGGAACATTTGGGTTGACGCCTCCTCAAAATTGTTTATCAAGAGGGCGAAGGGCTTTTTCTTGTTGCAGTTATCGACTGGTAGCCCCAGATTTCCTGAAATAAATCAGGATTTGGACTAGCTGCTCCTGAAGGGTTTTGCTCCAGCTCTTACAATTGTTCAGTTCCTAACCAAGAGCTAATCCATGGGCTATCAACACTCCCGTTCACAGACGTTTAGTGTTTTTGGTTGGGTTCGCATAGCCATTTATACAGTAAACCTGTAATGTTTAGGGAAAGTCTGTTCAAATGGATTGGACTGATGTGATTAATGAGCTCTGAGGCAAGTAAAGCCACCTGCTGTTGATGCCATTTGAGCTTTGATTCAGCAGCTGTCAAAGACTAACTGTAAGAGTAGCAATGGGAACTCTCCTGGAAACATTTCAGTTGATCCTTCTGTTGGGTTGTTTTTTTGCTTGTGATCAGGGGAAGGTAGTGAAATGAGGACTGGGCTTTTCAGTATTTGGAAAATAGATGCGATTAGAAATTTGATAAATAACTGGGCTTATTCCTTTTAGTTACATCTCTATATACAGTTACCAGTTTCCCAACAAAAAAGAGGAAATAATTTTGAATAAATTTGTGCATATAGAGGTTAAGCTTATTAGGATCGTAATAGCGAAATGTCAGGAGTGCTGTCTTTGCTTTAGATTAAATAAAAAGAAAATTAAATGGCAAATTCATTTTTTTTCAAACAATAACAAATCAAATGGGTATTGAAATATGGGATCATGTCATTCCCCACCTTTTCAAAAAATGTTCAGAGAAAAATTAAATATAGGTGAGAAGCAAATATGATGTTGTTTTTATTATATGTCTTTTCTTTTCACACCTGTCATTTGGTAGGCCCAGAGTGGAGATCACATGGCTCTCCAGATGTTGCTGACTTTGACTTCAAGTAGTCCAAGGGCCGGAGCTCCCAATGGTGCAGTGGGTTAAACCGATGAGTTGCTGAACTTGCTAACCAAAAAGTCACAGGTTCGAATACGGGGAGCAGTGTATTTGAACCTCCAGCTTCTGCCAACCTAGCAGTTTAAAAACATGCAAAAACAATGTGAGTAGATCAATAGGTACTGCTCCAGTGGGAAGGTAACAGTGCTCCATGCAGTCATGCCGGAAGTGTCCACGGCAGTGGTTCTCAACCTGTGGGTCCCCAGGTGTTTTGGCCTACAATTCTCAGAAATCCCAGCCAGTTTACCAGCTGTTAGGATTTCTGGGAGTTGAAGGCCAAAACCATCTGGGGACCATAGATTGAGAACCACTGCCATGGACACTTCCGCATGACTGCATGGAAGTGTCCACGGACAATACTGGTTCTCTGGCTTGGAAATGGAGATGTGCACCAACCCCCAGAGTCAGACACAACTGGACTTAATGTCTGGGGAAAACCTTTACCGACCAGTCTAAGGGCCCTTCCACACAGCCATATAACCCAGAATATCTACACTGCCAAATATTCCAGTTTAAAGCAGATAATGTGGGATTTTATTTAGCTGTCTGTAAGGGGCCTAAGACAATAGTGAGTAATGATGGGACAGGCTATCAAACATCACCACAAGGGTCACAGAACTTTCCTGATGTGAGTACACACAAGTTGGTATATTAAAACAATAATATAGGTAGCACTGTATTCTGACAACAACCATATATCACAAGCAACATATATTTTCTTGTGCATCTGAAGAAATATGAGCATAATAGTACAATCTAGTGTGTGTCCACTCAGAAGATCTACTGAATTTAATGGCTCTTGTTCTCAGTTAAGTGAGTACAAGATAGTAGTCTATCAGGTTATTTTTAATGAACAGTCCTCAAATCCATTAGAGATCAATTACCTGATTTCATTAGGATAAACACAAAGTTTTTACATTTACAAACTTCTAACAGAAGACAACATTTTCTGTGCTCTGAAAATATATAAAACCATTTGCAGCTTAACAAAGAACATGCACTTGAGTTTCAGACTGGTCTGGCTCCATAAATAATTTAGAGCAGTGGTTCCCAACTTTTTTTGAACAGAGACCACTTTGACGAGGGACCACTCCCCAACATTAGTACCAAAAGGGTTACGAATCTGTTTCTGGTCAACTTTAGATTCAGTTTGGTTATTTGGGGTGCTGATTCATAAAATTGCATTGGGTAGACCACATCAGCTCTAGTTTATGATACGTAACATATGCATCCAGTAGTCGCCATCTGCTCGCCCACAGACAAACCCGTATTTAATAATCTAGAGCTGATGTGGTAGTAGTAATCTTTTGTGGGTAGTTAGCCTCATCCCTCCTGACATCCCTGTTGCCTTGACACTATAAGAGGGTTTTGCGAAACCAGTTATCCTGGTTTTGAGGCAACAATGTAGCAATGGTGAGGCCGCAGACCATATTTTCATTGTTGTGGACCACTGGTTGGGAATCACTGATTTAGAGGTTTTTGTAAGCCCAAGTGCTCTGATTTAGGGCCCTTCCACCAGCCATATAATCTAGAATATCAAGGCAGAAAATCCTATAATATCTGCTTTGAACTGGGTTATCTCAGTCCACACTGCTATATATTCCAGTTCAAAGCAGATAATGGGATTTTATTCAGCTGTGTGGAAGGGGCCTTAGGGAGTATCTATTCTATAGAATTACTGCGCTTGACAACACTTCAACTGTAATCGTAGGGTTTGTAGCTTTGTGAGGCACCAGGACTTTTTGGCAGGCATGGTCATACTACAACTCTCATGATTTGGTAGTGTTGAGCCATCACAGTTGAAGTGATGTCAAACTGCATTAATTCTACAACAGAGATGCACCCTTGGTTTCTGAATTGCGGGCTTGGAGATGAAGCAACCAGTAAGGACACCATTCAAAAATCATTCTGGTAAGAAGGCAGAATAAGGCACCTTTGAAAGTGAAAACAATTCATTTTCATTTGAAATTAACAATTTCATATGACAATTTTACAGTTTAACAATTATTGAAAGAGGCAAGATGTAAAGACTGATAGGACTGTATAGGAAATTAAAGAGCCCTTGCACCCCTGGTAGAAAAATGCACAGAAAATTGCAAACAAATTGGATAGGTAAGATATCAAAAATTATCCTTCATTGCATTACATGCCATGATCTTCATCCAAGGCATTAATGTTGCACTATTGACTTTTAATAAATACAGCTTTAAATAAAAAAAATTGTGGATTGCCACAATATAAATTAAACTCTTTCACTCTTATGCCATGCCACAGACTATTTCTGTTTCATATTGTGCAAAGGGTGCAGAACATATTGCCTTATTGGTGTGCCTACCTCATCTTTATTCATGTAACAAAGATTTTAAGAAGCATGCAAATGTATTAAAACATACACATGCTCATTTTAAACATGCATTAAGACTTTAATTCCATAATTGCAAGTCATATCCTTATATTGTTTGCCTTAATATAGTTACATACCTTTTTGCCTAATGCATGCCTGGTTTCTATAGTGATATATTAAATAATTAAGTTCATCTCACTTTGATTACATCTACTGGGTTAAATTAATTCATTTCTAAGGGTGTTTCTATGCTGTAGAATTAATGTATGACTTACTACTTTATCACACTAGAGAATAAATCCACTTCAAATCTGGCTTCTGCCTCCTGCAGAATGCTGAGGTTTGTAGTTTAGTGAGGTTGTTGAAGGCTCCTCCCTAAAATATAAACCTCAGAATTCTGCAGGAGGGTGCAACCGGATTTAAAGTGGATTCATTCTCTAGTGTGATGAGGTAGTTACATTGCCATGACTTAAAGGTATGGAATCACAGGAGTTGTAGTTTTACAAGTTATTTAGTCTTCTCTTCCAAATAGGTGCAGTGCATCACCAAACTACAACCCTCATGATTCCATAGCATTAATCCTGTGCAGTTAAATGGCATCACACTGCATTAATTATATAGTGTAGATCAGGCATGGGAAAACTTGGGCCGTCCAGGTGTTTTGGACTTCAACTCCCACTATTCCTAACAGCCTCAGGTCCCTTCCTTTTCCCCCTCAGCCGCTTAGCGGCTGAGGGGGAAAAAGGAAGGGACCTGAGGCTGTTAGGAATGGTGGGAGTTGAAGTCCAAAACACCTGGACGGCCCAAGTTTGTTCAAGCCTGGTGTAGATGCACCCTAAGTCTGAGTACTGAACCAGATGTGGCAATCAAAGCAGTTCAATTATGTGGAAAGAGAAGTTCCACAGTAGATTCCTTGTTATCACCAGTTATTTCTGTTGCATTGCAAGGCAGGATAAATAGCTCTCCCATCCCGGAGGCTGTCCTATTATAACCTTTGTGATAACCCTTTGAGGTAGGTTAGGTTGAGAGGATGTGATGGGCCCCAGGTCTCCCAATGCATGGGATTGGCTGCTGGTGTCTCCGGTCTTAATCCAACACCCTGTCCAGGGCAGCTACCACCCTCTTATGTTGACTATCAAACTAAAAAGCATGACTGCAACTTGACAGATGAGGTCATGTGACAGCCAGGCAAAATGTCAGGAGCTTGTTGTTTATTTCCCTTCTGGCTCCTTGCTTGTAAGTATTGTTGGATTCAAAGGCTATGTATGGGGAGTGTAATTACACTGGTTAGGTATTATTGTTATGTATCATTTACATTTTTTAAATTCCCATAATTGTACAGGGATTACATTTTCCATTTCAGAAGTTTGAAAAGTGACTTGGGGAATAAAAGGCAGCCCTATTATTTTTAAATAAAAAAACAATTGTCACCAAATGTAGTAGTTAAGTATGATGGACGAAATGCTCCGGTCTTACATTTCTGTTATTGTGACAAGGCCAGAAATAATATGTCTCCAATTTTCATGGGAGGTGGCACTTGCTAGAAAATATTGTTGGACTAATGCTAGTTAGGTGTCATTGCTATGTATCCTTTACATCCCACTTACATCGAAGCATTCTCATGGATTAATTGTGAGGGGGGGGGGGTGTTGTTGAAGGCTTTCACGGCCAGAATCACTGGTTGCTGTGAATTTTCTGGGCTGTACGTCCCCGAAGCATTCTCTCCTGACGTTTCGCCCACATCTATGGTAGGTATCCTCAGAGGTTGTGAGGCAAGTAGGAATGCTGCAATTGGCTACCTTGATACCACCTTAATACCACCTTGATACTACCAGATATATGAATAAACCCCACTTGCCTACTTTCCAACAGACCCTTCAACCTCTGAGGATGCCTGCCATAGATATGGGCAAAATGTCAGGAGACAATGCTTGAGGAACATAGCCATACAGCCTGGAAAACCCACAGCAACCCGGTTTTGTGGAGGGGGGGGGGGTGTTCAAATGACATTTCCCATTTTAAAAGTGTGGAAAGAATCTTGGGGATCAAAGACAGGCCAAGTTTTAATAAATAAAGAATCAACACCCATTTTAATAGTTAAATGTGATGGATGTGAATGCTTCCATCTTGCATTTCAGTTATTATGAACAAGGCCAGAAACAATGTGTCTCCAAATCTCACTGGAGGTGGCCCTGTGAAAACACAACAAAGTTTAAAGTAGTGTTAGAGGAAGGACATGCAGAGGGTCATGGTGGCACAATATAAACCCGTTTTGAAACCTTGTGTCCTCAGGACTGCTGGCCAAAAGGTCGGAGGTTCGAATCCGGGGAGCAGGGTGAGCTCCCAGCTGTCAGTTACAGCTTTTCATGTGGGGACATGAGAGAAGTCTCCCACAGGATGGTAAAACACCCGGATGTGTCCTGGGCAACATCCTTGCAGATGGCCAATTCTCTCACACCAGAAGTGACTTGCAGTTTCTCAAGTCAACCCCCCCCCCCACAAAACCCCTGCCATCTCATATTTTGAGCTGCCTCCTTCTCCCAGTTCCTACAAAAAGCAAGAACTGGGAGACAACCGAACTAAATTACAAGATTCCTGTGTCCCACAAAACTCTATTGCCTCCTAACCTGCTTCCATTGAAAGAAGCTGTAACATTATTTATGCATTCACTTAAATGTGTGCATTTCTTAAGACATGAAGCATGGCAGCGTAAACAGGCACCCTTGTGTCTACAGTCTTTGTTGTCAGAAAAAATAATGACTGATTTCCTTCTTATTAAACCAACTGAGCTTCCTTCATCACCGGAAGCATAGAAGTTAAAAAAACAACACAACCAAACGTCAGGTCTGGTTTCTCCAAAGCTGAGGCAGAGATAACAGCATAGAATACATAGAAAATGTGTCCTCAACAAGAAGAAATAAATAAAGGGGCCATCTTTCAGTTTTGGATGGTTTCTCCACCTCAAGAGATTGTGCAAATAACCCTGCAAGTCAAAAAGGAAGGGATTCTGGATGCTCAGGTCGTTTTAGACGCCTGTCTTGCACAATAGGTACCTTACCTACCTGAATAACAGAAACAGAGGCAATCTCTGAACAGTGCCGGATTTACCATTGTGCTTAAGTATGGCCCCCAGTTGACCAGGGGGCCCATCTTCCTGCCCCAAAATCTTATGATGGATTTTTCTTATGTGATGCAATTCTAAATTTGAAGGTGTTCTATTTTGGAGCGATTCCAGACATAATGATAGTCTATGGGAGTATGCCACAGAGCAGGCAATGGAGGCCTACCGGTTCAACCTTCTTCAGAGCCCAAGTCAGGGGCCTCATAACTAGTGCAGAGCCCCACTTGTTCTAAATCCGGCACTTTCTCTGAGCATGTTTACTGCGTCAGGTTCTAGAGCTCAACCAAGTAACAAAAGGGGCATCAGGAGGGTTCATCAGAGATGGTAAACTTGGGCTTCAACCTCACCGACTTCTTCCTGACAGTGGCCTTTGGGGACAAGACCACGGCCTTCATGATGCTGCTGTCTTCCTCCAGCTGCCTGGCAGTGCAGTTGGGCGTGGGCACCTTCACCGTGTTGCCAAACTTAGAGTAGTCCACAGAGTACTGCCCGTCCTCCTCGGTGACGATGGGCACGAAGCGGTGGCCCCAGAGGATCTCATCAGCCAAGTAGGAGGTACGGGCCTGGGTGGTGATGCCGGTGGTCTCCACCACCCCTTCCAAGATGACGATGACCTCCAGGTCCTCGTGGTGGTGGAGCTGGGCAGGGGCCACGTCGTAGAGGGGGCTGCTGGAGTCGATGGTGTGGCAGATGATGAGCGGGGAGACCAGGAAGATGCTGTTCCCACCCACGGGGTTCTCCAGCTGGATGTCCACCTGGTTGAGGGGCACCACCTCGCCCTCGGGGCTGGTGGTCTTGCGCACCACCTGCATGCGGATGGAGGCGCTGATGATCATGCTCTTGCGCAGGTCGCCCACCCGCAGCATGAAGCAGAGCCGCCCCCCACGCACAGCCACCACTGCGTGTTTGCTGAAGATCAGGGTCTCGGCCCGCCGGTGGGCCTGGGCCGTCTTCATGAAGATGCAGCCCAGCATGATGGCGTTGATGATCAGGCCCGAGATGTTCTGCACGATGAGGACCAGGATGGCGGCGGGACACTCCTCCGTGGCCATGCGGCCCCCGAAGCCGATGGTCACCTGCACCTCGATGGAGAAGA
Organism: Anolis sagrei; assembly: GCF_037176765.1. NCBI lineage: Eukaryota > Metazoa > Chordata > Lepidosauria > Squamata > Anolidae > Anolis > Anolis sagrei. The sequence goes on along the minus strand of NC_090021.1, from coordinate 248,151,225 downwards.
GGAAGGCGGAGGTGAAGGAGTGCAGCTGGGTCACGCAGGGCACGAAGCCGTCCCCAGGGTCGCCTCCCCCTCCCGTGCTGGTGCTGTGGTCCAGGTCCCCGTGGGCGAAGGCCAGGAGCCACCAGATCATGGCGAAGAGCAGCCAGCTGCACAGGAAGGAGAGGGTGAAGATGAGCAGCGTGTGCGACCACTTGAGGTCCACCAGGGTGGTGAAGACGTCCTGCAGGAAGCGGCCCTGCTCGCGGATGTTCTTGTGGGCCACGTTACACGACCCGTTCTTGCCCACGAAGCGGGCCCGCCGCTCCCGAGCCCGGTAGCGGGCATGCTCCGGCACCGCCTCCACCAGCCGGGTCAGCACGTACTCCTCCGGGAGGATGCCCTTCCTGGACAGCATGGCCGCGCACCCACGCGGACCCGCAGCCCCGGCCGCCCACGCACACCCAGCGCCAGGCCGGCCAAGGAGGGGAAGCCGCCAGGCGGGTCCGCGCCACCCCGCCCGCCCGCCCGCCTGCCTCTCCCCTCGCCCCTTTCCTCCTCTTCCTCCTCCTGCCCAGCTGCCCACGCCAATCGCCTCTGCGCCGGCCTGGGGCTGACCCACGCGAGGAGGAGGAGGAGGAGGAGGAGGAGAGCGGTCAGCGGGGGCGGCTCGGCACCTAGGCGCGCATTGGGCCGGGCGCCGCAGCGCTGCTTCGAGGTGTCGGCAGGGGGCGCTGTGGCGCAAGGGAAGCCCCCACAGCACAGCGGACGCGCCAGGTGGAGGAGGAGGAGGAGGAGGAGGAGGAGGAGAGCTCTCTCTTTTTCGCTCTCTCGCTCCCGCTCTCTCTCTCGCACTCTTGCACGCTCTCTCGCGCTCTCTCTGTCATTTTCTCTCTCTCTCTTGCGCGCTCTCGCTTGCTCTCTCTCTCTCTCATGCGGGCGCGCTCTCTCGTGCGCGCTCGTTCTGTCTCTTGCGCCCCCGCTCTCGTTCTCTCGCGCTCTCTCTCTCGCGCTCTCTCTCTCTCTCTCGCGTTCTCTCTTGCGCTCTCTCTCCCCCCCCGCCCCCCTTCTGATGTTCAGCCCAAATGTGCCCTCCTGTGACTTCAATCCACTCAGCCTTGTCCTGCCTTCTGGCCTGAAAGTAGTAGTATTATTATATGGAGCAGAAAGGATGGGAGAACCTGCCATAAGCTTGACTTACTATTAATATTAGTATTATTGTTGTTGACTAGATAGCCTTTGGAGGTCCCTTCCAACTGTTTGAGTTTAATTATAATAATAATTTATAATAATAATGTGTAATAATAGAATAATAATTCTATCTTCCTGCCTGGGAGAAAGAAAGGGGCTGGACTAGATGGCCTTTGGGGGTTCCTTCCAACTGAGTTTTATACAGTAGAGTCTTGCTTATCCAACAAAAATGGGCCAGCAGAACATTGGATAAGTGAAAATGTTGGATAATAAGGAGGGATTAAGGAAAAACTTATTATATCAAATTAAATATCAAATTACATTATAATTTTACAAATTAAGCACCAAAACATGTTTTACAAAAAATCGACAGAAAAAGCAGTTCAATACATGGCAATGTTATGTAGTCATTACTGTATTTACGAATTTAGCATCAAAACATAGCAATGTATTGAAAAAGCTGTGGATTCAGGTGGGAGGCAAACTGCATTGGATAATACAGAATGTTGGATGAGCAAAGGTTGGATAAGCGAGACTCTACTGTAATAATAATAATATATAATAATAGTCTCCTGGAATGACTGCAGGAGCAATAAATCCCTTCCAGTATTTTCTGTTGGATGTGGGTGTTCTGTGTGCCAAGTTTGATAGCAAAATTACAATTATGAATTAGCAACGAAAATAATTTTAGTGTTGGGGGTCACCACAACATCAGGAACTGTATTTAGGGGTCATGGCATTAGAAAGGTTGAGAACTTCTCCAAAGAATGGTATCAAATAATGTGCAGATATAGTTCTAGTCTCCAATGGCTACTTGCCTTATCTCATATTGCTGGAGGAAAAGGGGCTGGAAGGGTGTCCAAAGAGTACCTCAAGAAATGAACAGGGTGGTACTGGCACAGCTGGTACTTCAGGTACCAGAACCTTGAGCTTTCAAGATCAGCATGGGCACTCGCTTGCCTCTGCAGCACCCAGAGCAGCAGTAACACAGGCTGTGGGTGATACCTTCAGTCGCTCGCAGTATGACTCCAAAAAAACTTGGCTCACCAGTAGTATTGTCATTGAATCTGCTTGAATAAATAAATGCATGTCTTCTGGGCTGTAATAGTTGTTAAGCTCACTGGTTAGTAGTAGATAACATCTTATGCAGAACACTTAGGCCAATCTTCAAAGGAGCTGTCTATGGTGCTGAATCTATAATGTGAGATGGTTGTGTATCTCCAAATTATTTCTGATCTATGGTGACCCTAATACAATGGGGGGGGGGGGGGAAGCAATATTTGTTCAGAGGAATTTTGCCTTTGCCTTCTCCTGAGGCTGAGAGTGTGTGACTTGCTCATGACTGAGTCCAAGGCTCAAAGCACAACACTGTGCTGTATTGGCCTACTCCTTTAAAGACTAGATTAAAAGTGCCCCACTTACATGAGCCAGACCTGATGGGATATGGATTCTCCCATTGTTGCTCTGCCCAAAGTGGGGAGGGGGGGAATGATAATGTGCAGGCAGCTATTGCTTTTGTTCAGCCATTTACATAGCTTCTCTTGATGTTTTAATTGGTGCATCCAAGCAATTTTTTTCATGTCAGGAATGCCCTGAGAAACTGCAAGTTGCTTCTGGTGTGAGAGAATTGGCCGTTTGCAAGGACACTGCCCAGGAGATGCCTGGATGTTTTACTATCCTTGTGGAAGGCTTCTTTCATGTTCCCACATGGGGAGCTGGAGCTGACAGAGGGAGCTCATCCATGCTTTCCTTAGATTCGAACCTTCAGTCTTCCGTCTTCAGTCAAGGGTTTAACCCATTGCACCACTGGTGGCTCTATCTGAGCAATTGGCCTTTGCTAGACCTGCTCTCTCTCTTGTCCTCCAGTCAGAACTTTACATGCAACCATTTTCTGGTTTGTGAGGCACTCTGTCTTACACAGGAGACCTCCTTTGTCAGTGCCTTGCCACCCAGAAAGAGTCCATACAGATGCAAATGCACCTTACCAACATAAAATATGAAAACTACATCAGTCTCTTCTTCTGTGGCACACAAACTACTTCCACTCCCTATTGCTTTGGCATAACAGTAGCAAATAATAGCTTTAATCATGTATAAAAATTTAAAAACACCAAAAAGCAATATTTTATATGGTAAAGAATCCTTTTGTATAGTGAAATACCTGGAAGCATTTTATGCGCCCAAGAGCAGATTTCTACAGTTATGTTCACTTTCATAAAAGCTCACATTAAGATCCATTTGTCTTTTATGAACTTGTATCCATGTGCCCAATATTTCTCTTATAATAGCTGTTTTAAATTCATTTATCTTTATTTTTTCTCTCTTGCCTTCACATTTTTGCTCTTTCTCACTTACACAAAATTGGCATATAATTCATCTTTATACAGACTGTTCCTCTTCCCTCTCTTTACATAAATGCTGTTCTGATTTGCTGTTCATGTGAATTGCAAACTTGCCCTGCACAACCTTTTAAAGGAAAGTCTTAGTAAGAAAAATGTGCACCAACATAAGCATACCAGAACAGAAATTGCAACCTTAGAAATATTCATGAACTGTATTTTCATGCATTTTGAAACTAGACTTGAGTAGAAAGTAGAAAACATTTTGCTGATTTAGAGCAGCAAAATGTTTGAAAATAGCTTCTATTGCAATTAGGTTTATCCACTGCACTTCTGTTATGAACTACTTTAAGCCCTGTGAAAGCATCCATGGTCTCAATGATGTGTGTGCATCAAAACCAAGGAAAATGATATGTCAAATTGTGGTAAAACTGTTTAGTTGAATGTTTGTTCTACCCTGCAGAGTAATCTATTTGGTATATTTTTGTTTTTAAATTCACAGGTTTCCAGAAGTATTTAATTGCAGAATTTTGAGGTATGATCTATACAGCTAAAAAGCATCAGCTATGACATACCACAGACTCAGTTATGAGATAAAATTGGAGTTGAATTTAGTATGACAGAGATGAAGGAAGAATGCAGCAGATTCCTAAAATCTCACACTCTTCCACAATCTGAACATTTAGGAATTACAAATATGGTTCCTTTATTTTGTATATGGTTCCTTTATTTCTTTTAATGTTTATGGACTACTGGATATGTAGTATATTTAACCAAATGGCAAATTATTTGAGTTATTTTTCAACTATTTATATGCTATTTATATACTCAGAGTTGAAAAGTAAACATTTAAAATGTATTTATTGCCATATATATTGCAGTAAATATATACTATATAAAACATTTTTCTTACTAAAATTTAGCATAGTAATTAGTTAATTTAGTGTTGTTTTAAGGCATTAGATATTTGCCTATGTGTAAAGCCACCTTGAGGCCCCTTGGGGTAATATAGGGTAAATAAATAAATAAACTAGTGAAGTAAATAATTTCTTATGATTAACTAGGAAATTTGCTTTAAAAGATTAATTGACAAACAGGCAAAACACATTTCATTTCTAATGAAGGAAGACACTAGGCCTTTTATTATTAAATAATCAATATTTTTATTTACAATTATTTTACATGATTAGAAAATGGATAATAAAATTGAAATGTCAAAGATTTAATTATTTGCATTTACTTGTCTGCTTGGACAAAAGAAGCAAAGACACTCCCTTCTTGCTCCAGCAAGACCTCTGGCTTGTCGTATTCCAGAATGACTCCTCTCTTCATTACAATCACCATATCTGCATTAAGAATAGTGTGTACTCGGTGCTGGAAAACAAAAGACATGGGAATAATTCTAGTTACTTATTAAATCATGTTTGACAGAAATACATTTAGGTAACTCTTGTTAATGTGCAACATCACCATAATGTAGATTATCATATAGATAAGATTATTCTAATCTGGTGAACAATCCTATTTCTCTGATTTTGTTCCATATGCTATATCTTCCCATTTATTTTGAGACACAATTGAAAGTGCATTGCCCCAGTATTGGCTTTAATCCTGTTAGGCAGCCACACATGCAAAACTTACATCAACACACTCACAACTGTTTTGTATTCATCATCCCTATGTAAGGGTTGTGAAAACCCCCCATCCTCCATTTACTGGGATTAATCCCCTGCTGGGATTAATGGGTCCACTCATCTGTTGATCATGAAGCATTTGGTCGATGGTCCCACTCCCTCCTTGCAGAACCTATCTTTGTCCAAGGGTGAATTGTAATAGGGACCTTAGTTCTGGCTGTTGCACTACAGGGAGAAGAAACATTAGCCAGCAATTTTTTGATTGACAAAGGAAGAGACTTTCAGTAATCAACAGTGGCTGCTTCCCAGGAAGTGGAGATTTGGGAGACTGAGATAGGAGCACCATAAGTAAAGGTAAAGATTTCCCCTGACATTAAGTCTAGTTGCGTCTGACTCTGCGAGGTGGTGCTCATCTCCATTTCTAAGCCAAAGAGTTGGCGTTGTCTGTAGACACCTCGAAGATCATGTGGACAGCATGACTGCATGGAGCGCCATTACCTTCCTGCAGCAATGGTACCTATTGATCTCACATTTGCATGTTTTCAAACTGCTAGGTTGGCAGAAGCTGGGCCTAACAAAGGGAGCTCACCCCGTTCCCCAAAGTTGAACCACCAGTCTTTCAGGCAGCAAGTTCAGCAGCTCAGTGGTTTAACCCACTGCACCACCAGGGCCATAACTAGGAGCACCTTAACTACAGCATTTTATATACAAATTTCCAACAGGATTCTGGTCATTTTTAAAGAGAAAGGTTCTCTCTTATCATGAGTTATCTGTGGCCAGTCATTATTTATCCCATATCTATTTTTTATATCTGTTGAAAATGGAAGGAATTTTTTGTTTTAATTAGATATTCTTTTAAAATCAAGAATAAAAGAAGAAAGGCTGTATTGTTGTTGTGTGCCTTCATGTCATTTTTTATTTCTGTCAGCCCTAAGGTGAACCTATCCAAGGGTTTTCTTTGCAAATTTGTTCAGAGGGTTTGTCATTGTTTTCCATCGAGGCTGAGAGAATGTGATTTGCCCGAAGTACTATTATGTTATAAATACATGGCTTCACAATAGCAAAAACCAAACCAAAACTTACAGCAATTGTCACCACAGTACGATCAGCAAATGCAGTCATTACAACTTTCTGAAGAATATTTTCCTAAATAGTAGGCAAAAAAATATTTTTATTAATTAACATATCATAATTACACATGGATGATAAATCTTCCAACTCAGGGGTTCCACAGTTTTATCCTTTGTAAACAATATTCAATCTACTGACTCACTGTTGCCATATCAATTGATGCTGTGGCTTCATCCATGATGAAGATACTTGTCTTCCGTACAAATGCTCTGGCTAAGCAGAACAGCTGTCTTTGTCCTTGGCTGAAATTCTCTCCTCCTTCGGTGATTGTAGCATCTAGTTAAAGCAAAATCATTTAGAAAATTAATGTATATATTCTTGATTATATCAATTTTCACTTCCCATTTTCTGTCATTGAAGAGGACTGTGGTGTGAGAGAACATGCTTGCTCCCATCCCATTCCTTTTCAGCCAACTAAGTATGCATCAGGTTACTGTGAGTTTTCCGGGCTGTATGGCCATGTTCCAGAAGCATTCCCTCCTGGTAGGCATCCTCAGAGGTTCTGAGGTCTATTGGAAACTAGGCAAGTGGAGTTTATCTATATGTGGAATGTGCAGGGTGGGAGAAAGAACTCTTGTCTGCTAGAGGCAAGCGTGAATGCTGCAATTGGCCACCTTGATTAGCATTGAATTGCCTTGCAGCTTCAAAGTCTGGCTGCTTCCTGCCTTGGGGAATCTTTGTTGGGAGGTGTTAGCTGGCCCTGATTGTTTCATGTCAGGATTTCCCCTATTGTTTGTTCCTCTTTATTTACTGTCCCAATTTTAGAGTTTTTAAAAATACTGGTATTTTTTGTTCATTTTCATAGTTCCCTCCTTTCTGTTGAAATTGTCCATATGCTTGTATATGTTTAGCTTTTCTATATTGCTCCATAATCAAAGTTCTCTAAATGAACTGTCCATTAAATGATACTGTTAACTCTCTGTAAAGTTGAATTACACAGCCTAAAATACAACAGGGTATGCTTTTAACATTGGGTATCTGTACAAATGAAGGATATATTACCTAAGCCTCCAGGTAAAGCTTTCACCACATGCTTCAGCTGTGCTATTTCCAAAGCTTCCCACAACATGCTGTCTGTACATTTCTTTTCTGGATCCAGGTTAAACCTAAGGGGTAAAAATATAGCCAAACATTATCAAAATGGTTAACTTTTTGTGAACTGCATGTGTCTGGTTGCAGTTTACAGTACAAGATCGAAACGTCTTTACAGACAGCCAATTCTCTCACAACAGAAGCAACTTGCAGTTTCTCAAGTCACTTCTGACATATTATTATTATTAGCTCCTTTTCAGTTAATTCTGATTTTTGGATCCAGAGAAGATTTAAATCAACTCCCAAATAAGAATTAATGGGAATTTTAGACTTTTCTTATAAATAATATTTCTTTTTTTCTGTTGGGAGAGATAGTGTGAAGTGATGATTTTGTGGCAACAATTTCTGTCCAAACTGTGAAACCAGGCCATAGAGACCAAACTAGGTTTCTTTCTAAGGTTGGCATGATAACACTTACCGGATTGTGCCGCTGAACAAAATAGGGTCTTGAAGAATAATTGACAGTCTGGATCTCAGTGTTTGTAAGGGAAGCTTGGCAATGTCTATGCCATCTATAATGATCCTTCCTGTTGTCATTTTAAAACAAAACATATAGTGATTACATTCTTCTGCATATGGCATATTTTTCTAATTAAATTACATTACACTGAATGTAAAGTATATTTCATAAGCAGAAAGTCAGAAAGGAATATGTTATTTCACACAGTGATTGAAAGTATTCTTTATTCCACTGCAACTGAATAAATAGATAAAACTAGAATATATAGTTAGCTATCCATACCTACAATTTGAACATATTAAAAAATTCCAAAAGGCAAACTTTTATTTTGTCATTTGATATAAGGAATACAATGTTACAATGCAATTGTATATGACAGAACCCGAGCATCCACAGATTTTGGTAACCAAGTCCTACAACCAAACGCCATCAGATACCAAGGGCAAATTGTACTGTTGTATTGAATTAACAATGCTGAGATGTTATTAAAATAAACCGAACTTATGTAACTAAATGCAGGATGCTAATTTCATTTGGAGAGCTGAAGGTAGTCCAGTATAAACTAGTGAATAATTTAATCAAACCCAGAACAAATTAAAGTCTTAATGAATTCATTGGCAGCAATAAGCTCAAGCTTAGTGTTTTGCAGTTTCAAACAATACAGTTTAGATCTATCTAAATTTAGTTGTATTATGCTTCGAGGTCTTTTTACATTTCCTGAAAATCCACACATTAAGAAACCCTGCATAATGTCATAGTTACAACAAAAAGGAATCAGAAACCTTCTTTAAAAACATTTCAAATTCCCAGGATAGCTGCCTCAAATTGAACACCACAAAACCTAGAACAATCCCAGTACAAGTAATATGAATATGGGAGATGCTGCTCTAATATTTGTTTTTAATGTCAGAAGCAAATTGAGAATACAATTATAATGTATTAAAACTCACAAACAAAGTTAAAAACTTGGTATTATACTTAATTTCCTTTGACCAGAAGTTGGCTACTTCAAGAGCCTCTGATGTCGCTGTAAGAAAGTCTTCCATTGTGCATGTGGCATGGCTCAAACTGCATTGTAGTAGGTGGTCTGTGGTTTGCTCTTCTCCACACTTGCATGTCGTGGATTCCACTTGGTAGCCTCATTTCTTAAGGTTGGCTCTACATCTTGTGGTGCCAGAGCACAGTCTGTTCAGTGCCTTCTAAGTTGCCCAGTTTTCTGTGTGCCCAGGGGGTGTTCCTCATCTGGTCTCAGCCACTGATTGAGGTTCCAGGTTTTAACCTGCCACTTTAGGACTCTTGATAGCTGAGATGTTCCTGCAAGTATCTCTGTAGATCTTAGAAAACTATTTCTTGGTTTAAGACGTTGGCATGCTGGCTGATATCTGAACAGATGATGTGCTGGAGATGTCAATGCTTTGGCCCTTTCATTACTGGCTACTACTTCCTGATGGATGTCAGTTGGTGCAATACTGACTAAACAGTATAATTTCTCCAGCAGTGTTGGGTATAGGCATCCTGTGATGATGTGGTATGTCTCATTAAGAGCCACATCCACTGTTTTAACGTGGTGAGATGTATTCCACACTGGGCATGCATATTCAGCCACAGAGTAGCAAAGTGCAAGAGAAGATGCCTTCACTGTGTCTGGTTGTGACACGGTGCCAGTCAGCTTTCGTATCATATTATTTCTAGCACCCACTTTTTGCTTGATATTCAAGCAGTGCTTCTTGTAAGTCAGAACACGGTCCAGAGTAACTCCCAGATATTTGGGTGTGCTGCAATGCTCCAGCGGGATTCCTTCCCAGGTAATCCCCAGAGCTCAAGATGCTTGTCTGTTCTTAAGATGGAAAGTGCATGTCTGCATTTTAGATTGATTAGGAATCAGCTGGTTTTCCCTGAAATAAATAGTTAGTGCACCTAAAACTTTGGAGACCTTCTGTTCAACCATTTCAAAGTTCCCTGCTTGAAAGGTGATGGCACAATTGTCAGCATAGATGAAACTCTCTGTCCCTTCTGGCAGTGGCTGGTCATTTGTGTAAATGTTGAACACTGATGGAGCAGGCCATTTTTCTGTTTTGCCATCAGCTTTTCTGACTCTGGAACTTAACAAAGAAGCTCCTGTTTTGTAGCAGATTTCCTATGAAGTGGGTGAGGTGGTAGTCCTTTGTGATATTATAATTTTTTCTCATGAGAAGGCAGCGGTTTACGGTATCATATGCTGCTGACAGGTCTATGAAGACAGCTCCTATAATCTGTTGCCTTTCAAAACCATCATCTATGTGCTGACTCAGGTTCAACAGTTGTGATGTGAAGCTTTTCCCTTTCCTGAAACCAGCTTACTGGTGCATTTTTGCCGTAGTCATATGCAAAATAAGTTTCTCCAGAACTTTATAAAGATGGCACAACAAGGAGATTGATCTATAGCTTTTTGGATCATTACGGTCTTTGCCTGGTTTCAAGATGGCTTTGACTCTTGCTTTCCTCCAGAGTTTGGGAATCTGACAGAATGCAATGCAGTAGTTCATCAGCTTCAGCAGCCAGCACCTTGCTTTCGGGACAACGTTCTTAATTTGTTCTATCTGTAGATCATCCAGACCAGCTGCTTTCCCATTTTTACATTTATTGAGAGCCATTTCCAAATCAGTAAAGGTAAAAGATTCATAAAGGTTGTTGTTCTCATTATCTGGTTGTCTGACTGTTGGTTTCCTTCCTATTTAATTGCAAGTTTGGGTTTCCCATTCATCAGAAGTCATTAGTACAACAGAAAAAGATAATACAATGTGTTTAGGGGGCAATTTTTCCTTCCTGGAACCCTGCAAGGGCTGAAAAAACTGCTAAAGTTCTCAAAACTAAACAACTCCATCAACCTGTTGTAAGCATAATTTCTAGTTTTGAAAATTAGGTTTTTTAAAAAGCTAAACAGTGAGCAGGGGAACCTTCAATGTGAATTTTTGGTGTCTTCCAAGACATACAATTCACTTTTTTGCCTCAAAAAAAGGGGGAATCTGGAGGGCTACAAAAATAGACATAGAGGGCCTTTGTCTTGCTTCAAGGTATAGCCTGTTGTGGACAGGTACAGACCCACCTTCAAAAGTGTCAACCATTCTGAAAAAGGCAAGAGAAAAAGATGATTTTCCACTTCCTGTTCGGCCACATATTCCAATCTGAAAATCAGAAATGGAACATGTTTGTAAAAGGAAACGTACAGAAATTGTTACTTTAAAAGTGAATCATGCAAAGACAGTGTTACAGGCTTTGTAGAAAGAATTGAAGAAGGCAACAATAATGTAGGGTCACTTAAGGATTTAAAAGTATTACTGCCTTTGCTTATTCTGAAAACATATATCTAAGTGTGAGAATGAATGTACACTACAATATACAAGCAACTAAACAATTGACCTAAGATAGTGGTAACTTATCTCTTTCCATGCATACAATTTCAATTCCTGATGTTCACTGAGGGTGAAAAGAGGCTGTACTCTGATGAGTTTGTCTCACAATAAAACAGGCAATGATAGTAATATATATTCCTCCCAGACCCCACATGTTCCCAGATTTACACTATTGACTACCTCTGGAAGAGATTTGTGGGTGAGTAGATTCATGGGATTTAAATGGGGAAGAGATGAAGGGGGCATTCAATTGTGTAAGAGGTCACAGAACTCTGAAATGTTAGCAATCATAATGAGAGAAAGATCAAGGAAAAGCTCTTTGGAATAAATTTTGCCAAGAAAACTACGAGAGGGTTGCCATAAGGTAGGGTTGACTTGTCCTTGTAGCATAGTGCTAGGATTACAACTCAGCACATGTTTATCTCAAAGTATCTCAAAGTTTATCTCAGAGCAAGAATAGGGCTCCACAGCCACATACGGACCCACAAGGAAACCCATGATGGAAGACCATCTTACTCGTCCAACGAGGGATCGCCTAAGTAAGTAAGTAAGTAATCTCAAAGTAAGTCATCTGACTTCAATGAAGCATATATCTAAGTAAATACGCTTGAGATCATACTGGAATTATAATAAAACATTGAATAAGCAGCATTTATTAAGTAATGCTGATAAGCAGAACATCTTGTAAAATGGGGATCATTTGGGTTGCTGTATGTTTTTCGGGCTGTATGGCCACATTCCAGAAGCATTCTCTCCTGACGTTTCACCTGCATCTATGGCAAGCATCCTCAGAGGTTATGAGGTCTGTTGGAAACTACGAAAATTGGGTTTATGACTTCACAACCTCTGAGGATGCCTGCCACAGATGCAGGCGAAACGTCAGGAGAGAATGCTCCTGGAACATGGCCATACAGCCCGGAAAACTGACAGCAACCGAGTGATTCCAGTCATGAAAACCTTCGACAATACATTGTCGATCATTTATTTGGTTTCATTAAGAAATAACTATTTTTTGAGGATATAGGTTTTATTTAACACTGAGAGCTAAAAATATTACCTTGAGGGTTCATTTCTGAATTACCTTTTGTCCTGGCGAAATATGAGCACTGACATGTTTCAGCACAGGCTTTAGAGTACTATCATAGCGGACACACAGATTCTGTATTTGAATTTCACCCTGGTCAGGCCAGTTCTGAGGAATCTGTGCAGGAGCTACATACAAAGCAAAGTTATGAAAAGAGCAACTACTGGTGATAAACACAGTATTTCTTGTTCTTTGTCCTAATTACACAAGCCAACAAAATCAAACTTTTTTGTAATCATCAGAAACAAGAGTAGCACAGTTTAAATCATTTTAATGCCGATTTTAAATGTGTCTTTTTTCCCCCCATCATGTCTACTTCTAAAAATATGACAAATGGTACATTACAGCGGACTACTCTACATTTTACATCATATTAGTGTAACACAAGTCAACAGGTATTTTTCATCAGATATAATTTTAAGTCATTCTTACAGAGCTTTCTGCACCAACTTTAGATCTGTGTTTATTTTTTCTCTATCATGTGTAGTTTTTGCGATGAGGTTAACAGAATAATTAATGCATTTACACTGATATCATTTAGGTTATACTGATATCAGTGTGTAAATGCATTAACAATTCAATGAGCCTCATCACAAAACCTACACGTGATAGAGGGGGAAAAACACAAATCTGAATTCAGCACAAAAAACTCTGTAAGGATCACCTAAAATTGTATCTGATGAAAAATACTTGTTGGCTTGAGTTATTAAACATTCAAGAAGCCCTCCATGCAATATGTATAGCTCTATACTCACAGATAAGCCCTTCATATTTTTCTGCCTCTGTTTTAATAAGACTGTTGAATCTTTTCACAGCTCCGAGCTGTAGTTCCATATCCGCTAAGTTGCGGACCATCCAGTTTAAGTAGTTGGACACCTGGAACAAATAACGAAATAAGATTTCTATCTACAACTGGTATAGATGGTATGACATATATAATGTAGCAAGTATCTCATGAGCCAGACTAAAAATATCCAGTGCCACTATCCATTCTCATAAAAACTGTGTTCCTACTATGTGTCTCTTTGTGTGTGTGTGCTTGTTCATTTATTTTAACCCTATGAATTTCACAGGGTTTCTTAGACAAGAAATACTCAGACAAAAGGCTAAAGACTGTGCAAACATAAGTCAACGAGGCTGCAATTTGTCAATATCAATAAAACTATTGGAATTATACCCTTCACATTGTCACTGCCTATTTTTATGAGTGAAAAACTTAAACACAGAGCCTAATATGCCAAACATGAAACAACTGAATGTCTAGGCCTGTCACCTGCTGAACAGTTTGGGAGACTGAAAAGCAATCTTTCTACTCTCTCCCAAGGAGAATATTTTCACTTTATTCACTTACCATCAGAGCATATGTTAGTCCTAAGCCTACAAGACCTGAAGGAAGTGTGTGATATAGAGAGTCTGTAATGGAAGTAACAGCTGCAATGAGTACCACGCATGCCCCGATATATTCCTGAAGGAAAAATAAGAACACAAAAAACACTAAATACCAACATTTGAAAAATGTTCTGTTCCTGGTTGAAAGTGTTATTTCCTGTTTAATTGTGCAGTCCTTATTTTCAAAGTAGTTGTTCCATCCCAGATACTTCATTTTGCCACAAATTATGTTGAATTAGTTGAGACTCTATGAGGTATTTGTTGAAAAACTAGAGCAAAATGTGCTACAGGATCTCCTGCAAAAACAAAGCTTTTCCAGTTCAATAATGTTTCCCATGCTTTTATGTTATAACCAATTAGGAAATGACATTTTTAACCCAGGAACAAAACTGTGTTACAGGGTGTAGTCATACTATACAAGAAGACTCAATTCTTTTCATTGCATGTTTATCTTGTCCTTTGTTCCAGGAGCTTAAGGCTGAAATTAATTCATTTAAAGTATTTCTTTCCTACTCCATATCATAAAATCTGTGGGTGGCTCTCAATGACATCAGTTTGAACAATTTACAATGCATGACAATTAAACAACAACACTGAAATATTTTAAAAGTAGAAAAATTAAAAAGTCAAAGCATACATGATTTTGCCTTCTTTATTTTAGCTTCACAAAATAAGACTGAAACCAGGCACTTCGGGGCAGAAGATTGTGGCCCTCCAGGTTTGTGCTCCGCCAGAGTACACTTTTAAAATGTTTCAGTGTTGTTGTTTAATAGTGAAGCTTGATGGAAGACCAAAAATATCTGCAGGGACTTTGGCTCCCTTCCCTTTGCCCAGCAAGTATGACAAGATGTGAACCTAGGTCTCTCAAATCCTAGCACTACACTCCTACCCACATTGTATCTTAGCACACTCTTGATGAAAGATTAAAACTATTCTTGATAATTTCAGAGTCAAACAACAGACATCTGGCTTTGCTTTATCTAAAATATAGAGCAAACAATGTGGGCATTTTGTGACCTAAACATTTGTATGGCCTACATATAGGATACTGCACTGTCACAAAGAAGGGTTACATGATGGCCAAGATTACACCAAGCAGGTCAGTGCAGTTATTTATTTATTTAGGATATTCATATCCCATCCGACCTCAACCTCCACAGAGGGACTCAGGACAGCTAACAAACCCCCCTCCAAAAAACATAGGTTTACATATAAAGTAAAAACAGTATAAAACATTATAAAAACATTAAAACAATTGCCAATTTACGCCATTGTCCTAAGAGCAGTCCATCAGGGTCCATTAAAACTATAGCTTTGCCATTAAGTTAGTCTAACCCGCAAAGGCCTGATCTCAGAGCCAGGATTTCACCTTTTCCAGAAAGTCAGGAGAGATGTATGTTAAGAATTCTTGGTAAAGACCTAGAGATAATGTATTATATCACCCTGCACACGTCTTCTGGTAGAGACTGGCTCTATGGAGAATCACCTGATTCTTTAATGTCAATTCTGTTCAATCCACCGCAACAGGTATTATGAAAGATTTTGGAAACCACCTGTGCCATTTTCACAGGTGATTTCTCATGTCACCTCTTCCACAATACCTTGGTTCTGAAGGTTGGATAGAGCCAGACATTTCTTGACACAATGGGTCCTATCCTGGAGACAAGAACAGGCTTTTTGGTGGTAGCATGGAAAGGCAGCCGGTGGCTGAGGATGCCCACTGCTATTTGCCCCCACCTTTTGCACAGAGAAGCCTTGGATGCTCTCCAAGCAGTGAGAATGTGAAACCAGAATTATCTGTGATTTGGGAACTTTGCCGCACCCAAATTCATTAACAGAAATTTTGGATTAGTTTCATTTTTAACGTGTAGCAGTGACCAAATCATTTTTGGCCAAGTCAGCTGGTTAAGCAATCATAGTGAAAGAACAGCTCTTGTGCTGAGCAAGATCCTGCTCGGCTCTGTCACATTCTTTACATATGATGCTTCAGGAACTTTACTGCTGTTTAATATTAATATAATATAACTGTTTTTGAGACTTTCCCAGTAACATGTAAAATTGCAAAACACAGGCAATTTACAAAGATGTTAAATGACAACGGGGACTTATTTTGGTTTCCTGCAAGGCTTTCATTGACTGCATGACAAGCAAACATTCCACATGTCAAAATTTTCCTGGTTAGAAAAGACAATAATGAAACAATGTTTTTTTTACTTATTTGGATGCTACATAACTATTAAAGACACCAGAACCTAATCAAAACAGCTGGCAATTAGGTTTATAACAAAATACAATCTCATGGTATAATATATAATTTTATACAACCTTATAGCACTTACCATCCGAACTTCCAGCCAGCGATTGGCAGCTGTAAGGAAAAGGGAAGCGATGTTGTTAGAATCCGTATATTCAAGAAGCTTCTGTTTAAACCGGGATTCATACCTTTGAAAAAGAAGAATGATAGATGAAGACTACACAAATATTTTCGGTCTCATAAGAGACACATGATAAGAAAAGATATAATAAAGTCCTCATGGACAAGTTGATCATGAGCCAACAATGTGATGCGGCAACTAAAAAAGCCAATGGGATTGTGGCCTGCATAAATAAGGTTCTAGTGTTTAGATCCAGGGAAGTCATGCTACCTCTCTATTTTGCTTTGGTCAGACCACATCTGGAATACTGTGTCCAATTCTGGGCACCACAATTGAAGGGAGATGTTGACAAGCTGGAATGTGTCTAGAGGAGGGCGACTAAAAGGATCAAGGGTCTGGAGAGCAAGCCCTATGAGAAATGGCTTAAAGAGCTGGGCATGTTTAGCCTGCAAAAGAGAAGGTGAGAGGAGACATGATAAGTGCCATTCATAAATATGTGAGGGGAAGTCATAGGGAGGAGGGAGCAAGCTTGTTTTCTGCTGCCCTTGAGACTAGGATGTGGAACAATGGCTTCAAACTACAGGAAAGGAGATTCCACTTGAACATTAGGAAGAATTCCCTGACTGTGAAAACTGTTCAGCAGTGGAACTCTCTGCCCCAGAGTGTGGTGGAGGCTCCTTTTTTGGAGGCTTTTGAACAGAGGCTGGATGGCCATCTGTCAGGGGTGCTTTGAATGCGATTTTCCTCCTTATTGACAGGGGGGTGGACTGGATGACCCACGAGGTCTCTTCCAACTCTATGATTCTATGAAAATCTATTAAATAATGAGACCCAAATGTTAGGGTAACAGCTGATTCTGTAAGAAGTTAGATTTTGAAAGGGACTCTGGGACTAAGAATTGTAGAGAAATACAAATGAATATAAAACTTTAGAAACAGAAATGAGCCTTTATCTGTATAGCCATACCAGTAAGGAAGATTGAGGCAGATTGTTCTGAGCATCATAAAATTCTCTGACTTTTAAAACAATATATGTTGTCAGATAATGACACTATGGAATGTATTAGTGGTGGTTAATTATTTACTTTAAATTCCAGTTCTTCTCTATCAGACATTTACTTAGATGTAAGTAAGTTCATGTAGTATTTATGCTTTGTGTATGGTTTATTGAAAATAAATCCAAAAGCAGCTATTTATTAAATGAAAGAGCACACAGAGATAGTGAATTATAAAATATGCTTGAAGAATTATCTGTTGCAGATTTTTTCCTGCCCATGTTGAACCAATTTGGGAAGCTACCATGAGGATCAAGATAAACAAGGATCTACTAAATAGCACCTTAACATGATTCTCTTACTGGGTTAATTTTAGAATCTCAAGATCTGAGTACTTTGCTTAGCGATTAGAATCCAGATTTCAAATGTCATTTCTATTGCATGTGAGACAGCTAAATATAGTTGTCTCACCTAAATATAGCTAAACGGCATATGAAACTTGCAGAAAATAAAATACTGAACTGATTAACTTTGAGTCTAAACAGAAACAGACATTTATAAATTAGTTTGAAATTGGCTTGTTTAATTAAATTTCATTTGAAATCTTGCAATGTTTTTTTTACTCAACGAAAGCACAAGTGTGGCAGCATGAGGAATGCCAACAAAGGCACACTGTTTCCTCACTGCGTTATAAGGCCAGACTTCTCTTCATCCCAGGCTACAAAAACTAAACACTTTAAATCGGAATCATACAATACTATAATGATATCTTGTCTCATTTTTCAAACAAATTATTTGTCTGAAAGCAAATATCAATCACATTGCTTCACACAACAAATCTAAGTTTTTTTATTTCATAAGCATACTTAAATCTGAACACAAAGCCAAGCAAACCACTGGTTTAGCATAAATGTTGCTAGTAAATTGATGGGAAAAGTCAAGAAGACAAATTGGATGTAAATCATTTGTATTGGTGAAACAGAACAAAGAACAGCCAGATCAGGGAAGTTGTAGGAAAAAAATTATAATATAGGCAGTCCCTGGGTTACAATCAAGATAGGTGCCGTAGATTTGTTCTTAAGTTGAATTTGTATGCAAGTTGGAACAGGTACATTTTTAAGTGTAAATCCAACCAAATATATGTATTTTTTAAAAAGGTTTTGGATAGCATAGGGTAATACTCTTGTTCTGCTTTCTGTTCAGAAGATTTCACTTCACTTTCTGCTGTGTGATAATTGGGTTGTCATGGAAATGAGGATTGGCAAGAAAGCTTCTGTAAAGGCACCTTTCTTCCATGATGACTCTTTCAGGAGAGAATTTCCCTTCCCAAGGGGCAGATTCCCGTGGTCTCACCCTCATATGTAAGTCACATGTTTGGAACTCAGGGACTGCCTGTATATTTTACGTTGGGCTGCTATTGAAGATTGCCTGGAAACCTCAACTAGGACAAAATGTTGTGGCCAGTTAATGTGTGTTTTACAGGCCTGACTAGAGTTCATAACTGCAATTACAAATACATCACCTAGAGTTATATACTGATTAATATTCATATTCCCTAAGTATACAATAGTAAGGAGAATACAAAGACATTCCCATTCTGCTCCTTTGAGTGATCTCTGATAATGACAATAGGAGCAGGATCTCTGCCACAATTCCACTTATACTGGAGAGTACAAGTGGAAGGGAACGGAAACATCAGTTTGCTGTGTCCTGATTGACAGGACAACAGATCTCTGTCACTCAGTATGGTTGTTGCTCAGTAAGTCAGGAAGTGTTAGGGTGGAACAGAATGCACTACTTTGTTATGAAACCAAAGTAGTTACATAACTAAGTAGCACATGTAGAATTCTGGCCCATGTTTGGAATTATTTGCATGTACTTTCAACTTGCTTTGAAGCCCAGTTTAAGTTTGGAATTTACAAAAATGCAGCTGGTTTGGGAACTGCTTCCTCCTATATAAGCCTCATCATAATTAACACCAGTGATCTGAACTACTGCTTATTCTTTTTTCCCTAGAGAGATGGGTTATTGAATGTTTTAGCCAGGGTCTTTTATGTGGCTAAGCCTGTTGTGGGAGATGTAAGGTTACTCTCCTCTTTATCATTCTTTGGCTGTCTAGTGAATGCAATATTGTTGTATTTATTTTTTATTAATGCTGCTCTCTATTTTATTACTAATGCCTAATTTACTTGTACAAAAAATGTCCAGCTTTCTGTAGTTTCTGTATTTATTGTTTTTTCTATATATCAGCTCAATACAATACTCTGCCAAAGTATTCTAAATAAATGAAAATATTAATAGATTGTTGTGTATATCATATACATAATACATATGTTTGAATATGTTTTAATGGTTGTAATGGTATTTATGTTTATTAATTTTATGGTTTAATTGTGTTATGTATTGTTTCCCTATGTGTAATGTGGCATTGAATAATTGCCAAAACTGGAAGCCATTCTGAGTCCCCTTCGGGGTGAGAAAGAGCGAGGTAGAAATATAGCAAATAAATCTATATATATAAATTTGTTAGGGGTATCCAACGAGGAAACAAAACTCAAAACCCCCCCAACGAAACTTAACCAAAATTCCCATGCCCATAACACAACCCACAAGGTACAAACATATCTACTCAAAATGAAAAACAACACAACAACACACTCACAAAACGGCAAAACAACAAAACTCAAAAATCCCCCAACAAAACTTAACCAAAATTCCCATGCTCATAACACAACCCACAAGGTACAAACATATCTACTCAAAATGAAAAACAACACAACAACACACTCAAAATGGCAAAAAAAAACAAAACCCAAAAAACCCCCAACGAAACTTAACCAAAATTCCCATGCCCATAACACAACCCACAAGGTACAAACATATCTACTCAAAATGAAAAACAACACAACAACACACTCACAAAACGGCAAAACAACAAAACTCAAAAATCCCCCAACGAAACTTAACCAAAATTCCCATGCCCATAACACAACCCACAAGGTACAAACATATCTACTCAAAATGAAAAACAACACAACAACACACTCACAAAACGGCAAAAGAATAAAATTCCAAAAAACCCCAATGAAACTTAACCAAAATTCCCATGCTCATAACACAACCCACAAGGTACAAACATATCTACTCAAAATGAAAAACAACACAACAACACACTCAAAATGGCAAAAAAAAACAAAACCCAAAAAACCCCCAACGAAACTTAACCAAAATTCCCATGCCCATAACACAACCCACAAGGTACAAACATATCTACTCAAAATGAAAAACAACACAACAACACACTCACAAAACGGCAAAACAACAAAACTCAAAAATCCCCCAACGAAACTTAACCAAAATTCCCATGCCCATAACACAACCCACAAGGTACAAACATATCTACTCAAAATGAAAAACAACACAACAACACACTCACAAAACGGCAAAACAACAAAACTCAAAAATCCCCCAACGAAACTTAACCAAAATTCCCATGCTCATAACACAACCCACAAGGTACAAACATATCTACTCAAAATGAAAAACAACACAACAACACACTCAAAATGGCAAAAAAAAACAAAACCCAAAAAACCCCCAACGAAACTTAACCAAAATTCCCATGCCCATAACACAACCCACAAGGTACAAACATATCTACTCAAAATGAAAAACAACACAACAACACACTCACAAAACGGCAAAACAACAAAACTCAAAAATCCCCCAACGAAACTTAACCAAAATTCCCATGCCCATAACACAACCCACAAGGTACAAACATATCTACTCAAAATGATAAACAACACAACAACACACTCACAAAATGGCAAAACAACAAAACTCAAAAATCCCCCAACGAAACTTAACCAAAATTCCCATGCCCATAACACAACCCACAAGGTACAAACGTATCTACTCAAAATGAAAAACAACACAACAACACACTCACAAAACGGCAAAACAACTGAGCATGCGCATTGGCGCCCAGCCGCAAGTTCCCTGGCGCGCGCACATGCCCTTCCGGCCAACGTTCCCTCTGCGGAAACCATGCCCACTCCAAGCCCCGCCGCGCCGCTTCCCGCACACACACACACCCCTGCCGCACACACACACACAACCCCACACTCCATCACTCCCCCCGCCGCCACACACACACACGCAACCCCACTTCCCCTGCCGCCGCACACACACACGCAACCCCACACTCCATCACTTCCCCCGCTGCCGCATGCACACACGCAACCCCACTCCCCCCGCCGCCGCACACACACACGCAACCCCACGCTCCATCACTCCCCCCACCGCCGCACGCACACACGCAACCCCACGCTCCATCACTCCCCCACCCCAATCTTACCTCCTTTTACTTCACGCCCCCTCCAAACCCCACCCCGCCCCTTCCCGCCCTGTCAAAATCTAGGAAAGACAGGAAGGAAGGAAAGAAGGAAGAAAGAGAAAGGGAGGTAAAGAAAAAGGGGGAAGGAAGGAAAGTTAGAGAAAGAAGGAAGAAGAAAAGGAAAGAAAAGGAAAGATGGAAGGAAAGAAAAGAGAGACAGCAGAAAAGAAAGAAAAAGGGGGAAGAAAGGAAAGAGATAGAGAAAGAAGAGGAGAAGGAAAGATGGGAGGGAAGGAAGGAAGGAAGGAAGGAAAGAAGGAGAGAAAGAGGGAAGATTGGCCACAGCAACACGTAGCGGGTAAAGGTTGTTATTTCTATTATTATTATTATTATTATTATTATTATTATTATTATTATTATGCTATTGTTCCTATGAGACCCTGGAGGAATGGGAGAGGTGTCAGGTCCCAGAGGCAATGCATTGCATTATTGTTATTGTTATGATGGTGGTAAAATAAAAGGAAATAAAAAGTGAAAGAAGGAAGCAAACAGGGAGGGAAGAAAGGCAAAGGAAGAAAGGGGGAGGGAATGAAGGAAAGAGAGAAGGATGAAACCAAGTAGTGAAAGAAGGAAAGAAAGAAAGAGGTAGAGAAGGAAGAAAGGAGAGAAAGGGGGAGGAAAAGGGGGAAGGAATAGGTAGGTACCTCTCTTTCATAATAGTCCAGATATCTACCTCAACTTTGATAAGTTTTACTATAGGCCACAGCAACGCGTGGCAGGGCACAGCTAGTAAGTAATAAAAACATACATACAGCTATAGAAGTAAATTGGCAATTCTCTGTCCTTATCACATGGAGTCAGGCTGTTTATTTAGTGCGAAAGCAATAAAACTCTTGCTGTGATGGAAAACAAGTGCAATAAATAAAAATACCTGAATGCTCGTATGGTTGTCAGACCTTCCACGGTCTCTGAGAAGTGAGAAAGTAATGGCAGCTGAGTACTGTCATCTAACTGTTGCAGGTCCCTAAAAACAAATGTTAAAAAATATTGGTTTTAAAAGAAGCAGCCAAGGTACCCCCTCCTCTGGCACATCTCCAATTTGTAAAAGAGGTGCTGTATTTTAAAAATGAAAACAAATTGAGTTATCTTGCTCAATCAAATAGACACAGAAACCGTTATTACATGGTATTTGGTAGATGAAAGTTGGGTTAATTGTGAGGTATTTGTCATTTACGTTGTGTCATTTATGCATACACACAAATTTACATATGACTTTTAATATATGGGGAAAAGGGAAATATATGCTTACCTTGATGCTACTCTAAAGTATTTTTGGATGAAATAGCATATGACAGCAAGTGGAACTAGTGCTATGAGAAACATTGGTGTAACGTATGAAATCACAGCAAGTGCTGATACACAGAGCAAGGTGGAACGGCTCAAGCACTCCAGGGTAGCAGGAATGTGCTAAGCAAATAAACACAGAAAACATAATGATAAGTATTAAGTGTTGGACAAGGAAATAAAAGATAACATGAAATCTTCCTCTCATTCAAAATGACATCATATATACTTCTGAATATTTTTCAGCAAAACAGATGGGGGATATTGCTTAGGCAGTTTTTTCTATATGTCACTAGATGAAATTTGGAACTATGAATGATAAAAATCTATGTAAGACTGTTTTAAGGTCAATTAACTGCTTAAGATGCTGTTATGAAGACTTGATTCCCGGGCAGAGCAATTCTAACCTCCTTCAATAGGTACTTGATATCAGAACCTAGACCAGCCCACTAAATCTGATTTGGGAACGATGAACTGAGATCTGAAACCACAGTTTGAGTTTGATATGCAAACTACAGTTTGTACTCATTGTGGTTTGTTGTACAATTGAAATCATAGCTGAGATCTTTGCACTGCCCCTGGAAGCTGTTGTGGCATGGATACAAGTGCGCCCTATAACGGCAACACTGGGGAACAATGTTTAAGGTTGTGTTTGATTTTCCAGCTGCTTCAGATTTAAATAAGCATCCCGATTTCAAAAATGCAGTTAGTCTTCTTCTATCACATCACATCTCTACAGCTTATCTTAATGCAACAAGCACTTCAGGCTGTATCAAGGGAAGTGCTCTGCTATTGGCTAAGAACAAACCTCCCTCGGGTATGGCCTTGGAGACCAGCAAAAGGTCCATACTTGTCTAGGCTATTCAGTTACACATGAGGCAGTGTGGTGAGAGGTTGTGTGCAACTCTGTAGAGTGAATTGTATTCCGAAGTGTAGTCTGAGTTCTTGTCTGTATTCTGTTAGCAGAATTATTATGATTTATTTACATGCATACTTGTTTCCTTCCCTCAGATAATGTCTGTCTCTGCTATTTCTCACCGTAAGTGCCTAAACAACCCTGATTCATTTTATTATATCTGTGGCAGTTTCACCATTATCAGTCAAAGAACAAACAGAGCATTTGCCAGGCAAGCCTATTTTGCAAATTTTAATGTAAAAGTTGGTGGTCAAGATAAGTCTTGGGCCCCTCACAAGGTGTGCAAGCAGTGAGTTGAGAATTTACAAAATTGATGGGTGTGAACGAAGGGAACAAATGATAAATTGCCATTTGGTTTGGCAAGAGCCCAGAGATCATTCAAGTGACTGTTATCTTTGTATAGTGAAAATGTCAGAATATAACAAGAAAAATAAATGACAAAGAGACTATCCTAGTCCACCATCAGCTACATACCCAGTGCCTCATTCAGCTGAAATCCCAGTGCCAGTTTTCACTGAACTACCCCCTTTTGAAAAACAGGAGTATCTTGAAGAACTAAGTGACAGAAACAATGAAGATTTTGAAATTGAAGATGACTCCGTTAATAAGGGATTTGATCAGTATAAGTTGAATGATTTGGCATGAGATTTAGGACTATAAAAAGGCTTCAGAACTCCTTGCATCAAGACTGCACTGGAAAAACTTGCTTGAAAGACGAGTGAAATGAAAGAAGAGCATAAATTTTGACCTTAATATGTATGTTTGGTAGCAGAACTTTACTACTTGTACACAATTTGACTTACAGTAACAATATATAGCCTTTGGGTGAATAAAAACACTCTAAACAAAACATATTCAGGTATTTTTTCTTTATTTTCCTTTGTACGAATTTCTTTTCTTTTGTACCTTAAAAAGTTAACATGATAGAAAAAAAACTGGGATCATTTTGGATTCGGATGCCAAAAGTTAGTCAAAAGCAAATGTGTTTTTCAGTGAATCAGATCAGACAATTATGCCTTTGTTGTGAGCTGCCTTAAGTCCCCTTTGGGGTGAGAAGACCGGAATATAAATGTGGTAAATAAAAAAATGTAACTTAGCATTGTGGTTTGTATGTGGTACACTTGGAAGTTCAAACTATGGTGTGGGTTCTTAATTTGGTTAATGCAAACCATGGTACATTGTTGCATATCAGAAAATCCCAAGACTAGACTAACAACAGAAACGGACCACAGCAAAAAAGTCAGCTGGCATTTGCCAAAGATAGTATTGGTTGCAGGTGTTCAGGCTCTGATTGCATGGTAACCTTTGTTGTTGTTCATTCGTTCAGTCATCTCTGACTCTTCATGACCTCATGGACCTCCCTGTCGGCCGTCACCACCCCCAGCTCCTTCAAGGTTAGTCCAGTCACTTCAAGGATGCCATCCATCCATCTTGCCCTTGGTCAGCTCCTCTTCCTTTTACCTTCTACTTTCCTCAGCATAATTGTGTTCTCTAGGCTTTGCTGATTTTCCATTTGATGGTAATAAATGACGTTTTAAAGCACCAGTAACTTTTAATTTCCATTAAAATAATTGAATCATAGTCTGCTCTAATGAAATACTGTTTCTTTCCTTTTTTCTTTTAAGAGGGGAAATTTGATTTCCTCACAGCTTGCCATCTTGTCCAACATCAATATCAGAATTTTCTATGTTTGAGGAAAATTAATATTTAAATTTATATAATGCATTTTAAAAATACCTGGTCAATGGTGTTACAGTCAGCTGAAAATCTGTTCAGTATACTTCCCAGTGGTGTTGTTTCAAAAAACCTGTTAATAGGCAATAAAGACCAAGTCTGACACTGAAAAACACCATTAAAATGTACTTATGCCTATTACAATTATTCTAAGACTATTCACTTTACTTTTATCTGTAAAACTTGACAATTTAACAAAGGAAAATGAAAAACATTGTCTGATAAGTTTCTAGAATTCTTGGTTATGCCATTCTAAATACCATCATTGTATTAACTTTGTACTGGTCCATCAGATTTCTTAATTCTTTGAATTAACTGAATAATATACTGGTATACCTTAGCAAATTTTTTCATATTAAGAGATAGAAATAATAGTAGAAAACATGTCAATTATCTGAATATAAAATTTAACAGCACAATTAATAAATCATTTTATAAACACAGATCAGTGATTTTCCATTTGATGGTAATAAATGACGTTTTAAAGCACCAGTCTATATAGCCAGAACAAAACAGGTTTTCATCCAAGGCTCATTTGGTCAAGTGAAATATAAGAAGAGAAGAGTGCATTGGATTCACTGCTTTCTGATTTCTTTCCATAGTTCTTGTTTATTTGTGGGACACTAAATAATGGATACTTAAATTATAATAATTTTCATGCGTGAAATCCTTTCCACAAGTTAAAGAATGAATCGATAACTAACTAATCATGTAGGGTGAAAATGCACATACAATACTCAAATTTATATCATATATCATATCTCTAGAGCAGTGGTTTCCAACCTTTTTTTGACCAGGGACCTCTTAATCAGGGACCACTTTGACCAGGGACCAGTATCTAACATTAGTACCAAAAGAGTTACAAATCAGTTTTGGTCAACTTTACATTCGGTTTGATAACTTGGGGTGCTGATTCAGAAAACTGCATTGGATAGACCACATCAGCTCTAGTTTCTGAAACAGAACGTATGCCACCCAGTAGTCGCCACCTGCTCACCCACAGAAAACCTTATTTAATAAACCTCGGCACTCTTTTGTGAGACCAGTTGCTCTTGTTGAAATGGTGTAGTAACAGTGAAGCCACGGACCATATTTTAGTTCTTGTGGGCCACTGGTGGTCCATGGACCACAGGTTGGGAACCACTGCTCTATATCTATCTATATAGAGAAAGACTATTTGTTTTTCTGATTTCACATAGTAGAGTACCTCATTGGGGCCAAAATAATTTTATTCAACAGAAGACAATGTAGTTTCTTGGCAACTTTTAAACCAGTCCATTCCACTGCTATTGATGTTACAAGACACAGTATAATCCCAAGGCCACAAAGAATAGTGAATATCTTTGAATAGTGGGAATGGTCAAATCTGCATTCCTAAGAATGAAGAAGAAAAACATAATATTCTAGAATCATTTAAATGTATAGGTCAATGGCCCTAGGAGATTTTCTCCTTATATATATAGTATATTCACATCATCTCTTAATTCTTGGAAATATTGCATTTAGATTTCATATTTGTTAAAACCCATCCTTTTCAATTGACAATACTCTCAAATTAAACATGAAAATGCATTTCAAATATAGTGGCTAAATAACTAATATTTTGATTCTATTGATCTAAATCATCATATTACTCAAATCTAATGCTAATCTTTTGGGGCTAAATTACGTTCCCAAAAATAGGGTGTGCATTAGATTTGCATAATGAGGTAATCTTATTGTTGATCCAAAGCAAAAGAGGAAGCTACTTCCCCCTTTGCTTTGGATCACCTGGAACTCCTATCTGAGCACCTGGAGCTCCTATTTGAGTGACCTCACCTCTAATTTACCTGTCATGGCTCAATGCTATGCAACCCTGTGATTTGTAGTTTGGTGATGCATCAGCATTCTTTGGTGGGCCTTCACACATGACTAAAACCTGCACCAAAACAAGTTAAAATAACCCACTTTGACATGGGTTATAGTCCTCACCCACCAACCCAAACCACGGATTTAACCAATGAACACTGCTAAACCACATTACAGATGTCTGCGCTGATCATGTGATGCAGTTCTAAACTTCGGCCTCCAGGTGTTTTGGATTTCATCTTCCACAATTCCTAACAGCAGGTAAGCTGGCTGGGATTTCTGGGAGATGAAGTCCAAAACACCTGGAGGTGAAAGTTGGCCCATGCCTGGTCTAAACTGACTATATAATGCCATTCCAATGCCATTCCAGCCTTTGACTAATCTTTAATTGCCTTAGAGCAGCAGATAGATGAGGAATTGAATTGGGTCTGTTAAAGTTGTTTACAAGAAGAGTAAAATAAAAATGAGATGCTGGTAATAGGACATACCACCATTTATAAGGAAAAATCCAGGTGTGTTTTACTCAGGAGTAAGTTCCACTGAATTTACTTCTCGGTTAAGAGTGTTTAGGACTGCAGCAGTGTTCAAATTAAAGGACTCAAGTGTTGTGTTTAGAAGAATAGGGGAATGTGCATGATTTGGTTAAAATTAAAGGAGTCGAGATGTGGAGCTTTGTGGATTTCATTAAGGATTATCCTATCTTTTCTCTCATAACATTTTGTTGTAGCCTTAAAGGATCAGTTTTCTAAGTGAATTTTCATCCTGTTTGTTATAAAACCTACATTGCTATAGTTAGAAAGGCAAAATGCAGCAGTAATCTCTACTGGGATTATTTTCAAGGATTTTCTGCAGCCCTCAAAAGGCAAAAAGATTCAGGAAAGCCTGTGAATTGTATACAGCATATATATCATACTAGAAAATTAGAAATATAGCAGCGCACAGCTAGATGTCACAGATAGGAGAAAGGACCTCTTTTAAAAAAAGGAGGTAGCAAAGCAATGTTATTACCTGCTCGTGAGAGCAGTTCTTTGCTCCCTTGACAGCAATGGCACTCGATGTCCAGTGGGCTAGCCAAAAGTCAGTGGAGACCATCACTGAATGCTTCAGGAGTTGTGAAAGGACCAGCAAGGGCAAGAGAAGGAATCCTGCTGAGCTAAGGTACTTTCCGCATGCTCGCCATGGCATCTTTGCTCTTTGGTGGAGGACAGAAGACAGGTTGTCCTCATCATCACTTTCTGGTGTTTCATCTGCAAACCAATACACAAAAAAGGGACCACTGGGCTCTTTTACTCAGATTTATTGAATTCAGTTGCACCAATGAGCCAGTCAATGTGCACAGGACAAAGATGGAGAACAAAGTATAAGAATGAACAAGGGTTGAGTCTGAGTGGCAGAAACATCATATTTAAGGGAAGTTAATGCTGAAATCATGGGTGCTAATAAAGAGAAGAATATTATTTGAAAATGGGGGTGGAAGGATGCTTTTAGTAAAGGAAATAGAGTAGAAAGTAAATGCTAGAAATACCTAATCCTAATCATCTACCTAATCCTTTATTTAAGTGATGATTGAATCATGGATGATGAGGGATAGTGGATCCCACACCAAGGAGATATAAAAGTGGCCCCCTTCTGCACAGGCATATAATCCATATTATCAAATCAGATAACCCACATTATCTGCTTTGAACTGGATTATATGAGTCTACATTGCCATATAATCCAGTTCAAAACAGATATTCAGGATTTTATATGGAAATAGAAGGGGCCAAAGAAATCCTCAAATGGGTATGTATGCGTGGCATATCTTTATGCATGCATAAGATAAACTAAATAGATCTCATGATAATATCAAACACAGGATATCTTAATCCCCAAGTTTTCTTCCATTGATCAACAACCAGTTGTTATAGAAGTTTGTGGTTCAAGAATTTATTAACAAAGATTGATGTCTTATATTCTAAGTAAAATGATAGAAGGCCAGTGAACTAGCCACTCATGATTAATTCAGTCTTTCCCATTGAAATGCTTAAATTATTTAACAGATGCTCACGGTTTTCTCAGGAAGCCATGATTTATAGATGGAGAAATCTAATCATAGCAGTGCAAAAGAAACGTGGCCTGAGTATGAATTCAGGTGTCTTTTTCTATGAAACCAGGGGCTACATCTGCATTACGGTTTCTAAGGGGAATATAAATTTAGTTCTGAAAAGAAGAATTTGCTGTCAAACTTGTGACAGCAAGTAAACAAAACTTCAATTTGTGTATCAGTCATTCAACTACTTTTATTCAGGAGCTTCTTTCTAAAGCTGTGATGCAAGGCTGCATGGAACATATTAGAATCATAGAGTTGGAAGAGACCACAAGGACTATTCAGTCCAACCTCCTGCCATGCAAGAAAATACAATCAAAACACACTCAGCAGATGGTTATCCAGACTACCATTCAAAATCTCCAAGTCAGGAGATTCTATCATGCTCATGGGTAGGATAGTCTACTGTGCAGCAGCTCTTACCATTAGGAAGTTCCTCCTAATGTTTAGGTGAAATCCCCTTTTCTGTAGTTTCAAGTCACTGCTTTGTGTCCTAGTCTCTGGAGCAGCAGAAAACAAGCTGGCTCCATCTTCAATATGTAATCCTTTCAAATATTTAAGTATGGCTGTTGTATTTCACTTCTCAATCTTCTCTTTTCCAGGCAAAAGTCACCCAGCTCCCTAGGTTGTTCTTCATACGGCTTGGCTTCCAGACCTTTTACCATTTTGATTGTCCTTCCCTGAATGCATCACAGCTTGCTAATATCTTTCTGGTAGTGTCCAGTACTCAACATGTGAGGTCTGACCAAAATAGAACTGCTCTGGACTGCCTCCAGATTAAGCAGCCTGTGAAGGAGCAGTCCTGGAGGAAGCAGCCCTCTTTTGGCTCTCCATCAAATGTACCCCTGAAAGCAATGGAGCTGAGAAAAGGGTCTCTTCTGTAAATTTTACACTTATGTAGGCTTGTCCAGAAGCTGTCTTGCTTTAACAGGGCCTTACTAACACTCTGAAATGTGAGTGCTAAGGCCCTATAGCCAGTGGGCCTGTTATAATAGGGAGTTATATGTTCCCTGTATCCAGCCCTGGTCAATAAGTTAGGAATAGAAAGCTTAACCTGTGGGTCCCCAAGTATTTTGGCCTACAACTCCCAGAAATCCTAGCCAGTTTACTAGCTGTTAGGATTTCTGGGAGTTGAAGGCCAAAACATCTGGGGACCCACAAGTTGAGAATCATTGGCTTATAGGAACAGCAGTCATTTTATCACCTGTCTGGTTCTTTTAAAATTAGTTGTATGAACTTATCAATATGAGATAACCTCCCCACAGGATTGCAAGACATCTGGGTGTCCCCCGGGCAACATTTTGATAGATGACTGATTCTCTCACACCAGAAACGACTTGCAGCATGCACTTATAAGCAGGCAGGTATGGATTTTGAGATAACTGTCTGGTTTTGTCATGATTTATGCAAAGTGACTCTCAATGTACGTGTGTGTATGAGTGATATGTAGATTATGCAGAAAGGTAACTGAATATTGCAACAATGTGTCTCTATAAGTTTAAATGCAATTAAGGAGTGCAGTAAAATGCATTTATTATATTTGCATTTTGCTGCTAAAAATTAATATTGAATAATATGGCCATAACCAAAAGTAACTTTAGAGTACGTTGCATGCATTTTTCACAAAGAATGGCATGGAAGCATATGACACAGAAAAATATATAAAGCTGGCACATGCAGGGCAGGGCAGGGCAAGGCAGGGCAGGGCCTAGATCCAAAATCATGTGCTCAAAATACCAGGGACTCCACTCTGAGCTTTTTGCAGGGAAATCAGAACATATCTATAAAAAAATATCAATCTGTCAGGATGTTTCTGACACAGCCAAGCAGGCCTGTCCTTTAAATGACACTTGAAATATATGTGACTTTGCCATTACTTTTTTCTCCTGAACACTTTAATGCATTGGTATTGTTAAGTGAAAAAAACAGCTGAATAAATTAGAATGTCCCTTTTTGGAATACTACTTCACCTTCATCCTCCTCATCATCTTGGAGTAGAGCCTCTTGGGAATACACTGTGCTTTGGAGAGTCTTCCTATCTAATACAGGTTTTCTTTCAATTAAGCTCTCCTAAAAGCAGGAAAATTAAGTGAAGTTGAGTATCACATGTCTTCAAAGCAAATCTTGCCCTGAGATAATTTTATGTTCAAATCAATTTGCTGTTAGAAAGAAAGTGATCAAATGCATTTAACCTACATGGATTATTTATCTGTTTGGTATGCATGCATCAAAAAGATTCCTAGATATGCAATCTATCAATAGAGGATGATACTGAAGTCAGCTCAGACAGTGATTAGGGTTTAAAAAATAAGGGTTAAGTAATGGTTTGGAGCACATTTCATGTTTCCGTTAACCATGGTAAAGAAGGTAAGCTTAGACTGAACAATGTTGAAGATGGAGTCGGAAACTCACATATGGGAGTAAAACGTCCACTCTCTTGAACTGCTAGTTAAAAGAAGGGCTACAATGATATCAGCTCTGTTCTTGAGTTTCAAAACTTGGTAATTATTGTTTTGGAGTGAGAAGTGGTGTCACTCTTCTGGATGATGAATGTGGCCTCTAATGTCTGACAATTGTCCACCCCTGCATTACACTATGTGAGTAATGCCACTCAAGGCATCCTACAATTAATATAGTCATTAAAAAGCAATCTCTTAAGCACCTCAAGGCTTCCTGGGTAGGCTTTGTTTGTTTTTTAATTTTGTTTTGGATGTTCAATCCCCAGGGGACCAGCCTTGGGAAAACCCAAGTGGCCACAGGTTACTTTCACAACCCTTATGTAATGAACAAAGAAGATGTATCTTCTATTCTGTAAACAAAAAGTATTTTCATCATAACAGTATTTGAAAATGAAATGCTTCATTTATTACATAAGGAACAATAATGTTAAGATGTTGGAAAAACAAAACATGCCTTCTCCAGCTCTTGATCTTGTCGATTCATGAGTGTTTTCCAATGTTCAAAGAGCTCAATTTCTGTTTTCTGAATATCCTTGAGTGTGCCTTCTCTCTGAATGGTACCATCCTTCATTGCAATAATCTGTAACAATTTAAATGATTGATTATTAAACATTTATTGTCCTTTTATATAATGAATTAACAAAGTCTTTTAACTAGTATGCACATGCCTTGGGGATTATTATTTGTTAACTAATGTTGAATATTTATGCAATTCACATGGCTGCCCAAAGTCAACAGGTGACTTGAAGGCTTACAAAGAAAACCTTATGATAGATTTGCCATGTGTGTGAACAGCACCGAGGTTTGCAAGGAGAATTCAAAATCCTTTTTAAAAATTGATTTATTACCACTCGTTTTTTTTTTCAAAAGTTAATTATTACATCTCAGAAATGAACAATATATGTCCAAAATAATTAGGTTTAGAATTGAGGTTTTTTTTGCTTCTGCTATTCTTTTAGTTATTTTGTTTAAATTAGGTAATGCTTTATATTAAGCTTATTAGACTGTCAGATAAATGTTTGTGAACTTTGTGTGAAACATAATTGTCTCCCTTTATTTATTTTTAATATTTTTCAGGTCATTTTGTGAGAGCTAGAAAAGATATTGTAAAAAATACAAAAAAATAAGGACCGTCTTCCTTCTGAAATTCTACTTTCCTATTTGGGCAAGTAACAGCTGTACAGTGTTACCAAACATACATGTTTTATTAGGGCTGTAGAGATGTGATGACAGCAAAACTAGTAACAATAAAAATAATTTTAAAATTAGGTGGAGTGGAAATTAAATATTTCAGCATAAGAATAGTACATTCTATTTATGCCTGAGATTGAGT
Organism: Anolis sagrei; assembly: GCF_037176765.1. Classification (NCBI taxonomy): domain Eukaryota; kingdom Metazoa; phylum Chordata; class Lepidosauria; order Squamata; family Anolidae; genus Anolis; species Anolis sagrei. Next base: position 248,118,106 of record NC_090021.1, on the reverse strand, counting down.
TAAACTTATTCAAATTTTCCCACAGTATTAAATCTACTTGCTTGTCCCACTTGGAGCAGAGCATTTATATCAATGGGAACTCAGAAAGAAAACACACACTTCTATTCATTTAAAAGGTTTACTGTAGTTGGGATCAGCAATTGGTTTTGGGCATCTAAAGCCAATGGGTTTTTAAAGTACCTAGCTTTGGCTGAATAATTTAATTTACTAAGTGCTTCAATTTGATTGAGTCATTCATATACAAATTCATTTTCCATTTCTTCATTAAAACAACAAAAATGCTCCATTACCCAATCAGCATGGGGTAGATATTGTAGTTTGTGAGTAACTAGAACAACAGTTCTCTTGTCATCCCGAAGCATATTAAGGATTCCTTCTTGCATAAGATGGTCACTTAAGTGGATATCCAGTGCAGAAAATGGATCATCCTAATCAACATAAAAATATATTGACAGAGCATTACTTTTAAAATAGAAACATGCTTTCTATAAAGTACCTCCTTTATGATGTAGTGCAAGAGAGAAACCATCGAGTTAAACTTTTAATGGCAAATGGAAATTAGATGTAAGTGTTCTTCTGGTCAGTGGAGCAGACAGCAAAATCTTATCGAGAATAAAGCAGAGCCAAACACAAAAAGTCTATGTCTTTCCAGGAAAGGATATACCACTTTAAGGATTTGATTTCAATAACTAGGTATGAAGACATTTTTAAACACAATTTTGTCAACAAAACTGTAGTAAAAAGAAATAACACCAACACCAACAACACTATTTGTATTCCACCTTATCTCCTCAAGGTGACTCAAGGCGGATTCCAGCCTCGAAACAATGACACATACACAGATATATTATAAAGGTACACTGATAAAGGTAAAGGCTTCCCCTTCATCTCCAGCTTTGGGGGTGGTGCTCATCTCTGTTTCTAAGCTGAACAACTTGTGTCGTCTATACACACCTCCTAGGTCATGTGGTCGGCATGACTGTATGGAGCACCATTTACCTTCCCGTCGAGGTGGTATCTATTGATCTACTCACATTTGCATGTTTTTGAACTGCTAGGTTGGCAGGAGATGGGGCTAACAGCAGGAGCTCATCCCGTTCTACGGATTCGAACTGCCAAACTTCAGTTCAACGAGTTAAGCAGCTCAATGGTTTAACCCATTGAACCACCATGGCCCCTTTCAGACATATAACGGACACTGGAAACATATGTTGCAATTATATTGTCAGGCTGCAATGCTGTACAGGACTCAAAAAACACGTTATACAAACCCTTCATGACTGCTTAATTAATGTGGATTGGCCCATGACAATTTATAGCAGCTGGAGAATGAAATAGACCAGGAATAGTAAAATCACAACTTTATTTTCTTTCTCCCTTAGCTGACCTCTTGTCTTATCTCATTTCTGATCTATATATTTTATTGCACCACAGGGCTCATTTGTAGATTTTATGGTCCCAATATGCTAAACATGAACCATAGTAGAATGACATATCTTGGGTTAATGTCACTGTTTTGCCCCATGGCAGTCTTAGGTTTATCCTTCATACTTCACTCTCATAAGCAAATAATCTTGACTATTTGCGAGCCTTTTTGGTTTATCAATCCATTTCTATACCTATTTCCTGGTCCTTTGTGGATTATTCCGTAGATATGCTTCCTTCTTTTCTCAAAACACATTTCCAGGGCTAAGCTGGTTATATTGTCACCATAACCCCCTGGATGTTTGTGTATGTTTATACATGTTTTAGCACAAGTAGATTGAGATCAGATTAGTTGCTAGTCCAGGCATATAAAAATGCCTGGATACAGATCTAGTCAGGCACAGGATCTTCTTAAATGATGAATTTTGCAAGGTTTCATTTATAATGTGATATTATTAGTTATGCTCAGCTTACCAGAAACACAACATTTGTCTGTTGGTAAAGAGCTCTTGCAACACTGATTCGCTGGCGCTGACCTCCAGACAGATTAATGCCCTGTAAGTGTTAAAACAACATTGTTAGTTGTGAGCCACTGTTGCCTAAATTTTACTCTCACAAAGCATGTTGAGTTTAATCTAAAAGCAATGTATTTTTTGGATAAAGCAAAGAGAAAAGTATCAAAAACTATTGGAACAAGGGAACATTTTCATCTTCTATCTCAATAATGTCTACTAACATCTTCTACTTTATGCTTTGGAAGTATAAAAAGATGATTTATCATTCATTATACTGTTAGTCCTCACAATAGCTCCTGATGTCAATGTTAATTTTCATTTTACATTAGATAATCAGCTGGTCAATTACATTAATGTCTAAGAAAAATATATCTCTAAGAAAGAATATAACTTGATTTTAAAATGCCAAAGTCCAGACTATTAGCCCACTGCTTTTGATGATATGTGAACTGAATGTTGGGCCTGAATTCTGGGAGGCCAGAGTCTGAATCTCTGTTTAGCAATGGAAATCCATTGGGTGGCCTAGGGCAAGACACACTAAGCATCAAAGGAAGGAAAAAGCAAGCATTTATTGTAGAAATCTTGCCAAGAATTGCTTTAGCATTGCCATACACTGGAATGAAGTAACGACACACGATACCAGCCACAGATGCTCATGCTACTCCTCAAAATATAGGTTGGCAATTGTGGTCAGTCTGTGAGCCAATTATGTGCCCATGCAAATTTTTAGGGGCCATGAGGACTGCCAAAAATGCCCTCTGCAAAAAACCACCACCCAAACCCCTGTAAGTGACTGGAAATCCACCTCTCATTTCTAAAACAGACACTGGGGATACTTTTAGGTGGTTCCAGGAGAGAGACATTTTACTTTGTTTCCTTTTCCTTCACTCCTTCCTTTTCTTAGCCCAAGGGATCTGGAGATGTGAAAGGCGCACAAAAGAGACCCATGAGGTTAAGTCAGAGTGTAGGTTACTCCTTTCCTTAAAACATACATTGTCAGAAACTGAAATTTTATTTATCTAATAATAAAGATTTAAAGAACCAGTGAAGTGGATTTCCAGTGCAGATAAGATTTCACACTCCTTCACATTATGTAGCTAATTTGTGTGTGTATGAAGGTGTTGGCCCTCCACACAATGACAATTGTGCATTTTACACTCACTTCGACATTATTTCCAACTTAAACCTAATTCTGCACATAAAATCAATAGATACCATTTAGTCACAGCAGGATAAAAAAATAAATTGTGTGATGTTAAAAGAGAATTTTAGTAGTTCATGAAAACTTGGAGTGTTTTATAATATCACTAGCTGTGCCCTGCCACGCGTTGCTGTGGCCTATAGTAAAACTTATCAAAGTTGAGGTAGATATCTGGACTATTATGAAAGAGAGGTACCTACCTATTCCTTCCCCCTTTTCCTCCCCCTTTCTCTCCTTTCTTCCTTCTCTACCTCTTTCTTTCTTTCCTTCTTTCACTACTTGGTTTCATCCTTCTCTCTTTCCTTCATTCCCTCCCCCTTTCTTCCTTTGCCTTTCTTCCCTCCCTGTTTGCTTCCTTCTTTCACTTTTTATTTCCTTTTATTTTACCACCATCATAACAATAACAATAATGCAATGCATTGCCTCTGGGACCTGACACCTCTCCCATTCCTCCAGGGTCTCATAGGAACAATAGCATAATAATAATAATAATAATAATAATAATAATAATAATAATAATAATAGAAATAACAACCTTTACCCGCTACGTGTTGCTGTGGCCAATCTTCCCTCTTTCTCTCCTTCTTTCCTTCCTTCCTTCCTTCCTTCCCTCCCATCTTTCCTTCTCCTCTTCTTTCTCTATCTCTTTCCTTTCTTCCCCCTTTTTCTTTCTTTTCTGCTGTCTCTCTTTTCTTTCCTTCCATCTTTCCTTTTCTTTCCTTTTCTTCTTCCTTCTTTCTCTAACTTTCCTTCCTTCCCCCTTTTTCTTTACCTCCCTTTCTCTTTCTTCCTTCTTTCCTTCCTTCCTGTCTTTCCTAGATTTTGACAGGGCGGGAAGGGGCGGGGTGGGGTTTGGAGGGGGCGTGAAGTAAAAGGAGGTAAGATTGGGGTGGGGGAGTGATGGAGCGTGGGGTTGCGTGTGTGCGTGCGGCGGCGGGGGGAGTGATGGAGCGTGGGGTTGCGTGTGTGTGTGCGGCGGCGGGGGGAGTGGGGTTGCGTGTGTGCATGCGGCAGCGGGGGAAGTGATGGAGTGTGGGGTTGCGTGTGTGTGTGCGGCGGCGGGGGAAGTGGGGTTGCGTGTGTGTGTGTGGCGGCGGGGGGAGTGATGGAGTGTGGGGTTGTGTGTGTGTGTGCGGCAGGGGTGTGTGTGTGTGCGGGAAGCGGCGCGGCGGGGCTTGGAGTGGGCATGGTTTCCGCAGAGGGAACGTTGGCCGGAAGGGCATGTGCGCGCGCCTGGGAACTTGCGGCTGGGCGCCAATGCGCATGCTCAGTTGTTTTGCCGTTTTGTGAGTGTGTTGTTGTGTTGTTTTTCATTTTGAGTAGATACGTTTGTACCTTGTGGGTTGTGTTATGGGCATGGGAATTTTGGTTAAGTTTCGTTGGGGGATTTTTGAGTTTTGTTGTTTTGCCATTTTGTGAGTGTGTTGTTGTGTTGTTTATCATTTTGAGTAGATATGTTTGTACCTTGTGGGTTGTGTTATGGGCATGGGAATTTTGGTTAAGTTTCGTTGGGGGATTTTTGAGTTTTGTTGTTTTGCCGTTTTGTGAGTGTGTTGTTGTGTTGTTTTTCATTTTGAGTAGATATGTTTGTACCTTGTGGGTTGTGTTATGGGCATGGGAATTTTGGTTAAGTTTCGTTGGGGGTTTTTTGGGTTTTGTTTTTTTTTGCCATTTTGAGTGTGTTGTTGTGTTGTTTTTCATTTTGAGTAGATATGTTTGTACCTTGTGGGTTGTGTTATGAGCATGGGAATTTTGGTTAAGTTTCGTTGGGGGATTTTTGAGTTTTGTTGTTTTGCCGTTTTGTGAGTGTGTTGTTGTGTTGTTTTTCATTTTGAGTAGATATGTTTGTACCTTGTGGGTTGTGTTATGGGCATGGGAATTTTGGTTAAGTTTCGTTGGGGGGTTTTTGAGTTTTGTTTTTTTGCCGTTTTGAGTGTGTTGTTGTGTTGTTTTTCATTTTGAGTAGATATGTTTGTACCTTGTGGGTTGTGTTATGAGCATGGGAATTTTGGTTAAGTTTCGTTGGGGTTTTTTTGAGTTTTATTCTTTTGCCGTTTTGTGAGTGTGTTGTTGTGTTGTTTTTCATTTTGAGTAGATATGTTTGTACCTTGTGGGTTGTGTTATGGGCATGGGAATTTTGGTTAAGTTTCGTTGGGGGATTTTTGAGTTTTGTTGTTTTGCCGTTTTGTGAGTGTGTTGTTGTGTTGTTTTTCATTTTGAGTAGATATGTTTGTACCTTGTGGGTTGTGTTATGGGCATGGGAATTTTGGTTAAGTTTCGTTGGGGGTTTTTTGGGTTTTGTTTTTTTTGCCATTTTGAGTGTGTTGTTGTGTTGTTTTTCATTTTGAGTAGATATGTTCGTACCTTGTGGGTTGTGTTATGAGCATGGGAATTTTGGTTAAGTTTCGTTGGGGGATTTTTGAGTTTTGTTGTTTTGCCGTTTTGTGAGTGTGTTGTTGTGTTTGTTTTTCATTTTGAGTAGATATGTTTGTACCTTGTGGGTTGTGTTATGGGCATGGGAATTTTGGTTAAGTTTCGTTGGGGGGTTTTTGAGTTTTGTTTTTTTGCCGTTTTGAGTGTGTTGTTGTGTTGTTTTTCATTTTGAGTAGATATGTTTGTACCTTGTGGGTTGTGTTATGAGCATGGGAATTTTGGTTAAGTTTCGTTGGGGTTTTTTTGAGTTTTATTCTTTTGCCGTTTTGTGAGTGTGTTGTTGTGTTGTTTTTCATTTTGAGTAGATATGTTTGTACCTTGTGGGTTGTGTTATGGGCTTGGGAATTTTGGTTAAGTTTCGTTGGGGGATTTTTGAGTTTTGTTGTTTTGCCATTTTGTGAGTGTGTTGTTGTGTTGTTTATCATTTTGAGTAGATATGTTTGTACCTTGTGGGTTGTGTTATGGGCATGGGAATTTTGGTTAAGTTTCGTTGGGGGATTTTTGAGTTTTGTTGTTTTGCCGTTTTGTGAGTGTGTTGTTGTGTTGTTTTTCATTTTGAGTAGATATGTTTGTACCTTGTGGGTTGTGTTATGGGCATGGGAATTTTGGTTAAGTTTCGTTGGTGGTTTTTTGGGTTTTGTTTTTTTTGCCATTTTGAGTGTGTTGTTGTGTTGTTTTTCATTTTGAGTAGATATGTTTGTACCTTGTGGGTTGTGTTATGAGCATGGGAATTTTGGTTAAGTTTCGTTGGGGGATTTTTGAGTTTTGTTGTTTTGCCATTTTGTGAGTGTGTTGTTGTGTTGTTTATCATTTTGAGTAGATATGTTTGTACCTTGTGGGTTGTGTTATGGGCATGGGAATTTTGGTTAAGTTTCGTTGGGGGATTTTTGAGTTTTGTTGTTTTGCCGTTTTGTGAGTGTGTTGTTGTGTTGTTTTTCATTTTGAGTAGATATGTTTGTACCTTGTGGGTTGTGTTATGGGCATGGGAATTTTGGTTAAGTTTCGTTGGTGGTTTTTTGGGTTTTGTTTTTTTTGCCATTTTGAGTGTGTTGTTGTGTTGTTTATCATTTTGAGTAGATATGTTTGTACCTTGTGGGTTGTGTTATGGGCATGGGAATTTTGGTTAAGTTTCGTTGGGGGATTTTTGAGTTTTGTTGTTTTGCCGTTTTGTGAGTGTGTTGTTGTGTTGTTTTTCATTTTGAGTAGATATGTTTGTACCTTGTGGGTTGTGTTATGGGCATGGGAATTTTGGTTAAGTTTCGTTGGTGGTTTTTTGGGTTTTGTTTTTTTTGCCATTTTGAGTGTGTTGTTGTGTTGTTTTTCATTTTGAGTAGATATGTTTGTACCTTGTGGGTTGTGTTATGAGCATGGGAATTTTGGTTAAGTTTCGTTGGGGGATTTTTGAGTTTTGTTGTTTTGCCGTTTTGTGAGTGTGTTGTTGTGTTGTTTTTCATTTTGAGTAGATATGTTTGTACCTTGTGGGTTGTGTTATGGGCATGGGAATTTTGGTTAAGTTTCGTTGGGGGGTTTTTGAGTTTTGTTTTTTTGCCGTTTTGAGTGTGTTGTTGTGTTGTTTTTCATTTTGAGTAGATATGTTTGTACCTTGTGGGTTGTATTATGAGCATGGGAATTTTGGTTAAGTTTCGTTGGGGTTTTTTTGAGTTTTATTCTTTTGCCGTTTTGTGAGTGTGTTGTTGTGTTGTTTTTCATTTTGAGTAGATATGTTTGTACCTTGTGGGTTGTGTTATGGGCATGGGAATTTTGGTTAAGTTTCGTTGGGGGATTTTTGAGTTTTGTTGTTTTGCCGTTTTGTGAGTGTGTTGTTGTGTTGTTTTTCATTTTGAGTAGATATGTTTGTACCTTGTGGGTTGTGTTATGGGCATGGGAATTTTGGTTAAGTTTCGTTGGGGGGGGTTTGAGTTTTGTTTCCTCGTTGGATGCCCCTAACAAATTTATATATATAGATTTAATGCAGTCTAGAAAATATTAAAAACCTATTTTATTCAGTATAGATAAATCTCAGAGATGGCATTTATGTGATATCAGGTATATTATTGAGTGCAACTTAAAAGAAATGTTTTGTTAGCTAAACCTGCAACAACGTTGACATAAGTGTAAAGCTTTCAAACTAATGACCTGAAAGTGTATTTGCTCTACACAGTGGTTTCCCCAAATAACAGTCTGATTTTTAAGAACACATGACAAATCAGGATGTTTAATTAATGTATTTGTATCCTGAGTATGATTACGAACCCTCTCTCCAATCTGAGTTTGGTCTCCATGAGGTAGTATGTCAATATCAGGCTGAAGAGAGCAGGCATCAATTACTGCATTGTACCTGTGGAAACAGAATGGGTAATTATCAATCCACATAGATACTGCCTTACAAGCACTTTTTACTTGCTTTTAAGAGTGAGAGTAATCAGCTGGAGAAGTCACACGCTGGAAAATGCATGTTTACTGACCACTAATTGTTCTAATGGGAACTCTGCCTGTTCCAGATAAATAAATGTTGTTTTAGCTAATAATGCACTATAGGGCATTCCAAGGTTAAAAATAGATGAACTATTCCCTGGTTTTGTTGCTGGGCTTAAATTATCCTTAGGACACCCAACACACATCTTCAAGTCATCCACTGCCATATTTAAGAAACTGACTTGAACAGTATATTTTATATGTTTAATACTATGACAGCATTGTAGGATCAGGTGACACTGCAAAGATTTGAATCTAGAATCATATTTATGCTCTGCATCAAGAATAGTGCACCCTAATTATTATTTGTGTTGGTAAAAGCAGATTATTATACACTATAAATGGGAAAGCAATGCAGGATGTGGCTGGTAACAAATCTGAATAAAGAACTAAACAAACAATAAACTACAATTCTATCATACCATTAACTTTTTAAAGCTTTTTCATTATGGCTTTATTTACACGGGCTGAACTGATCATATGGAACATAACACAAATTGCTAATGCCAGATGTATATCTTTCTTTTTCCCAGTGAAGAAGAGAGATATAAGAAAAGGAGAACATAAAAACTAGCATGCAAGATACAATCAAAGGTACATGTAATCTAACAGACTGTGGGCCCTGAATCCCCCAGATATTCTGAAAATTAAAACAAGGTTTTGGATTATTTCCACCCCCAAACTGGCTAAGTTTACTCCAAACTGCACTCAAAAAGTTTGTTTCCTTTGCTCTCCCGGAGTCTTTGCTGGTCCAACACCCCCCCCCCCCCCCAAACAGCCAAGAATCAGGGGTGGAAATCCTTTTACTTCCAAATGGTGGGTGGAAAAGCTTTTACTACACATCTGGAATGGCAAATTGTGTAGGTGAGGCATGTTGGAAAGGCATGGGGAAGACTAATTGCCCTTCCTCTCTGCTCCATCTTCTTGGTGGGCAAGAAGATGGAGCTTTGCCCACTCCTGAATCAATATTGTAATATTTGAATTTATAACATTTTTTTCAACATTTTAGTTTGAAACATGAAAGCAAATTTTTGCTCTAGTTGTGGTCACTCCAGTCTTGATTCACATGCTCTATGCCACATGGAAGCATTGTAGCTTCCAAATGGCTTTTTTTGTGTTGTGTTAAACAAGCACTTCGAAAGGTGAAGTACAGGAGATGTTAATACACTGCTTTCAAAAAAAGACTGGTGTATGATCAGTGTGATTCAATGCTTCAAATAATTTTCCATCCCAAGACAATTGCCTCTGACATAAAAATTCAATAACTGGGCCATGTAACCAGGAAAGCAGTGTTGACAGTTCTGAAAAAAATCACTAAATAGGTGGTAAGACAGAATGACTATTATGTGCAGCTCAAATACATTACCTTTGTTTATTGAACGGGCTTTCAAATGTAATGTTCTCTTCCACAGTAGCATTTAGCAACCATGGTTTCTGGGAAGCATATGCCACTGATCCTCTTTTCCTGGAAAACACACACACACACACACACACACACACACACACACACAAATGTAGACATACATACAGAGACAGAGTGAGTGAGAGAACAGGGCTCTGGTTTATCATGTTTAATATTTATTTAATCAGACAGTGATTATTTTCCACTAATGCATTCATTGAATGTCTCCTTTTACATGTGTATTTATGTTCTGTCACATATCTCTCTCATACAGAGAAAACATTGGTAACATTTATTGCCTCTCAAGGTTCCAACCAGGACAGTCTGCAGTAATTTTGTTTTTGATATTGGAGCAAAAGCCCGAGATTTGAAAAGCATACTAGTAGAATGCAAGAATAATGAAGCCAATTGGTGGGCAAGAACATGGCACTTTGACCAAAAGCCCTCTCAGATACTGTTGCAGACCCAAAGCACAGGCTGTTGCACAGGAAGGAAGAGGATGCTCCCACCAGCAATGTCCTCCGAAATATAAATAAAGGTATCATTGGAGGCTATGCAGCCTAATAACAACAACAGGATTCTAGTCTTGAAGTGCAATTGCAAAAATTCTTCCTCTGAACAATATTTATTATGACAATATTTATTATGGAAAACATGGGTTAGTAAGTGGAGTCATATAATAAATTATCATATCAATTAAATATGAAGGCTGGCATAGCTGAAAAAGTTTGACATCCCTGGAAGGGTTCTATCAGGCTTCATTGATTTTGAAAAACTTGCTTTTCTGGAAAGAGCTTGAAGTTCTTTCTATTACAAATAATTTACATTTGTACAAACGGATCTGGCCAAAACTGAATCATGATGAACATATAACTTTTGGGCTTTCTGTGACATGGATTCATAGGGATAAGAAAACACCCATAGGTTTTATTGAACAACATATTACAAGTTTAAGATGATATGTCTTTCTGATGGTGTTTCAGATAGCTTTAGTTGTCTGGACAATATTTTTCATCTTAATTGGGGGTGTCACTCTAGTGTTAAAACATTTGTCATTTCGACCATGCATTAGTTTCATTGGCCATTTCTCTGTTGCACAACCTGTCTAATTCCATGATGGCTGATCCCTTAAGAGTTTCAGAGCTTGTAATTTTAGGCAAAGATATAATCTGCTATTTTTAAAATAAAATGCTAATATCAGCAGAGAGCACTGAGTATGCTTCTGCATTATCTCAGCAGGTCATGTCATAAAAACCAAACATTGGATATTGATGATCTTGATATGGGCTGCCATGCAGGTCAGGTGCCTGCCGTTCTCCACATGGCACAGCCCTAAGAGTTGCCCTGATAACAAACAAACAAGTTTTGGAACATAGAAGGGTGATTTATACTGAGCCAGAAGTATTCGCCCAGTCAGCCCAGTATTGTTAATGGGTAAAAAGGACAACATAAAACCAATGACAGTGGCTCTCCAGGGTACTGAACTGTGTTTTCCCCCCAGCCCTAACTAACACATTCTTGTCTTCAACTCAATTAATATGACTTCTTAGTTGTTTACTAAATAACACTTAAAAAAAACAAACAACCCCCAAAGGACCTGATTTTCTGTGTGGCAGAATGAGAACTCCTCATTTACAGATATCTATGAATTATTTCTAGGTCATATTAAAATGAAGTACCTGGTTTCCAAGTCAACAGCCATTTCCCTCTCTGGGCTGCACAAAAAGCATACAATAAAATATTATAATAATTTTTTTTACAAATATTTAGAGGGAACTTGAATCTGAAACTCAGGAGAATAAATAATTATGGACAGAAATGCACTGGTTCACAAATATCTCTGAAATCAACATCAATTCTATGACACATTTGTATCAATGAGCAGCTTAAATTGATATAGGCATAATTTGGTAGTTATTTCTCTTTGCCACTTTGACATTTGGAGCACAACTTTCTTTTTGACCGTTTATTTGCAACAATTGCTCCAAAAAGGGGGAAAACAAACGGATCTGGCCAAAACATTTCTAGACACTATTTGAAGCAGTCTATTCCACTACTGAACAGATCTTACAGTAAAAAAAAAGTTCCTAAGGTAGGTATAATTTCTTTCCTTATATTTGAATCCATTGGTTCATGTTCTAATCTCTGGAATAGTAGAAAACAAGAAGATTCCATTTTCTTCATATATTAAAGATACCTATCACGTCATTGTCCAGTTTTGTCTTCTCCAAGTTTTGTTTCATTTTGGCACACCTTCAAGCCTTGGCTGGCCTGAGAACTGAGTAAACTATCTTCATTACATGGCTAGGTAGGTCATATTCACTATCAGTTGGACTCCACAGATATTGGAAATAACTAGTGAACTAGCTTTTTCTCACTGACATGGCTGGATTCATTAGATTTTCCAATCAACATTCACCTATCCTTTAGTAAGTTATCTTATTAGATATCTACTAGGAGAGAGTTCAACAGCTGATGTGCCACCACTGACAAACTTCTGAAAACTGCCTGAAGGGCCACAATTTTAATGGTGGCCTCTATTTTTACAGTCTTTCTAACTGTGCTATTTTTTGTTGTTTTTCTCCCAGTATTTGTATGATGAGTTGAGGCATTTAACATTTGATGTGAATTGTACACTGCCTCAAGTCCTCATAAGACAAAGAAAGCAGTCCATTTTAAAAATACAAAAAATCATACAACAAAATATGAGATGTGGTTCATTGCACATGGGCATTCTCAAGAAAAAAAAACCCAAACAGCATGAACCTGTGAAGCTTTATCAACACAAATCTTTGTATTTTGTTTGTTGGGCTAAAAAGATAGTCATGTTAACTCATGTCTTCTTTTTAACTTATTATTAAAGTAAACAAAACAAAGCAACACGGCTATTGTTTCATAAAATGCTTGTATCTCACAGCAAATGGAAGTTTGCTGAAGTATGGTAAATAGATTTTTCACGTTATTACTAAATAAAAACAATAGTAATATGTTTGATTCATGTTTTCTCTTTGCTCCTACAACCCTAAACATTTCCAACCAGCATTAAAAGTCTTCTCAAAGTAATATTCCTGGTTTCATTCATTGAGTTGGAATGATGGACATGTCATAACATGATCAGATTGTAATAAAGTCAAAATCCAGAATTTTGTTGCTACAAATAATATAACTGCCTTTTATTTCTAATATCTGAAAACAGTGTATTTCTTTTTGTTGACAGGAGGACTTTTGTAAGTTTCTGTATAATTCAATAGTTATAGAAGTTATTCATATCTTTCAACATTTCACAGATGAAAACCAGGCACATGTGGCCAAAGAACATTGGAGTGTGGTAAAGACTGCAAGAGGTAGTAGTGAGGAAAAGCACAAGAGCAAGAGGAAGTTTCAGCAGTTTGCTTTTGCCTGAGTCTACTGGAAAGGGCAACTCTTTACCCACCCTCTTCTCTCCCTGAGTTAATTGAGTGAAAACTACATTTGTATTTTGAATTAAGTTTGTAACAGTTGAAATGAAGGGAACAAAGGGAAAAAACGACAGAGGGAGAGAAACTAGGAAAAACAATTAAAAAATGAGATGAGAGAATATTAATCGGGAGCGTGTCTGGCAATCAGGAACTGTTAGAGGATATAAAATTGATGAACATTTTTATGTAGTACTGTACCTGCTATCTTCCCCTGTCTCATTGTCAGGAATATTGCTACAATATCATCAAAAAACAAAAACAACAAACCCTTGTTAATGTAAGTAAGCATGAACAGTTTGTACATAGGACCATTGACAGTTATTGATAAATATTTTCCATACGGCTGAATTAATTCTTCACATATTTCCCAGTGTTCTAGCAATAAAAATATTTAAAAGCAGACTAAAGGATTGTCACCCATTTTAAAAAATCAAGTTGCGGAGATGCACAATCTCGATAAGACTTGATACACAGTATATCAGCAGGTTGAGAAAGCTAATAGTATATTGTATTGTCGAAGGCTTTCATGGCTGGAATCACTAGGTTCTTGTGGGTTTTTTCGGGCTATAGGGCCATGTTCTAGAGGCATTTCTCCTGACGTTTCGCCTGCATCTATGGCAAGCATCCTCAGAGGTAGTGAGGTCTGTTGGAATTAGGACAATGGGTTTATATATCTGTGGAATGGCTGGGGTGGGGTAAAGAGCTTTTCTCTGCTGGAGCTAGGTGTGAATGTTTCAACTGACCATCTTCATTAGCATTTGAAGGCCTGGCTGAGCCTGGGAAAATGTTTTGTTGAGAGGTGTTAAGATGTGCATGGTTGTTTCCTCTCTGCTGTTTTGCTGTTGTAATTTTAGAGTTTTTTAATACTGGTAGCCAGATTTTGTTCATTTTCATGGTCTCTTCCTTTCTGTTGAAATTGTCCACATGCTTGTGGATTTCAATGGCTTCTCTGTGTAGTCTGACATGGTGGTTGTTGGTGTGGTCCAGCATTTCTGTGTTCTCAAATAATATGCTATGTCCCGGCTGGTTCATCAGGTGCTCTGCTATGGCTGGCTTCTCTGGTTGAAGTAGTCTGCAGTGCCTTTCATGTTCCTTGATTCGTGTTTGGGTGCTGCGTTTGGTGGTCCCTATGTAGACTTGTCCACAGCTGCATGGTGCACGGTAGACTCCTGCAGAGGTGAGAGGATCCCTCTTGTCCTTTGTTGAACGTAGCATTTGCTGTATTTTCTTAGTAGGTCTGTAGATTGTTTGTATGTTGTGTTTCCTCATCAGCTTCCCTATGCGGTCAGTGGTTCCCTTGATGTATGGCAGGAACACTTTTCCTTCTGGGTGGATCTTCATCTTTACTCTCGTGGCTTGTTCTTGGTCTTGCAGTTCTTCTGATGTCTGAGGTGGAGTATTCATTGGCCTGGAGAGCCCAGTTGAGGTGGTTCAGTTCATCTTGGAGGAGGTGAGGTTCGCAAATTCTTTTTGCACGGTCTGCCAAGGCTTTAATGGTGCCCCCCCCCCAATATGTTGGATTACAACTCCTATCAGTTCTAGCCATTCATGGGGGGAGATGCAGTCCAGAATTATCTGGAGGCCAACAGGGTATCTATCCCTGCTTTAGAGCAACTACCATCCCAGCTGGCCAGCTGGACCTGAGCAGTAATACTGAAGCCAAAAGAAAGCCAGACTTGCACAAACAAAACATACCTATAGTCATCTGTTCCCTTAGCTATGCTGTGAACAAGAGTATGCCTGGGATAATTTAGATGGGGAATATAATATGGGTGGAAACATTCATTTGCTCAGTTTAACTGGTCAGATCAAATTTGGATAACTAGCACATGCTTTGAAGTAAAAATAGAAACAAGTGCTCTAGTCAGCATGTCCTCCAGCTAATAGATGGTCCAACAGAAGTTGCAATGTTGATAATCTGTAAAGCAGTGTGATGCATACTGTGCAAGTGACCTTGGCATCGTATTAGAGCAAGGTTAGCAAAGAGAATGTTAACCATCAACACAATGCTGCTGTCTTTGCATGCACTTCCTGGACACTGTAATAGATTCTTAAATCAACACTAGTGTGTTTGCACTAAAATCAGTACGGCTTACAGATACTTTCATTCAAGAAACTAAATACAATATTTATATCTATTTTCTAGGCATATTTGTTGCTCTGTAGATGAAAGAGTTAAATAAAGAAAGCCAATATAATTATAAATACACTCTACATATGCAGTTCAACATTCACTGGATCCATAATCAAATACCCATGCACCTACTACTACTACTACTTTATTTTTGTATCCAACCACCATCTCCCTAGGCAACTTACATGGGGACCAAGTCCAGTCAAAGAGTTAAAATATACACAATAAAACATGGCACTGATGCAAGTTTACTCTTCCCCTTGTAATTCCCCTTGTAAATTTTCATCAATATTTAATTCATCAGTAATATAAAGTATAAATAACATTACCTATTCCATGTTACATTTCCTGACACCTTTTGCATCTCTCCAAGTATTCCTAGCAAGAGCGATGATTTACCACAGCCCACTTGGCCCACAATCATTGTCAACTGACCTACAATAATAAACATAATTTCATAAGACATTTTGACTTACTGAAGACTCAGGCAGCAAGCCAGAGAGCTTTAGGCAACTATTGAGTCTATGCATTTTCCATCACATATGTTGGAAACATGGGCTGGAAGTTACTTCCCAAATAATACTGTAGGGTTGTGTAGTGATGGATAAGGGCACATGCCAACTTTTGATCCGTGTGTATAAGATGCCACCTATACACCTATTCTTTTTGCTCAGGGGTATTTTTAAAATGTGTATATTATTATTATGATTATTGTTATGATTGGATGGATCAGTACCTTGAGGAATTCGAATATCAATACTGGACAACGTTGAAACTCCTTCAGGTGTCCAAGTGAAAAATCCATTTGTGACCTATGGCAGCAACATCAATAGAATTTTTTTTATTGTTACTGAAATTCCCTCACATTTTTATTTTAAATACCTATATGCATTTTTACTAAACATTTTAGCTCTGGATATATTTGATTACTTAGTCTTTCTTTCTTTCTTACTTAGTTTAACATGGTATTTTAATTCTGTGCTTTCACACAAATATCATATTTGGATATTCTGTGGGATGTTAAAAGCTTATACAAATTCTGTGGATAATTTGAAGATTTTTTTTAAAAAACACACAATTCAGTCCACACACTTGTCACATAATCCACATATTTGCTATGCTGATATAACCCCCACCCCACTTTCTACTTCCAGCAAGCCAAAGGAAGCAGCAACACAGGGTCACCATAAACAATTAAGCTTTGTTAATTCTCCAGACACACATTTGAGTTCAAGACATGAGTCTATGGTCTTTCTGCACCCAGATGCAGATTGTTAACAATTTCTACAAAAAGACTGGAATGTAGGATGCAGGGAGCAATCTACAGTGCATGGCAGACTAGATATTTTGTCTGTTGCATCAGCATAGTGCAGTTTGTGCCTAACAATATGGTCAAGATCTTGCATCATTCTATCTATACTGTTCAGCTTCCACCTCCAAAATTAGCTTCTGTGAATTGGAGTGTCTTACTATAAGCATTTATTGGGAAGGCAGACAGTTGGAGGCCCTCAGAGAGTACCCACTACAGCTCTACAAATGGGAGATAGTTGTCTTTCCTGGGCTCCAAAGACTGGTTGCAAATTTGGGAGAGTGATGTTAGTTCTCTTCTCCCAGTTTCAGAACTGCAGCCAGCTGCTGACTGAGCATTGTTCATCAACTCAGCAATTTTTAGCTAACTAGTCTTTCCAGGATTGCCTCCCCATTTGGCCCCCTTCTGCAGACTGTCTAACAAAAGCCTTGGTGTAATCTTTGGCTATTGTTTCACTGAGCAGGAACAAATCTGACCGTTTTGAGTAGAAACACATCCACGCCCCAATTACTAGCAAATTTCCTCTCAATGTGGCTGAGAGGTTTGGGAGAGTAGTTATGATCATTGCAACAGTGCCGTAATTGAAACTACATAGAGATTGTAACTAGAAATCAGTTATAGATGTGTAATTCCAGGCTTATATAACTTCAGTAAAGACTAAAAATGAACTTAAAATAGTTCTTCATTTATGCTCAATGACAAAATTCAAATTCAGATAAAACATTTAGGGGGCAACTGTCCCCACAGACCGATGGGGAAAATAATTTTAGAGAGTCACACGCTCTTTGAGGAACATACATGGCAGACCACAGGAATGGAGGTTAGTACGTGAGGAACCACATATGGTGGGGAATGAAATCTCCGTTCTGCTTGTTTCCTGGATCAATCAAGCAAGGAATACCAATTTCTTAATTTCTAGAAAAAGTGATTGATTTTAGGAAATATTACTCTCTTTCTTGGTAGCTTTTCTCTCTAATTTCTAAGACAGGAGGATTCACTCTACTTCCTCAGTATTGGGGGAAAAAAACAAATATTTTTTTCTGTCTGGAAGAAATTAGATCTCAACAATAAACCCTAGCACAAAGTAAGTCTCCAAACAAGGCTCCATCTGTGTGTATGGGGCAGTGAGTTATGTCTTTTCACTAAGACTTGCCATGGTATCCAATAACTACACTACCAAACCGATTCCTTTCATCTTTAAAAACCAGTGAATGATCCAAAATATTTCAATGAGAAATGACCCTTTTGGCAAATATTTTGCAATCCAAATACACGTTTCAGGTTCTATATATTATTTGCTTTTTCAACCCAGGACTGTAATTCTGGAATCCCAAGTTTATTAATAACAATGTTATGAGAAAGAGTGACCTTATTATCACCTTTACACAATAATCATCTGCTTCTGTGACTTTAACAGGTCTTCTAATAGGAGAGCTGTAATTGTTCCAGTCCTCTCTGGTAGGCCTCTTACGGTTAACAACTTTGAGGGGCTGTGCAGAACCGGGAAGAAAGAAATAGATGATAAGTGGAGTGTGAAAGAGTATTATTTGGCTATGGGGAATGAATAGGTTTTTCTGGCAGAGATCGCTCACTGCTACTAAAGAGCAACTAAAAGAGCAGAGGAAAACCCAGCCCTATTAGAAATTGTTGAGAAGCAGCACTGCAGGCAGCAGGGTGGTGGTAGGCATAATCTTTGGGCCATGCAAACAAGAGCTTGCCAACAGTCAGGAAAACCTGCTACCATAGACAACCCACTTCACAGGGATGTTATCCAGTCAGCAATTTCACATTTATACATAGGTGACGACACAGCCACACTGCAGAATTCTAACAGTTTGATACTGATTTGGTGAGATTGGGTTCTTAGGGTAGTTCTACACAGACACAAAAATTGAGTTAGGAAGTAGACTAAACTGAACCAGTTCCACTGTGGAGTGCTTACATAATCACCCCAGGAACCAATTAGAGGTTGCGATGGTAGCCAGAGTGTCCCCCAATATGGATTAGAACTGAATCCAGGAACCACAGTATTCATGTCCAGATAGCTTATGAAAAATGCAGGTTTTTTCTTAACCAGTTTACTGAGGTGTGCTGATGCACATATCCATGTCCAGTCAGAATTAGCACTGGACCTTGGCAGAGCATAGAAAGAGAAAACAAAGAGGATGAAATTAAGAGTTCCCATAGGAATTATGTCGTTTTCTCTCCCAAGAGAGTAATAGGTTACCATCAAGTATGCTGTGTTTCCACATTTTAAAAAGTGCTTCAGTTCTAGTGCTATCCTGACTGCATTTTCCAGTCCTGGTTTCAAGTCCTGCATAGTATATATTTTATTTAGCTGCAGTGCATTATTTGGCTTGTTCTGGACTTTCCAGTGAGTTTTTAAAATGTGCTGTTGCTGGTTTGAGGGGGGCTGCAGCACACATTGGAGGTGTACATCTTGTGGACACCCTGCCTTTGAGACAGCTTCGACTGGATTATATTGTCTGTGTAGAACTGCCCTGAGAATCCTCTATAAGGAGCTCTACTGCGGGGGATGAAAATAAGCTCACCAGCAGAGAGAAAGTTACAATTCTTTACCACATCACCAAATCCTGAATTCTACAGGAGGGAGTAATGACAATTAAAGTAGCATCAGGTTGCTATAATTACATATGATAGGGATCTACCCTTTTTACTCCACTGCTGCCACTTAACCATTTCAGAGTTTCCTCCTTGATTGCAAACAGCAATCATTATTCACCACTGAACCTAAACGAAACTTGTCAAACATAGTCCTTAATAAATGGACATGAACAGCAATGTCTTTTAACATTGTTAACTATTAGCAAGGGGACTGACAAAGTTATTGGAGTGATTCATAAAGATTATAAAAATAGGGGGTAGATATTTTACATATTTTACATACAATCCAGCATTAATACTTACGACAGCTTGATATTTGCTATGGTTGTCTTTGTGTCTTGGTTCTGAACATTTATCATGCTCCTCTCCAATTTCTTCACTTGAGAGAAATTCACTCAATTTCTGAACACTGTGAAAAGAGGAAAATAGTGATAAATTAAAATAAATCACACCCACTGCCAGTTAACAGCACTTCAAAAATACCACAAAGGAGTCTTAAATACAAGTGCTAAGTATTAGGTCAATTCAGTCGGTGAACTGATGCCAGTCAGTCCATGTGCCATTGGCTGCCTGTTTGCATAGGTTTCCAGAAAAGCAAGTGAATAGCCACTAAGGTGGTGCTGATCTTGGGGCATAAATAAAAACACTGGCTGGTCTGCCACATCAGATAGCTTAAGAAGTACTGCATGTCAATTTCAAATAGCATTTTGCCTAAAAACCAAGTTTCCTAACTTATATGTTTTGCAGCTCACAAACTTTTGTATTATATTTGCCTCCATATAATAGTACCAATGACACCACAATACACTTATGCTACATTATAACATCCTGTATCATAAAAAATGTGATAGTTACAGACTGTGGTGAATTCAGAGCCTTGAAACAGTTCCTCTCCTCTATACATGTTAGACAGAATTTGAATTTTATCTAATAGTTAAAGCCTGAGCTTGACTGACATTCTTTTGGGAATGCTAATTAGACATACTGAATGTGTGGCAACACAATGGAAACGATAAACTAAGTCAGCACGGAGTGACTGACTGCTGGGTTAAGTTTTACAAGTGGCAAAATAAGACTATATCATCTTGCAACAAATGTCACAAGGAGCTTCATATTTAACATAGAGCACTAATTTTGTGTTTCACCCAAGGAATCTTACCTTACAAGAGCTTTGACAGTGGACCTAACCACACTGGAGAGCAGGAACAGGGGTGTAACAAGGATGTGGAAGAGGGAGAGTGAAGCAAAGGCCACCGAAGGAGTGAAGTCAGCATTTTTAAAAACATGGGCATGGACGATAAATGTCTTTTTTAAAAGAGCAAAAGAAATTATATCAGACAACCAGCTGACTGGAATAGTGTTTGGTACCTGAAAAGATCCAATAAACTGGGAATATTATACAACTAAGCACTTCAGACGTCCTTTAGAGAGCTTTATTTATCCATCAGCTATAAATAGGAAAATTACAGGTGACTTTTTTTAAAAAAAAAACAAAATTAGATAAAGAAGAACACAAACACACTAAAGGACAGCCCTGTATAGGGCTCTGTTGAGACAAAGGTGATACATTCTGCAAATGATACAGCTACGAACAGATCAGATTAGAAAAACAAAAAGCAGGGACAGCAAACAAAAATATCTGTTCTACTTCCTCCCTTCTGGTGCAAGTTGAACCCCACTAAGCAGATATTTGAATCCAATCCAAATTAATTTAAAATTAGCAAAACCAGGCATAAGACTTCAAAGCAATTGGCTATTGGCATCTGTATTTCTTGCTACAATGGTAAATATAACTACAAGCTTATACTTACTATAAGAACTGCTGCAATAGGTATTGCTGCATTCATGAAAACTGCAAAGAAAACAGAAATATTTTTTTCTGATTATTTCAACATAATTTGTTCTAAAGCCTCTCTCCAAGCATGCATTTTCATATCTATGTTTATTGATCTCCTTTTTTTCCTTCTTGTGTGCTACTCAACTGAATTATGGTCGTGCTCAGTAAGGTATTGCATCAGTTCTGAGGTTGCCCTTTTCAGGTAGGATAATTTGATGATTAAATAATAGAAATAAAATAATAAGTAGAGCTTTCCTGAAAATATTGACTTTCTGGTATTGTGTTATATTGACTTCCTCGCTGCAGAATTTAAGGACTATCATCCATCCATAAAAAGATATATTTTGGCTAAGTTTAATTTCCAAATTATCATTAATATCCATGAACACTCTAATGTGACAAATTTTTCATCCAGACGCATTACCAAAATTCTTACTAGTTTGAATAAATTTATCATAATAGCAGAACATATTTTTTGCATTTACTATACTTTGTTGACCCCGTAGTCTCATTGCACCAGCTAGATATGCCAGCAGATTTTTTTAACTCTCTGTAGATAAGATCCCTGAATGTAATAGAATTGATTCTAAAATGGGGAAACATTTTAGATGCAGAGCTGCTGAGCTAAATGGATCAGCATGTATGTGCATAAGTATGTGCAGGGATAAATAGCATAAATTTGGGGAATATTGACTTTGAAAAAAATATCCAGACATTGGCCACAGTAAATACTGCCATTTATCAAGTCAAAATATTCTGATACTTTAAGTTTACTCATAAAGACACTTGAAGATCTTTTATATTTAGCAGTATATATAGAACATACTTATCTCACAAGCATAATAAATAATTATGTCACCATATTCAAACTTGCGGTGGTAAATATATCTGTATACAGGCAGTCCCTGGGTTGTGTTAATATTTTAAGGGCCAATATCTTAAATGTATCTTTGTTGCTTTTTAAATGTATTTTTATTGATGTTGACCTGTTTGTGTTAATTGTTGTGCTCTAACTGTTTCTTTGTCGACATCTAATGACTGCCAATTGTAAGCCGTCCTGAGTCCCCCTTTGGGGGTTGAGAAGGATGGGATACAAATGCTCTAAATAAATAAATACGAACATCTGACTTACAAATATCTCATAGTTAAGAACAGGGATGAGACAACAGGAAGTGGGAGAAATCTACCCTTAGGAAGGGAAATTCACTCCTTGAAGAATTATGGGGAAAGAGGGTTTCCACTGAAGCTTTTTCACCCATCCTTGTTTCCACAACAAGTCAAATTTTTCAAAATCCAATTATCA
Source organism: Anolis sagrei (assembly GCF_037176765.1). Taxonomy (NCBI): domain Eukaryota; kingdom Metazoa; phylum Chordata; class Lepidosauria; order Squamata; family Anolidae; genus Anolis; species Anolis sagrei. The sequence goes on along the minus strand of NC_090021.1, from coordinate 248,095,989 downwards.
CAGGGACAGAAATTGAGAAGAAATCTTCTGAACATGGACATAGACAGAAAAACAAACACCATAGGAATTTTAGCCCTTCCCTGTGCCATCCAAATCTCCCCCCCCTCTCTCACACACAAAATTGGATTTACACTTTAAAATGTACATGCTCCAACTTACATACAAATTCATTTTAAGAATAAACCTACAGAACCTATTTTGTCCATTACTTGGGAGCCACCTGTACTGATAAATGAAAAAAGATTAATTGCACACCAGATTCAGAACATTTTTAATGGCTTCTGAAAGTTATATCTAACAACTAGTTGGAGGGCCAAATTACCTGTAATAATTCTCGGCTAAAAAAGATGAGATGTGTGTGTTGGGAAAGATTAAATATTGTCGGCCACATGTCATCACTATTCCTCCCCATATGCATACTGACATGCCCACTCAGCTATTAACATGGGGACTGGTGGGCAGAGGAAGGAAGGACAAAAAACTCCATAGGTATCAGTGGAAAATTTTGGGTTGTTGTAGGTTTTTTGGGCTATATGGCCATGTTCTAGAGGCATTCTCTCCTGAAGTTTTGCCTGCATCTATGGCAAGCACTCTCAGAGGTAGCGAGGTCTCACTACCTCTGAGGATGCTTGCCATAGATGCAGGTGAAACGTCAGGAGAGAATGCTTCTAGAACATGGCCATATAGCCCGAAAAAACCTACAACAACCAGTGATTCCGGCCATGAAAGCCTTTGACAACACAGTGGAAATTTTTTCTAGATTCACATCTAGTTTGGTCCTCAATTTCTAACATTCAAGGTGTCAAATTAGCTTCTGCCGATTTCTGAATTCAGTCTTTGGGCAGAAACCAGGTGTTTGGAGGAAATGCATTAGAAGATCCCCATCACAGTGAAAACAGCTTTGCTTCAAACTAAGAATTATGAATAGTCAGAGAGTTGGGAAAGACAAAGGCCTGTCCATCACCTTAAGTCAACACTGTGGTTACCCTATAGAGGAAACTGGCTAAGCACATTCCAAATTTAATTTCTCAACTCAATGAATATGAAATTTCAGAAAGAGTATTTGTCTCCTCATCCAAAGGAAGATACTCTAAATGACTTGCTTGCTGGGTTGGAAAGGGTAAAGGGTGGGACAGAGCAAAGGGGTGACACCAGGGATGTGTTTGTTTTCATGAGACGTTTCAATAGGGGAAGTATGCAGGTTTAGGTTTTGGCCTTTTCTCACAGCACTGTCAGGCAGATAACACTTAAAATGCCTTTTCTGTTTAATTTAAGAAATTGTATTAAATGGCAATTCACACATTGTTTAGACATGTTCTTAAGTGTTGTAATTAAAGCAAAATTAACTTTATTAAAAATTAAAGGAAAAATACCTCATCCTTATTTCCTGTTCCCCGTCCATGCACAAGTGAACTGGAATATTTATTTGCTTATGTTTTGTGAATCTGGCTACTTGTTGACATTGGTCAATGGATTATAATCTCAAGAGCCCTCTTTCATGTTGAACATTTAACATGATAAATGAGGTCTCACAGGAACTAGGGAAAACATAAGCAGCTTTCTTGTGCTAAAGAGCAAGGTTAATGACTCAAGCACAGCCCAAATGACAGAAACATTCCCAGGACCTTTCTCCTTAGTCCTGGCCAGTTTCCTCAGCTGAGTAATACACAGATTTGGCTGATATACAGTGACTTAGCAGCATAAAACTCATACGTGCTGTCTGAGATTTATTAACATTTAATACAATGTTTAGATGAAGAAAAGACTATATTTGCAAAATATAATAGAGGCTTTGGAATTGAATCTGATATATAAAAACGGATTAGTCTTATTTAATAAAATCCTGGTTCTAGAATATATTACCATCATATTCATTATAGCAATCATAATTATTTGTGCAGATAGTCCAGATACAAAGAGTCCTTCAATTGACTTTCCTGATGACTTTCCGGTGGAAAGTTTAAAATTATGGGCTGATATGGATTGTTCAGGACATGTGAAATTGAATCATATGATATATGCATTATAATCAGTGTGATACAATGAACAGGCAATATATAGTTGCATACAGTGATTCTGAAAGTCTGATGAATTCTTTCACATATTCATAAAGACTCGTCTCAAATTAATTTCTAGCGATTCCCACATTTGTGGACTTCTGGTAAGTATCATGAATTTTTAAGGTTAAGTCGAATTTTCAAGGTTAAAATAAAGCAAAGTCAGGCAATACTCCTGAGTTTGGTGGGAAAATCCATGTTTTAAGGGCAGTCTGGACAATTAGACTGGGTGCAATCTGAGCTGACCCACCCTCCAGAATGGACACTGGTGCCATCACCCTTTCCCCAAATTCATCAGCACAGGGAAAGAGGATGATTTGTTCCTTTTCTTTTTGCTGGTTGTGAAAGTGCCTCTCATGGTGTCCAAACAGAACACTCACAATAGCCAGGAGCTCAGCTGGAGCTCCCTGGATGACTGGGAGTGACAACAGCAAAATGGAAGATGGGGTGATGATCCATCACGGCTGATGTGGTCTTGGCCCAGCTGAACCACATGGACACTAACATGGTGCTGCAGTGGGTTCATCCAGGTGTGTCTGGCCATGTCTTGCTCCAGATTTAGTGGCCAGTGTAGATGTGGCCTGAGTTAACACTCCCCAAAATGTAAAGGTTCATGTATTGAAAATGTTAAGATAATGTTAAAAATGTTCCCAGACACAATAAAAATAGCTATGCAATTTCTGTGATTTGGATAGTACCCATTTTGCTATTGGTGCTAAATAGATAGGAGGAATCATGAGAATGCAAATTTGGACAGAATTTATTATTAACTGTACCTGGTGCTGTGCAAATGTGGCTTGCCTACAATTGTTGGATTAATTTTATGAAAGCAGCTTTAACATATTCCTGAAACAGTATCCCTCATAAAGGCAAAAAATAAAACAAAATGATTCTAGTAATGGAAAAATATTATATTTTAGTTCATGCATTGTTGTAGGAATCCATCTGCTTCCCTTTGTTTTTGGTGGGGATAAGTAATCTAAATGTTATGCCAACCAGTCCAGTGTTTGTTTATATGTATATATAGGAATTTGCATTAGCTGGACTTACTCTCAAGTAAGAAGGAACATTCAAAATATTTTTCTTAAGAGAAAAATCCATTTGTTTTGTGGTAAGAAAATACCTTATGGACAAGAAACACATTTATCTCAAAATGTCACTACTTTTCACATTCTCAAAATCAATTACTTATGTACTACATTATGTGCAATGCTCCTGTGTACCCAGACTGTTAAACTGGGAATAAATCTACCGCATCAACACTTGCTAATGAATAATGAATTTCCACCAAAGAAGCTAACTATGTTATGTGGATTTTGACAGGTGCATGAGATAGATGTCAGGGCCCCGATTTCCATAAACGCCCTTCCACAAGTAATCTAATGAATATGTAGACTTTTTTTTTTAAAAAAAGCAGGCAGCTTGAGTGTTTTTGCTCAGTTTGAAGAGAATGAGATTTTTGTAAGTGTGAGTTTTATAAGAATGAAGTTTTGAAAAAGTTAAAAGGAAAGATTGAGACAGGAGGAAGGAGGTATTGGAGGACTTGAAACAGAAAGCTGAAACTCTTTGCTAGATAAAATAGTACAACAAGAGTTTTAGGCAATTAATAAGACTGAAAGTAGGGTTTAGAGGAGGATTTCATGACCTGAAGAGAGAAAGACAGGGCCTTGAATTAAAAAAAATGAGATCCCAGCAGGGAGGGAGAGGGAGAGGGGGGGAATACAAGCTACTGAAAAGCAATGCACTAAGCATAAGCTGCTGGTAAGAGAGAACAAAAGGACTGAAATTTGTGCATGCTCAAAAAGTTCTGACTATAAAAAGGGCCAAGTAGCATCTTAGCCTAATGGCAAATTTCTTTCAGTTACCAGATGGCTTTGCTCTGTAAATTAAAGCTGTTGATTTAATCTCCTCGTCTCTAGTGTCTGATTGGAATAGAGATACAGGGGTTTGGGGGCACTGGGCCTCAACAGGTTTATAATCAGAGAGAAAGCATTTCTAATTCTATATTTATCAGAAAGATTACTAAATTGCTTTCTTTCAAATCATGCCTCTTTTCAAAACAAAGTTTAAAAATATATTATGGAAATCCTATTATTGAACACTCTAACAAGCTCCCTACTATGTAATCAAAATATTTCAAGCTGCATCTCTTTAGGATCCTCCCTTGGCCGGTCAGTCTCCCTCCTTGGTTGCCTTCACCACTGGGTGAGCAGATACTTTTTCAGGACCTGTGTAGAATATCACGCTCGGGTACCAAGCATCCAGCAGCCCTGCCATATGGTCAACTCTAGCAGCATTGCAGGGACAAAGCATGTCAGTTCCCTGCCAGTGCTGGTAACCATCCACAATTAGTTATCTGCATGATTCTAATGGTTTGATATTACAAAGTTCTACCATAATATTTGCTATTTTGCAATACAATCTTTGTGCATCTTTTAATTTCTGCATTTTTAAACTCCTGCCATTGAGCAATTTTGTTTTACTGTGAGTTTCTTGAGGGTTGCCACATGAAAAGGTGATCACGGTGACACATACACTCAGGACCTCATGACATTGAGGCCTAGAAGTGACTCTCCTCACTTCTCTGCGTTGCCGGCATGCTGCTGGCACAGAGTCTTCAAGAGTCCATCACATGATGCAGGGCTACTTCCAGCAGGGCTCTCTGGGACTCTGTGCTGGCAGTGCAGAGAAAGAGGAGTTGGGTGTACATCCGATTCCTCATTCAAGAAAGCTGGAGGAGGCGAAGAGGAAGCAGTAGGCAGCAGGGAAATGTTGAGGGAAGAGATACCATGGCCGCCGTTGACCCACAAGGAGTAGGGAACACAGCCTGATGCTGCCCCATGATTCCCCCTCTGTGCTCTGGCTTCTCTGGCTCAATATGATGAAGTCCTAAATGTGAAACTGCTATAACTTGTACATCAACATTTACAATTCAAGTGCATTTATAAGTGAAACAAAAATTATGTCTACCATTCTATATATACATTTGAAAGGAAGGCAAATGCATACATATAGTCTGTATTTTATCAGTTTCTGGAATAACACAAAACCACATTTTCTCCAGTGATTTTCCCAATTTAGATGCCAATAAATTAGATGCTTAAGGCTTCAGGAAGTGTCTTTACAACTCAATGACAAGAAGGTCAATGACTTCATGTTGTTATGTGATTGAAAACTTTGCATCCTATAAATAATGCATCTATCCTTCACAATTTAAGGCCCTTAATACAAAGAAGACCATATGCATGTACTGTTTCTAAGTGTTTAAACTTTGTTCTGACCTAAAAAGAAAAAGGATAGGAAAGCGGAATTGCCTGCTGCTATTTTCCTACTTGCTGCCAAGATCACACATTAATAGCAGTTGGATTGCTTAATTTTTTCCTCCAAGGCTCTGAGAACAGCTCCATGCTTTTCACAGAAATTGCTTTTTAGAATTATACATAAATGTATTTATTTATTTGACTGGTGTGGCACCTATTTCCCAGAATAGGATCAAAGGTGGCTCCTAAAGAGAATCAATAAAGAAACTTTAATAATAAAAAGTAAAAACAAAACAAAACAATGAAAACTCTCTTAAAAGTATACAATCATTGATCAAACATACAAATGTTAAAACATAAATAAAGCACACATCCCAAGAAAAGCCTTCCTTCTTAAATATTAGAAGCTTGCTTAAGCAAAAAGGTATTTGCCTGCTGATGAAAGGAAAGCAGGAAGGGGGTCAGCCTAGCCTTGGCCTTTGTAAGCCGCATCGAGTCCTTCGGGAGATGCTAGCGGGGTACAAATAAAGTTTAATAATAATAATAATAATAATTAATAATAGCCTAGGAGGTTTTAGAAAGTGGGAACAGCTGCTGAGAAGGCTCTGTCTTGTGTCCCCACCAAGTGAGCCTATGATGGTGATGGGACTGAGGCCTTTCAACACACCCTTCCATAATATCCACATTGAACTGGATCATATGGCAGTGTGGACTCAGATAACCCAGTTCAAAGCAGATATTGTGTATTATCTGCCTTGATATTCTGGGTTATATGCCTGTGTAGAAGTGCCCTTTGTTTCAGAATAAAGTCTCAATGTGCAAATAAGCGATTTTCAAATAACTGAAGTTGAAATAATTTGTTTAAAAACTTGTGTTTGTCACAGTGTTCTTGAAACTCATGCTTTATTTTAACAGACATTTCCATGGAGTTCACAATAATAAAATAAATCACGAAACCAATTTTAGCTGAAAAGTTACTCTAAATTTACAGAACTTTTATTAGACCTGTCTATCTTGTATCTTAAACAGTATTTATTTATTTACAGTATTTATTTACCTGGGAATTCATGCCCTTTTCAATTCAGCGGGATTAACTTCTGAGTTTAATTGTACAGTACTGCATAAAATAAACATCCTTCATAAAGTAGACACAGTATATTTCCAGAAAATGTTATTAGCTTTATGGTGGGTGTTGCCTGGCTTAATTATCCCTCCCCGCCCCACTTCAGATTCTCCTACTTAGCAAGTGGTCACGATACTTGAAAAGCACAACAGGAACTGTTAAAACGTTACTTCTAGTGTTCAATCGAAACCTAAAAAACACTACATCCAGAGCTATCTTCTGAGGCAGCAGCGTAACGCCCCCCCCCCCTTTGTGGCAGCCCTTGAGGTATTCAAAGAGTGTGATCATGTCACCACTCTGCCTTCTCTTCACCATGCTGAACATGCCCAACTCTTTTAACCTTCCCTCATATATTTTGTTCTCTCATCACCTTCACTGTTCTTCTCTGAACTCATTCCCACTTGTCTATATTCTTCTTAAAATGACGTACCCAGAACTGGACACAGTACTTTTAGATGGGGTCTGACCTTCATAGACTATATGGGAACTATTTATTTATTATTTATTTACTCTATTTATACCCTGCCTTTCTCTACCCTGAAGGGGACTCAAGGTGGCTGACACAGAGGCAATTATTCAATGCCTTAAAACACATACAATTCCAAAATAAATAAATAAAAATAAACTAGATTAAAATTAAAAACATACCACACTATTAATTCCCTTGACTTGGGGCCCTTCCACACAGCCCTATATCCCAAAATATCAAGGCAGAATATCCCACAATAACTACTTTGAACTGGGTTATGTGAGTTCACACTCAGATAATGTGGGATTTTCTGTCTTGATATTCTGGGATATAGGGCTGTGTGGAAGGGCCCTTGGAAACTACCAATTTCCTATCCCCAATACTGATACCATCTGAAAGCATGGCTTAAAATGAAATAAAAATAAGATTATTACGTACTTGATATGGAGGTATAGAGAGCAAAAGCCCTGAGGCTGGTCATTTCCTTTTGTCGTGTTTCTTCCACACTGCTATGAAAGATGTGCTCCCAGGCATAGAGTTTAAGAAGTTTTATGCCTCGAAGCAGTTCATTTGTTTTCTTTAGCCTTTCATTGGAATATTCCTGAATCATTAACAAAAATAGTTATGTATTATTATCAGACAACAGCACACATTGTTATTCAATGGTGCATGCTAATGCAAATTCTCTAGAGCTATTCTGCATATACTTCATTTTGAACATTTTATTGTTGCTTTTATTTATTTTTTGATAATGTTGTGTATTTTATTTTCTATGTTTTTAATTGCTTGTATTGATGTTTTGTTGCTTCTATTGTTGTGTTTGGGCTCGGCCTCATGTAAGCCGCACCGAGTCCCTTGGGGAGATGGTAGAGGGGTGCAAATAAAGTTAATAAATAATAATAAATTTTGAGCATTCTGTCTGCCTTCACGGTGGCTGGAACAATGCTGATATAACTTATAGCAGGATTTTCTGTATTGTCATTGTAACATGTATCAAAACAATGCAATGTTTTCAGGTTGAGGATAGGGTCAAATAACACTGTAATACTAGAGATGTAGTCAGGATTAGCAAAGGCAGGGAAGAGAGGATTCCACTCTACAAATGGATTTTTCCTTCATGCCTACTGTCCATCATTTCACATCCCCCCCCCCCCATGTGTCCAGAAATAAGGTCAAAAGCATTCATATCAATTTTCCCAAAATGTTACATGCAAACTCCACTGTCAGGGATTGTCTATACTAGCAAATAAATAAATAAATTCAAACTCACCTTGAATTGAAGTTTATCTTCTTCATAATGCACAACTATATCTTCTTTTTACTTAAAATTGACTTTGCCCCACTTTGGTCAAAGCCAGATAATATTCTCATCTTTGCTGGAAATTCCAAATATCCCATAGCTTCAGGGCAATCTGGGAAGCTAGGTCAGGTCTGAAAACTCAATCATGTCTGTGTGATTTCCTGGCAACTGTGGGGACTTCTGGTGTTATCGGAATGGGGTACCCACATGACTAGCATGAGGGAGAGGGCAATCCCCTTTCCTTCTTCCTGTTCATGGGGGCGCTCCTTTCTGACATTGGCAGAACTGTTTACATGACCAGACAATCTCCCTTTTTTCTTCCTGGTTTCAAGACAGCCTGGGCTGATGCCAGTATGGGGCACCCACATGACCAGAAAGAAAGAAAGGAGATTGCCCACCTCCATCATGCTGGTCATGTGTGTGCCCTCCACTGTGCAAGTAGGTTTCTTGAAGATAGCAATCGACAATATTAAGGCTACAATATGCCTTAGCTATAAATAAGCCTTGCTTAGCCAAATGGGATTTCCTTTTAACATACTTGTATAAGTTGTTCAAAAAAATACCTTGTTAGTCTGGATAAATATACAAAAGGATGTTGTACCTTTAAGACTAACTGAGAGAAAAAAGTTGTTAATGTAAGCTTTTGTGATGCTGTAGTGCCTAGGAACAGACTTTTATAAGGAGTCTCTATCTGTGAATAGCAACAGAAATGCAAATTTGTGAGTATGGTGGTGAGATGACTTCTACTGCTTCTAACTTGCCAAGCATCATTGTCTTTTCTAATGAAACATGTCAGGTCCAGGCTTGATTTACTCTTGTTGATGTGTGCCTTCAAGTAATTTCCAATTTATAGATTTAAGACAAAACTATTATGGGTTTTCTTGGCAAGATTTGTTTAAAAGGGCATTGTCTTTGCATTCTTCTGAGGCTGAAAGAGTGTGAGTAGCCTGACTGAGCAGAGATTTGAATCCTGATCTATCAGTGCCTTAGTCCAAAACTCAAACCATTTGCTCTAGAACTCATTTATTATATTCTAAACAAAGTTAATCGGTTCTAACAAAACAATATTATAAGAAATTTGGGGTCATAAATGTGGAATCTGAACATGATAAACTGGATATATAGCAATAAACAATTCAGATATGCATAACCTTACTTACCAATGTACTTCTTTGAGCTTGTGATAGTTTTGTGGCTACAAAATACTGTACAGGTGCAAGCACTATGATCACTGCTGCTCCAATTAAGGCACTGATTCCAAGGAGGTAGTACAGTAGAAGGATTCCTACAATAATCTGAAATGGAAGATGGGCATGGGGGTAGAGGGAAAAGGAGTAAGAGTTTATAGCAAATCCAGTGTTAAGAACAATTTGAAATACAGATTAATATACTGCCTGGCCTTTAACAATTCTTGAGTTTCTAATCTGTCACAAAATCCCACAAATATTACCTAAGTATTCTTGGTAACGTAATGACATGTTTACTTACATCCCCTAGGAGCAGGGGTGGGGAAAGGTATTATTACTAATGATTGGTGAATCATTCAAAAGGCAGAGGCAATGAGTAGAAAGAGACTACAGCTGAAAGTAGAGGAAATGAGAGACATAACAAGATGGTACCTAGCAGTTCGAAAACAAATGTGTGAATAGATAAATAGGAACGACATTAAAGTGGGATGTATTTTAGGCACAGCGTTTCAATCAGAAATACGAACAAAGAAAGCTCTTTGGCAAGGAGATGGAGTGACAGCACCCCCCTGTGGCCAGAACCGAGCACAGCCTCCAAAGATGCCAGAAGATGGGAAAGCCTCTATAGATACCGCTTCCTGGTCTTTGGCTTGTGCACCCTCTTTATTTTTTCTGACACATTTAATTTCCTGAGCTAAGATTCCCCTTAATTTTCTTACCTGTACTGGCATGGCCCAAAGGTTAGGGCAAAGGAAGAAGAACCACATCAGCTGATTCGTGTCTATTGCAACCAGGTTACAGATCTGACCTGAAGTCATTTCCCCCATGGACATGTTAGAAGTTGAAAGGCGCATGATCTTATTGTAAATTTTGGTCTAGAATGAAATCATGAAGCTTTATTTCATAGAAAGGCGAGAACTGGTGTTTGCAGGTGATTTCCTTTCACATCTCATTTTTAAAGGAAAAACTGATCAAATTGATAATAATGTCACAATAAATGCTTCCAAAACACAAAAATACTATAGAAATAATTATAATAATGATGCTTTATTTACAACCCACCCAATCCCTCGAAGGAGAGACTCTGTAGAATCACATGCACAATCTATTTCAATTTCAGAATGAAGCATATCTTGTTTAAAACCACTTTTTCTTTTGAGAAAATGTGACGACTGGCATGCAGAGCTTGGGTTTGGAGACACATATCGACTGAAGTACATATTGTGACAAAACTTAATGATCACAAATACTGACTGCATGTAGTGCAGGAGCCTTTTATAAACTGTTGAGGTCACTGATCATAATTATAGGAGTAAGTTATTTTGAGAAAAGCCGATATGGAAAAGAGCCTTATTTTAATAGACTAAATAGCTGTTCATATGCTCAGGCAATTTTTGTTGACGTCTTTTTATGACATGTGAGATATTTCTCAATCATAGCTCAAGGACACTGAAAATCAATGCATTGCTAATGAACATATATACTAAATTAACCAAATATTTATGGTAAAGGATGAATGGAGTATATCAAAGGACATTTACCACCAGGAACACAGGAAGTGGCAACCCAGTTAACACCTGGACGGTTGCATTTCACCAACCCCTGGAACATGTCAGTAGAACCATAATAATTCTCTTTATTATATCATTTTTGTTATTTTACAAACATAGACAAATACTTACTTATTGTATTGTCGAAGGCTTTCATGGCCGGAATCACTCAGTTCTTGTGGGTTTTTTCGGGCTATATGGCCATGTTCTAGAGGCATTTCTCCTGACGTTTCGCCTGCATCTATGGCAGGCATCCTCAGAGGGTGAGGTCTGGAGCTGGGAAAAAGGGGGTTTATATATCTGTGGAAAGACCAGGGTGAGACAAAAGGCTACTGTAAGATGGGCTAGGTGTGAATCTTTTCAATTGACCACCTTGATTAGCATACAATGGGCTGACTGTGCCTGGAGCAAACTCTTAATGAAAAGTGATTAGATGTCCCTGCCTGTTTTTCTCTCTGTTGTTTTAATTTTAGAATTTTTTTAAAATTGGTAGCCAAATTTTGTTCATTTTCATGGTTTCTTCCTTTCTGTTGAAATTGTCCACATGTTTGTGGATTTCAATGGCTTCTCTGTGTAGCCTGACATGGTGGTTGTGAGAGTGGTCCAGCATTTTTGTGTTCTCAAATAGAATGCTGTGTCCAGGTTGGTTCATCAGGTGCTCTGCTATGGCTGATTTCTCTGGTTGGAGTAGTCTGCAGTGCCTTTCATGTTCCTGGATTCTTGTTTGGGCGCTGCGTTTGGTGGTCCCTATGTAGACTTGTCCACAGCTGCATGGTATACGGTAGTCTACCGTATACCATGCAGCTGTGGACAAGTCTACATAGGGACCACCAAACGCAGCGCCCAGACACGCATCAAGGAACATGAAAGGCACTGCAGACTACTCCAACCAGAGAAATCAGCCATAGCAGAGCACCTGATGAACCAACCTGGACACAGCATTCTATTTGAGAACACAAAAATGCTGGACCACTCTCACAACCACCATGTCAGGCTACACAGAGAAGCCATTGAAATCCACAAACATGTGGACAATTTCAACAGAAAGGAAGAAACCATGAAAATGAACAAAATTTGGCTACCAATTTTAAAAAATTCTAAAATTAAAACAACAGAGAGAAAAACAGGCAGGGACATCTAATCACTTTTCATTAAGAGTTTGCTCCAGGCACAGTCAGCCCATTGTATGCTAATCAAGGTGGTCAATTGAAAAGATTCACACCTAGCCCATCTTACAGTAGCCTTTTGTCTCACCCTGGTCTTTCCACAGATATATAAACCCCCTTTTTCCCAGCTCCAGACCTCACCCTCTGAGGATGCCTGCCATAGATGCAGGCGAAACGTCAGGAGAAATGCCTCTAGAACATGGCCATATAGCCCGAAAAAACCCACAAGAACTACTTACTTATTAATGGGATTTGTTGTGACTAATTCAAACTCTATTCATTTCAAGCTTTTTTTAAAAACCACAACCTTTTGCCCATCTACCAACTGAAGTACTGTATGGTGTAAGGCCCATACAATTTTTATCTATACTTTTTTTGTCTCAGGACTGACTTGATAAAATGCAAGTTGCTTCTGGTGTTAGAGAACTGGCTGTCTGCAAGGCTGTTGCCCAGGGGACGCCTGGATATTTTGATGTTTTACCATCCTTGTGGGAGGCTTCTCTCATGTCCCCGCATGGAGAGCTGGAGCTGACAGAGGGAGCTCATCTGCACTCTCTCCAGATTCGAACCTCCAACCTGTTGGTCTTCATTCCTGCTGGCCCAAGGGTTTAGCCCATTGCACCATTGGGGGCCCCTTTATGTTTAGGTATACTGTCTGTATGTTTATTCATTTATTCACTAGTCTGTTTTGGATTTGGGGGGGGGGGCGTCAAAAGCAGGTGAGTATTTATTTCAAAAACTGCTGAGATGTCACAGTTCTTTAGCTAAACATTCTTAAGTATCCCAAGTACCTGTATTGCTCCTCTCAGGTTAATTCCTGTTTCAATGGCAACATAGTATGAAGCTTGGAGAAATGTTCTTTGAAGCAGAAGAGCAAAGAAAAGAAGGACTGCCAGAACATAAGCATTGGCCAGAAATTCTTGAGATGAAATGAAGAAAACACCAAGTATTTTAGTCTGTAGAACAACAATAAAAAGTCATTCAAAATTTATTTGCTTTTGAACAATTCTTACAAAGACAATATAGACATTGGAGGTCAAAAAGTCATTTTATTGAACTAATATAAACAGTCAGTGAATTGGAAAGGAGGCAGATATAATCTCTGTCATAAACTACATCAGATGCAGGTTAAATAGCTCCAAAATAAAAACAATATCATTTGTTTCTTGCTAAAAATCAAATTTACTGCAATTGCTTTCCTTATTGAAGTCTGACCTAGTTTTCACCCCCTAAAAAGATGGAGGAGCAAACCACTGGGCTCTACAATTTCATGCTGATGATCAAATTTCACAGGACTGAATGTCCTGTGAATGTCCAGAATTGAATTATTTGAATCACTATGTTACACACATTCATGCACACACACACACAAGGGATATCTGAAAAAAGTCTGGGTAGAAATGTTTCCTGACATTTGGGTTTCTACATTCCAGTTTTTTTAAAAAAAAAATATGGAAGAAAATTCACTTAACCAAGTCATGACCGATAGACTGAAGTCATATAATTCTAATGGAGGTTTAGCACTTGATTTACTGTTTATGAAAAATCATGGAAGTAATGGAAGGCCATGCTAAAACCAAGCCACTGTTTCATAGGACAATTAGGTAAAATTACACTAGTTTTAAGTTGATATTTTCTCCTCCTGAGACTTCTGAATTATCAGGGCTGAGTCAACAGGAAATGGAAGCTTGGAGCTCTACCAGGAGATCAAAGTTGAAGAATTAAACTAATTATCAGGATGAACATTGAGGATAGTCAAGTATTAAACTAAATTTAGGGCCAGGGACGAATTTCTTTAGAAAATGAAGTACAGTACAACCTCTATATCCAGCTGCATAGACTCATGAAATTGTAATAGCAAAACCTACTAAAATAAACAATTTCCAGTCCAAGAATACCATCGAGAAGCTGGAGGACCTAGAAAATCCTTAGAGATGACATACTTGGTTCATATGAATAAAGGAAGCATGGATATTGGTACTGTTGATATGGAGGTTGTACTGTATTAAAACAAAATTCAGGAATGCCACATTTAGCTTTAGGCACAATCAAAGCAGAAAACTGTTATACAGCAAAATTATAGTGCTTTGATATTGCCATGGCTCTATCTGATAAAATTCTGGAATTTCTAGTTTGACATTTAGAATGAGCAAGTCCGCACTCTTGAACTATCTAACAAAGACATGTGAACCCATCACCAAACTAAAACATCCAGGATTTTATAGGATGCATGGATGGTTGAATCCATAATTACAGAAAGATGGCTATAACTAAAAACAGACAAGCCCTTTGAATAGTTGACCTTTAAAGGTAATCTGGACTAAAATATGATCAAGTATTTCTTCCTTTGAAGAATTAAAAGCAACTAGAGAATGGAAGCTAGCACCTGATGTTTACTCCTTCAGCACTAAAGCCCTACTAAGGAGGCTGCATGTGGTATGACATTGGGGTTGTATTTCACTTCTGTTTCAAGACTAACCTTGAGAATAATACACTCAAGAAGAGCAGATCCCTCAGGATGTGTCTCACTTCCTTTAAAAAAAGCCTTTGGAGTGCATATTTTAAGAACACAGTCCAGCACCTGTACATGAGGGCTTTCCATAAGGGTCCAGAGTTGTTTACTTTTTTCTGTACAAATAGCCCACCTGTATAGGTGCACCGACACACTGTGAAAGGGATCTTTAATAGATATGTTGTGCATGAGAGCCACATTTTTCATAGCTTTTCTTTTTGGCTGGGCATAAGTTGCAAGTACATTAAATACCAAAGAGGAAGGGAGAATGTGATGGATAGGACTTTCTCGGTCCATCAAGTGGCTCAGCATACCCAGTGCCACACACCCATCTACACACACCCAAGATGATGAGAGGAGCACAAAGCTCCATTCAGCTCCATGGAACCTGTGCCACATTTGGATAATACATCCATAGAGACATATCTGAATAGAATTTTTTTCAAATTCTGTGCTACTCCCTTTAATAGGACCCCCATTATACACCACTCTGTTTCCCCCCTCTTTAAAAATGCTAATAGTAAAGGAAAAATAATACAGCACAAGTAACATCAAAAATTACTTTCCCAATTCTGGAATGGTAAGAAGCTATTTTACAACAAGACACAGGAGAAAATTACTTTTAAAAAGTAACTTTTTTGAATTCTTAGACCAGCTTTAGAGAAGGGGTTTTTAAAGGACTGGACCTGTACTTTTTTCTTAAATGTGCTTTTAATTTTTTTAAAAAAACTCAGTAGATTTTAATGCTATAATTTGTTTTATTAGTAAGTTAGTGTTAATTTTTTCTTGCTTTTATCTGCACTTGCCTTAAGTTGACACTAAATTATGGTGACCTTATTCTAGAGTTATCTTGGCAAGATTGGTTCAAAGTAGGCTTGCAAATGCCTTCCTTTGAAGCTGAAATAATGTGACTTTCCCAAGATCAGTTCAACTGATTTGAACCCTGGTCCCTTAGAGACCTATTCCAACACTCCATGTTAATTCAATTCATTATATGTTTTCATTTATAGCTGTTTTACTCTTACTGAAATTAAAATTAATTAATTAAAAGTAATTAAAATAAATATAGTGGGTTGCTATGAGTTTTCCAGGCTCTAGGCCATGTTCCAGAAGCATTCTCTGCTGACATTTGGCCACATCTATGGCAGGCAACCTCAGAAGTTGAGGAATCTGTTGGAAACTAGGCAACTGAGATTTACATATCTGTGGAATGTCCAGGGTGGGAGAAAGAACTTTTGTCTGTTTGAGGCAAGCGTGAATGTTGCAATTGGCTACCTTGATTAGAATTGAATGGCCTTGCAGCTTCAAAAACTGGCTGATTCCTGCCTGGGAGAATCCTTTGTTGGGAGGTGTTAGCTACAAGGCCATTCAATGCTAATAAAGGTGGCCAATTGCATGCTTCTGGAGCATGGCCATATAGCTCAGGAATCTCACAGCAACCCTGTGATTCCAGCCATGAAAGCCTTTGACCACACAAAATTAATACAATTTGAGTTGCCTTTCACATAGTCTCTCTGTGTATATAATATATAATGTTATCAATTTTCTATGTGATTAAAATTTTAAATGTTGTGACCTTATGCCAGGAAAAAACCAGATAAACACACACACACACACACACACACACACACAAACAAACAAACACATGTATACACACACACACATATATGCTGGTGAGCACACACACACAATGTATTCATTTCCCTAGCAAGTGCAGCCTTTGTATTTCACAATCTATTTCTGCTGTCAAGAGAGAATTAGACTTTTAATTCTTGAGCGTAGCCTGTTCTTTTATTATTTATTGTGTTCAATTATATTCCTTCCCTAGGTCAAATATCAAATCTACTAAATGTGGCATGATTCAGATAAGTGCATTTTAATACACGGGAAGAAGAATTCTCAATGGGAGAATCAGATGATGTAGAAAAATGATACTGAAAATTGAAATCAAAATCTATGCCTCAACTGATATTTATCATAATGTGAATGGCACACTGATTTTTCTTAAAACAAATGGCTAGGCCCTTCAGATGTTGTTAGACTGCTGGCCATGAGGGAACATGGGAATCCCTGAATTAGATGAAGTGAATGGTCCCAAGAATAGAATACTAAGTAATGCCTTATGTAACAAGGAGCTATTATTTCCAAAGAGAATAATTAAGAGAGCTGATTCTGGCACTGAATTGGATTAACTGACAATTCCCACTGGAGAAAGGGAAGACGTGATGTTTGCCACTTCCTTCTTTTCCCTTTCGGCTACTGTGGGAAATAGGAAAATTGTTTATGGGAAATTGCAGCACTGAGGCAAAATCAATAAAAACTGCCTCCTCCTCCTTCTAGTGGAGAGTTACATGTGCAGAATTGCACTAAGTGTAATTCAGATTTAATGCATTTTATTTTGCCTCCATGTTTGGATTGCAAAACAGTCTTACAGTCACCAGTCCAGGTTTCTTTCTTTGTTTGTAGTATAAATTATAGGTGCAGAATATGAACAATGCTCTGAAAAGCCATAACTTTATTTATTTATTTATTTTCGACATTTATATGCCGTCCTTCTCACCCCAAAGGGGACTCAGAGCAGCTTACAAGATACATATACATACAATATATTATATTATTAGCATAGTACAATATCAGTATTATATATTACTATATTGTACTAAACCATTATTTTGCAATATTTTCATAATATTACATATAATATATAATTATAATATCATATTATTATATTGCATGCCAATAGTGAAAGGACCAAGGCAGAGACATCTCCAGCTCATCCCCTGTTTGGGTTTCAGCCAGCACGTCAACAACTTAAATCTAGAAATAGTTTTCTAAGATCTACAGAGACACTCGCTGGAACACCTCAGCAAGCGAGAGTCCAAAAGTGGCAGGCTCAAACCCAGAACCTCAACCAATGGCTGATACCAAATGAGAGACTCCCCCCTGGGCACACAGAGGACTGGGCGACTTGGAAGGCGCTGAACAGACTGTGCTCTGGCACCACAAGATGCAGAGCCAACCTTCAGAAATGGGGCTACAAAGTGGAATCCTCAACATGTGAGTGTGGAGAGGAGCAAATCACTGACCACCTGCTGCAATGCAACCTGAGCCCTGCCACATGCACAATGGAGGACCTTCTTGCAGCAACACCAGAAGCACTCCAAGTGGCCAGATACTGGTCAAAGGACATCTAATCAATTACCAAACTCACAAATTTTGTATTCTGTATTTTGTATTTTTGTATTTTGTCTGTTTGTTTGCTTTGTTCTGTTAGAAATGTAATATAATTGACTGGTTGCTGATGACTCGATAAATAAAAATAAAATTATATTGCATTACATTATAACTTTGTAAAATATAGCACTCTCAAGATATTTTCTTATGCAATAAGTGAATGCATATACTACTGAAAGTTCAAAATGTTATCATGTGAAGGATAAATTGCATATGAGAGCAATGTTACATTAGTGCACCAGTGCTACAACTGGCAGTGCCCCCCAAACCTATCTTTGAAGCTAGGAATTTCCACCAATATACAAATTCACAATAAATGAAGAAGTGCTCACCCTTTTTCTGACAGTGACAAATAATCTGTCTGTCAGAAAACCCTGTTGGGAGACAGGTGTGCAGTTCTGCACTCACTGCTCTGCTTCTCAGTGCCTTGGAAACCCCTATGTTAGTAGGGCTGCCTGGCCTCTAAGGATGGGTTTGAAGTATTTTATAGGAAGATGTAGCTCCTTGGTAGTAGCTATATTTCCTGATACAAGTTCTTGGTCAACATTTTTTGTTGTATTTCCTTCATATATGCTACATTGAATTCATGCTCCAAGTGATCTGTTGTTCATAAAAGCTCCCATGTACAAAACTGAAGTGATAAAGCATATTTAGCTTAATTGTACTTCAACATAATAGAATACCCATTTGTATGGTTTCTAACCATTAACAGCAAATTCAAATTCATTGACAGTAGTAAGAGCACTTTGAGCAAATTGACTAGTATATAACTATTTCAAAGAAGACTGTATTATGTTAACAAGCAATAAAAAGCAATTTGCTCTCAGAAATTCATAACCTTAAATGTATTTTGAAATTGTACATTTGCAGAACAAATACCTTCCTCCCACAGATTATAACAAAAAATATAGTATTAATTGTATATAATTTAATTGGATCACAGCCAAAAATGTAGCTCAAATCTGAGCTGATGTTGAGGAAATCACAGGTTGAATTGGGGGAGCAGGGGTCCTAGTTGCATTAGCTGCTGAATTTGCCAGCAGAGCAAACCATCAAATTTTGGTACGATTTCCATGGCAAAAGAGGGCTACAGTTAACCTTTAATAATAAATGCAGAGCACACATTGTTTTCAGTTTGAATACAAAGGCCCACAAAACCGTCTGGTTGGTCAAGCAGGGATTCCTATTATAGTCTACATAAAGTATGGAGAAGTGACTCCTATTGAGTGCTGAATGTGCTTGGGGATAATCTTTTGGAGGCTGCATGCTGTTTGGGGTGGAGCTCAAGCCAAACAAAGGCAGTGCCAAAACCAAAATTTTGATTTGCTGTACTGCAGGACTGTAAAGCCATCTCCCATCTTCACCTTAACTCTTTATTCCTGTCTCACAGCCATTTTGTTTTTATTTCTTTCCTTTCTGTTTGTCCCTTACTCCATCTTCATGCCATTTCCCACAATTAACACGTTACAACAGAAAGCAACTTCCTTTCTTTCTGCTCCATCTATTTTCATTTGTTCCTTCTTCTGTTTTTCCAGGTTCCACCCATCCCAGAGTTTACTGCCAATTACCCAACTCTATGTTGTCTTCTCTACCTCTTTCATTCTCTCTCACACACCCCCACTACATGACAGAAGGAATAATTGTCAGCCCTGTTCTCTGAGAACCAAAATAGGCTACAGCAGACAGCAGAACACAACTAAAAATTAACCAAACTAGGCCAGAATTGTCACACCCTCAGTCTTGAACAGGTATGAGTAAAATGTGTCCTTCCAAAAATACTGTGTTTGTGGTCTCTGACCATCTCTACCATAGATTTTCCTAGGTCACCCTTTTCCTGACACAATTTAATCTTTTAATTGAGTTACAGCCTCCCCCTGCACTATTCAATAGAGAAAAAAAAAACCTTGGTCTTGTTTGGGAAATGGGCCTTTTTGACCCTCTGTGTGACTTTAGAGATTCCCAAAAGTAGAAATTTTGTAACCTTTGGCCCTCTGAACCAGTTCAGAAGTCTCTGGTTGGAAGATGGGGAACATGTTTTTTAAAAAAATAAAATAAAATAAAAGTAGTACCCGGGGACGGAAGGTGATGTTTCCTTTCCCAACATGGTGAACTATTCCAGAGACACAAAGTGGACCAGCAAATCCAAGTAAATCTGCCAGGATCCGGAAGGTGCTGCTTAGAATCAAAGGTCTCCCAAAAGCATGGCAGAGGGCACACCAGATAGACTTGGATCCTTGTGGATATGGAGTGTCTGTATTCTGCACAAGATGTTTCAAATCAAGTGTTAATATAAAGAATTCAATGGAAGAAATGCCATATCAAAAAGGAATTAAGAAACATGTAACATTCATATGGATAAGCTACTAAGCCAGCACTAAACCAAAGAAGAATACTGTTTCCTCCTCTCCTAGATATCCAAGTATGATTTGTGTAGGAAATCATCGTGATAATAATTAACACAACCCAATTTTACCATCAACAGGCAGTATTGTCTTCAGGATTACAATGTGAAAAACCTGATACAAAGGAGAAGAGGAAGGAAACAGGAAAATGAACACACTTCTTAAAGCGGTGTTTGTCTTCTAATAACTCAATATGAATAAAAATAGCTGAGATACCATAGGAGTCAAATGAAGCTGGTTCCTCAGCCCATCTGATAGAACTTAGTGTTCTTATCTGCCAATCTGCTGCAGCTAGGAGGAATGGCATCTATTCTCAGTATGGGCCTATTGCTAGAAACACAAATCTTGTATGGAATTATCTATCTTTTCTGTGATCTCTGCTAGCTGTAGTCTTTCACAACAACTGAACTGTAATCTCTTTTGGGTTTTAGTCTGAACCCAAAGGACTGAATCTGTTTTGGGGTTAGAAGTCTGCACCATGAACAGCTCCTTTACATTTCCTACAAAATGGAGTGGACTCACTGCAAGGAGGTGAAAGTCACCAGGTGGTCCCCACTTATATATGCTGTGACACATTTGCAGTTATCTTCCTCTGCCAGCAGCAACAAATAATATAGAGCAAAAAGGGAGAAATGCACAATGAGTAAATGGCTCCTAAAATGACCTTGGGAGAGGGAGAAGCAACGTGATATGGACTGCATCCTAACCTTTATCTGATCTAATATGTCACTAAAACTACATAAAGGACTGAGCCTTGGGATGTTCAACTTAAGAGCAGTTCTGTTCCCCTTATCTGTGCGCCTTTCTCTGTAGAGACCGATTCAAACACCAGCCACTTTTAAAATCTGCAAGAGGCAATGTGATATTTGTTGTCCGAAGAAATACTTAGGAAGTGTCAGTGGCCACACGAGTGTTTTAGTGCCCATGATGGTAGGTTTTGCCCATCCACAAATACAAGGCTTCTATGGCAGAGGGAAGTGGGACCCTGCAGAAACATACCACTGGAGAAGTAAAGCAGGGTTGTGATTTTTTTAAAAATACCAATATACCATTAATCCTTGCAGTTCTCAGGGTCCTCTCCAATGGTGTTCCCGGGAGGATCATTTTAGAGAAGTGTGGGTGGCAGTGCTAAGCAGAGGCGGCCCTAGGTAATTTTCAACGGTAAGCAAACAGTATGTTGCACCCCCCCCCCCCCCAGCCAATCACTGATATATATTTTCTGTTTGTCGTGGGAGTTCTGTGTGCCATATTTGGTTCAATTCCATCATTGGTGGAGTTCAGAATGCTCTTTGATTTTAGGTGAACTATACATCCCAGTAACTACAACTCACATATGTCAAGTCTATTTTCCCCCAAGAGTGCCTCAAGAGCACCCCTGGGCAAAATCAACTATACTGCAAATGCTTACTTTGCGTAATGGGTTGAGCCACCCCTGGTGCTAAGGTTGCAAATAGATGTGGTAATGAGGTAAAACTGCTCTCACCCCCTTCTTCCAGACAAGAGGAACTCAACTGAAAGCAATCCAACTCTCAGTATAAAATTGACTGGCTTAGAATTATTTTATATTATTTTATTTTGAAGGAAAATTCTTAAAGAAAGAAACACATCCCCATGCAATCAATTTCTTCTAAAACCATACCTTTTGTGCTTTAAATGCTTCATTGAGGAGCATGTAATTTGTCAATGCTCTCATTGCAATAGGCAGCTTGCCTATGGCTTTCAAGTCTATGGGCTTCTTGTGGGCTGTTCTAATGAATGTATTCATCCACCAGTATGTTCCTTTGGACAGCAGATTCACAAAAGGTTGCAAGAACCTAACTCCAAGATCCTGAAGATCCTCAGGGGGCTTCACCTCTTTAGGCTTTTTGAAAAACACGTATCTCTACAATCCACAAAAAAACAAAAGGAAGCACATTAACACAGCATCATAATATGAGTGATTACCTTTTCCAGGGTGGTTATAAAACCATGATGATTAAGGGGCACATTTAGAAGGGCTTCCAATACAATAGAAATTCCTCTTTGCATTACTGAAATGACCCAACATTCAATCTGAAGTTTGCTTTGTCTTAGTAGTTTCCATAGTTAAGAAACAAAAGTCATAAGACCTGCAAGTGATACTAAATAATACCAGTATTCATTTAGTCTGACTACAGAACATTCTGAGTTTGTTAAACACCACTTATAGGAATTTGATGCTATCTTTCTATACAGAGACCAAGGCAGTTTTAACTACTTAAAATACTGGGTTGCAGACCAAAGAAATTAATTCTTTATTTTAACTTGTTCCCCAACCTCACTTTCTCGAGGTGCGAAAATCAGTAAGGTTTTTGAGAAGGATTATCTTTCCACATGACCCATATATCAGCACAGTCCCTGCCTATTCACAAACTGGTTTTTGACAGTGAGCTTGAGAAATAATGATGACAATAAAAATCAGTAACCATGAGCAGTATCTTTCTGCATTGACCTCAATTTAATATTATTTTCTTATACATATTAACTATTGTTGTGCTCATATGAAATGGGAGCAGAGTAAACTGGAATTGCATCTGTCGGTTTATCACTCAAAATGCATATACTGGTCTGGATTTCTATTTTTTAAAAATAGAGTGGGCCCTCCAGATCCATGGGCTTTGCATCCATGAAATTTTGCAGAATGGGGGTTATACAACTGTATGTATCAAAAGGTTTCCAAGGTTCTGATCAAATTTGTTGTGTTGCTACTTGTGAAAGTAATAATATACACTTTATTTATATTTCGCCCTTCTCCCTTATGAAATTCAGAGCAGATTATAGCATTTACAGCAGACATAGGCAAACATTCAATGCCTCACAATCACATACAATGAGACATAAACACAAACAAAGGAAAAGGCTTCTCTTTTCATTTCTGGCTTCTGGATGCAGTGCTCATCTCTGGCTCTGGGGGAGGTGCTTTTTCTCCATTTTCAAGCCGAGGAGCCTATGTTGGCACCTCCTGGTCGTGTGGCTGGCAAGACTCCCTGGAGTGTCTTTTTGCCTTGTCCTGCTGAAGCAGTACCTATTTATCTAGTCAAAGTTGCATGTTTTCGAACTACTAGGTTGGAAGGAGCTAGAGCTAACAGTGGGAGCTCACCCTGCCCTGCGGATTTGAACTGCCAACCTTCAGCACAAGGATTTAACCAATTGTACCACCACAGCTTATAGAAAGTAATGTTACTTTCTATAGCCTCGATGCAGGATTTGATACAATTTATGTAAGGAAATAACAGAGGTATTAACAAGTGCCTACACTGTAATTAATAACAATGGTCTAAACTCAATGTAACAATAAGAAAGAAAAGCACTGTGCTAATAGAGTTCCAGTGATAACTTTTCCCATTTTTTAAAGTTAACTTTTGTTCTTAGGAATCCTAGGAAAGGACCCCTTTCCACATCTAAATGCAAACTCGATAGGATTTTGTTAGACCCAATGGATTACTTCTGAATAGACAACTATACATTTGTGCCACCAGTTTACATAATTTAGGCAGCCGGCATATACATACTTGCCTCGGATTGTTTGACTGAAAATACTAGGACTTGTTTTGAGTAAACATGTATAGGATTGTACTATGAGGCACACATTTAGATATTTCAATTTACATGTATATTTTCAAAGATTATTTCAAATGTAAGTTTCAAAGAAAGAATTGGCAGGAAATATAACTTATAGGCCTGGGTAACAACGGAAAAAATTGTTTCTAAAATCGATTTGTATTTGGGGGGTTTTTTTGTTTCGATATTTAAAATAATTACAAAATTTTCCTTTTAAAAAGTTCGATATTTACGAAATTTCGTAAATGGTAAAAAATTAACGAATTGATTTCCGAAACAATAACGAATCGATTTGTTAATGGCGGACGCGACCGTGAAATACGCTAAAAAACCTCCAAAACCTTCTGAAGCTTCCCTCTCCCTCTGTTGTTGACTGTTGGTGTGATATTATAATTTTTTTTCACTAATTAAACCATAAAACTGGCCCAGACATGCGGAAATAATAACGAAACGACCTCAAAACAATAACGAAACGAATACAATATCGAAATACGAAGCATTTACAAAACGTTTTTGAAAATTCGTTTTTTTAATAATTGCTCTAGAATGGTTCGTTATCGTTTTGTAATTGAAAAAATTAACGAATTATTAACGAATTACGAATTAACGAAACGAAACCGCCCAGCCCTAATAACTTACCCTTACTCTGATGACATTAATTTCTACTAGTAGCAACATTCCATAAAGAAGTACTAAAAGCCCTGTAAGGCAAAATCGAAGCTGTGGAGGTCCAATCTTGTTGTCACAAAACTTTACAAATTTTATTGTTTTCGTTATAAAAGCTAATGTCCAATAGAAAAGCAAGGCTGGTGGAAAAAAAGAAAATATTGTGAGCACTTAAAACATATATCAGCAATAGAGATAATAAATCAATTGATTGCTATACTGGGATTACTATAGGAAACTTCCACTAAAAACTTGGATGGTTGGGTATTATTTATTATATGAGTTTTAATAAAGCAAATTATTGATAGTCTCTTTCTTAACAGTTTACAATAATATTTTGACACAACAGAGCAAATAGAATTATTACCTAGTAGATTCTGCTCATTTCTAAATGCAATAACTTATGAATTTCATTGAAGCAGAAACAAAAGATACTATTTGTCAACCAGTCCAGCTCAGAGTAATTTGGAAAACTCCTGTACCAGAAGACATTCCTCAAACTAAGTGATAAATGCAATTAAACAAAACTGAAACTAAATTGGCATGGTTTTAATTAATGAGCTATTGCCGTAGTTCATCGCATAAGCAAGTCCCTTTTAGGGAAGACAAAATTGGTATTTTGCCTTTCCCCGCATAATAATCACACACTTAGTTCACTCACCCAGGCTAGTGAATTAAGGGAGTAACTGCTCTTTTGGCGCTATGGGGCTTGACTAGGCTGCGAGCAGAGTCAAGTCCTGCAACACCAAGGAAAGGGGGCAGGCAGAGAGAAAAGTGAGTTCACCGGCCCACCCACCCTTCCCAGTATTTGTTTCAGCAATTGCATTTCTTAGGGCCCTTCCACACAGCCCTATATCCCAGAATATCAAGGCAGAAAATCCCACAATATCTGCTTTGAACTGGGTTATCTGAGTCCACACTCAGATAATGTGGGATTTTCTGCCTTGATATTCTGGGATACAGGGCTGGGCGGAAGGGCCCTTACTCCAACTTGTCTATTCCTGCTGGTGTTACCTAAATGTTCAATTAGTATGTTTGGAAAAGTTTCACTTTACCTGTAGAACAAATTCTTGTAGTTTGTGGTTTTCATTGCATGTGCTTGGATGTACCACATACACAGTCACAAGAGACTGCCTTATTAGCAGCTGCCCCTATCCCCCCAGCATGCTATTATATCTGAAGAGATTGAGATACCAAGGTTCATAATTTTATTTCCCACAAAATTCCTGCTAATAATAACTGTAGTGATAATAAGGCAAAAGAAAGGATTATGTGTGTCTTGCTGCTCTTTAGCTGGTAATATTACCAACACTTTTAAGCTGTATTTAATTTATGCACTGACCAATCCAAGAGGCTCAAGCAGACTTATGTGTTTATTTTCAAAAGGCAGCTGGGGATTTCTACTGGTTTATATCAGCTTGTTATAACTCTATGGCAACAACTGTAATCTTAATTCTGTAGTCCCCAACAGTTTTAGAGAATGACAATCACAGGTGTAGATACACAATGAAGCAGACTCTTCTTTAAATGTATTAACTAATGATTGAAGTTGTTACTGACTTATGATGGTCCTAAGCCAAACTTATCATCAGAATTTCTGTGACATCCATCCAAGATCTCTGAGTGGGTTTCAATGGCTGAGTAAGGAATCCAGTCCTGGCCTCCAGAATTGTAATCCAACATTCAAACCATTACACCATGGTGGATTTCTATTTATTAGTGGAGGAATGTAAATAATGCTGCTGCCCAGGTCTTATTAGATTCTAGCTAACATCAGCTCTAGTTGGCACAGAAAGTGAAGAAGAATGCTGGTTGATGCAACCCCATGACATCTGAAAGACTGCATGACCCCTACTTCTCTCTATGGACACTTTCCATCAGTGTTGCTGTTTTTCATTGCAGAGTTTGGAAAAGATGCTTTTTGTCCAAGCCCCCCCCCCCCCCCGCTTCAAGATTTATAACCTTCCTCTTTCTGCCTACTTGATAGTTGAAAATAACAGTCAAGAGTATTTTTTTGTTGTGTCAGGAGTGACTTGAGAAACTGCAAGTCGGTTCTGGTGTGAGAGAATTGGCCACCTGAAAGGACGTTGCCCAGGGGACGGACGGATGTTTTGATGTTTTATCATCCTTATGGGAGGCTTCTCACATGAGGAGCTGGAGCTGATAGAGGAAGCTCATCCGTGCTCCTCGGATTTGAACCTGTGACCTGCTGGTCTTTAGTCCTGCCGGTGCAGGGGTTTAACCCACTGCGCCACCAGGGGCTCCATTTGTCAAGAGCATCGACAAATTGGAATATATTACACGAGACTTCATCGAGTAACACATTTGCCAGTCTTTAAAAAGGCATGGGCAAACTTTGGCTCTCCAGGTGGTTTGGACTTCAACTTGCACAATACCCAACATCCTACTGGCTGTAAGGAATTGTGGGACTTGAAGTCCAAAATACCTGGAGACCCAAAGTTTGCCCATGTCTGCTTTAAGGTATCGCAAAGGTTTGTTTTGCTACAACAAACACAGCCATGCAAGTGGGATTTGTTCATTGTTCTTTGGCCCGTTTTGATGAAGAATACTCAAGCTTATTTGCAACAGAAAAAGCAGATAAATGATCCTGTCTTTGATCAGAGGATTTGACTTGATAGTATGGCTCTTTTAATTATGTGATGGTATCAAGATTGCAACTGGCTCTGCAGCACAGTTGGGTTGGTAGATTCAACCAGCTTCATTCCCTGTTGAACAACCAACCATGAAAACAAAAAGCCAACACTGAGCTTGTTTGCTTTGGTAGTGGGTTGCCTGGCAGGGAGTGAAGCTGGTTGAATCTACTGTATCCTATACAAAGAAACACAGCCATTGTAAGTGGTCCATTGGGTCATTTTCTGTCTGTTTGCTCTGTTCAAATTTACTGTGGCATTGAAATGAAAATCATATATCAGAAGATTAAATTAGTGTTTTTCAACTGATATAAATAAAATGAGCACTGAATGGAGTCCTTGTGAGTTCTGCCTTATCACAGCAAGCTGGTTCCACATAATAGCTTCCTAGATTGAGCATTGTCCATGACACTATAATGTAGAAGGTTTTTTTTTTTTTTTTTGCTGCTGCTGTTGTTATTACTGCCTTGCTACATATAAACATTTGCTTTGGGGAACAATTACACAGATTTTGATGTAGCAGCTGTTTGTGTACACTGACCTTCAGTGTCTTCGGAGCAAAATAATCAAGCAGAAGTCTAATTTAACATACTTGACACCCATTCATATGATATTGCTCATAGGCACATAAAGAGTCCAGAGTCTAGAATTTACATTAGCAGTATTTAATAGATTGCTTTTTTACTTAAGAAGATATTCATGTGCTCTTGGTACTGTCTGAAGTCCAATCATAAAAATGAATTATTTTACAAAGTACTCTAATTACACTGGTGATATGACATTATTTCACAATAAATCTTGTAATTTTCACACACACCAGACCATCCCTCTCAGTATTGCCATATATCTATTACTTATTCATATTCAAGATAAAAAATATAGGGACTGGCAGAAGATTTGTAAAGATTTGCTTTTGAACAGGCCAAAAGCTGCCTCTGTATCCTTGATTGGTCATTTGTTTCAAAAAGGTCCATTACTTGAATCTTTCCTTCTTGCTCCACATGGTATCTTCATCCCTGTTGCTTCTGGAACTCCCTGTCCTTGAAGATGCTTCACTATCACTAACATAAAAAAGAAATTGGTGTTCCTCTGAATCTTTATTGTGATAGTCTTGCTTACTAGGTGCTTTTTTTTTTTTTGTCGTGTCAGGAGTGACTCCTGGTGTGAGAGAACTGGCCGTCTGCAAGGGCGTTGCCCAGGGGACGCCTGGATGATTTGATGTTTTTGTCATCCTTGTGGGAGGCTTCTCTCATGTCCCCACTTGAGGAGCTGGAGCTGATAGAGGGAGCTCATCCGCCTCTCCCCGGATTCGAACCTGCGACCTGTCGGTCTTCAGTCCTGCCGGCACAGGGGTTTAACCCACTGCGCCACCGGGGGCTCCTACTAGGTGCTGCAATGGCAAGATATAGAGCAGGGGTCCTCAAACTAAGGGCCGGGGGCCGGATACAGCCTTCCAAGGTCATTTACCCGGCCCTCGCTCAAGATCAACCTAAGTCTGAAACGACTTGAAAGTACACAACAACAACAACAAACAAATCTCAGCCAAAAGCAGGCCCACACCTCCCCTTGAAATACTAATAAGTTTATATCTGTTAAAGTTGTTCTTCATTTTAATTATTGTATTGTTTTTAAGTGTTTTTGCACTACAAATAATATATGTGCCATGCGCATAGGAATTAATTCATGTGTTTTTTTTTTCAAATTATAATCTGGCCCTCCAACAGTTTGAGGGGCTGTGACCTGGCCCTCTGTTTAAAAAGTCTGAGGACCCCTGATGTAGAGGTAATTACTAGTTAGGAAGTTAACAGACAGTGCCACCCCATCCATTGGCTATGAGCAACAAGGCAGCAGAAGGATGTCCACTGGAGGCAGTTCAGCTTTGTGGGGCTCTTATCCATTTGCAATCCACAGAGATTGTATGGAGGGAGGGAGACAGGGGAAAGAGAAATACCTGTTTCAGGAATCTACCCTAGTTGCCATGCTACACCATCTTCCCTGCATCTATATCAGCCTTTGGGAATCTACCCGTTTCCATATTCATAAAATCATCACCAACCATGATGGTGCTTGGACACTCAATATGATAATATCAGTTACAATAAAAAACTAATATGTGATGGCACTTTCATCTGAATTAATTTTGGTTAACTAATTCATAGGAGTGGTAAGACAGTGCTCAATAATTTGTTTCATCATATACTGCCCTGCTTTCTCCAGCTGGAACAGAACAGAGAGGCTCCTCAAAACAACAAAATTGCAAACTTATAATGTTATGTTTTTCTAGTTTTAATTATATGGCTTCAACATTCTGGTTCATAATCAAACAATCACTGCTGAATATATATTCAGTGTAAGCAAAAGATGGGAGGAAGGCATTAGCAGATGTGTGCTCCTAGGAGAGCACAGAACAGATATCAAGTAATATTACTGGCAGGAGAATTCTTGTGATACCTTTGTTGTTGTGTGGCTCTCAGTCATTTCTGATTTAGGGCATCTCTAAAGGCAACCTATTATTGGATTTTCTTGGCAAGATTATGCTATAGCATTCCTCTGAGCCAGAAAGAGTATGGTTTGCCCAAGGTCACCCAGTGGGTTTCTATGGCACAAGGATCTGAACCTTCATCTCCGGAGTTGTATTCCAATGCTCAAATCACTGCACTCCACTACCTCTATCTGACAATATCCTATGGAAAAAACAATGATTGTGTATCTTGGAAAAACCACTTTAGACTCAACTTATAAACTGGGGATGAGGAAACATAATGTCTCTAAAGTTCACTTATTGCCAAAGATACTTGAAATTAACTCTGTACTTCCAAGTGTCCTTTGCAACAGGTTCTTGATAATTCTTTTAAATGACTAGGATTTTGTCTCCTCAATGCGAGAACTGAATGGAGCTCATAGTTTTTCTATATGCACGCAAACAAATCCCCTAATGATTATTCCTTCATTTCAACAATATAATTTAGAGACTCAGTAAAGTGGGGGGAGGTCTTTGGGAATTAGCACCCTGAGTCCCTCTTCAGGGGTGAGAAGGATTGGATATAAATGCTCCAATCAATCAATCAATCAATCAATCAAACAAACAAACAAACAAACAAACAAACACTGGTGCCAGGAATCCTTTTTCATCTGTTTATCAGCAGATGCAGAGCTGACAATTTTAAAAATAATTAAATGGAATTAATCAAATAGACTGCTTAAATGAATTAGAATAAAGAAATGAATTAGTAAACCCTGAAAGCTGGGGAGAATTGTGAGTCACCCAAGGCAGGGAAAATTAACACTAGAGAAGAAGATAAGTCAAAGATCTATCACAAACTGAGGGATTTAAGAGAAAAAGAATTAACAATAGATGACATCTAAAGGGAAAAATAATTAGTTATACTTGTGAGTCCAAGGTCCAAACAACAGAACACTGCTTAAAATAAATATTTCCTCTTCAGTATTCTACATGGGAAAATAGTTACTTCTAAATTTACTTTTAAAAATTAAAATGCTACAAGTCATGAGGCCAAAAACTACTTTAGAAATAAGGCCACATTGGTATTGCACCTGTAACCTTCAAATATTATGTGGTTGATTTTGGATATCAGTGAAGAAAACCTTGGGAACGTCATTTAACTTAATTATGATCATGTTTGAGCCCTGTGGTCTTGATCTGAGATATATGGCATCATTTGTTGCTTTCTATCTACCAGCAAAATGGTTTGGGCTTCCTAGCACGTTTGGAAAACTTCCCCAGGAAATAGCCCCCAGCACATATTCTAACAGTAAACTGTATCCAGTCATTTATGCACCGAGTAACCAAAGAATCATAGAATTATAGAACTGTTCCTTCTCCTTATCCAGAATCTACAGCTGAATCAATTTTACTAGGTGGACACAATAGATACGAGAAAGGGAAATCCATTTTTGGGTAAGTGATTGAGTTTATAAATGGCTAACACTTTCAATTTAATCACATTTTTCTTGAATCAGATAGCCTTTCACTTTTACTCACAAAGAAAAAAATTGACTACATATTATCTTGTTTGTTCTCTGCATTTTCCAGCTTTATAATACCATATTTATGTGAATCTAATGTGCACCTCAATTTTCAAAACCCCGAAACCCAAAAATGTATTTACCAGATCTAAATCACACCATAATTTAGGAAAAGCAATATAGTAAAAAGATGAGCATTAGAATTGAGTAAATACTGCATTTTTAATTAAATTAGCCAAGCAGTAGTGCATATAGCATTACAGAAGTGAACACAAGAGCAATTTATATAAAGGCATTATAATACTATTCTTTCTCCATGTAATTAGCAGTCTGGAATATATATTTTAAACCATTAATCTTATTTATAAGACTTATTTCATATATGATATGCCTTTTTGATGTTTTTGTTAAAGAGCATATTTTTCATTCCAGTTCTGGTGCATTCTGTCTAATTTGTAGCAATATAGATTCCTATATCAATAGAGCTAAATTTAGGCAGAAACACCAAAAGGGAATGGGGCTGAAGGAAAGTAATGCTAGAGGTGCTTTAAAAGGATTAGGCTTTAGTAGGGAGGAAGTAGACTGAAGATAATTTTGTGCTCCTTTCCCTCTCCGGACCAGGCTGTGGTGCAGCTGGTTGGGAGTCAGCTGCACTGAAATCACTACTGACCGACAGGTCATAAGTTTGAAGCCAGCCCAAGTCGAAGTGAGCTTCTGGCCATTTGTCTAGCTTGCTGTCAACCTTTGCAGCCTGAGAGACTGTTGTATCTGTCAAGTAGGAAATTTAAATATTGTAAATAAATAAATAAATAAATAAATAAATGGTGCCCACACTCCAAGGCATATGTACATTCCTCTTTCTCTTGGAGACATGCTAGAAGGCTGAACAACTCCAGGACATCTTCTCCCTGCCAAATGTCTCATATTCCTTTTGCCTCTTTCTAAGATTAGAAATTAAAACCTTAAAAGAATATCACCACAGAAATATTAGTGGACTCTAAGAGACGCTTGGAGTGGGCATCCTAGTCTATACTTGGCTTATGGGCCAAGCAAGGTGGAGGTGGGATACCTCACTCCATTTTTGGATGAGGTTCACTCCTACACAGTCCACTTGGAGAGGGCATCCTAGTTTATACGTGGCTTATGGGCCAAGCAATCCACAAGCTACCACTGTGTTAGATCAGACCTCCTCCATGAGATTACCACCTATGATCGTAAAACTGAAGTTTAGATTCATGCTATGGCCTTCACATGTGTTTCCAGGATAAGAGGATAATAAATTTAATATGTTGGCATTACTGAAAAATAACATACTAATCTCTGATTTTTCTCATTTAAAAAAATATAATATAACGATAAAGTAAGATTTACGAATACTATCTAAAACTGAAATAATTATAGTGTCGAGGAAGTGCCATCTATAGCAGGTTCATTTAATAACAGTTGGTTTTCTAGGACATTTTTGGTTTATTAAACTTCTGCAAATCCAACCATATATGGGCCAAGGCGGTTGACAAGGCAACTGATCTTATATTTAATCTATCTATCTATCTACCCACCCCCCCACCCCCCACCCCCCCCCCCCACACACACACAGGGTATATGCACACAGATATACATACTAAATGTATTCTAATTATAAATTACATGATATGTCACTGTTGAAAAGGATATTTTACATAACCAGGAAAATATGTACAAGAATACATAGAAAGTCCATCTCCCACAAACCGTGTGGGTGGAATCACTTAATATGGAGATTATTAACACTTCTACAGAAAAAAAAACCCCCTATATTATGGGAAACCATGGGAAATAACTGAACTCTTGCTAGTGATGATGTGCTGGAGCAGTAAACTCCCACGGTGATACCAAGAAGACAGGAAAATGCCTAAGGAAGTAGCAAGCTGTAACAAACCCTATAACAACAACCTATAACAAACCACTTAAAGTCACACACCCACGTATCTCCAAAAAGGCCCTTGGGATAGTTAAGATGCATATGTTTACTTTTATGATGTGCACAAAGGCACGTTTACCTATAATTTGTTTCATAATTGTGACTCCCATAATAGAAATATAAAAATAGATGGATACAGTCTGTTCAGAAATAATAGATGGGAAAGAAAAGGAGGGGGGGGGGTGATGGTATTATATATCAAAGACAAATCCACTTGAGTAAATATAAATTGAGAAATAAATAAAAACAGCACTGTGGTAATAGTTTACCAGGTCACCACATCAAAATGATGATGCATTTCTGAAACAAATCTCAAAAATCTGAACTGTTTGGATGCTACCATGGCATCACAACAGGTTTGGCTGGGTGTATCTGGCATCTTTCTCAAATTAGAATGATAGTTTTTGGAAGGTTTAAGAAAATACATCAGTTGCTGTTGTATTTATTGAGATAACTAAGGACATTATCAGTGGTCTGCAGTTGTTCTCAGCCTTTGGTCCTCCAGGTGTTTTTGGACTTCAACTCCCCAAAATCCCAGCCAGTTTATCAGTCATTTGGAATTATAGGAGCCTAAATCCAAAACACCTGGAGGACCAAAAGATGAGAACCACTGGTCTATGTTTTCACAAATCTTATTTCATAAAATTTTAAAGATATAATTTTGATTCCAACTCTGAATGCAATATAATACAATCCCCCATATATGCAAAGGATATATTCCTGAATTTACTGTGAAAACAAGAAATCATAGATAATAGTGAACACTATTGAAATGACTTCTACCAAAAGTGTGGTGTTGGAAAATTTAGAAAATCCCAAGAATTTGCTTCAACATGACATTGTGACAACTACTGGTGGAAGCATACCTAGAGAGAAGATATTTTGTCAAATGCAGGTAGGTGAAACCATGAGTACTTCTCCTTCGGACACAGAGATCACACTGTGCATTATTCCATTTAATTATTTTATCTATAATCAACATCCTTTGTCCAGAGTTAATTTGGTAGTAAGAAGAGAAGGGACAAGTGGAGTAAAAATGTACTGAACAAAAGGCTGGATTCAATACCCTGTAAGGCTTTTCCCAACTATTTATGCTATTCTGGAACCATTGTCATTTTTGTTTGTTAATTCAGACTTAAATGTTTTCTAAAGTATTTTACATACAGTATTACATATTAAGGTTTCTTGTAATGACAGACTAAAGAAATACAGAAGCAGAGTAAAGCTGATCACAAATTTCTATTATTTATTTATTTAAAACATTTATATTCTGCCCTTCTCACCTCGAAGGGGACTCAGGATGGAGAACAGCATATACACAGAAAACATAAAATGCCGGGACACAAATTCACATACAATAAATAAACATTAAAATATTTATCAAAATATTAAAATACTTTCGGGGCAGGGCGCTTTATTGCCCTGCCCCGAAAGCTTGGTCCCACAGCCAAGTTTTTACTATCCTTTTAAAGGAAAGGAGGGGGAGGGCTGACCTGATCTCACCAAGAAGGGAGTTCCATAGCTGGGAAGCAATCACCGAGAAGGCCCTGTCTCTCGTCCCCACCAATCGTGCCTGTGACAATGGCGGGAAGGAAAGCAGGGCCTCCCCGGAGGATGTTAATCTCTGCGATGGTTCATAGGGGGAGATGCGTTCGGACAGGTAATTTGGGCTATTTTAGGCCAAAGCCAGCACTTTGGGGCTTTATAGGCCAAAGCCAGCACTTTGAATTATATCTCTAGACATTTTACCTCTTATTGTAAATAAACTATTCAATATAACTTATTTACTCATTCAGTATATCAGAAAATCTTAACTAGTGTAAAGATCAAAGAAATATGTGCAGTGAAGTTGAAATCAACTTATGACAACCCAATAAGTAAGAAACATCCAAGAGACACAATTTTGAACAAAGGAGGGGCACATTTTTGGAGA
The DNA here is from genome assembly GCF_037176765.1 of Anolis sagrei. Classification (NCBI taxonomy): domain Eukaryota; kingdom Metazoa; phylum Chordata; class Lepidosauria; order Squamata; family Anolidae; genus Anolis; species Anolis sagrei. The sequence goes on along the minus strand of NC_090021.1, from coordinate 248,060,953 downwards.
TTTAGTCTCTCGAGATTATAGTGGGGAAAAGAAATGTCAATTTATATTCTTACAGAGAAAGGGTCAAAACACCATGGAAGAAATGACATAATCTTCCTGTCAAGGGATGAGATGAGTCCCATAAGAATTCCCTACTAAACTCTTTATATGAGCATTGTAAACAAGTATATATTTTTGCCAAACTATTTCAGGAAAACTGTGAAACTGTAAAAAATCTCATTATAACTGTGAAGTAACTTGTAGAAAAAGAACACCATATCAATAATTATATAGCAACAATGTTGCAGCTGCAAAATGCTTCTATTTAGTAATCCCAGATATGCTGAATCATTAGCTGGCATATGAATATTTGTAAATAAATAAATACTAAATATTTAATTTATATAACTAGCATTTCAAGAAAAACCATTGGCCTAAATCTAATATCGAATAACTGACCAACTGAATTAATTCCTAAACAGTAAATCTAAATTTGTTTAAATTCATTAATGAATGGAATTAGGCTTTTGAGCTTAGTTTGAACAGAAGGGCATTGAACGCTTTAACTGGGACCAGGCATTACAAATACATTATACTGGGTTTTTTTTAAATGTCCACTTGCTTCTGATTTGTTTCTGGTCCCAATTCACAGTGCTCTTAAATCTTGTGCAACTTCATACTTTAGAATTGGTAAGGCACTTTGCAGGTAAAGTTGCTCAGATTCATTCTGACTTGGATGCTGTTATTGACACAGTTCAAGTGGAGGTAACTCTGGTTCCTGCTTGTCCAGTGTTTCAATTTGTACAACCTGAGAACATGGACAGGATCCTTGGAGAGGTAAGAGCTACCACATGTATTCAAGATCCTTGCCCTTTGATTCCTGGTTGATCAAACAGGCCAGAGGGGGACTGGCAGACTGGGTGAAGGTGGTGGTCAATGCCTCCTTGGGACAAGGCAAAGTTCCAATTTGCCTACAGGAGGCAATTGTGAGACCTATATTTAAAAATCCACTCCTAAACACCTTTATAATGGACAAATATTGGCCAGAGATCCAGGATATCTGCATGCCCATCCCCCCTCCAAACACTCCACCTGGTCATGCCCAGCACTTTTAATTTTAATTATTACATTTGGCCCTGGCATTGATTTTAATTGTGTCATTGTGTGTTAATGTCATTGCTTTGTTTTTTGAGTTATTTTGCTGTTTTTACTATTGTATTTGGGCTCGGCCTCTTGTAAGCCGCATCGAGTCCTTCGGGAGATGGTAGCGGGGTACAAATAAAGGATTATTATTATTATTATTATTATTATTATTATTATTATTATGTGGCAGCCTCCCAACTCCAGGGATTTCTAGATGAAACGGATTATCTAGATCCATTTCAATCTAGTTTCAGGGTCTGGCTATGGAACAGAGACAGCTTTTGTGGCCTTGGTGCATGACCTCTACAGAGAGGTAGACAGGGGGAAGTGTGTCCCTGTTGGTTCTTCTTAATCTCTCAGCAGCTTTCAATAGCATTGACCATTGTATCCTTCTGGGACGTCTCACTGGAATGGGACTTACAATGGCTCCAGTCCTTCCTGAAGGGCCGTACCCAGAAGGTGGTGCTGGGGAACTCCTGTTTGAACCTCCAGCCATTCACCTGTGGGGTTCCTCAGGGTTCCGTTTTGTCCCCCATATACATGAATCCCCTGGGAGAGTTCATCCGGAGTTTTGGAGTACAGTGCCACCTGTATGCGGTTGACACCCAGCTCTGCTACTCCTTTCCACCTAATGCCAAAGAAGCTGTCCTGACCCTAAACCAGTGTCTGTCATCAGTAATGAACTGGATGAGGGCAAACAAATTGATATTTAATTCAGACAAGACAGATGTGCTCCTAGTCAGTCAGAATGCAGATCAGGGTATAGTGATCCAGCCTGTGCTGGATGGGGTCACACTCCCTCTGATGACACAGGTTCACAGTTAGGGGGTCTTCCTGGACTCAGCATTGAACCTGGGGACTCAGGTATCAGCAGTGGCCAGGAGGGCCTTTGCACAATTAAAACTTGTATGCCAATTGTGCCCATTCCTTGAGAAGCCAGATGTGGTCACGGTGGTACATGCCTCAGTTATATTCCATCTGGATTACTGTAACATGCTTTACATGGGGATGCCTCTGAAGAGTGCTCGGAAACTTCAGCTGGTTCAAAGAGCTGCAGCCAGGTTGCTAACTGGGGCTGGCTACAAGGAGCGGACAACTCCCATGTTGCAGCAGCTCCACTGGCTGCCAGTCTGTTTCTATGCACAATTCAAAGTGCTGATTATGACTTTTAAAGCCCTAGATGGTTCAGGCCCAGGTTGTTTGGCTGACTCCACCCCCTTGAGATCTTCAGGAGAAGCTCTTCTTTCAGTCCCTTCTTTATCCCAAGCATGATTGGTGGGAACGAGTGAGCGGTCCTTTTCAGTGGCTGCCCCTTGACTCTGGAACTCCCTGTCCAGGGAAGCCAGAATGCCCCCCTCCCTGCTGTCCTTTCGGCGGCAGATTAAAATCTTTTTATTTAGACAGGCTGTTGAAGATGAAGATTTTAAACATCAATTCAGGGGGTGCTGTGGTTTTTAGCTTTGATTTTGTTTGAATGGTTTTTAATTGGGATTTAAAAAATACTTTTTATATTTAATCCTGTTTTAATGTTTGTATATTTGTATATTGTAAATGGTTACGCTGATGCATTTATGTTAAGCCGCTTTGAGTTCTCTTTGGGGGAGATAAAGCGGGGTATAAAAAATATAATAGTAATAGTCTGGAAAGTGGCAAAGAGAGAGAGAGAGAAAGAGAGAGAGATTAGATCTATTCATGAGTGGCCTACCTGGTACAACATCCATTTTTTGCACAAGGCAAAGGCTTTTTGGGTCCTCATACCTAATTTTGCATCTTTTAAAGATGATTTTACTATATTTCAATGTTTGATATATTGGTACCATTCACCTCTACTTTGGCAGAATTTGACTATCTTATCAGTGTTAGACCTACAAGATTGTTTGCAGCTCCCTGGATGCCATACAGTAATTTAATGTTGCATTTACCATGCCAATGTTTAATTTAAATTTAGAATGTTGACTCTATTCTTTGCATGTTATTTATGCTGCTACTTTGTTTTTGACTATTTTCATCACTTGGAGCAGGGACAGGGACACTTCAGATATTAAGGCACTGCAATTTCCACAATTTCCTTCATTTATCGTGCTGGCTTGGTGTAACAGAGTAGCAAAGGAAGCCAGCAGTAAAGGAGAGCTGTGGAAGATGACAAAAATGCCAAGGAATAGAACAATGTGATAAGGAACCGCTAGGAACATAGGAGAAATATATGATGAGAGAGTGGGGTTGGGGAAAAAAATGAATGGCAAATGTAGTGGGGAGGAAGTAACGAGATGGATGGAATGGAGGAATCGGGAGATGTCTGGAATAGCAATTGATTTGTCGACAAAGAAGCAACATTAAATTGCTCTTTGAGTAGACCAGGTGTTGTTTATGGAGCATTCGCCATAGAACTGTTATCACTAGCATCACCTAGTAGTTATATTGAGGGACTGCTTATTTTTGCTAGAGCTGCTGAGGAATAAGTAGCTGTTTGTTTTTCCAAGACTTCCGCTGGAAGTTTTTTTAAAGATGCAAACTTTTCAAGTTTCCCTTCCCATGAATGAGGGCCAATCTGTGACACCTGGACTGATGAGTGTTACAGTGTAACATCTAGTGAACCATCTAGTGCTTTCTCTATTCCTGAACAAAATACTTTGAGAGCCTAACTCAGAACTGTGAATCATGGCGTGTCCCTGCTCTTTCCAGGGTCCTTTCACAGAACCATATAACTCAGAATATCAAGGTAGAAAATCCCACAATATCTGCTTTGACCTGGAATATCTGAATCCACACTGCCAAACATCCCAGTTCAAAGCAGATAATGTGTGATTTTATTCAGCTGTGTGGAAGGGGCCCAACACTGCAATTCCTGGCACTTCTCATCTTTGGTTGTTCTGGCTTGGGCTGCTGGTATTTGGAGTTCTACAACATCAGGTGGGCCAGATGATTCCCATCCTCTAGCAAGCAGTAAAATTTCAGACTACTAAACACATGGTAGTAATATGAAAGAACTCCATATTAGGAACTTCATAGTGAAATATTGTTAAGACCTATTCAATCTGAACCCAAGAGCAATATATTTTAATACATAGTCTTCAGGATTTCAGTACATACCTATTAATAATTTTGGGAAATTTGATGTTTCAATATTGTGATAATAGACAATTGATGTGATGGCTGCAAGGAATGCCATTCCAGGTGGCATGTAAAGGTGCAAATGACGGGAGTCAGAAAAACTAAGTAAAAGAGAACAAATATTAGTCACAAATACAATGTTTGAGAGTGCCATGTTTGTTTTTATGCTTACAAGAAGATATATATTCATCTGAAGAGAGATGCTGATCAACACACAAAGGAATGTGCATATGTTGACTTTCTCCAGGTGGAGGATCTAATTATATTTGTGTAGCATCTGTCATTCTCTTCATTTCTCTCAAACACACCAGTTCCCATACCTGAGTTAGTACAGTGGATCTAATTGATCAATGGAAAGAAACCAAAAAACCAGTGAGTCCTTTTCAGTGACTATATACAGTCGCTTGCTCCTTTTCCATATTACAAATAACAGGATAAAGAATAAAACCTGAAGTAGTGTTTGTTATTCCAGATCTATTTAAGCACTAAAAGAAAACCAGCTGGTAATTGTTATAATTTTAAGAACACCGGAACATCATTTGAAGTCTACAGGTTATTTTATATTGGTTGAAAATTATTAGAAATTCAAAATGCATATATTTAAGGACTCTGTAACACATTTTGGGGAAGAAGCTAATATATTGTAAGTTTAGGTTGACTTTCAGCCATGTCATGTAGGAGCTTTTCTTCTCCTTCTGGGCCTTTACAGACATAGGAAACGCAGAGAAGGAAAAGCTCACAACACCCTTGGCAAACAAGTTAGAGCCAATTGGCTAACTAAAAATAAGCGAGAGCATCTGAGTATTTCTACATACACATTCTTGGCAAGTCATTTGGAATGTCTGACTCAAGGTCAGTAGGTTAATCATCACAAACACATTGCATTTTTAACAAGTAAAGGAAAGTATACTCAACAACTTGCTAATGTCGGTATTACAAACTCAGATGATGTTAGAGAGAGTTGATCGATGTATATACTTACCCATCTGACACTATGCCCTCTGCTATTTCACACACCAACACAAATAAAAGGATGAAGGTTAAAATCCATCGTAAATTATGTCCAGGAAAATGAAGCCATGTGCTGTGATGGATATGAACTTTGGAGCTTTGACTTCCCCATCCTAAATGTAACAAAACAAATAACCACAGTTATCTTGCAGTATTGGTGCAGACAATGCAAAAACCATTCCTGTCTATTCTGAACTGAAACAAAAATATTGGGGTTTTTATTTTGTCTTATGAAACAGGAACAAAGAAAGGCAGTGGTGATAAATACATTGTTAGAAAGCAATTTTGGCAGTGATACTATAAAACACCATCGTATTAAGAGGTACGTGACACAGGATCAAACATTCTGAATATTTAGGCTTTAAGATAATACGTATTAAATCAGAGATAGGACATTCTGAATACTTTGACCCAATATAGTTTTGATATCTACATGGCTGACAAACAGTATTCCAGTGAATATGGAAGGAGCACGTTTCCACTCAAACTGCATCCCATATTCCTTTCAATTTGTATGCATTAGAATGTTAGTTTATAATATGCAAGGGCATGTTCAAATTAAAGTCCACAGCGGAGGCCAGAAATGGAAATAGAAACAGTTTGGGATAATTCAAATTAGATTTTGTTATCATGCCCACGGGGATTGTCATTGCTACTGTAATTTGAAAGAGCTAGTTTATAGAATAAGTTTTATGTTTATATTGGAAAGTGCATATTATACTTTTAAAAGTTATATATTATTTGATGTCATGGCCTATGGCTAGTATAATAAAAACTCATCACTTTATTGATACTAAATCATAAATTTAGCAGGGTAATCTTGGTTACTTTATTTTACTGAGTTTTAGTGTTGGCTGCTGGTTTTCATGTCAGTGGGAATTCCCAAAGTTGGTTAAGACTACCGTTCAGACTAAAACCAAAAGCAGTTTCACCACCCCATTGACAGAAATGAACAGCTACCAATTTATGATGCTAAATTGTGTGGTAGAGGAATTATATATACCCCAAACCTGAAGCAAATATTGATTTTAATGAAATGGTATTCCTGCCTTGAATTTTCTTCAGTTAAAATATAAGTGCTACGTAGAGTTGTTTAATAGTTTTATTATTTTTAACAATATATGTTTAATATTTCTATGTTTAATTCTATTGAATGTTTATATGTGTTAGGTTTTCATAGTATCCTAGATTTGGAAGCGAACACGTGAGCCATCCAGTCCAACCCCCTGACAAGAAGAAGGAAAATGACATTCAAAACGCCATCCAGCCTCTGTTGAAAAGCCTCCAAAGAAGGAGCCTTGACCACTCTTTGGGCAGAGAGTTCCACTGCTGAACAGCTCTTACAATTAGGAAGTTCTTCCTAATGTTCAGGTGGAATCTCCTTTCCTGTAATTTGAAGCAATTATTCTGTATCCTAGTCTCCAGGGAACAAGATTTTAATTCAAAGATTGTTATGGTTTTTAATTTTAGCCACTTAAGTTTCCTTTGGCAAAGGAAAAGCAGGGTATTAAGACTACTACTACTACTACTACTACTACTAACAACAACAACAACAACAACAACACACTTTTTTCGTATCAGGGGTGACTTGAGAAACTACAAATAACTTCTGGTGTGAGAAAATTGGCCATCTGCAAGGACGTTGCCCAGGGGATGCCAGGATGTTTTGATGTTTTACCATCCTTGTGGGAGTCTTCTCTCATGTCCCCACATGGGGAGCTGGAGCGCTCTCCTCGGATTTGAACCTGCGACCTGTCAGACTTCAGCCGGCGCAGGGGTTTAACCGACTGCGCCACTAACAACACACTTAGATATATAGACAGAATTTTATATCCCCAAATAATATATGTGACAGGAATAGCCCTGGCTAAGGTGTGAGAGAGCCATACCTATTCACCCTGTGTCTTGTGTGTCCCAAAGTAGAACAGGGATGTTTTTATAAGGTAAAAACTAATTATTGCAGACAGAAAATGGAACAAGGAAATACAGTTAATACATATTTACAGCTATTTGAAAGCAAGATATAGGAAGAGATGGTGGGAGTAACTATGGTAATATCACACATTATTAGTCATATCATGGACATATCTAGTTGATGGGTTGTGCAAATCCCACACATTTATCACAATATCAATGAAAGAAAAGGAACAAGTTCATATTATCTTAAGTGCTTCACATAGTCATATACAGTATTATGCCATGTCCTAAACTATCAAGTGATCATAATTATTAATAAACTTTCTTTGGTTCTAAGAAAAGTAATCCATTCCAAAGAGATGTGCTGAATTGATGCTTTATATATAGCCCTTCCAATGCTTTGCTATGAAAAGAGAAGCCTTGAGTAGTAATAAACAAATAAACACATTTCTGATATTATGGAATCTGTGGCCTAGAAGTCAGATGCAAACTATTTAATTTAGTCTTTTAATGGTTCACATATTCGATTGGGCAACCACTGTTACATATTAGTAGTGTAAAACATCAATAGAATAAATCAATAGAAAAAGTGCCTACATAGTGTGAGATCTCATTAGGTATTTAATGTGTTTTAATTTCAATGTTTATTTTAATTGTACATTGTGTCAAGGCATCAAATAATTGCCTATCTGTAAAGTCACCTTGAGTCCTCTTCGGGATTAAGAAGGACAGGATATAAATATGGTAAACAAACAAATAAATAAATAGGTATGGGAAGGCATATATTCAGTTGTTTTCCTTGCTTGAGAAAAACATTATATTTCCTTATTTACCATATCCACTCAAATAAGTCACCATAACCTTATGTGACTCCATTTCCTCTTATAAGAGGTATATATCCTTTTTATTTAACAAAATCTGACAGATGAGCTGTAACTATAATTTGGCTTTCTTTGAATAAATTTCTTTGTGATCCAGTTCAATGCAGCTTAAATTCCCATGTAAGGGCCTTTTAAAATAATGGAGAGAAGATGCCTTGATGCGTTTGGGCTGTGCAGGCTTTTATTTTGAGCATGCTCTCTCTCTCTCTCTCTCTCTCTCTCTCTCTCTCTCTCCTCCCTTTTGCCTGGGAGCTGCAGAAAAAAGCAGGTCAGCTTCCTTCAAGCAAGTGTGAATCTCTGTACTTTTCCTGAATGGCTGCAATGATGCTCAGAATGGAAATGGGGGGTTATTATCAAGACAACCATACAGCATTATTATTCCAAGTCAGAGAAACATTGAAATGTTAGCACATGACAAATGTAGACATGGAGAACAAAGCTGCCTACTTCCTTTGATTTAAATGACTTTGTTGTACCTTCATACAACTGAGAATTTATCATCCCCATTCATAATGTCCAAAGTGTGCATTTCCCCACCCTGGTTTGCTGTATGTGGGTCTTCAGAATTGTCCTTAGACATGAAGCACAGTATCAGCACCACTGGTCCTTTCCTTTGATGTGAATGCCTTTGTACCTTCTTAGAACTGAGAATTTATCATACCAATTTAACCCACTTCTAATCCCCATCATGAACATTTCTTCCTGATTTGGTGTGCATGAACCTTCACTTATTACTGACACAGGCACAGCACCTGGGACAAAGTGGAATGCCCCCCTTTCATTCCTGCCAAGGCTGGGAAGAGATGGCACCCAACTGGAAAGTCAGAGAAGGAAAGAGAGAGAGAGAGAAAGTGAAGGAGAGCGGGTGAAAGAGGTGTTTCAGATATGGGATTAGATTTTTAATGATTTCAATTGAATAGTTTCAAGGTTTAATCCTATTACAATATTTGCATGGGATTTTAGGTGTTAAATTAAAGAAGATTCCAGCTAAACACGAGGAAGTACTTCTTATGGGTGAGAGCTGTTCAGCAGTGGAACTCTCTGCCCCACAGTGTGGTGGAGGCGCCATCTTTGGAGGCTTTTAAACAGGCTGGATGGCCATCTGTTGAGGGTGATTTGAATGTGATTTTCCAGCTTCTTAGCAGGGGGTCTGACAGGATGGTCCACGAGGTCTCTTCCAACTGTTTTGAGAGATTATCACTCTCTTTTCAGAGAGATAAGCGGGATAGAAACACTAATAATAATAATAATAACAACAATGCTCTTATCATTTGGAGGAGCCCTCAGTGATGCAGCAGGTTAAACCACTGAGCTGCTGAATTTGGTGACTTAAAGAGAGAGAGAGAAGAGATGGAGGGAGAGATGGAGAAGGAGAGGGGCAGCGCGATGAGAGGAGGAAAGAAAGAGGTTGAAGCTGCCTGCGGTGCCTCTGCCTAGGCTTTTGGGGGCGCTCCTGGTGGAGCAGAAGCCCTCCTCCTCCTCGTCGTCCTCCTGCCCCCGCCCGTCCTCCCCAGGCTGACCTACCTATGAAGAGGATGGGGAAGGTGATGAAGAGGAGGAAGACGTGAGGCACCACGTTGAGCGCGTCCACGAAGCAGCCGTTGTTGAGCACCCCGTCGTCCACCTTGTAGGCGGACGAGTTGTTCTCGGTGCCACAGAAAGCCAAGGTCATGGTGGGAGACTGAGGAGCACGGCGCGGAGGGGAAGAGGAGGAGAGGAGGAGAGGGAGGAGGCCGGGCATGCAATGCACCGGGAGAGAGGGAGGCGGTGTGTGTGGGGGTGTGTGTGTGCGCGCGCGGGTCTGCCCTGGGGGCGCGTGCCTGTGACCGTCCCCAGCTGCACCTGAGGACCTTTCCTGGCTTTCCCTCCCTCCCTCCCCGCAATCAGGAGCCCCCTCTGGGCGCGCGAGGCTGGGGGGAAGAGCGCGCGCTGCGAGTGGGTGGGTGGGCGACTGGATGGATGGACGGACAAAAGACTCTTCGCGAGACAGAGTGTGCGCGCGCACGCGCCGGCGGAGAGAGAGATGCCTTTGGCGGAGGAGGCGGGGAGGGGAGAGATGCTGAGGGAAAAGGCGGCAAAAAGCCTCGCCTCCCGAAAGGACAGGGCACCTCTGCTTCTTCCAGCAGCGGAGAGGGAATGAGAAAGGGGGAAGAAGAGGAGCCCCCCTCTCTGCCTCGTTTTTGCTGGAGCTCTGCTCCTCCCACCTCCTCTTGCCCCCGGGGTCAAACCTGAAGGGCCGCCTCGTGCGTGGGAAAGCCCTGGGCGCCCTTGGGTCTGCCGACTGCCGTGCCTCTTTTCATCTACTGCTTTCTGAGGCCACGGGAAGAAATGGCCTTCATCTATAGCCCGAAAAACCTCCAACCCAATCTCCTCCTCCTCCTTCCTCCTCTCCTCCTCCTCTTCCCTTGCCTGAGACCCATTAAAACCCTAGCTTCGCTTAAGAGGAAGGCGTGGGAAACCGCCACTCCCGAGGTGACCTTTCTCGAGTGCGCAAATGGGCTGAAGCGGAGCACAGGGCCGCCCAAAGCCGCCCTTCTCCTTCCCAAACTAACAAAATGAAGTTCAACAAGGACAAATGCAAGATACTCTACTTAGGTAGAAAAAAATGAAATGCAAAGATACAGAATGGGGGGCGCATGGCTCGAGAGCACTACCTGTGAAAAATATATTGGGGTCCTCGTGGACAAGTTAAACATGAGCCAACAATGTCATGCGGCAACCAAAAAAGCCAATGGGATTTTGGCCTGCATCAATAGAAGTCTAGTGTCTAGATCCAGAGAAGTCATGTTACCCTCTATTCCGCTTTGGTTAGACCACACCTGGAATACTTTGTCCAATTCTGGGCACCACAGTTGAAGGGAGATGTTGACAAGCTGTAATGTGTCCAGAGGAGAGCTACTAAAATGATCAAGGGTCTGGAGAACAAGCCCTATGAGGAGCGGCTTCAGGACATTTTTAGCCTGAAGAAGAGAAGGTTGAGAGAAGACATGATAGCCATGCATAAATATGTGAGGGGAAGTCATGGGGGGGGGGGGGGGGGAGGAAGCTTGTTTTCTTCTGCCCTGGAGACTAGAAAGTGGAGCAATGGCTTCAAACCAGAAGAAAGGAGATTCCATCTGAACATTAGGAAGAACCTCCTGACTGTGAGAGCTGTTCAGCAGTGGAACTCTCTGCCCCAGAGTATGGTAGAGGCTCTTTCTTTGGAGGCTTTTAAACAGAGGCTGGATGGCCATCTGTTGGGGTTGCTTTGACTGCAATGTTCCTGCTTCTTGGCAGGGGGTTGGACTGGATGGTCCACGAGGTCTCTTCCAACTCTATGATTCTAAGAAGAGCGGCTGCTGCTTCAGAGTTTTGCAGCTCCGCACAATGGACTTTTCACTCGTGTTTAAGGAGGAAAGGGGGGGCTTTGCACTTTTGGGGAGCTTTGGCACATTCATTTGGATTCTTCCTCTGAGTGGATGTGCTACATTGTCAGAAAGCCAAATGAAAAAGCATTCTCCCATATCCATTGCATAATACATGCATGGGCAAACTTCGGCCCTCCAGGTGTTTTGGACTTCAACTCCCACCATTCCTAACAGCCAAAATTGAAGTCCAAAACACCTGGAGGGCCGAAGTTTGCCCATGCCTGGTATAGTAAGGTGGGCCAAAGGACCAGCCCTGCTCACCTTACCAATACAATGAGAATACTATTGTAACCCACTTTGGTGTTGGACAGCTTGAGTGTGTGGTTGGAGTCGACAAGTGAGGGTCTGAGTGGTTTGAACTATTGTTGTATTTGAATGTTAGACTCTATATGTGGGTTGTTGTAGGTTTTTTGGGCTGTATGGCCAAGTTCTATAAGTATTCTCTCCTTTCGGGCCATATAGCCCAAAAAACCTGCAACAACCCAGTGACTTTGGCAATGAAAGCCTTCGACATGGCTAGTGGGTTTCCCTCTAGCCATGAAAACTAACGGGCAAGTCACACAAGCCTCAGGGGAAGGCACTGGCATCCCTCCCCCCAAACAAATCTTGGCAAAAGTCTTGGACTCCTCACCCCCTGATGTCCATATCTCAGTAAAATCAACCAAGTTGTGAGCCTTTCTATATAAGTCTGCTTTTGGGGAAAGCTGGAACTCTAATCACAATTACAGAGGGCAAGCCACTTCCCTGTTATGTCAGCTCACTGGCTGCCTGTCTGCTACTGAGCACAATTCAAAGTGCTGGTTTTAGCTTATAAAGCCCTAAACAGTTCTGGCCCAACTTACCTGTCTAAACGTAGCTCCCTTTATGAACCAACTCATAGGTTAAGATTGTTTGGGGAGGCCCTGCTCTTGGTCCTACCTCCTTCGCAGGTATAGTTGGTGGGGATGAGGGACAGGGCCTTCTCAGTGGTGGCCCCTCAGCTGTGGAGCTCCCTCCCCAGTGAAATCAGATCAGCTCCCTCCCTCCTGACCTTCAGAAAGCAAGTTAAAACATGGCTCTGGGACCTAGCCTTTGGTCAATAGTGCCGTGAAATAAGATGGGAAATGTGCAATCACAACTAGAACAGCTTTTTAAAAAAACCCATGATCTCGGATTGCATGGTTTTAATAATGTTTTTAATTTTTATATAGCTCTCAAATTTATGTTTTAGTCTGTGTGTTTATTTTATATTTGTTGCTGATATGACATCAAATTGTTGCCTTTGTAAGGCCACTCTGAGTCCCCTTTGGGACTTCGGGACTTCTCACCTTTGGGGTGAGAAGAGCAGGATACAAATACTGTAAAAAAATAAATAAGTAAATAAATAAAGGGTTCTGGCTGATATGGAATGCTAAGCATGGAAAAGCCGATGCCGCTGTTCCTTGCTGCTAGCTCCCATGTTCAGCACATAGGCATTCAGAGATGGGGCCAGATGACATGCAACAGCAGCGGTGGGATCAACTGTGTTGTCTTTTCAATATGAGAAGTATTTCATTCCAGAGGGATCTGTCCCATAGTAGAACATGGGAAGGAGCTACAGAGGTAATGGAATATTGATATATGCACCTGCACATCTCAGCAGACTGGTTAAGGAAAAATAACATCCCTGGGTTCAGTTCCAATCTGCAATCAGCAGACACTGTGGGCACCATCCCAGCCTGGGAATTGGTCTCTGGGTTTTTTGGGTAGACATTGGACAGCGAAGCAGGTTTATTTTAATCCATCTCTAAACTGCATTATAGTGTCTGTGTAGAAGCATTCTATCTGTGGGATGTTCTTAATCAGTTTCAGAACGTTGAACTATTTGCAAGGACAGAATGGAATTACTTTGATTACAAATTTAATAACAGTGCTCTTGTAAAAGGGCTGGATTTCTGATAACAATGTGATGACACAGGGGTTAGTGGATTTTTTTTTGTAGAACCATGTTTAGAAGTATATTTATGAAACAGATGCTATAGTTGTTGCCAAATTATGTGTGACAGCCTATAGTCTCTGGGCTGTTTCTCGTCTGTGCTGTCATTAGAAGGAAGTGTGAACAAATGCAGTCACAATGTGCCCAGATGGAGAGAGACACCTAGAGTGATTATACATAATGAGTCAGAAACATTGAACTATTTGTACCTTTACCCCAAATTATGGAAAGGAGAAGCAAAGAATTTGCCTAAATTTTGTATAGGTTCAAGATATGCACAGTTACCAATATGTAACATATTGCTTCTAGATGCAACTGGACAAGGACTACGTTGACGAACAATGCAATTTCACTTCTCAAATGTTCTTGTGTAATTCAGTTGAGCTAGAATTTGTAGTGCTAACACACCAATCACTTTCTTATATAAACTGGCATTACGTAAGGGTTGTGAAAGATCATTTTGTCTTGCTTTAGGCACAGTGACTTTTGTGTAATTTTTGCTGTTCTTAATAGCACAATGGGAAAAGTACAAACTATTACTTCATTAGCCTTCAAGAGGAAGAGGTGGAGTGGGTTCTTTTCAAATGTGCCTGGTATTTTCAAAAGTCATGAGGTGTATCTGTGGAGGAATGGTTGTGTGTATGTCTTAAATGCCATCACACTGATACTAGATTCCCTTAAGAAATCAGACACAAAAGTTACAGCAACTTCATGATCCAGATCCTGTTTCCTATACCAGCTAAGCAATTTAATTATCTGGTGAATTCTGTCTAATCCTTTGTATTTTATCTGTACCTGGGAAAATGCACTTCCATCCTTTCAGCAAACTAGTAATGGGAAATTCTAATTATTTTCAAATAGCAGTACCATCCAACTCTTTGGAGACAGCCAGCATAGTATTGTGGTTTGAGTGTAGGGCTGTTGGAGGCATGGTTTCAACAAACTGGGTGACAATTGGCAGTTCACATTCCTTCAGCCTTAGCAGATGCTAATGGCAAGCTACTTCTGAATAAAACTTGCCAAGAAAACCATGTAACAGGGTTGCCATAAGTTGGACTAGTATGCTAATGTTTTATGTTAAGCTGCTTTGAGTCCCCTTTGGGAGAGATAAAGTGGGGTATAAATAAATATAATAATAATAATAATAATTATACTCTAACTGGTTTTTGAAGTCAGTATAGTTCTTGTTCAGTTCTTCCTTGTCTCCTGTGCTATGCTAAGAATATAATATAATGTAATATATTGTATAGACATATAATATTTATAATATTATAATGTAATACAATGTACTACTACTAATAATATGATATTATAATTATATATTTTATATTACATGTAATAATAATAATAATAATAATACAATATAATGGTATAGTACAATATAGTAATATATAATATTGCTATTGTACTATGCTAATAATATAATGTAATATATTGTGTGTGATATATATGAGAAGGGCGGCATATAAATGTCATAAATAAATAAATAAATAGTTCTAAAAATGTGGCATATTGTTTAAAAGAAAGGACGAAGGACTTCTTGTCCGCTATGACAACCATGGGGCTGTCCCAAATTATATCTTGACCCACACATTTAGCTGGACACAGATTGGACCTAGTGTTTAATGCAGGTATGGAGGAGAGGGCCGGTGTGTCTTATGTCTGTTATAACAGGCTGAGTTTTTAAATTTAATTTTAGTTGTTAAGTCATAATCCATGTTTATATGTTGGGTTGTTTAAATTTTGTTAGTATGGATGTATTGTTGTTGTATTCGGGCATTGAATGTTTGCCTTTTATGTTTGGAAAATCTGCCCTGAATCCATCTGGGGAGATAGAGCAGAATATAAATAAATAAATAAATAAATATTATTAGTAGTATTATTAGTATTGTTTTATATTATTATTTAATTCGCAGTTTATGTTTTATACTCGTTTAACATAATTGTTCTTTTATTGTTTACTTATTTTTAATTTAAATTATATAACAACTAGCTGTGCCCTGCCACGCGTTGCTGTGGCCTATAGTAAAACTTATCAAAGTTGAGGTAGATATCTGGACTATTATGAAAGAGAGGTACCTACCTATTCCTTCCCCCTTTTCCTCCCCCCTTCTCTCCTTTCTTCCTTCTCTACCTCTTTCTTTCTTTCCTTCTTTCACTACTTGGTTTCATCCTTCTCTCTTTCCTTCATTCCCTCCCCCTTTCTTCCTTTGCCTTTCTCCCCTCCCTGTTTGCTTCCTTCTTTCACTTTTTATTTCCTTTTATTTTACCACCATCATAACCATAACAATAATGCAATGCATTGCCTCTGGGACCTGACACCTCTCCCATTCCTCCAGGGTCTAATAGGAATAATAGCATAATAATAATAATAATAATAATAATAATAATAATAATAATAACAGAAATAACAACCTTTACCCGCCACGTGTTGCTGTGGCCAACCTTCCCTCTTTCCCTCCCTCCCTCCCTCCCTCCCTCCCTCCCTCCCTCTTTCCTTCCCTCCCTCCCTCCCTCCCTCCCATCTTTCCTTCTCCTCTTCCTTCTCTATCTCTTTCCTTCCTTCCCCCTTTTTCTTTCTCTTTTTGTCTCTTTTCTTCCTTCTCTCTTTCCTTCCTTCCTTCCCTCCCTCTTTCTCTACATCTTCCCCCTTCCTTCACTCCCTCTTTCCTTCCTTAGAATCATAGAATCATAGAATCAAAGAGTTGGAAGAGACCTCATGGGCCATCCAGTCCAACCCCCTGCCAAGAAGCAGGAATATTGCATTCAAATCACCCCTGACAGAAGGCCATCCAGCCTCTGCTTAAAAGCTTCCAAAGAAGGAGCCTCCACCACACTCCGGGGCAGAGAGTTCCACTGCTGAACGGCTCTCACAGTCAGGAAGTTCTTCCTCATGTTCAGATGGAATCTCCTCTCTTGTAGTTTGAAGCCATTGCTCCGCGTCCTAGTCTCCAAGGAAGCAGAAAACAAGCTTGCTCCCTCCTCCCTGTGGCTTCCTCTCACATATTTATACATGGCTATCATATCTCCTCTCAGCCTTCTCTTCTTCAGGCTAAACATGCCCAGCTCCTTAAGCCGCTCCTCATAGGGTTTGTTCTCCAGACCCTTGATCATTTTAGTCGCCCTCCTCTGGACACATTCCAGCTTGTCAATATCTCTCTTGAATTGTGGTGCCCAGAATTGGACACAATATTCCAGATGTGGTCTTACCAAAGCAGAATAGAGGGGTAGCATTACTTCCTTAGATCTAGACACTATGCTCCTATTGATGCAGGCCAAAATCCCATTGGCTTTTTTTGCCGCCACATCACATTGTTGGCTCATGTTTAACTTGTTGTCCACGAGGACTCCAAGATCTTTTTCACACGTACTGCTCTCGAGCCAGGCGTCCCCCATTCTGTATCTTTGCATTTCATTTTTTCTGCCAAAGTGGAGTATCTTGCATTTGTCACTGTTGAACTTCATTTTGTTAGTTTTGGCCCATCTCTAATCTGTCAAGATCGTTTTGAATTCTGCTCCTGTCCTCTGGACTATTGGCTATCCCTCCCAATTTGGTGTTGTCTGCAAACTTGATGATCATGCCTTCTAGCCCTTCATCTAAGTCATTAATAAATATGTTGAACAGGACCGGGCCCAGGACGGAACCCTGCGGCACTCCACTCGTCACTTCTTTCCAAGATGAAGAGGAAGCATTAGTGAGCACTCTCTGTGTTCGTCCACTTAACCAATTACAGATCCACCTCACCGTAGTTTTGCCTAGCCCACATTGGACTAGTTTCCTTGCCAGAAGGTCATAGGGGACCTTGTCGAAGGCCTTACTGAAATCCAGGTACGCTACATCCACGGCATTCCCCGCATCTACCCAGCTTGTAGCTCTATCGAAGAAAGAGATCAGATTAGCCTGGCATGACTTGTTTTTGATAAATCCATGTTGACTATTAGCGATGACTGCATTTGTTTCTGTTTGCAGACCGCTTCCTTAACAATCTTTTCCAGAATCTTGCCCGGTATCGACGTGAGGCTGACCGGACGGTAGTTGTTTGGGTCATCCTTTTTTCCCTTCTTGAAGATTGGGACCACATTGGCCCTCCTCCAATCTGCTGGAACTTCTCCCGTTCTCCAAGAACTCTCAAAGATGGTTGCCAATGGTTCCGAAATGACTTCCGCTAGTTCCTTCAATACTCTGGGGTGTAGTTGATCTGGCCCTGGGGACTTGAACTCATTAAGAGCGGCCAGGTATTCCTGGACGACTTCTTTCCCAATTTGGGGTTGGATGTCCTCCAATCCCTCATCCACTCCATCTTGCTGAGGTTGAAGACTCTCTTTTTGTGAGAAGACCGAGGCAAAGAAGGCATTAAGTAGTTCTGCCTTTTCCCTATCCCCTGTCAGCATTGCCCCATCTTCTCCGCGAAGAGGTCCTATCGCCTCCTTGTTTTTCCTTTTTCTACTGACATAAGAATAGAAGCCCTTTTTATTGTTTTTAATGTCCCTGGCAAGCCTGAGCTCGTTTTGTGCTTTAGCCTTGTGGACCTTTTCCCTACAGGTGTTGGCTATTTGTTTGAATTCTTCTTTGGTGATTTCTCCCTTTTTCCACTTCTTGTGCATGTCTCTTTTGTGTCTTAGCACAGTTAGAAGTTCTTTGGACATCCATTCTGGCTCCTTCATTCCCTTTTTTCTTTCCTTCTCTCCTTCCTTCCTTCCTTCCTTCCTTCCTTCCTTCCTTCCTTCCTTCCCCCTTTTTCTTTCCCTTTTGGTCTCTTTTCTTCCTTCTCTCTTTCCTTCTTTCCTTCCCTCCCTCTTTCTCTACATCTTCCCCCTTCCTTCACTCCCTCTTTCCCTCCTTCATTCCCTTTTTTCTTTCCTTCTCTCCTTCCTTCCTTCCCCCTTTTCTTTCCCTCCGTCTCTCATTTCTTCCTTCTCTACCTCTTTCCTTCCTTCCCCCTTTTTCTTTCTCTTCTGCTGTCTCTCTTTCCTTTCCTTCCATCTTTCCTTTTCTTTCCTTTTCTTCTTCCTTCTTTCTCTAACTTTCCTTCCTTCCCCCTTTTTCTTTACCTCCCTTTCTCTTTCTTCCTTCTTTCCTTCCTTCCTGTCTTTCCTGGATTTTGACAGGGCGGGAAGGGGCGGGGCGGGGTTTGGAGGTGGTGTGAAGTAAAAGGAGGTAAGATTGGGGCAGGGGAGTGATGGAGCGTAGGGTTGTGTGTGTGCGGCAGCGGGGGGAGTGGGGTTGCATGTGTGTGTGCGGCGGTGGGGGGAGTGATGGAGAGAGGGGTTGTGTATGTGTGTGTGGCGGCGGGGGGAGTGATGTAGCGTGGGGTTGCGTGTGTGTGTGCGGCGGCGGGGCGAGTGATGGCGCGTAGGGTTGCGTGTGTGTGTGCGGTGGCGGGGGGAGTGATGGAGCGTGGGGTTGCGTGTGTGTGTGCGGCGGCGGGGGGAGTGATGGAGCGTGGGGTTGCGTGTGTGTGTGCGGCGGCGGGGGGAGTGATGGAGCGTGGGGTTGCGTGTGTGTGTGCGGCGGCGGGGGGAGTGATGGAGCGTGGGGTTGCGTGTGTGTGCGGCGGCGGGGGGAGTGATGGAGTGTGGGGTTGTGTATGTGCGTGCGGCAGAGGGTGTGTGTGTGCGGGAAGCGGCGCGGCGAGGCTTGGAGTGGGCATGGCTTCCGCAGAGGGAACGTTGGCCGGAAGACTGTGTGCGCGCGCCAGGAAACTTGTGGCTGGGCGCCAATGCGCATGCTCAGTTGTTTTGCCATTTTGTGAGTGTGTTTTGCCTTCTTTGTCTTCTTCCTTCTTTCTCTAACTTTCCTTCCTTCCCCCTTTTTCTTTACCTCCCTTTCTCTTTCTTCCTTCTTTCCTTCCTGTCTTTCCTGGATTTTGACAGGGCAGGAAGGGGCGGGGTGGGGTTTGGAGGTGGCGTGAAGTAAAAGGAGGTAAGATTGGGGCAGGGGAGTGATGGAGCTTAGGATTGTGTGTGTGCGGCGGCGGAGGGAGTGATGGAGTGTGGGGCTGCATGTGTGTGTGCGGCGGCGGGGGGAGTGGGGTTGCATGTGTGTGTGTGGCGGTGGGGGGAGTGATGGACCGTGGGGTTGTGTATGTGTGTGCGGCGGCGGGGGGAGTGATGGAGCATGGGGTTGCGTGTGTGTGTGCGGTGGCGGGGTGAGTGATGGCGCGTAGGGTTGCGTGTGTGTGTGCGACGGCAGAGGGAGTGATGGAGCATGGGGTTGCCTGTGTGTGTGCGGCGGCGGGGGAGTGGGGTTGCGTGAGTGTGTTGTTGTGTTGTTTTTCATTTTGAGTAGATATGTTTGTACCTTGTGGGTTGTGTTATGGGCATGGGAATTTTGGTTAAGTTTCGTTGGGGTTTTTTTGAGTTTTGTTGTTTTGCTGTTTTGTGAGTGTGTTGTTGTGTTGTTTTTCATTTTGAGTAGATATGTTTGTACCTCGTGGGTTGTGTTATAGGCATGGGAATTTTGGCTAAGTTTCGTTGGGGTTTTTTTAGTTTTGTTGTTTTTCCGTTTTGTGAGTTTGTTGTTGTGTTGTTTTTCATTTTGGGTAGATATGTTTGTACCTTGTGGGTTGTGTTATGGGCATGGGAATTTTGGTTAAGTTTCGTTGGGGTTTTTTTGAGTTTTGTTGTTTTGCCGTTTTGTGAGTGTGTTGTTGTGTTGTTTTTCATTTTGGGTAGATATGTTTGTACCTTGTGGGTTGTGTTATGGGCATGGCAATTTTGGTGCAGTTTCGTTTGGGGGGTTGTGGAGTTTTGCTGTCCCGTTGAACCAACCTAACAGATTTATATATATAGATTGTTTATTGTTTTTGTTAAATGTTGTGAGCTGCCCCAAGTCCCCTTGGGGAAAGGGGCAAAATAGAAATAAAATTATTATTATTATTATTATTATTATTATTAGAAATGAAAGAAGAAAAGAAAGGCAAACCGAATACCCCACACAACTCTAACTGAACTGTTTTTTAGAAGAAACATATGTTTTCTATTTTAAATGTAATAAAAAAGAAAGAAAACAACTGTTTTTTTAAAAAAGATCCCAGCATAATTGTTGCATTTGTCCTTCAACAGCATGTTTTCACTTTTACGCAAAAAGTAAACAAAAAACCATTAAAACCATGGGAGGACAAAGAGGTCTGTGACCTGCAAAGTGGAAAATGGGGACAGATGTAATGAATGTGGAAATAAAAAATAAGGATCGAAATCCAAGTAAGTTTAACATGTTGTTTGGATAGCTGATGAAGAAGCTGTGATTATTTCATCCATAAGCCATATAAAGATGTAATAGAATAGGGGCAGAGATTGTGACTTGACCAGAAGGGCATTTTCACATCTAGAAATTATCTGCTTACATGTAGGTTTTGACTCAGTGGAATGAGAAAAGTGACTTTCACAAATATTTAATAGGAAAACTCTTCCAGCTACTTTTTTTTTCTTTGCTAAGGTTGAGCTAACTCTTGTTCTTTCAGATTAACATATGCACCATTTCATCTGGCTGAAACTGACATTTTGGTTTCTTCGTTGTACTGTATCTTTATCCGGTAGTTGTAGCTCAACATCTACCTTCTGTTTATGATGAGTTCACCTATATTGTGACAAATCTCATTTGCTCCAGCGGTCTGCTCAGCAAGGCCTACCAAATTTACCAAAAACAAGAATAAGAAAATGTACTTTTAAACTAATTATTAAATGTGCATTCCCAACTATTACAAGCTTATTCATTTGTTAAAAACAATGTAGGAAAATTCAAATGCACCCCCATTACTGGTTTGCTGTCAAGTAAAATGGGGAAAGATGTTGGAAGAGAAGGGCTATGCAGCCTAGAGGAATGGATTACAAATGCAACAAATCTGTCACTGAAACCATAGCCTGCTTAGTTTTGTTCAGGTTCTTAATACTGAATAAACCAAATAAAGTATCTAACTAGACCTAATATAATGGAAAATTATTAATGAAGGGATAGCAAAGTTAGGATAGAATTATCTGTCTTGACTATAATTTACTGTAGCTGCTATTCAAATGGAGAAAGCTTAGACAATGATAAGTGACTTTGAGTATCTACTTCAACCACTTTCGTAGCACTAGACTTGTTGCTATATGGCTCCAAGCCAAACCACCAAGATCATTATAAGAAGAACTGAAATGCCCATCTTTATTTTATCTTTGTATGATGCAAAAATCAGTTCTTTAAAAAAGAAGGAAGACTTATTAAACAGATATGGGAAAACATTTGGGAACACAGGAAAGTGTATAATAATCCTGTCACTATAATTAAAAGAGCCTCATGAAGTTGCATATCTTGTCATCTGTAAAACAAATTTTAAAAAATTTAGAGAGGACAGCTGGTTATAATTGAGTGAATACTGAATTGACATCAAGGCAGACTATGGTGGCATTCCTATACATAAAACTCCACTGAATATATTAGGACCTATTTCCAAGTAAGTATTACAAGTAAAATTGTGCAATGCTGATAGCACAGTATTATCTGTACAGAAGAATTTACATAAGAATATA
Source organism: Anolis sagrei (assembly GCF_037176765.1). Taxonomy (NCBI): domain Eukaryota; kingdom Metazoa; phylum Chordata; class Lepidosauria; order Squamata; family Anolidae; genus Anolis; species Anolis sagrei. The sequence goes on along the minus strand of NC_090021.1, from coordinate 248,039,039 downwards.
CATTCCTGAATTAAATTGGACCTCCTTCTAAGTAAACTTGCATAGGACTCTACTGATAATAAATATTAAATAGTCATAGTAATTTGATATTCATATAGGCAAATTCATTTTTTTTATGGAATTCATATGATGCTACTTCCTAATCAAGTTTACAGTGCTGGTACAACATATTTCTACATATTTGCATGATTACCTAACTAATTGAGAAATTAAAACTTTCAGTGGTGCCAGTATCAAAATTGTAGATGCTACTTGTAGGAAAATTACTTGAAGGAAAATTTCCTTCCATATTTATCTACCAGGACTTCAAGGTAATTGAATAATGGTGTTCTTTTAACAGCTTTATTGCAACTTCATCTTTCATATTGTTACTCAAAATGTAACAGCCATGTTTACCATAAAACAAAGTCTAAAATACACATTTTTCTGATACTGTTATTAGGCAAACTAAGAGGCATGGCATCAGGCCCGTAGACAAGATTTCGATTTGGGGGGGGGGGGGGGGGCTGAATTTTTTTTCAGGGGGGGGTTGGGGGGGGCTGAGTCTGAGTGAAAGAGGGTCTAGCCTAGCAAACGTTTTGTATCATTACCCCAATACCCCAATGCATATGGGATATATTGAGTATGGTGATCAGATCATGATGTGAATAAACATAACAGTTTAAATAATGCACCGGTAAGGCCTTTTCGCAAACCACCATGAGAATTTGGGGGGGGGGGTGAAGCCCCTCAAGGCCCCCCCCCCCCCCCGGCTACATGCCTGCATGGCATCATGACACTTGCTTTTGAAGAACACCCTTTTTCATAGGACAACATTTGCATATTTTTGGATGTTAGTCACAGGTGTGATTCCAGCAACTCACCTTTTTCCTTGTACAGTTGTCCCTCCACATTTGTGGTTTTAACTTTTGTGAATTTAATTTAGAATGGCATCCCTAGGAATCTCTACGTCCTCCAATGTGACTGTATAGTCAACTTCTTCCACTGATGCTGGAGGACCTAAAGATTTCTAGAGGGAACACCTCCCTAGGAACCTCTAGGTCCTCAAATGTAATTTTATGTTTGGCTTCTAGCAGACGTTAATCATAAAGTCATACTGGAAGACCTAGAAATCACTACATTGGTGTTTTCTCTGGTTAAAAAAAAATATAGCTATGTATTTATTTGTGGTTTTTCACTTTGAAGGGGATTTTGTGTCCCTAAACCCACCAAATGTGGAGAGCTGTTTTTCTTCCTTGCCAATATGCTCAGAGAGCAAGCATTATTATTATTATTATTATTATTATTATTATTATTATTATTATTATTATGCATTTTTCTGGCTGGCCTAACCCAAAGTCTCGCCACAATGTTTATTTTTGCTTTCATTTGTACACTCCCACCCCAGTTCAGACAAAATGAGAGACAAAGCATTTGATGAAGTAGGTTCTTCCCAATAGAGGTGAATGCCAAAATAAATTATCAATAATAATTATAATTATAATAATTTCTTACATGTCTCTTGAGGCCACGGGAATCTTGTAATTCCTGTCTCTCCTCAGAGATTTGTGAAGATATGCTGAAATCGCATTAATGTTCTTGAACAAGAAATTCCTAAGAGACCCTGAGTCCCTTTTAACAGTTGTGAGAAAATATTGCTCTAGATTAGTGTTGCGTCTATGATCAGCTTTTTTTTCAAAAAGTTGATGTGAGAAACGAAAAATTCCTCCAAATAAAATAGTGTCCTAAGTACTAAATAGCAACTCAGTCTCCAAGTATAGATTATGATTAATCTGAACAGCACTACATATGGACAATAGAAAAGTGCCAGTGGGCTTCTGGAAGTCTAAAGTTTGCACAAGGTTTTATTTTAAAAATAGGAAAAAATAAAATCAGAACCTATAACAGGGTGGTGAGATTTAAGTATCTTTCCTGGCTATGAAATTCTAATGGAGTGTAGTGTGGAGACTTCCCCCAAATAAGAATTCTGCTCTTATATTCGCTGTGTCAGCATTCCATTGGTAAATTCGTTGAGACTTTTCTCTGAATATCTAAATCATATTTGTAAATCCTCAAGTTTTAAGTTACTGCAATGATAAATATTTGGGAATGAAGGGAAATCTGTTTAATATTATGGATAGGGCAATGCGCGCTCTCTCTCTCTCTCACGCACACACACACGCCAGCTACATTCCTGCGATGAAATGGGAAAACCTGAATGAATTGTTCTAGAAAAATGACTAACTGTTTGGAATCTGGGATTTCAGCAATACATACTTCCATATTTTGGTGACTGTCACATACATAGTAATTGTAACAGCAATGAAAACAAAAACAATATGCCAAATGCTTGTGATGCTTCAGCTAGTGAGCAAAGCATGGCCTATGGGCTACATGTAGCCTGGCTAACCCAAAAATGTGTCTGCCCCAACATCTGCAGCACCCCTCTCCAAAGTGAAAAGCTCCCCAATTTTTGGCAGTGCTAATACCCCTTGCCACACCTAGCCATATTTCGGTGCTTGAGTTGTAGTTATAATGAGCATTCAAAGAGTTGAGTTTGTCACCCATTGTCCTGCATCATAGCTCTCCTGACATGAAGAGGAAACATTTGAAGAGTATGTGCTTTCTATATGATGACATTCTCCATGCAATGCAGAGTGTTTGGAAATCCACATTCTGGACCCCATGGAGATTCTATTATGATAAATAATTCCTAGCTATCAGAATGCTCTTAAAATGCACAGTAAATACATCCATTTGAAAATAGGCATTTTATTCTCAACTTGACTGGGTGAAAAGCAATTAGGAAACATCTGAACATTTTGGCACAGTGGAACAGTATAACAAAATAAAACATTTTTCTAAAAATACAAAGATATAAAGAAATGTATGTGCTCTATTTGTACAAATATGCAACTCAAATAAGCAATAAACCTGTAATTATTTGTCTTATCTATCTTTTATGAAAGCATTAAAATCTTGCTTTCAATTTTAGTAAATTAGAAAAAGATGATAAAGGTAATGTGATATTCACTGCTGAATTTAGATGTGGTTTTGACGGATAACATATTATTTACAAAGTAGACTATCATTTCATCAGTGTATTAGAAAGCTCAATCTAATTATGAAGTTACAGTATTTGCTTCCACGTAAATGTAGATAGGACTGAATTACTTATCTGCTTTATGAGAAAGGATGTATCTCTCCTTTGTCATAATGACAATTTCTAAACAATTTCATATGCAATGCACTTAAAATAATTTCAGAGTTGGCCTCTGTGTGAACTGGAAATTATTCAGCTGTTTGCAGTCAAAACCGAGCATTGATCATATATTAAGGGAGAAAATGAAATGCCATGTTGGTTCCAGAGTTCAAATACAAGATGTTTCTTGAATCATGTGCAGGATCATATCTTCATCTTATTCTCTCATGCAAGAAGGTTGCAATTTGTTAAGGCTGACTAGGTACTTATTAAGTGCTGGTTTTCTTATGTGTGATTTCTCCCATGTTATTAAAAAAATGTCCTGTAACGGGAGGGAAAACATTAATATCTATCTTTATCAAGCTGTAACAAGACTTAGAGAAACAAAACTAAATCAGTATGAGTTAAATGTAGTATTTGTAGTAAATAACCCTTTAAAGTATGATCACAAAAGACTCCTACAAATCAGCCCATTGAAGACACTTTGATGATGCACAGGTAAGGAACTACAGAACAAGCTCAGGTCGGAATTAATTTTTGTACTGCTTTTGTAAACATCTTTGTGATGAAGTGAATATGCTATTTCTTCCTCTGTTGCTCATCCATCAACTTATACAGAAAGTGTGTAATTTATTCCTCCCAGGACATGAGAACAAAAAGGGGAGATAGAGCTCACTTTTGCTATAAATCACCAAACCTCCCTCACTTCTAAATATCTTTAGGTTTGGAATGAGGTGGTCTACCTAAACCTCCAGTTTTGGACACATTCTCAGATTTTACTTTTGTGGATTTGCTTATGCATAGATTTGATTAAAATATTCTCTCTAGGGATCTCTAGAGGATCTCCAGTGCAACTCTATGGCCTGCTAGAAGAACATAGAGATTTCATATAGAATTCTTCTATGAGAAAGAAGGTAATACATAAATGAATGCATGATTGTGGCGGCAGCAATGCTGTAATCCAGTGAAGTGGCTTGCCATGCCTGTTTTAGAGAACTTATTATGAATGTGTTAGTCAAATTTAGGAGGAACAGTTAGCAGCATCAAATTAAAAAAAAGATTCTGATAGACTTTCCAAAGGAATGCAAAGTATAGGCAGGCATATGCTTTGTATGGCACACATTTTTGTAAAGTATATACTGTATATACTTGAGTATAAGCCGAGTTTTTCAGCCCCCCCTTTTAGGCTGAAAAAGCCCCCCTTGGCTTATACTCGAGTAAAAGTTAGTTATTATTTTACTCTGTTATTATTTTTATTACATTTATTATTTTATTCTCTTTATTATTATTGGAAGGATACGTAAGCACATTTACATTGAAGAAGGTTAGAATAATGGTTTAATCAGAGTTGGACAGTCTTACCTTAAATTACAGTTTTATGCAAATATTCAAAGACATTCAACCCACTGATGCCTCAATTATTGTAATTTTATTGGTATCGATTTTTATTTTGAAATTTACCAGTAGCTGCTGCATTTCCCACCCTCAGCTTATATTTGAGTCAATAGGTTTTCCCAGTTTTTGTGGTAAAATTATGTGTCTTGGTTTATATTCGGGCCGGCTTATGCTCAAGTATATATGGTAGTAGGTTCACCCAGCTCTGTAATTCACCATAAGGAAATACTGCAGGGCTTACAGCTACAGAATAAACTCTTGTCTGTTCACAGAGGCACTGCATTCAGAGACACTTTCTGTTTAAGCTGGAAGGGACAGATGATTAAGGAATAGTAGGGCCAAATAAGCAGCATATGAAAACATTCAGTTATAAAGACTGGAAGTTATTTCTCTGCTTCCTTGTGACATCCGTTACTTGCATTTCTCTGTATTGACTGATAACTGCTACTAATAGTAAATTCTGTCTCTATTGTTTTTTGGTCATTGGCTTCAACTAAAGTACATTGCAATACTACACTGAAAACCAGTCAGCATAAATGTGATAAACATGCCTGAAACAGGCACGTTCCACATGTTAGATGCAATCTGTATTAAAACTGACACTGATACTGTTTTCCTTGCAGACATCTTAAAGATAGCTGTTTCCAACATGAATTTATACAACATGATCTTATACAATTTATTTTAACTCCAATTCAAACTAACCACTAATAACACACTGTTTGGGGTAACAGAATCACCATATATGATAAGCAGCATTGTTTTAATACATGGTCATGGACACTGTTATGGATACAATTTAAATTCCTTCTTGAAGATCTCTGAGAGTTCACTCCTATCACTTGTACTCTTGATAGTGCCATATCTTGGCTAATTATTGCTATATCATTTAGATCTACCCAGTACAATTTTATCATCTAATTTCAGAACTGAAACCACTTTGTTTGCCTTAGTATATGCACTGAAGAACAGGAAGAATGCAACTTTCTTGATATTTTTAGACCTCTGATGTCCAATACTAGAAACCATGGTATCTTTCTGATGTTTTTCTGAGTGATTCCAGGCCTTTCTGAATGAACATTCCCAGATAGTGGTGGAGGTGGCATGGAACACATGGTTTATAATTTCTACATGAAACAACTAGGAGGAGCTTTAAAATAAATTCCATCAGTATAAAGAAATGCAGTACTATGTCATATTTTTTCACCTTTTAATTCTAAAAAACATAGTTAATATCTCAAATCAGAGGTTAGACTTAGCCCAAACTTGATCCAGACTGTTTATCTATTTATCTTATATAAATAGCCAGACTGTACTTCACAGGACTGTGAAGACCTAAAGGAACAAACCTCACAGTCTGGAGGCAATCCTGGATGAACAGGTAATGTCAGTGGCCAAGAGCACCTTTTCACAGTGCCCCGGAAGAGCAGATCTTCAGGCTTCACCTTTACTTGAGGAATTTGATTTTGGCTGCTGTCAGGCTCGTAGCCAGGATTTCGATTTGGGGGGTGGGGGGGTGGGGGCTGAGTCTGAGTGAAAGAGGGTCTACCCTAGCAAACCTTTTGTATCGTTACCCCGTTACAATATATATGGGATATATTGAGTATGGTGATCAGATCATGATATGAATAAACATAACAGTTGAAAGGCCTTCTCCAGTAAGACCTTCTCGCGAACCACCATGAGAATTTCGGGGGCCCTCAAGCCCCCCCCCCCCCCCGGCTACATGCCTGGCTGCTGTCATGCCTTAGATGAAGTACTTGAATATTCTTTATGCTGAGCTTTTAATATAGTTCAGAAACTTCTTGAGTTGACAGAATGTTGACCGTTGCTCAGTTATGTCAATTAAACACAGCCTATATTGAGAGGCTATTTATTTCTGGATCGGTTCAAAGGAGTGATTTTACATTTAAAGCCCTTAACATCTGCACACACAGCAACTGTTCTAATAGACTTTTGAGGCTCATATCATTGGAAATATGGGTTTTCTGGGTCTGAGAGTGTGTGACTTGCCCATTGGGTTTTCATTGGCCAAGCAAGGATTCGAGTGGTGTTCTCCAGAGTCATAGTCCACCACTCAAACCACTATGCCACACTGGTTCTCTATTGGAAATATAGTTGGCAAGAATTATACACAGGGCCTTGACAATGTTGCTAGAATACTTGTGGAATGCCCTTTCTAGGGATATCCAATAAATTTTCTCTGATTTCACTGCTTAACAGTTAGCGAAGATGGCTTTTGTTCAGATAAGGTTTAAATGTTTTGCTTTGTGCTATGACAACATGTTTGATTAATTTTGTTATTGTTCTCTCACTGATACCCTCATATATTCATGTGGGTCTTCACCCAGCTATGGATATATATCTGGAAGCAGGGTTCTTCATTCTGCATTTCTACCAGGATGGTAATTGCAGGTTGCCATTGTAGTAGCTATTATAGCAGTTAAGAAGCTCTAATAAACGGTTTAGGTCTAATAAAGGAGGTTTTATAGTACATGGTAAGTGAAATAATGCTCTGTTGAATGGTATCAAGAACAGAACGGATAGAGGTTGAACAAAACATTACTTAAGTCAAATGGCTCATAAAAAATCTTATGTCCCGGTGGAAAGCCTCATGTGTGCATTGATCAGTTGCAAGGGCAAATAAACCTTCCCTCTCATTTAATGAAGAATTAATTTTAGGCCAGCAAACTTTACATTCAACTTTGGCACCCCTTTTAGAAAATGAGATATGAGGATTAAAAGCAGGGGAGGGTACACTCCATGCACCCAAGGGATATATTTGAATCTTCCTGACCCACAGCATCTTGCAGTGCTCTCATTTTCACAGATCCTCAAAGTGATGTTCCAGGAACTGGAAGTCACTTTTGTGTAGTTTTCTGAGGCTGTTTTCTACAGGGATGGATATGGTGAGGTGTTTTAAGCTTGGGCCTCACATTTGGAAAAGGGCAGGATAATAAACCCAGTCTCAGAATACTGAATAAAAACTACATTCCCCAGAGTGATTTCTGAGCTGAAAAATATTTTCCTTGGCTTCCAAATTAATTGGTGAATCTAGGGCTTTTGAGAGATTGGAGGGGCCTTGGGTCACATGTATTCTATGGGCTGAATAATTCCAAACTCTTCATGCTATGAACTATTTTGGTCCAAATAGCAGTGGCTGCAGTTCCCTCCTGATCAATATATCAAGAGTGATACCTCTGAGAGACATCCCAGTAACGAAATTCCACAATGTTTCCAATATTCAAGCTTTCTGCCAGTACAAGTTGAGGATTCCTTGTCCATAATGCTTGGGACTACAAGTGTTTTGGATTTCAAGATTTTTTCAGACTTTTGGAATATCTACCTGTATATATGTATATCATGAAATATTTTAGTGATGGGATCTACATCTAAACATTACATTCATTTATGTTTCATATACAGCTTATACACATAGCCTGAAGGTAATTTTATACAACATTTTAAAATAGTTTTGCACATGAAACAAAGTTTCTGTACACTGAACCATCAGAAAGCAAAGATATCACTATTTCAGCCACCCAGGTGAACTATTCTGAAATTAGGAGTCTTTCAGACTTTGGAATTCCAGATAAGGGCTGTTTCACCTATTAAAACATTTCCTGATACACAGTTCACCATTTTGCTGTAATGAAAAGGTTTATTTATTTCAGTTCTCTTGCAGGCTCTAAATAAACAATTTACAGCAACCCAGGTGCTACCGGTGTTTTTTTCCTTGCAACATATTTTTTCATTTTATTTTTTCTAGATGTTTACACATTTCAGATGGTTTCATATCTGATACCTGTTTGAAGCCTAAAAAAAGACAAGGATATTTGGCTCATTTTTGAACAAAAAATATAGAGTGGAGTCTTACATTTCATCATCATATTCCTTGGGAGGAGACACTGCAATGACCAAGTCAATCCAATCCTAAAAAACAAAAAAACAAAAAAAAAAAAAAGGGGGGGGGGGGGGAAGAAATAGAGACTTACTGGAGGCTTTATTCTTAAAGGACCAGGAAATCACATACACATCTTCAAAGCAGACTTTTCTCATTAGAATATATTAGGAAGATGACATTCTGTATATTGCCAAAAATGCTACACATTAAGCTTTTCAGAGCTTTTTCTCATTTAAGGTTTGCAAATGAGTCAGTTATTTATTTTACAAGCAGCTCTTAGCGAGACAGTAATATATGACCAGTTGATACTTCAGGTAGGAAAATGCTGTTAACTTACCCCACCCACAATCCAGGCTTTTGCAAGAGCTGCCTGAGCCTCATCCAGATTCGCATCCACTAGAATCTTCCCATTTACAGCCATTATTTCATCCCCTTTCACAATGCCTCCTGATAAGGGGAGAACAAGGTAAAGAAGTAAGAACATTAATTTCATAGGTATTTAGTACTCAGCATTGTGAAAAAAGAAACTAGATTTGTTTTTTTTAAAAACAAAGGAACCCTGAACAATTAAAACAATCAATGGCTAGATATTTATTTATATTATTCAATTTTATCCCATGTTTCCGCATAGGAGCCTACAGCATTCTTCTTTTCTTGCTGTTGCGCTGTGCCTTCAAGTCATTCCTAACTTAAGGTGAACCTATCACAGGGGTATCTTTGTTCAGAGGGGTTTTGTTATTGCTTCCCTCTTTCTATTTCTGTTTCTTGTTTTATTTTGATGAGAACACTGTAAAGTAGGTTATGGTGAACAATAATGACTGAGTCAACGTCATTTAGTTTTTTCTCCCCTGTGTCAGCAGTGACTTCAGAAACTGCAAGTCGGTTCTGGTGTAAGAGATTTGGCTGTCTGCAAGGATGTTGCCCAGGGGATTCCCAGATGTTTTGATGTTTTACCATCATTGTGTGAGAGGTTTCTCTCATGTCCTCACATGGGAAGCCGGAGCTGACAGAGGGAGCTCATCTGCGCTCCCCCCACATTTGAGCCTGCGACCTGTCGGTTTTCAGTGCTGGTTTAATCCAATGCACCACTGGGGGTCATTTAGTGTGTTTTATATATTACTAGCTTGGGGACCCGGCGTTGCCCGGGTTATTAGAGAAAGTGGGTAATGGCGGTTCTGTATGCCAAGTTTGGTCTTTATTGGTCTTTGGATAATGGCAGCATTATTTTCAGGAAGTGAGTGAAGGTACTTGAAGTCCCATCATCCATGGGCCATCCTCCTACAAACAGCAGCAGGATATAGAGTGGGTCATGGGGGCTCTGTGTGCCACGTTTGGTCTTTATCAGTCATTAGATGAGGGTGGCAGTGGTTTCAGTAAGTGAGTGAAGGTACTGCAAGTCCCATCATCCAAAGTCCATCCCCTTTCAAACTGCAGCAGGATGTAGAGTGGATCATGGGGGCTCTGTGTGCCAAGTGTGGTCTTGATTGGTCATTAGAAGAGGGTTGCAGCAATCTATGAAAGGGAGTGGAGGTACTTGAAGTCCCATCATCCATGGTCTGTACTCCTCCAAACTGCAGCAGGATATAGAGTGGGTCATTGGAGCTCCATGTGCCAAGTTTAGTCTTGATTAGTCATTGGCGAGGGTCTCAGTGGTCTCAGGAAGTGAGCAAAGGTACTGCAAGTCCCATCATCCATCTCCAAAGTTTTCCAAACAACACCAGGATGTAACGTGGGTCATGAGACGTCTATGTGCCAAGTTTGGTGTTGATCCGTCATTGGATGAGGTTTGCAGAGGTCTCAGAATGTGAGTGAAGGTACTGGAAGTTCCATCATCCATGGTCCACCCTTCTCCAAAACTGCAGCAGGATGTAGAGTGGGTCATGGGGGCTCTGTGTGCCAACTTTGGTCTTGATTGGTCATTAGATGAGTTTTGCAGCAGTCTTGGGTAGTGGAGGTACTTGAAGTCCCATCATCCATGGTCTGTCCTCCTCCAAACTGCTCCAGGATGTAGAGTGGGTCATTGATGCTCCATGTGCCAAGTTTAGTCTTGATGAGTCATTGGCGAGGGTCTCAGTAGTCTCAGGAAGTGAGTGAAGTGACTGCAAGTCCCATCATCCATTGTCAAATTCTTCCAAACCACACCAGGATGTAGAGTGAGTTATGCGAGCTCTCTGTGTAAATTGTGGTCCTGATCCATCATTGTTGGCAGTTATAATGGTCTTAGGAAGGGAGTGCAGGTATTGCAAGTCCCATCGCCCATGGTGCATCCTCCTTCAAACTGCACCTGGATGTAGAGTGCACCATGGAGACTCAGTGTGCCAAGTTTGGTATTTATTGGTAATTGGATGAGGGTTGCAGTGGTATGAAGAATTGAGCAATGGTACTGCAAGTCCCATAATCCACGGTCCATCCCCGGCCAAACCACACCAGGACGTAAAGTGGGTCATGAGAGGTCTCTGTGCGAAGTTTGGTCCTGCTCAGTCATTGGATAAGGTTAACAGCGGTCTCAGAATGTGAGTGATGGTACTGCAAGTCCCATCATCCATGGTTCATAGTCCTCCAAACTGCAGTAGGATGTAGAGTGGGTGATGGGGGCTCTGTGTGCCTATTTCGGTCTGTATTGGGAGTGTTCTGACCCAGCCCCCGGCCTTTCCTTTTCTCTCTTTCTCATCTCGGAATCTTGCATTTGAGGCTGGCCAATCAGAGACCATATGCAAATTTCCTTCTGTCATGCCCCGTTTCTGCCATGAACCCTCTTCTCCACCAGGGGCTCCTATTGAAGCTGGCCAATCAGAGACGATATGCAAATAGCACCACAGCGGCAGCCAATCAGAACGCTGGCACATACACCTTCCGCCCTCCGCACCTCTGTCCTTCCCATACAAACAAACACTCTTCTTTATTATATACTAGCTTGGGTACCCGGCGCTGCCCGGGTTATTTTAAAAGGGTATTGTTTGTTTTTGGATTAGAGAAAGGAATTGTATATCAAGGTTGGTCTTTATCAGTTATTTATATGGCTCGCAGTGGTCTCAGGAAGTTAGTGAAGGTACTGTGAGTCCTATCGTCTGTGGTCCATCATCCTCCAAACTGCACCAGGATGGAGAGAGGGTCATGGAGGCTCTGTGTGCTAAGTTTGGTCTTGATCAGTCATTGGATGAGGGTCACAGCAGTCTCAGAAAATAAGTTAAGGTACTGCAAGTCCCATCATCCATAGTCTCCCTCTACATCACCAGAATGTTGAGTTGGCCATGGGGGCTCTCTGTGCCAAGTTTGGTCTTTATTGGTATTTGGATGAATGTCACGGGTTTCAGGAAGTGAGTGAAGGTACTGCAAGTCCCATCATCCATTGTCCATCCTCCTCCAAACAGCACCAGGATGTAGAGTCTCTCATGGGGGCTCTGTGTGCCAAGTTTGGTCTTGATTGGTCATTAGATGAGGGTTGCAGCAGTCTTGGGAAGTGAGTGGACGTACTTGAAATCCCATCATCCATAGTCTGTTCTCCCCCAAACCTCACCAGAATGTTGAGTTGGCCATGGGGATTCTGTGTGCCAAGTTTGGTCTTCATCAGTCATTGGATGAGGGTCTCAATAGTTTCACTAAGTGAGTGAAGGAACTGCAAGTCCCACCGTACATGGTGCATCATCCTCCAAACCACACCAGGATGTAGAGTGCATCATGGAGACCCGGTGTGCCAAGTTTGGTCCTTATCGGAAATTGGATGATGGTTGCAGTGGTCTCAGGAATTGAGCGAAGAGACTGCAAGTCCCATAATCCATGCTCGATCCACAGTCAAACCACACCATGGCGTAAAGTGGGTCATGAGAGGTCTATGTGCCAAGTTTGGTGTTGTTCAGTCATTGTTGAGGGTCGCAGCAGTCTCGGAAAGCGAGTAGAGGTACTTCAAGTCCCATCATCCATGGTATGCCTTACTCCAAACCGCAGTAGGATGTAGAGTGGGTCATGGGGGCTCTGTGTGCCAAGTTTGGTTTTGTTCGGACATTAGATGAGGGTTGCAGCAGTCTTGGGAAGAGAGTGGAGGTACTTGAAGTCCTATCATCCATGGTCTGTCCTCCTCGAAAGTACACCAGGATGTAGAGTGGGTCATGGGGACTCTGTGTGCCAAGTTTGGTCTTGATCAGTCATTGGCAAGGGTCTCAGTGGTCTCAGGAAGTGAGTGAAGTGACTGCAAGTCCCATCATCCATTGTCAAATTCTTCCAAACCACACCAGGATGTAGAGTGGGTTATGTGGGCTCTCTGTGTAAATTGTGGTCCTGATCCATCATTGTTGGCAGTTATAATGGTTTTAGGAAGGGAGTGCAGGTATTGCAAGTCCCATCGTCCATGGCGCATCTTCCTCCAAGTCGCACCAGGACGTAAAGTGGGTCATGAGAGGTCTATGTGCCAAGTTTGGTCCTGATCAGTCATTGGATGAGGTTAACAGCGGTCTCAGAATGTGAGTGATGGTACTGCAAGTCCCATCATCCATGATTGCAGTAGGATGTCGAGTCGGTCTTGCAGGCTCTGTGTGCCAAGTGTGATCTGTATTGGTAATTGCCTGACCCAGCCCCCTCTGGCCTTTTCCTTTCCTCTCTTTGTCATCTCGGAATCTTGGAATTGAGGCTGGCCAATCAGAGACCATATGCAAATTTCCTTCTCATGTCCCCGTTTCTGTCATGAACTCTTTTCTCCACCAGGGGCTCCTCTTGAAGCTGGCCAATCAGAGACCATATGCAAATAGCACCGCTGCCCAGCCAATCGAAATCTTGGAATTTTCTCATGTCCCCGTTTCTGTCATGAACTCTTTTCTCCACCAGGGGCTCCTCTTGAAGCTGGCCAATCAGAGACCATATGCAAATAGCACCGCTGCCCAGCCAATCGGAATCTTTGAACTTTCAGGCTGGCCAATCAGAGACCACAGTGGCAGCCAATCAGAAAGTGAGCACATACACCGCCACACTTTTGTCCTCCGCATACAAGTTTTGACTTTTATTATATACTAGCTTGGGGACCCGGCGCTGCCCGGGTTATTAGAGAAAGTGGGTAATGGTGGTTCTGTATGTCAGTTTTGGTCTTTATTGGTCTTTGGATAACGGCTGCATTATTTTCAGGAAGTGAGTGAAGGTACTTGAAGTCCCAACATCCATGGGCCATCCTCCTACAAACAGCAGCAGGATATAGAGTGGGTCATGGGGGCTCTGTGTGCCAAGTTTGGTCTTTATCAGTCATTAGATGAGAGTGGCAGTGGTGTCAGTAAGTGAAGGTAGTGCAAGTCCCATCATCCAAAGTCCATCCTCTTTCAAACAGCAGCAGGATGTAGAGTGGATCATGGGGGCTCTGTGTGGCAAGTTTGGTCTTGATTGGTCATTAGAATAGGGTTGTAGCAATCTTTGGAAGGGAGTGGAGGTACTTGAAGTCCCATCATCCAAGGTCTGTCCTCCTCCAAACTGCACCAGGATGTAGAGTGGGTCATTGGAGCTCCATGTGCCAAGTTTAGTCTTGATTAATCATTGGCGAGGGTCTCAGTGGTCTCAGGAAGTGAGCAAAGGTACTGCAAGTCCCATCATCCATCTCCAAATTTTTCCAAACAACACCAGGACGAAACGTGGGTCATGAGAGGTCTATGTGGCAAGTTTGGTGTTGATCCGTCATTGGATGAGGTTTGCAGAGGTCTCAGAATGTGAGTGAAGGTACTGCAAGTTCCATCATCCATGGTCCACCCTTCTCCAAAACTGCAGCAGGATGTAGAGAGGGTCATGGGGGCTCTGTGTGCCAACTTTGGTCTTGATTGGTCATTAGATGAGTTTTGCAGCAGTCTTGGGGAGTGGAGGTACTTGAAGTCCCATCATCCATGGTCTATCCTCCTCCAAACTGCACCAGGATGTAGAGTGGGTCATTGAAGCTCCATGTGCCAAGTTTAGTCTTCATGAGTCATTGGCGAGGGTCTCAGTGGTCTCAGGAAGTGAGTGAAGTGACAGCAAGTCCCATCATCCATTGTCAAATTCTTCCAAACCACACCAGGATGTAGAGTGGGTCATGCTGGGTCTCTGTGTAAATTGTGGTCCTAATCCATCATTGTTGGCAGTTGTAATGGTCTTAGGAAGGGAGTGCAGGTATTGCAAGTCCCATCGTCCATGGTGCACCCTCCTTCAAACTGCACCTGGATGTAGAGTGCGTCATGGAGACTCAGTGTGCCAAGTTTGGTCTTTATTGGTAATTGGATGAGCGTTGCAGTGGTCTCAGGAATTGCGCAAAAGTACTGTAAGTCCCATAATCCTTGGTCTATCCCCAGCCAAACACAAACCAGGACGTAAAGTGGGTCATGAGAGGTCTATGTGGCAAGTTTGGTCCTGATCAAACATTGGATGAGGTTAACAGTGGTCTCAGAATGTGAGTGATGGTACTGTAAGTCCCATCATCCAAAGTCGATCCTCCTTCAAACTGCAGCAGGATGCAGAGTGGGTCATGGGGGCTGTGTGTGCCAAGTTTGGTATTTATCGGTAATTGGATGAGGGTTGCAGTGGTCTGAAGAACTGAGCAATGGTACTGCAAGTCCCATAATCCACGGTCCATCCCCGGCCAAACCACACCAGGACGTAAAGTGGGTCATGAAAGGTCTCTGTGCGAAGTTTGGTCCTGATCAGTCATGGGATGAGGTGAACAGCGGTCTCAGAATGTGAGTGATGGTACCGCAAGTCCCATCATCCATGGTTCATAGTCCTCCATACTGCAGTAGGATGTCGAGTGGGTGATGGGGGCTCTGTGTGCCTATTTCGGTCTGTATTGGGAGTGTTCTGACCCAGCCCCCGGCCTTTCCTTTCCTCTCTTTGTCATCTCGGAATGTTGGATTTGAGGCTAGCCAATCAGAGACCATATGCAAATTTCCTTCTGTCATGTCCCCGTTTCTGCCATGAACCCTCTTCTCCACCAGGGGCGCCTATTGAAGCTAGCCAATCAGAGACCATATGCAAATAGCACCACAGCGGCAGCCAATCAGAACGCTGGCACATACCCCTTCCGCCCTCCGCACCTCTGTCCTTCCCATACAAACACTCTTCTTTATTATATACTAGCTTGGGGACCCGGCGTTGCCCGGGTTATTAGAGGAAGTGGGTAATGGTGGTTCTGTATGCCAAGTTTGGTCTTTATTGGTCTTTGGATAATGGCTGCATTATTTTCAGGAAGTGAGTGAAGGTACTTGAAGTCCCATCATCCATGGGCCATCCTCCTACAAACAGCAGCAGGATATAGAGTGGGTCATGGGGGCTCTGTGTGCCAAGTTTGGTCTTTATCAGTCATTAGATGAGGGTGGCAGTGGTGGCAGTAAGTGAGTGAAGGTAGTGCAAGTCCCATCATCCAAAGTCCATACCCTTTCAAACTGCAGCAGGATGTAGAGTGGATCATGGGGGCTCTGTGTGCCAAGTGTGGTCTTGATTGGTCTTTAGAAGAGGGTTGCAGCAATCTTCGGAGGGGAGTGGAGGTACTTGAAGTCCCATCATCCATGGTCTGTCCTCCTCCAAACTGCAGCAGGATGTAGAGTGGGTCATTGGAGCTGCATGTGGCAAGTTTAGTCTTGATGAGTCATTGGCGAGGGTCTCAGTGGTCTCAGAAAGTGAGCAAAGGTACTGCAAGTCCCATCATCCATCTCCAAATTTTTCCAAACAACACCAGGACGTAAAGTGAGTCATGAGAGGTCTATGTGCCAAGTTTGGTCTTGATCCGTCATTGGATGAGGATTGCAGAGGTCTCAGAATGTGAGTGAAGGTACTGGAAGTTCCATCATCCATGGTCCACCCTTCTCCAAAACTGCAGCAGGATGTAGAGTGGGTCATGGGGGCTCTGTGTGCCAACGTTGGTCTTGATTGATCATTAGATGAGTTTTGCATCAGTCTTGGGTAATGGAGGTACTTGAAGTCCCATCATCCATGGTCTGTCGTCCTCCAAAGTGCTCCAGGATGTAGAGTGGGTCATTGAAGCTCCATGTGCCAAGTTTAGTCTTGATGAGTCATTGGCGAGGGTCTCAGTGGTCTCAGGAAGTGAGTGAAGTGACTGCAAGTCCCATCATCCATTGTCAAATTCTTCCAAACCGCATCAGGATGTAGTGTGAGTTATGTGGGCTCTCTGTGTAAATTGTGGTCCTGATCCATCATTGTTGGCAGTTGTAATGGTCTTAGGAAGGGAGTGCAGGTATTGCAAGTCCCATCGTCCATGGTGCATCCTCCTTCAAACTGCACCTGGATGTAGAGTGCGTCATGGAGACTCAGTGTGCCAAGTTTGGTATTTATTGGTAATTGGATGAGGGTTGCAGTGGTCTGAAGAATTGAGCAATGGTACTGCAAGTCCCATAATCCACGGTCCATCCCCGGCCAAACCACACCAGGACGTAAAGTGGGTCATGAGAGGTCTCTGTGCGAAGTTTGGTCCTGATCAGTCATTGGATAAGGTTAACAGCGGTCTCAGAATGTGAGTGGTGGTACTGCAAGTCCCATCATCCATGGTTCATAGTCCTCCAAACTGCAGTAGGATGTAGAGTGGGTGATGGGGGCTCTGTGTGCCAAGTTTTGTCTATATTGGGAGTGTTCTGACCCAGCCCCCGGCCTTTCCTTTCCTCTCTTTGTCATCTCGGAATGTTGGATTTGAGGCTGGCCAATCAGAGACCATATGCAAATTTCCTTCTGTCATGCCCCGTTTCTGCCATGAACCCTCTTCTCCACCAGGGGCTCCTATTGAAGCTGGCCAATCAGAGACCATATGCAAATAGCACCACTGCGGCAGCCAATCCGAATGTTGGAACTTTCAGGCTGGCCAATCAGAACGCTGCCACATACCCCTTCCGCCCTCCGCCCTTCCTCTGTCCGATACAAACAAACACTCTTCTTTATTATAGACTAGCTTGGGGACCCGGCGTTGCCCGGGTTATTAGAGAAAGTGGGTAATGGCGGTTCTGTATGCCAAGTTTGGTCTTTATTGGTCTTTGGATAACGGCTGCATTATTTTCAGGAAGTGAGTGAAGGTACTTGAAGTCCCATCATCCATGGGCCATCCTCCTACAAACAGCAGCAGGATATAGAGTGGGTCATGGGGGCTCTGTGTGCCAAGTTTGGTCTTTATCAGTCATTAGATGAGGGTGGCAGTGGTGTCAGTAAGTGAGTGAAGGTACTGCAAGTCCCATCATCCAAAGTCCATCCCCTTTCAAACTGCAGCAGGATGTAGAGTGGATCATGGGGGCTCTGTGTGCCAAGTGTGGTCTTGAGTGGTCATTAGAAGAGGTTTGCAGCAATCTTCGGAAGGGAGTGGAGGTACTTGAAGTCCCATCATCCATGGTCTGTCCTCCTCCAAACTGCATCAGGATGTAGAGTGGGTCATTGGAGCTCCATGTGCCAAGTGTAGTCTTGATTAGTCATTGGCGAGGGTCTCAGTGGTCTTAGGAAGTGAGCAAAGGTACTGCAAGTCCCATCATCCATCTCCAAAGTTTTCCAAACAGCACCAGGACGTAATGTGGGTCATGAGAGGTCTATGTGCCAAGTTTGGTCTTGATCCGTCATTGGATGAGGTTTGCAGAGGTCTCAGAATGTGAGTGAAGGTACTGGAAGTTCCATCATCCATGGTCCACCCTTCTCCAAAACTGCAGCAGGATGTAGAGTGGGTCATTGGAGCTCCATGTGCCAAGTTTAGTCTTGATGAGTCATTGGCGAGGGTCTCAGTGGTCTCAGGAAGTGAGTGAAGTGACTGCAAGTCCCATCATCCATTGTCAAATTATTCCAAACCGCACCAGGATGTAGAGTGGGTCATGCTGGGTCTCTGTGTAAATTGTGGTCCTGATCCATCATTGTTGGCAGTTGTAATGGTCTTAGGAAGGGAGTGCATGTATTGCAAGTCCCATCGTCCATGGTGCACCCTCCTTCAAACTGCACCAGGATGTAGAGTGCGTCATGGAGACTCAGTGTGCCAAGTTTGGTCTTTATCGGTAATTGGATGAGCGTTGCAGTGGTCTCAGGAATTGCGCAAAAGTACTGCAAGTCCCATAATCCATGGTCTATCCCCAGCCAAACACACACCAGGACGTAAAGTGGGTCATGAGAGGTCTGTGTGCCAAGTTTGGTCCTGATCAGTCATTGGATGAGGTTAACAGCGGTCTCAGAATGTGAGTGATGGTACTGCAAGTCCCATCATCCATGGTTCATAGTCCTCCAAACTGCAGTAGGATGTAGAGTGGGTGTTGGGGGCTATGTGTGCCTATTTTGGTCTATATTGGTAGTGTTCTGACCCAGCCCCCGGCCTTTCCTTTCCTCTCTTTGTCATCTCGGAATCTTGGATTTGAGGCTGGCCAATCAGAGACCATATGCAAATATCCTTCTCATGTCCCCGTTTCTGCCATGAACCCTCTTCTCCACCAGGGGCTCCTATTGAAGCTGGCCAATCAGAGACCATATGCAAATAGCACCACAGCGGCAGCCAATCAAAACGCTGGCACATATTCCTCCCTCTGTCCGATACAAACATTCTCTTTTATTATATACTAGCTTGGGGACCCGGCGCTGCCCGGGTTATTAGAGAAAGTGGGTAATGGTGGTTCTGTATGCCAAGTTTGGTCTTTATTGGTCTTTGGATAATGGCTGCATTATTTTCAGGAAGAGAGTGAAGGTACTTGAAGTCCCATCATTCATGGCCCATCCTCCTACAAACAGCAGCAGGGTATAGAGTGGGTCATGGGGGCTCTGTGTGCCAAGTTTGGTCTTTATCAGTCATTAGATGAGGGTGGCAGTGGTGTCAGTAAGTGAGTGAAGGTACTCCAAGTCCCATCATCCAAAGTCCATCCTCTTTCAAACAGCAGCAGAATGTAGAGTGGATCATGGGGGCTCTATGTGGCAGGTTTGGTCTTGATTGATCATTAGAAGAGGGTTGCAGCAATCTTTGGAAGGGAGTGGAGGTACTTGAAGTCCCATCATCCATGGTCTGTCCTCCTCCAATCTGCACCAGGATGTAGAGTGGGTCATTGGAGCTCCATGTGCCAAGTTTAGTCTTGATTAGTCATTGGCGAGGGTCTCAGTGGTCTCAGGAAGTGAGCAAAGGTACTGCAAGTCCCATCATCCATCTCCAATTTTTTCCAAACAACACCAGGACGTAACGTGGGTCATGAGAGGTCTATGTGCCAAGTTTGGTCTTGATCCGTCATTGGATGAGGTTTGCAGAGGTCTCAGAATGTGAATGAAGGTACTGGAAGTTCCATCATCCATGGTCCACCCTTCTCCAAAACTGCAGCAGGATGTAGAGTGGGTCATGGGGGCTCTGTGTGCCAACTTTGGTCTTGATTGGTCATTAGATGAGTTTTGCAGCATCTTGGGGAGTGGAGGTACTTGAAGTCCCATCATCCATGGTCTGTCCTCCTCCAAACTGCACCAGGATGTAGAGTGGGTCATTGGAGCTCCATGTGCCAAGTTTAGTCTTGATGAGTCATTGGCGAGGGTCTCAGTGGTCTCAGGAAGTGAGTGAAGTGACTGCAAGTCCCATTATCCATTGTCAAATTCTTCCAAACCACACCAGGATGTAGAGTGGTCATGCTGGGTCTCTGTGTAAATTGTGGTCCTGATCCATCATTGTTGGCAGTTGTAATGGCCTTAGGAAGGGAGTGCAGGTATTGCAAGTCCCATCGTCCATGGTGCACCCTCCTTCAAACTGCACCTGGATGTAGAGTGCGTCATGGAGACTCAGTGTGCCAAGTTTGGTCTTTATCGGTAATTGGATGAGTGGTCTCAGGAATTTCGCAAAAGTACTGCAAGTCCCATAATCCATGGTCTATCCCCAGCCAAACACACACCAGGACGTAAAGTGGGTCATGAGAGGTCTATGTGGCAAGTTTGGTCCTGATCAGACATTGGATGAGGTTAACAGCGGTCTCAGAATGTGAGTGATGGTACTGTAAGTCCCATCATCCAAAGTCGTTCCTCCTTCAAACTGCAGCAGGATGCTGAGTGGGTCATGGGGGCTCTGTGTGCCTATTTCGGTCTGTATTGGGAGTGTTCTGACCCAGCCCCCGGCCTTTCCTTTCCTCTCTTTGTCATCTCGGAATGTTGGATTTGAGGCTGGCCAATCAGAGACCATATGCAAATTTCCTTCTGTCATGCCCCGTTTCTGCCATGAACCCTCTTCTCCACCAGGGGCTCCTATTGAAGCTGGCCAATCAGAGACCATATGCAAATAGCACCACTGCGGCAGCCAATCCGAATGTTGGAACTTTCAGGCTGGCCAATCAGAACGCTGCCACATACCCCTTCCGCCCTCCGCCCTTCCTCTGTCCGATACAAACAAACACTCTTCTTTATTATAGACTAGCTTGGGGACCCGGCGTTGCCCGGGTTATTAGAGAAAGTGGGTAATGGCGGTTCTGTATGCCAAGTTTGGTCTTTATTGGTCTTTGGATAACGGCTGCATTATTTTCAGGAAGTGAGTGAAGGTACTTGAAGTCCCATCATCCATGGGCCATCCTCCTACAAACAGCAGCAGGATATAGAGTGGGTCATGGGGGCTCTGTGTGCCAAGTTTGGTCTTTATCAGTCATTAGATGAGGGTGGCAGTGGTGTCAGTAAGTGAGTGAAGGTACTGCAAGTCCCATCATCCAAAGTCCATCCCCTTTCAAACTGCAGCAGGATGTAGAGTGGATCATGGGGGCTCTGTGTGCCAAGTGTGGTCTTGAGTGGTCATTAGAAGAGGTTTGCAGCAATCTTCGGAAGGGAGTGGAGGTACTTGAAGTCCCATCATCCATGGTCTGTCCTCCTCCAAACTGCATCAGGATGTAGAGTGGGTCATTGGAGCTCCATGTGCCAAGTGTAGTCTTGATTAGTCATTGGCGAGGGTCTCAGTGGTCTTAGGAAGTGAGCAAAGGTACTGCAAGTCCCATCATCCATCTCCAAAGTTTTCCAAACAGCACCAGGACGTAATGTGGGTCATGAGAGGTCTATGTGCCAAGTTTGGTCTTGATCCGTCATTGGATGAGGTTTGCAGAGGTCTCAGAATGTGAGTGAAGGTACTGGAAGTTCCATCATCCATGGTCCACCCTTCTCCAAAACTGCAGCAGGATGTAGAGTGGGTCATTGGAGCTCCATGTGCCAAGTTTAGTCTTGATGAGTCATTGGCGAGGGTCTCAGTGGTCTCAGGAAGTGAGTGAAGTGACTGCAAGTCCCATCATCCATTGTCAAATTATTCCAAACCGCACCAGGATGTAGAGTGGGTCATGCTGGGTCTCTGTGTAAATTGTGGTCCTGATCCATCATTGTTGGCAGTTGTAATGGTCTTAGGAAGGGAGTGCATGTATTGCAAGTCCCATCGTCCATGGTGCACCCTCCTTCAAACTGCACCAGGATGTAGAGTGCGTCATGGAGACTCAGTGTGCCAAGTTTGGTCTTTATCGGTAATTGGATGAGCGTTGCAGTGGTCTCAGGAATTGCGCAAAAGTACTGCAAGTCCCATAATCCATGGTCTATCCCCAGCCAAACACACACCAGGACGTAAAGTGGGTCATGAGAGGTCTGTGTGCCAAGTTTGGTCCTGATCAGTCATTGGATGAGGTTAACAGCGGTCTCAGAATGTGAGTGATGGTACTGCAAGTCCCATCATCCATGGTTCATAGTCCTCCAAACTGCAGTAGGATGTAGAGTGGGTGTTGGGGGCTATGTGTGCCTATTTTGGTCTATATTGGTAGTGTTCTGACCCAGCCCCCGGCCTTTCCTTTCCTCTCTTTGTCATCTCGGAATCTTGGATTTGAGGCTGGCCAATCAGAGACCATATGCAAATATCCTTCTCATGTCCCCGTTTCTGCCATGAACCCTCTTCTCCACCAGGGGCTCCTATTGAAGCTGGCCAATCAGAGACCATATGCAAATAGCACCACAGCGGCAGCCAATCAAAACGCTGGCACATATTCCTCCCTCTGTCCGATACAAACATTCTCTTTTATTATATACTAGCTTGGGGACCCGGCGCTGCCCGGGTTATTAGAGAAAGTGGGTAATGGTGGTTCTGTATGCCAAGTTTGGTCTTTATTGGTCTTTGGATAATGGCTGCATTATTTTCAGGAAGAGAGTGAAGGTACTTGAAGTCCCATCATTCATGGCCCATCCTCCTACAAACAGCAGCAGGGTATAGAGTGGGTCATGGGGGCTCTGTGTGCCAAGTTTGGTCTTTATCAGTCATTAGATGAGGGTGGCAGTGGTGTCAGTAAGTGAGTGAAGGTACTCCAAGTCCCATCATCCAAAGTCCATCCTCTTTCAAACAGCAGCAGAATGTAGAGTGGATCATGGGGGCTCTATGTGGCAGGTTTGGTCTTGATTGATCATTAGAAGAGGGTTGCAGCAATCTTTGGAAGGGAGTGGAGGTACTTGAAGTCCCATCATCCATGGTCTGTCCTCCTCCAATCTGCACCAGGATGTAGAGTGGGTCATTGGAGCTCCATGTGCCAAGTTTAGTCTTGATTAGTCATTGGCGAGGGTCTCAGTGGTCTCAGGAAGTGAGCAAAGGTACTGCAAGTCCCATCATCCATCTCCAATTTTTTCCAAACAACACCAGGACGTAACGTGGGTCATGAGAGGTCTATGTGCCAAGTTTGGTCTTGATCCGTCATTGGATGAGGTTTGCAGAGGTCTCAGAATGTGAATGAAGGTACTGGAAGTTCCATCATCCATGGTCCACCCTTCTCCAAAACTGCAGCAGGATGTAGAGTGGGTCATGGGGGCTCTGTGTGCCAACTTTGGTCTTGATTGGTCATTAGATGAGTTTTGCAGCATCTTGGGGAGTGGAGGTACTTGAAGTCCCATCATCCATGGTCTGTCCTCCTCCAAACTGCACCAGGATGTAGAGTGGGTCATTGGAGCTCCATGTGCCAAGTTTAGTCTTGATGAGTCATTGGCGAGGGTCTCAGTGGTCTCAGGAAGTGAGTGAAGTGACTGCAAGTCCCATTATCCATTGTCAAATTCTTCCAAACCACACCAGGATGTAGAGTGGTCATGCTGGGTCTCTGTGTAAATTGTGGTCCTGATCCATCATTGTTGGCAGTTGTAATGGCCTTAGGAAGGGAGTGCAGGTATTGCAAGTCCCATCGTCCATGGTGCACCCTCCTTCAAACTGCACCTGGATGTAGAGTGCGTCATGGAGACTCAGTGTGCCAAGTTTGGTCTTTATCGGTAATTGGATGAGTGGTCTCAGGAATTTCGCAAAAGTACTGCAAGTCCCATAATCCATGGTCTATCCCCAGCCAAACACACACCAGGACGTAAAGTGGGTCATGAGAGGTCTATGTGGCAAGTTTGGTCCTGATCAGACATTGGATGAGGTTAACAGCGGTCTCAGAATGTGAGTGATGGTACTGTAAGTCCCATCATCCAAAGTCGTTCCTCCTTCAAACTGCAGCAGGATGCTGAGTGGGTCATGGGGGCTCTGTGTGCCTATTTCGGTCTGTATTGGGAGTGTTCTGACCCAGCCCCCGGCCTTTCCTTTCCTCTCTTTGTCATCTCGGAATGTTGGATTTGAGGCTGGCCAATCAGAGACCATATGCAAATTTCCTTCTCATGACTCCGTTTCTGTCATGAACTCTTTTCTCCACCAGGGGCTCCTCTTGAAGCTGGCCAATCAGTGACCATATGCAAATAGCACCGCTGCCCAGCCAATCGGAATCTTTGAACTTTCAGGCTGGCCAATCAGAGACCACAGTGGCAGCCAATCAGAAAGCGAGCACATACACCGCCACACTTTTGCCCTCCGCATACAAGTTTTGACTTTTATTATATATATAGACTAGCTTGGGGACCCGGCGCTGCCTGGGTTATTAGAGAAAGTGGGTAATGGCCATTCTGTATGCCAAGTTTGGTGTTAAACAGGATGTAAAGAAGGCCGGTATAGAAAACTTCCAAATAAATAAATAAAATAAATAGATAGGGTCACGGGGGCTCTGTGTGCCAAGTTTGGTATTGATCAGTCATTGGTTCAGGGTCGCAGTGGTTTCAGTAAGTGAGTAAAGATACTGCAAGTCCCATCATCCATGGTCCATCCCCCTTAGAACTGCATCAGGATGTAGAGTGGGCCATGAGTACTCTGTGTGCCAAGTTTGGGCCTGGTCTCTGATTTGTAGGGGCTACAATGTTCTGTGGGAAGTGAATCGGGTGAAGGTACTGCAAATCCCATCATTAGTGGCCCATCCTGCCCTGAACCGCACTGAAAGTCCCATCATCCATCGTCCCTCCTTCTCCAAACAGCATCGGGATGTAGAGTGGGTCAAGGGTGCTCTGTGTGCCAAGTTTGGTCTTGATCGGACATTAGATTAGGGTTGCAGGAGTCTTGGGAAGGGAGTGGAGGTACTTGAAGTCCTATCATCCATGGTTTGTCCTCCTCGAAAGTGCACCAGGATGTAGAGTGGGTTATGGGGACTCTGTGTGCCATATTTGGTCTTGATCAGTCATTGGCGAGGGTCTCAGTGGTCTCAGGAAGTGAGTGAAGTGACTGCAAGTCCCATCATCCATTGTCAAATTCTTCCAAACCGCACCAAGATGTAGAGTGGGTCATGCGGGCTCTCTGTGTAAATTGTCGTCCTGATCCATCATTGTTGGCAGTTGTAGTGGTCTTAGGAAGGGAGTGCAGGTATTGCAAGTCCCATCGTCCATGGTGCACCCTCCTCCAAACTGCACCAGGATGTAGAGTGTGTCATGGAGACTCAGTGTGCCAAGTTTGGTCTATCGGTAATTGGATGAGGGTTGCAGTGGTGTCAAGAATTGAGCAAAGGTACTGCAAGTCCCATAATCCATGGTCCATCCTCGTCCAAACCACTCCAGGACGTAAAGTGGGTCATGAGAGGTCTATGTGCCAAGTTTGGTCCTGATCAGTCATTGGATGAGGTTAACAGCGGTCTCAGAATGTGAGTGATGCTACTGCAAGTCCCAACATCCATGACTCATCCTCCTCCAAACTGCAGTAGGATGTAGAGTGGGTCATGGGGGCTTTGTGTGCCTAGTCTGGTCTGTATTGGTAATTTTCTGACTCAGCCCCCTCTGGCCTTTTCCTTTCCTCTCTTTGTCATCTTGGAATCTTGGAATGGAGGCTGGCCAATCAGAGACCACATGCAAATTTCCTTCTCATGTCCCCGTTTCTGTCATGAACTCTTTTCTCCACCAGGGGCTCCTATTGAAGCTGGCCAATCAGAGACCATATGCAAATAGCACCACAGCGGCAGCCAATCAGAACGCTGGCACATACTCCTCCCGCCACACTTTTGTCCTCCGCATACAAGTTTTGACTTTTATTATATACATAGATATAGATATAGATATAGATTGGGAATGAAAACCTGGATCCCCAACTTCCTTGCTCTGTGCAACACTATTCACTGCACTACACTGGCTTTTCAAGGCAAATAGCATGAAGGTCTCTCTTAGGCCCCATCCACACAGCTGTATAAAATCCACATTGAACTGGATTATATGGCAGTGTGGACTTAGATAATCCAGTTCAAAGCAGATATTGTGGATTATATGCCTTGATATTCTGGCCCTATGAGCCACATTCATAGGCAAGAATATCAGTATGCTCACTGCAGTAAAAGAACAATCTTTAAAGACGCAATTAAATTGTGAGTTTATGTTTGGGCCCAGCCTACTTGAGGGACCGTATCTCCTTATCAGCCCACTCATGCACTGATATAATCAGGAGAGGCCCTGCTTTCGGTCCCACCACCATCACAAGTGCGCTTGGTGGGAACGAGAGAGAGGGCCTTCTCAGTGGTGGCCCTGCGGCTCTGGAACTCTCTTTCTAGAGAGGTGTGATCGGCCGCCTCCTTGCTGGATTTTCGATCTCAAATTAAGATCTTCCTATGGAGCCATGCCTTCCCAGATGATTTATAATTGGTTACTACCAAATAGCGGCTGTTAATATCTACCTCTTAAATGCTTTATTGGACCTGGCAATGTGACACAGCCCAATGAAAATTGAGTCTTTTTAGGATTTTAAATATAATTTATTTTTTTTACAAATGACCTCGGTGGCCTGAGGTTTGGGAATTTTTAATGGTGTAAGTTATTAATGTATTGTTTATGATTTAGGTAATTGGGTATTTGTGTTAGTTGGTTTATTGTGTTTCTCTGAGTGTGTATTTTATGTAAATTTGTTTTTGATCCACTGTACACCACTTTGAGTCCCACCTGTGGGAAAAAAGCGGGATAAAATTGAATAAATAAATAAATAAATAATAATGTTCAAAATGATTGCAGTGCATCACATTATAAGATACGATGCTTGTTGTGCTTAATTATGTATATTGTATATTTTCAACCTGACACCACTGAAGCCACTGCTGGATAGCTCAGAATACAAGGCCATTGGGAGATAAATGAAGTTAAATAACCTTGGTGTCATTCACGGCCATGGTAATACACTGCAGTAATGATGTCAACAGAAGTCACAAAAGTCTTAGACAACAGCAGCTCATGGGGTAAAGGGGGGGGGGGGGTTCTCTTAGTGGTTTGCATAATGATGTCTTATGCTAAAATGGCATTTTTGTTATTGTTATGGTATTTAGCCTTTGCAGCTTTTAAATATGTTGGTATTTGTGGAGTTTGGTGTAGTTGGGTTTAAGTGTGTATTTGATGTATTTAAGTGCAAGTGTGTTACATGGTCAAAAAAAAAACCCCTAACAAACTTCTAATCAACTGCTGTTTGATTTCAGGGGGATGGCCATGCTACTTTGTTGCAACAAAACCAAGAAAGGGTATTGCAGCTACTTGACAACTAGCAAGATTTATTTGGCATTTACAGACTGCACCTGCAAATGCCAAATAATAGAAAAGATCTCCAGACCAAAAAAAAAGTGTTTATCTTTCAGGTCCCACAAGTCTCTTTATCACACTGCAAAGTTATCTATTCTGCCATTTTCTTCCAGATCATTTCAAGTCATTAATGTACAAAGCAGGATAAAACTCTAAAAACAGAATTTTAATTATGGCATCATTTAATTAAGTCTGATGGAAAGAAGTAAAACAGCTCTTAGTCTTAAAGCTTCAATTCCCCAAAAGTCTAACAACTTGAAAATGTTTACAGAGCTATCTAGTCTAAGGAATAATTAAAGTTCATGTAGTCTATCTTAACAGTAGCTACTTGCCATGCTTGTCAGCAGCACCCCCCTCGTAAATAGCAGATACCACTATTTTTCCAATTGGGGAATCAACGCCTCCTTCTACTGCAAGATCTAATGATCCTTCCTGTTAAAGAAAGTTAAATACA
Organism: Anolis sagrei; assembly: GCF_037176765.1. NCBI lineage: Eukaryota > Metazoa > Chordata > Lepidosauria > Squamata > Anolidae > Anolis > Anolis sagrei. The sequence goes on along the minus strand of NC_090021.1, from coordinate 248,011,301 downwards.
TAACAGATTGAACAAATTCACCTTTGTGAATTCATCGAGGATCAAAGCCTAACTAGATTAATTTTGTGAAGTGCCATGCACATTGGTGGCACTATCTAAATAACTGATCACCTTTATCCCATCAAAGGTCTTCCATACACTTTGAAAGTACATTTTCTGTTAATAATTTGGAACAGAAATTTTATTTATTTTTCATACATATTTCTAAATTATATTGCTATTAAAATAAGCAGAACAGTTTATAACAATCAAGAAAAGAAAAATAAATTGTAATAAAATCAATATGATCAACGGTGCTAATAAGATAAATAGTCTAGGATCCAACATAATTAGAACCACTAAATCCTTAAGAAATTTCTCCACTTAAAAACATCACAACTTATTTCCAATGTTTTAATAGATTGGTACTACCTAAAACTGTTTGGGCAAGATGCTTTATATATGGGCACCATGACTTAAAGGGCCTTCTTCCAGACACTATTTTGGTAAGTAGGAAGCCACAGACAAGAAGGCTAAAGTTCTCAAGTGGTTTTCCAAATGGCAAGAGGGCAAAATCAATGTATGAAAGGACCTGTCAATGAGGGATTTCTTCTGGATGGGCCCATGGCATGTTGTAACCTGAGATGAGCTTAACCTTTTATATACAAAAATAACTACCATGTTTCACTGTTTAATCATCACATTTGTATGCCTTTCTCCCCCAGAAAAAATGGAGGGGGGAGGGTTTGAGACTGTTATGTGAAGGAAAAAAATGTGCTAATATTACATACTTGAATATCTTGACATATTGTACCAATGACATCTTTACCTGCCAACTCACTCCCCTTGCAGCTATGACTGGGTTGAGTCTGAAAACACTGGGTTGAAGAGAGTGACAATACCATCTTTTGGATTTAATCCAGTGAACGCCATAGATGCAATGGGAGCAGGTGGGCAGGTGAAGCTGTCATTGGTATAGTAAGTCATGTGATGCAGAAAGCCTGAATTCTTCCCACACTAGCTACATTATAATTTGTCTGCCAGCGATACATTGGCATAGCTCACAAGGCTTGATGATTCCAAGCATACAACAATTGTACGAGGAAAGGCAAGAAACCAATTTTGGAACCCGAAAAGAGGTGGTGCGACTATTGCATTGTGGCAATTATTACATGTTAAAATGTGAGCAATATCAAGAGACCTTTTTGATCAAGGGTATGGAGATCAAGCCCTATGAGGAGCAGCTTAAAGAGCTGGGCATGTTTAGCCTGAAAAAGAGAAGGCTGAGAGGAGATATGATAGCCATGTATAAATAAGTGAGAGGAAGTCATAGTGAGGAGGAGCAAGCTTGTTTTCTGCTGCCCTGGAGACTAGGATGCGGAAGAATGGCTTCAGACTACTCTCTGCCCTGGAGTGTGGTGGAGGCTCCTTCTTTGGACAGAGAAGGCTAGATGGCCATCTGTCGGGGGTGCTTTGAATACAATTTCTCTGCTTCTTGGCAGGGGGTTGGACTGGATGACCCATGAGGTCTCTTCCAACTCTATGAATCTATGATTCTATGATTTTGAATGCCTAGACAGGTAAATGCTGGTGCTGGTGGTCAGGAGTGACTGGTGCTTTTCCCTTTCCATAGAATGACTCTTAGCTTATCCATAGATCACATCACATCACATATCACAGATCACATCAAAATCCATAATTTTGATTATGGATTATGGTCTCAATTTAAACATGAGGTTGATTTATATACAAATATGTATAGTAATCACAGTAAGAAAATGTGTAGCTAACATTGTGTTGCCATTTTATGATAAACAAAATCTGAGGCAATCATCTCACTCTCATAGTAAGGATGGCTTCCTGAAGTGGTATTACAATAGCCTTTTTAAAAGGTCTGTATTATTAATTTAAAAAATGAACAATGAGGCCAGGCCCATAGCCAGGATTTCGATTCGGGGGGGGGGGGGGGGGGCTGAGTCTGAGTGAAAGAGGGTCTAGCAAACCTTTTGTATTGTTACTCCAATACCCCCATGCATATGGGATATATTGAGCATGGTGATCAGATCATGATATGAATAGACATAGCAGTTTAAATAATGCACCAGTAAGGCCTTTTCGCGAACCACCATGAGAATTTTTTTGGGGGGGAGGCTGAAGCCCCTCAACAACCCCCCCCCCCACCGGCTACATGCCTGAATGAGGCTAATGGACATATCACACTGTCTTATAAAGAAATGTAAAGAGAGGACTCAAGGAGTCAGCAATTATTCTTATTCCATCTCAAACGTTACCTTCTTAATACGCAGAAGTCGGACATCTTTCCCCATAATCTGATCTGGTGAAAACTAGCAGAATCAAAGGAATACAAGTAAGTCATATTACACTTTTTCAATGCAAACTAAAATAAACATGCTTGTAGCTTAAAACAGAATGTGATCCAATTTACACTTAACAGGTCTTTGTGCTTATTCTGCCTTGTCCAAAAAACTGAAAATAAAAGCAGCTTCAAAGATGTAACATTTGTTAAAAATGAGGAATGACCTATATTTTAAATTTCTTCTTACCACTGAGTAGGGATCAAAATCTTCCACATATTTCTGGAAGCCCTGAAAATAAAACTGATAATGAAATACAACATACGCAGAAACAGGCTCAGATAAGATGAAAGAAAAGAAGTGAAATGAAGATGCTTAAAGTTAACTCAACTTCCTCCTGACAGTCAGAAGACATTTAAAGTATTTATATTTGCTCTACCATTTGGGATGCAAGAGTCAAACTTATAGTGGAGAAATTTACCAAATTCAAAAACAGTTTGAGTGACATTTGATCTAGTGGGATGAAGTAAAATGCAAGCAAGGAAATTGTGAACAATGCAGAACTGTGCCAGTATAATAAGACCAAATCAAAACAGATGAAGGGAAATTGAGATGGAGCAGGAGTAATGGCAGCCACAAGGAACAAAGCAAAACAATTCTTATAACGTCGAAGGCTTTCATGGCTGGAATCACTAGGTTCTTGTAGGTTTTTTCGGGCTATAGGGCCATGTTCTAGAGGCATTTCTCCTGACGTTTTGCCATAGATGCAGGCGAAACGTCAGGAGAAATGCCTCTAGAACATGGCCCTATAGCCCGAAAAAAACCTACAAGAACCTAATTCTTATAAAGCATTTATTTCATACATTAGTTTGCATCTGTCCCATGCAAACATATTGAATCCCCCTCTTAAAATTAATCTCACTTCACTTTGTGCCACATAGACTTTACCACTGAAATAACAGAATAAGACTATTTTGCAAGGACTTCATCTGGTGCATCACTGGCTACAATCTCTGTATCTGCTTCAGAAATGCCTTATGATAGACACCTGACATAGGTATTCCATGCACCTTAATGGACTTATCTACTTGCATCACTGATGTCTTTGCAATAACAATTGGAAAAGTTCAGTACTTGGAAAAGTTACTTTTTGGAGCATAATTTCTAGAATTCTAAAGTGAGACTCCTCCAGCTTAGCTAGAAGATTCTGGAAACCATAACAGAACAAAATAGTTGTTTGATTAATTTTCATTTTATAACAGTTGTTCCTGGTCCATCCTACTTTAACCTATTTTTGACTGGCAGGGTTCTCAATTCCTGGTTTCACAGGTTTTATATTTCAGCAATAACTGTGATCATGAAACCTTTATAATTTGCGGGCAGCACAACATGACATACTATGCTAATTTTATGTCTGTAAAAAAGGCTAAAACAAAGTGCAGTTATTTCATACTAAAAGGAAAGATCTTGACCAAATCCAAAGAGTTGTACTTTGAGTAGAGCTACTAATCCTTTGTGTGATTTAAGGCAAATCACTTGATCTTTCTTAAATCTGAGGTCAACTTCATAACAAGCAGATGTTATCCCTGAAGAATATTTTCCTGGGAAATTTTGTTTTAGGAAATAATGAAGATAATATATTTAAATAAGTACTGAATCCTGTAAGTAAACAATGACCATTCTAAAATTAACATGTTTAAGTGTCTTTAATGTTCCCAGAAAAAACAGAACCAACACTAAGCTATAAATCACAACTTTATAGTGAACTTGTGGTCTGACAAAGGAATGCTCATAACATGATCTTTGCATATTCCAGATCTTACATGATCAGTCTTATGGGGGCATGTGTGGGTATACTTCTAATGAGAGCATCTTAGCAGCTAAAATAGTGCCAAGTATTGATTTTTAAAAATTATATTCTTCTTTACACTACATTAATCTCATAATAAAACAATTTCAGGAAAAAACACCATTAAGTAATATACTATATAGGCAGTTCAATGCTTCTTCAAAATCTTCTTATGTAAAACTTATGTAAACTTTTAGTTCTTTGTAAACTTTAGGCTCTACACACACAAATCTGGGGCCTGTCCCTGAACAATGGCAACAGGGGATGGAGTTTAAATGGTTCAGTTGGGCCAAAACCAGTTTAGCCTTGCTGTACTGTTGGTCATTCACATCGCCTTGGTAGTTTGTCAGAGAATTCTTGACAGTCACTGAATGCTTTAACAGACAGCAGCAAAGATGCCCGCACGAATGAAAGAGAAGGAGTGGAGATTGCCTCTTTCTTTTCCATGGCTGCTTTCAGCATCTTTGCTGATGTCAAAAAGGGCACTGGTGATGGCTGGGAGTTCTCCAGAGCTCTGTGGCAGCTGCTGCAGTGACAAAAATAATACAACTCTGATCTGTCTACTATTCATTCCTTATGCCACGGAGCACAAAGAAAAGGAGATGGCAGTGTGGGTCATGTGAACTGGTTAGAATCAGTCCAGCTGTCCATACTAATCTCAGTGTGATCAAATGCTCCAAAGCTCATCAAAATTCTGGATCATGTGTTATAAAACCAGGTTAACCCATTTTATCCCACATTACAGACTTGATGTGTCTAGATGATATCTGGATCTTCAGGAATAACTTCTGGCCAAAATTGAGGTATAGGGTCAGTTTAGACAACCTTTTGTTAGAAATGCATAATATCCTGATTTTTCTTCTGCATGGGTTGGGATAAATTAGATATTCAAAAATATGACAATACAGTAGAGTCTCGCTTATTCCATATAAATAGGACGACAGAATGTTAGATAAGTGAAAATGCTGGATAATAAGGAGGGATTAAGGAAAAGCCTCTTAAACATCAAATTACGTTATGATTTTACAAATTAGGCACCAAAACATCATGTTTTACAACAAATTGACAGAAAATGCAGTTCAATACATGGTAATGTTATGTAGTAATTACTGTATTTACAAATTTAGCACCAGAACATGGTAATGTATTGAAACAGCTGTGGATCCAGGAGGGAGGCAGACTGTGTTGGATAATACAGAACGTTGGATGAGCAAAGGTTGGATAAGTGAGACTCTACTATATGTTTATTTGTTAAACAGTAATGAAATGCTAGACGTAGGGATTTTAAATTTGTGTAATACATTTAGCAAAACAAGAACACAAAATAGCAAAACAAAATAACTCTCCTGATAAGTCCATTAAATCTATATATTTTGCAGACAGCTGATGTTTGTACTCCCTGCATGGGATGGGATGTCCCAAGTATTTTCGGGCACTGTTAAATGTAAATTTTATAGACAGATGAAGGGTGCAACAGAGGCAGAAATAGGCCCTTGAAGGTCAGGAAGATCTATGCATATAAGCATCAAACAAGGCCGTTCTCAGCCAGCCCTTTTCACAAAGCATCAAACAGGAGTCTTGCTTTTGTGAGTGGCACCACATGATTCTTTGTGAGATTTTGGGACTAAATCAATAAATTGGAAATCTTTCAAAAGCACAGCCTAAATATAGCACTCTTTGACAATATGTTTAAAGTATTAGACAGAAAATCTACCTTAAGTAAAACCCAGGATGTCAATAATGGTTTCTGATAGCAGCGACACTAAAAAGGTTGTGATAGGCAGGTATGGAATAAATCAATAATCTGTTTTTTAATATCAGATTATTAGATTATTTTCTGGTGTTCATAAGAGTTTGCTAACAGGATTGCATGCAATCACAAAAGGACTATAAAGCCGATGTTTAAAATGTTTTATTGTATTATTGTTCCAACTCAATACAGAGAAAAAAGAAAAGAGAATTTTGGTATACACACAACACAAAGCAACACACAACTGAAATGCAAAACACCATGCAAAGAAGAAATAAAACTTTATTTTACTTGTTTTTTGTTAGTTTTAAATGATGAATTGTAAACCACCATTCTTTTAAACATTTCATGAGGCTGGAAGAAAAGGAGAAACAAATTGCCAAACAAGCCATTAGTTTCAATGTAAACACACAAACATAAATGACCATCAACCTCATACATTCCTTTTATATGTCCAAAGTTAATTAGAGTCAATGGAAATACTAATCCCCATGATTCTCTAAATTTCTTCATGGTTAATGGTACTGAGTACGATTGAAAACATTAAGGGCATTTGAATGAAATTGTCCTATACAGGGGCGGAAAGAGTATCTCTATTATTTATTTCCCAGTTAAAAATGGCTTTCCAGACCACCCAGAATAGAACAGAACTGTAAAATGTCTGCAGTTTTCTTAACGTATTTAAATATCCCATAGTATTCCAGATGTTTTACACAGAGAAAGATACGGCTTTTTCTCATAAAAATACCTTTTGTATGCAGAAAATGTGTTTCCTAACAGAAAACTATTTTTGTTATTTTTTGCACTGTGAAAAGCCATTTGATTTTCTGCACTGTAAAATTATCCAGAACACTTCAGGTTTCTTGAAAACAGGGATAACACCGAGCAAGAATGTTTATTTTCTTACACAGCAGGAGGAAAACTATAGTACATGTATGTGGGACTTGTACGTGGGACTTGTATGTTGGGGCAAAAAAATGATTTCTATCTCTACCTAGAAATGTAGCTATGATGGATTGGAAATCTCCTGGCATATGCCCCTTCCACACAGTTGAATAAAATCCCACATTATCTGCTGCAAACTGGAATATATGGCAGTGTGGACTCAGATAACCCAGTTCAAAGCAGCTATTGTGGGATTTGCTGCTTTGTTATTCTGGGATATAGAGCTGTGTGAAAGGGCCCTTAGTTAACTTTGTGAGATGCTGGGTATTTTGAATTTCAGGCACATTTAAGATATGTCTAAGTATCTGGATGTCACAGAAAGTTTCTACACTGCCATTTAATCCAGTTTAAAGAAGATAATCTGGATTCAGACACTGGATTATATGGCATCGTAGAAGGGGCCATAGTTTTAGGACAACACTCAACAATTAAGGGCTCTTCCACACAGCTATATAACCCAGAATATCAAGGCAGATAATCCACAATATTTGCTTTGAACTGGGTGAACTGGGTGATCTGAGTCCTCATAGCTATATATTCCAGTTCAAAGCAGAAAATGTGAGATTTTATTCAGCTGTGTGGAAGGAGCCTGGGTTATTTGAGTCCACTGTGCCATATAATCCAGTTCAATGTGGATTTTATACAGCTGTGTGGAAGGGGCCTGTGTCTTCTCAAGCAGAGAGGCATTCTACATTTTCCTCTCCATTGCCTTTTCTGGAATACATAGAAAATAAACGAGATACATAGAATACATAGAAAATAAACGAGACAGCTTTAGTCTAAACAGGGCTTTAGAGGCACTGCTAGTAGATTCCTCCTATAAATTAGATGAGCAAAAATTACTTTATTTCTCTCAAAAGTATTTAAAAAGTAAAAGACTACGAAGTTAAACAACCCAATAGCACACAAGATTGAAGCCTGTGGCATTATCATGACTTTGGAAGATATGTGCTCATGCATAATGATGTGTTGTTGTTTTTTTACATTTTGTGTATTATGTTTTTGTCCTACTTTTCTCACAGTGTAAATATTTCTTCCGCCTCCTTTGTTTTGATGGAGTAACCTTTTGAGACAGTCCAGGTTGAGAAGTTATGACTCAACCAAAGTGATTTTATGGCTGAGGACTTGAACCTAGATATCTCTAATCCAGTATATTTCACCAGAGCATAATGTTAGCTTTAATAAGCAGCACAAGACGTTTTCAGAAAGACAGCATTCTCTGCAAGCTCTCTAGCTGATAAGTAAGTGATACTCTAATTGATTTGTTTATAAGAAAGGCAAAACCATGTGACTTACTGTAACCAAAATAAAAAAGTGCTAAATGTGCTAATCTTGGCAAGACTATCAATCTGTACAAAATCTCACTTACATTGCTATGCTCCTTATCATTAACTAAATGAAAAAGAAACCCCCATGGGCTTCCGCTGAAAGGTAGAGACTCCTGTCTGATGAGTGGAATGACTTCTATTTCTCTTTGGCTTTACAGAAATCAGGATCAGTTTCAAAACAGGTTTTGTTTCTTAAAGAAACAGTTAAGTTTTGGTTCTGCTGGTTTTATGTTCAACACAATTGTTAAAGCAGGTGACAGATTTAAAACTCATTTTTAAATTACATAAGAGATTTCATTAAAGAGTAATTATGCCCAAAATATATGGAAACTGTAGTTCCTATAATTCATTTTCAGAGTCAAATATCTACATGAACTTACAAAAAACCAAGAGATAATGCAGCAACCTGTTCCATATCATATAAAACCTTGAGGGTCTATCGTTATGATGTTATCATCAATACTATTTAAAAATATTATGTGTCCCACCTATCATGCCATAATTAGTCCTTCGTCTTATCTGAAATGATTGCTTCTAATCCTTATAAACATATTTTCTACTGTGTTGGGATAGACTACTCAATCTTAATCATAGCTGCCAAATTCACTGGGAGTTATTCCCAGATAATTCGGTTTAGGATTGCAGCCTCAGTAAAATGTATGCTCAGCAAAGCCTTCCACAAACTGATGACCTGGACATGGGTTGGGATACAATTCCCATTCTCCTCAGCTATCATGGGCATGTTGAAATGGTGGGAAGGTAGTTCGGCACCTCTGGAGAGCACCCATTATTAATGTTAGTAATTTATCTGATATTTCTTAGCTCCACAGATGCATTCTGTCCTAATTAGTCTATGGTCTGATTGAATCCACCTTTTCAAATGTGCTCCAGAAAAGGAATAGGAAATGGATGCAATAACATGAAGGGCTTTTATATGGAGACACTGTCTTTTCTTGACCAGTTCTATAGAGCTTTATGTACTCTATCCACATTATGGAGAAAGATCAAAATTCTGTGTCATGTTCTATGACATCAAAATCAAATTCTGTATTCTGTACAACTCATACAAAGAAAGCAAATAAATATGTTTTTGACTGTTATTATTAATTTGGTCCACATTTCAAATATTTCTCATAATCACTTCTATATCCAGAACTTATGGAAAGGAGGAAGTCTCTAAAGAGGTCATGGAAATCCCACAAGTGACAAATATGATGTCACTAGGCTTTAGGGATTCACCAGGGATCATGCATACAGGTTTATGTTGCTGCCAGAAGACAGGTGAATAATAGCAAACCTTAGCTGTGCTAAAATGAAGGAGCTGAAAGCTTTCACATATTTCGATAACAAATACTTTAGAATACCTGTGACATGTTTTGCATGCTTTCTGAGTGAGAACACAAAAGCAAAAGTAGAGACTAACAGTGAGCAGAACGCTTGACGTATCACATCCAACACACACCATTGGCATGCATAATAAGCTAGCAAGAGCTTACCAGAGCTTCAGATTTGATTGCTGGTCTGGCCATGATATTATGGTCAGGATGCAGCATGACTGGTTTGGAGACTATAGGTACAGTTGGGCGACGCTGGGCAGGAGGGCTGGGAGAAAATTGCTACGGAGTTCAATTTAAGAGTATTATAGGGGGAAAACACCTTAGGATGCTTCATGCAGAGCCAATATCCTAAATGACATTCATATTCTTAAAATCTGTCATTCAGACTCTTAAAAATTATCACAATGAACACAAAGCTAGTATTAAGCAGGTACAATTCTTCATGCCATATTTCCCATATTAAACAATACATTTTCTAGCAACTTACTGATGACAACAGTCTCAAAATTATATAACTAAGCCTGAAACTGGACTGAAATGGATTTAAGGCTCTCTTCATGTGGGGCATTTTGCCCCATTTTGCCACTTTTATTTATGGCAAGGATGGGGCCTGTCGTGTGCCTTCACACAATGCACGGCAGGCCCCACCCACATACTTCTCAAAGTGGAAGGGAAGCGCTGAAAGGTGCTTTCTCCTCCACTATGGGGAGAAAAGTATAATTTTCCTCTCCTTTTTGCCATATGATGGCAGAAAAGGCGGTGGGGCAACACGCATTGTTGCCCTTTCTGACATCTGATGGGAACAGGGTGCCAACGCACTCTGTTCTGACCGCACTGTGTGATGGAGGAAGGAGGGAGGGCATGCAAGGTGCCACAAGCAGCCCTGTGTGCCTTCCTTTTTGTAGAGCAATAGCACAGTGTGATAGGGCTGTGCAAAGAGGTTGACAATTCAGTTCATCCATAAATATCAAGGGTTGTGAGGCTACAATGCACTCTAGAACTCAAGTTAAAAAAAGGGATATTGGAGATTGGACAATACAGTAGTCTTGGGGGTGGCTGTTTTCAATAAAGAGCTCACTAGAGATTTTAAAGGCAGGACACAATTCTACTTCCTTTACTCATTTAGCCAGTGTCCACTGGCCATTCTCTACTTTCTTTATGCATTTAATCAGAGTCCTTTTGGCCATGTTTGTAAGCAGATAAGGGTTCTAGCAAGTCTGAGGTGGTTATCGTGTCTCCAAAAATTCTGCCCACAACCTCAGGCTGCAGAAATTGAATCATGTCCAGTAACACAGGACAACAGGACATAAGGGGACATTCACTGCATCAGTATCAGCCACAGTATCCAGTTTTGTTTGCAAAATGTCACACCAGGTTTTAATAGCAGGCTGTCAAGTGGCCTGCTATATCCTCTTTTGGAGAAAAGTGTAGAAGGTAACTTGAGATGTGCAGTTAAAACAGTGGCAGAGAAGTAAAATTCATTTGCTATATACCACATAGGGGTGAAACGGGCCTTAATTTATCTTGGGTTGGACTTGTTTTTTCACTTGCTATCAATACTTTAGTTTCCACCCCACTCATTTCCTCATGGCCAACTCCCCTATAAACCAGGAAGCTTGCTTGGCTGCTCTCTATGGGTGGTGATGCCAAGAGTGATTGTGTCCACTGTCATATCCATTTCTTTATTTTAATGTCCAACCAGGACTTTGGCAGATTAAATTACCAAGCAAGAACAAAATTCCTAAGATAATGACAAATCCATTTGGACCCACCAGTCTTTTGGGGCTGTGTATCTTAATTGCCCCATCACTGCAAAGGCTCCAAGAGTAAATCTAAACCCCACTAGGTAGCAATGTGCTCATGACTATGAAACATTTCTCCATTTTGTAATCACCTTCAGCCCGCCCAGCACTCAAAAGCATGTCTACAGTATAGTCTACAGCAGGCATCCTCAAACTGTGGCCCTCCAGCCTTTTGGGCCTCCAACTCCCAGAAGCCCTAATGAGCTTGTTCAATTGTCAGGAATTCTGGGAGTTGAAGGCTCAAACAGCTGGAGGGCCACAGTTTGAGGATGCCTGGTCTACAGGAGAGCATGGAAGAGCTCCCTCTATCAGCTCCAGCTCCTCATGCGGAGACAAGAGAGAAGCCTCCCACAAGGATGATAAAACACCAAAGCATCCAGGTGTCCCCTGGGCAACATCCTTGCCGACGGCCAATTCTCTCACACCAGAAGCGACTTGCAGTTTCTCAAGTCGCTCCTGACATGACAAAAAAAAAGCATGGGTGGAGCCAGATACCAATTGGAACAAACCCACGGTCATCACAGAGGAGATGAAGCCCTGACATGTGTCTCACATAATGGCCCCAGTAAGAATGCTGAAATTTTAGCACCTGAAACCAAAGGGACTCTAGCACAACTTCCAAGACTAGTTCTGCCAGCAAAGAGAACGAGACTGTAGAACAGCAGAATTCCTATTCTGTTCGAGACACCTGTTCTCAAACACATACAAATGTAAAAAATAAACCCTTTAGTGCTGCTCTAAAGCAAGTATTTTTAAAATACATGTTGAACTTGAAACTGAGTTAAAGACATTAGAATTAGAAATTATTATGTAAAATCAAGCTCCCTTTACTACTCTTAACCATAACCACCAAGGGATAGCTTTCACAGTTAAATTTCTTATCAGAACTAACACTGCGGCATGTCTCTGCCCCTGTAATAGCTTCAACCCTTTTGACTAGAAATACTTTGAACTATCTCAGATTCCTTTTGCCCATTCCATTGCTTTTCTTATGGCATGGATATTACACTGTCTTGGTGAGCAGTTGTGAGCTAAATGTTATGCAAGGCGGGTAGATGAAGGACTTAAATAGGGTTTTTGTGATTTTAAAAGCTGCTGGACTAGAAGATCATATTGTTAGATGAGTGCCCTTACTCTGCTAGTGTGAAGAGGAATGGCATTTTATTATTTTAACAATGACATACAAGCTTTTAAAATGGTAGACATCTGGGGAGACTACTTGAGCTGTGTGTCACTAACTACATCACTAAAATCCTTATATTAGAACCCCATGACTTTATCCATATGAAGACAATACATCTACGTCCCATCTCGAAGCTTAAGATCTTCTGGGGAGGCCCTGCTCTCGACCCCGCCACTGTCACAAGCGAGGCTGGCAGGGATGAGGAGCAGGGCCTTCTCAGTGGTGGCCCCCCACCTGTGGAACTCACTCCCCAGGGAGATTAGATCGTCATCTTCCCTTTTGGCGTTTAGAAAAAAACTGAAGACCTGGATCTGGGATCAAGCCTTTGGTCATTCTGACAGCTAAGTGAAGGAGCTGATGATAGACAAGGACAAATGGAATGGAATGGATATAAGGACTCTGAACCCTGAGCATGAGACTGTTTTATTATTTTTATTATGTACTGATGTTTTTAATTAATTGTTGAATTGTTTGTATTTGTATTGCTTGTGATTTGTCTTGGGCATCTAATTGTGCCCCCACTGTAAGCCGCCCTGAGTCCCCCCCCCCCCCCCGGGTTGAGAAGGGCGGGGTATAAGTAAATGAAATAAAATAAATAAATATATAAATAAATACAGTGTGGAATGAGATGCTCAGAGTTTGAACAAGTATTTGTGTAACGAAGTAGTAATGAAGGTTTAATTTATAATATCTGTGTAGTAATGACAACTGCCTAAACAAAAATCTGACTGCTATTCCAAGCTAGAATAGATTCAGTAAATTAATTGAAATTACATAAGGACTGACTTACCAAGTTCCTACAGATTCAAATATGCTCTAATTAAGATTGGCACATTCATTTTGGCCTATAAATCCTTTCTTATTAGAGTTGAATTGTCTTATAATTTTCCCCCTGCTAGTTTCATAATGGAAGATTATAATATATAACAACATGCATTATATAAATAAATATTTTATATACTAAAATACACGTGACATACCAATGAGCTGCCTGATGTAGATGATATTTTGCTGACCTGAGATGTATTTCTTGCAACCTAAATGACAATACATTCCATGCTGGTTATGATAGTCAATAATTATATTCTGGAGAACTATCTAATGCACATAGGTCAAATGCCTATTAGGTGGTTAAGCTATTTTAATTATTAATGGTTATATACTGTATATAATCTAAGATGTTATTTAAAATAACATTCTGAGTCGTTGTGTGTCTTAAAGTCATTTCCAATTTATGGTGGCCCAAAAGCAATCCTATCACAGAGCTTTCTGGAGCTGAGAGTGCGTGACTTGCCAAGGGTCACCCAATGGGTTTTCATGGCTGAGTGGGGATTTGAACCCTGGACTTCAGAGTTATAGCTCAGCACTCAAACCACTATGCTATGCTGGTTATCCCAGAGTGACTTAAAATAAACAAATTAATTAAAAATATCATACTTTTGTATTGAGAAAGAACTAGCTTTAAAATCCTTGTCAACAAAAATGGAAAAAAGGGAAATTCATTTTTTCAACAATAAGAAACCAAAGTTGCAGTTGGATGGTCTTGGACAGCTTGTAGGAGCAGTCCAGATGTTTTACACTGTGAGTAACACAGACCACTCACTAAGAAAATTGCTATTGCATGATAGAGCAGATTTACTGGTAGGAAACATGCCACTAAGAAAACTGGCATTATCATCTCTGAGTATTCCTTGTCTAAGAAAACCCCATGAAATGCATGGAGTTATTATAAATCAACTTGAAGGCACATAAACAGACACAGACGTGAAGCAAACAAAGAGCCAGTGCCTGGTTTTCAACTGCCATGCGCATTTGATAAAGTTGCTTTTTTGTGGATAAAAGAGTTTAACCAGGAAAAAAATCCCACATGCTCAATAAAATAATATGATCTATTTCCATGCAGCACAAAAATATTTTACATAGTATGCAAATGCACACACCAGAAAAAGAAAGTAAAGACTTGGTAAACTATAACTATGAATTTCTCTTTTAATTTGGAGATCGGGAGAATGCAAAAATAAAATATCAAGCAAAATAGAATATACATTTTTCCTTTTGATAATTTCAAGCAACAGCACATGCAAAATATATGCCAATCCAGATTGTACCTTTGGACTGGATAAGTAGGACTGCTGATCACTGGTCTGAGAACCAATGGGAGCAAAACTCCTTCCTTTGTAATTTTTCACTTCCCAGTCAGGTACTGACTCTGCTGGCAAAGCAGTCTGATAGCTGTGGCTGCTTATTCTTTCTTCCAAATGAGTGGGCAATGGATGGAAAGTCAGAGGGGGAGGAGGGTATGATGGAGGAGAAGGGGGTGGTGACAGAGGAGGTGGTGGGACATGTCCCCAAGAAGAAGATGATGATGGTGATGTTGCCCAATTAGCTGCAGAGGACACTGGAGCTGGTCCTCGAACAGCTGGGACATTTGGTCCAGAAAGTGGATAAGCCACCGATGATACGGGTGCTATGTGGGGCAAAGGATGTGGTGGAAGCGGTGCTGGACGCTTTGGAGGCTTGCCAACATCATCTAAGTTGATATCATCAAGGTCAGTGGTGTGAAGTTGCAAGCCACCAGCAAACCTCTGTACAGATGTAGCAGGAGGAGAAACAGAAGGACGTACACCTGTTGTCTAATATAACAATAGAGATCAATTTTAAAGTAGATCCTGCTTTTGAATTTTTGAATGTTTGAGTAGATTCTCACTAAAGTGAACCACACAATGTCACAGACAGCTAGAAAACCCTATATATTGAATATCTTTTGCATAACTTAACTATCTCAAGCTGGCATTCATATTAGAAGAACCAAATAAACATGAAAAGGAAAAATCGCATAACCTATAACAGAGAAAAGTCATTTTAAGCAGCTAATTGTAATCTGCAGAAACAAGATGAAAACAAATAGCTAGATTTGCAACCAGAATTTCTGGTATGATCAATATTGCTCAGGACTTCATAATATTTCTTTAAGCAAATATTAAAGCAATATATAGTTTTCATTTACTTAATTCAGGGAAACATGCAGGGAGCTTCTGCTAGCTCGGATGTTTTAATTGTTCTCATTGATTCCCCCCATTTTCTTAAAAGTACATCTAAGTATTACCTATGTGAATTCGATTACAATAAAAGTAGGAGAACCAAAGAGGATACTGTTAACTTATCAAAGGCCTTCCTATATGGATACACATTATAAATATCACAGAAGGTAGATCACAGCATTATTTTACCTCGGGAGAATCATTCTCCACAGAGGAGATTTGTTCTAAACGTGTCTGACAAAGCTTTTCCACCCAATGTTGAATCTTTTCCGATTCCTCTAAATCTTCTCGTTCAGTTTCAGATACCTAAGTCATATCACAGTTGCAGAATAAATGGAAGAGTACAGTTATACACACAAAATTAAAGAAGCCACTGTTTAAAAATGTTCAAAAAATCCGATATTGTCAAGAAGATCAACTTCTTTGAACTGTGGACATGGAGCTACCATGGTTTACCAAAACGACCAGTGAATGAGTCCAATGCAAACCAAGCTTGAACTCACATTAGAAGTAAAGATGACTAAAGATGACTATTCTGCTTTTGACATAACCATGAAATGATATGACTCATTATAAAAGACTATAATGCTCATTAAGGTAGTAGGAAAATAGAGAAAATATGTTAGAGGTGTGTTGACTCAATCTACTAAACCATGGTCTGAGTTTGAAAGGCCCAGTAGAGCTGTTGATAACCAAGACTCTTGGAGGTCTCCCATTTAAAGGTTGAGCTTCAAATGGCAATAAGTTTATATCTCAAAGAAAAAGCACAATCTTAGCATATATCCCTGTCATTATAATCTCAAATGCAAACATTTTTTGAACCAGAAAGCAAACTTAAGTCCAGTTGCCTTTTGATGAATATTCTCACATGAAATTTTTGGGGAATGTTCCATTAACCCCACTAACAAGAGTTTGGGCCCTTCCACACAGTCCTATATCCCAGAATATCAAGACAGAGAATTCTACAATATCTGCTTTGAACTGGGTTATCTGAGTCCACACTGTGATATATTCCAGTTCAAAGCAGATAATGTGGGTTTTTCTGCCTTGATATTCTGGGATATAGGGCTGTGTGGAAGGGCCCTTACTTTAACTGCTTTGCAGAAATCAAGTGAGTTAACATTTCTTAATTAAAAAACTCTGAAATGTCTGTTTTGGGATACTATCACATTGTCAACAGTTCAGATTATCTTAATCTAAAATATAAAATAAATGAATTAGGTTGACAGGGATAAAATAAATTAAGGCTCCAATCTCTAAAGAACTGGAAACAAAACCAAAAACTTCAAGATTTGTTTAAAATCTGTTGAGAATCTTAAAAGCATTGTAGTATCCAACTTAGAGGTTATAGTTGTTCTAGTAATATATTTTATGACTAACCAATTAGCTTTGCCTTGAAGTATGTTAAAAGGAAAACAGCAAAATGAACAAAACAGCTTGCATTCACACATATATTAATTTTGCCAGTCAGATGACTCTAAAGGCCACGAAGTTTCACAATCATGCACTTTGTGTTTGTACACATAACATAAACTGCCATTAACATAAGATAACACAGTTTTGTTTGTAGTACTGCATTACAAATCAAACACAGATTGCCAATATAGGGCTTTCAGACTGGAAGGACTGTTTTGCAATCCACTTAGATTCTTTTATATTCAAACGTCATGGGAAAATTTGAAATTTGAATATATTAACATCTATTTGCATGTGCACATTCCCAAATGGTATTCATATTTAATTTCTTTCCTCCACGGGGAAAAAAAGTGAGGATAGAGGCATCCAAAAGAGCAGAAACTACACACTGAGTTACAGATGACACAGACCATACCTCTTGCACAAGTCGGTTGATTTTCAGCTGTTTTTCTCTTTCCAACTTCTCTTCTTTTTCCTTGAGAAGTTTTAGTTCAAACTCCAGTTGCATTTTGCTCTTTTTCTGTTCACTGAGGCTGTCATTTTTGGATTTCTTTCTGTCTTTCCCTTTCTGGATGATTTATTATGATTATTGCATATTTGAACACGTGTGTACACTCACTTTACAGAGACTGCTGCCCCTGTAAAGTTTAACTCCTCTGAGACTATTAATACATGAGCACTTGCTTTAGAAAACTGTAGCAGTGGATACCCACATGTAACCATGACATGTGTTTGCTGGGGTATGGCATGAATAAGGAACAACTTCGTAATAAATGTCATTAACCTTATTAAGAGAGCCAGATATATCAGAGAAAAGTTGTTGGACCTCTTTGATACACATAAACATATGTCAGGGAATATCTTAAAAGTCACTACAATCCATTTTCTTTGAGGCTGAGATCACTGATAAATCCAGATCAAGGGGAAATTCTGAACCATAGGTTTCCAATGATGAAAAGGACAAATTTATTCTTATTTACTTCCATTGTATACTTGTGTATGTACCTTACTAGATTGTTCTTAGAAGAATGGAAATATATTTTTCACAACAATCTAGCATAGAATATAAATGTGTTAAACGTAGATTTACTTGAAAACATCACCATTAGTAAAACAATACCATAATGCCTGGTCTCTACAACTGAAATGCCAGTTTAGAACATTGCTCTTACACAATGGGTGCTCATATATGTAGTCACACTAATATTTTCATTTGCAAGAAAAGAATTTTGTATTTCATACATTCAAATTCAATGCAGAATAAAAAAGCAAGCAACTGCAATGGGAAAAAACACCCCTATTTCAATCCACACTGGAAAACTAAGTTGTTTCTTTGGAATTTCATTAAGCTACTAAAACACTGATGTTTCAGAAAAAAAGAGATGTTAGTGGGCTTTAGAAGATTGTATGTTTTAAAATAGATTGGTTCCTTAGGATCACCTGCTTTTACACAAGAGAAAAATGTTTGCTTCTGATGTACAAACAAAATTGCTTCAAGGCTACTGGATTAAGGCTAAGAAGACAGTATGTTTTCCAGACAAAAGGCCTTGTGAGTGACTGTAGCCATTGTAAGCAAACTGTAAATGTCATTGTTATCCACTGCAGGTATAAGCAAAGCAAAGGCTCAAGATAGCAGCTTAAGGAAAATCCAAGACTGAAGAAAACAAGGTAGAAGATCATTTAGGGAAGAAAAAAAACTAGATCAACTGAGTAAAGGTAGGGATGGTAAATGCAGCTCCTGTAGATAATCAAGTAGCTTGGTAAGCCCATTTCACAAATCTCACTGTGCTGACTGGAGTCAGATATGGTACCAATTATTTGAAGAAGCACCTCTGTTCTTATCAGCCTGTCCAGGGACTAAGATCATCAGAGGTCTTTCTCTGCAGACTTTCTGTAAGGGACATATACCATTCCGTATGGAAGTGAGAAAACTTCTTTAGTATGGAATCCCTATTTCAGAACATGGTCCTTACATTCCCATAGGAGGCTTGCCAGTTGCAAGTAATACACTTGTTTTGGTAGCAGGTGCCAAAAGGAGCAGGGATTTGGAGAAGTGAGGGAGACAACAGTGCAAACTACTTTTGGATCTAAGACACTGTGACTTGTAAATAGAGCTCAACATGTAGATGTGGATTTTATTAGAGTGGTGGGAATCCAAGACTGAGGAAAACAAGGTAGAAGATCATTTAGGGAAAACAAACACTGCATTAAAATGCCCTTGTCACAGCAATCTTTCTTTACACTTCATCACACTCTGCAATCTTTGTACCTTGCGAATTGTGGGAAATTTTCCTTCATACCGATAAAACCATCCAAAATCTATAAATATACAAAGGTCAGAAACATGATGGAGAACAATACTTTACAGATATATACATCTGCATAGTTCCACGTTTAATACCAGTGATAAGAGGCATCCATTAATGGGCTCAGACCTTGCATATCATGCAGTACATCTTGCTACATTGAAGCCTGAACTATTTATGCTTAACAGGCAGATAATACAGTTGTTGTACCTGTTGACATATGAATACAACAATTTTGGCACAATTTTACCAACCAGGATCATTACAATGCAAGACCTCAGAAGCAGCTCCAAAGCTTCATAATTCATATATAGAGAGAAAGGATCAGAGCTGACCCTCAGTTTGGGAACAGGGAACCACACACATATATAAGATTATATGCTTGATCATACTGAGGTATAAATATTTGATAGTATTCCTGTACCTTTGTATTTTGTGAAATGAATAATAATAATAATAATAATAATAATAATGAGCTATGTACTCCCAGCTCAGCAGTGGTGTCACCGAGGTTGTTGTGGAAACTCCTGTTGTCACCCCATAGACATTTTCCAGCTAGGAGTGGAAAGGAGAATCCATCCTCTGTGTAGATTAATCTTCTGGCCATCCCGATCTACCCACATGACTTAGCACCACACAAAGGCACCAAATTCAGATGGGAGATTGCACATTTGTCATTTTCGTGTCCTCCCTTCTAATAGTGCCACCCAGTGCGGTTGGCACTGCCTCTCTGCACTTCTCTAGTGATGCCATTGCAACTCAGACTGATCCAAGCATATACTCAGTACTTTTGGAAAAACAAAAGCAAAACATTATCTGAAATTGATTTTGAAACATTAAATCATTTATTCAGAATTCAAAGAAACCTTGTTAGTGTCAAATATTAGCATATTCAGTGATTATTTCATCACATACTAAATTTCTGTCCTTAATTTGATTTTACATAAATCAAAATACAGGATGTTTCAAAAGTGTTCATACATAGGAAAAAAACCTGCAGAATGCTGCTGTCAACATGTAGAGACTGTTTTGTAAATTTTTGTAATGCTTATTTTGTTAATAAAGGTACATTTAGTTACAATTTCCCATTTCCCCTATGTATGTCAACTTTTGGAACACTCTGTATATTAAGGAGAGAAAAATATATTGTATAAGTAGATATATAGCTGACTGCACAGTCTATATATTGCAGACCTCTTCAAGAATATATCTGCACTGGATACAATGGGATTAATGTAACCGAATTAAACTTCTGCTGGTTCTAGATGAGCATCATAATGCGACTTTATGTTCTCCTTTCCATAATGTATCTTATTGTGCTACTTTCCATATTGCATCCTATAATTACCATATTTACATATATAATTTGCTAGGTAATATTCAAGAAGAAGAGCAAAGTTCAGAGGTTAGCTATGTTCCTGCTTGTGCATTATTCCAGGGAATTAATCCAGCAAAGTGAACTGTGAAGACAACCTGAATTCTTCAGCATCCTCAGCCTGTTTCCAAGAGCAAAATGAGCCAATCCCTGATAACTGTTCTGATTTCCAATACTAAAAACAGGACACATGGAAGCCCTTTACTGACCTAATTATGTAGCTTTTATTGTTGTGGCAAAAAAGAAATGGCCAAGGCCAGGCCTGTAGCCAGGATTTTGATTCTGGGGGCAAGGGGGAGGGGGAGGGGGGCTGAGTCTGAGTGAAAGAGGGTCTAGCAAACCTTTTGTATTGTTACTCCAATACCCCCATGCATATGGAATATATTGAGCATGGTGATCAGATCATGATATGAATAAACATAACAGTTTAAATAATGCACCAGTAAGGCCTTCTCACGGACCACCATGAGAATTTGGGGGGGGGGGGGCTGAAGCCCCTCAACCCCCCTCCCCCCCCCCCCCGGCTACATGCCTGGCCAAGGCAATCCTCCCTAGTTATTGGAAATGCATAGCAATAGTTCCTTTAATAATGAAAGAATGATGGAACAATGAAGATGGGAATAGCCCAGGGAATCATTAAGACTGACTGTCAGGAGGAAGAGCAGTGTAGGAAGTAGCAAAGTCAAGATAGGAAGCCAAGGTGTTACAGCAAACCTGTTGACTCTCTTTCAACTTCATTCCAGTCAAATCATCATCTGCTGCAGGCTGGTCAAGGGGGTTATCATCTAAATCTACTAGAGAAACAAAGAAGAAAAGAAACAAGGAGACGGGAAAGAAAGTAATGATAATATTTTGGCCTTTTTTATTTGCTTACTGAAAATAATTAATTTTGTCCACTTTGTTTGGAGAACTGAAGCTAAATGCTGTTGTGTAGGCATGCCAGATGTCAAGTATGGCCAACAGTTAATGGGTTATTTTGAATGAAACAATTTCTGTGAGCAGAACCAAAGTGGGAGTGCATTCCCTTTACCACATGTATTTCCATATGCACCTTCAACACTTGCTCACAGGAAACCTTCTGAGAAGGTCTTTATTTTTTGTAAGACAGATAGCTGCAGGAAAATGAGATGTAAAAAGTTTCCATTGATTAATAGATGTTGCATAGTGAAAGATTGGATTTAGGCCAATATCAGAAGAGCATCATTTTCCATTACTTCAACTACTTTTCCTTTTTTATTCATCTAGAAACTCAGGTGGCTATTTGTAATCATAACTGAAAAGGGGAAGAAGAAAGTAGGAAGGAGCTGTAGCCTCTGCATATCTTTGCATCATTCCCGTACACTGCTCTAACACCTCAAACAGTCCTGGTATTCAGTGGAGATCATTGGTTATTTCACAAGGACATTTTGCTAGTAATAAGGAGATATGACAATTGTGAGAAGAACAGTTTGTTAGCAAGTGTCCTAGTGTAGCACACCTACTGTGGGAACAATGGAGAGAACATTGTTGTAACAAGGAAGGAAATTGTGTGTATATAACACAGCAATCCAATATATTGAAATAAAATGTCAGCTAGAAGCCACAGCATAGCAGTTTATATCTCGGGACAGCCAAGCAACCAAGCAGTATATATTTCTTGAAGTATTTCTCATTGGGAGAATAACAGAGTTGCACTTTTCCTATCTAAATTCATTGTTATCTTCCCTTTCCTTGAAGACTCTGCTGGGTCAGTAGTATTTAATCAAGTTAATAGAAAGGGGGGAAATCAATAACTACACCAACAATCCATTACCACAGTTCAAAGGCATTAGCTTGCTATCCAACAGATGTTCAAGATAACTGCTGTGTTTCATGGTGGAGATAACGATCTCTGGGATGAAAGCCATTACTTACGTCTATGTTTAGGGCGAGGGGGAGGATGTACATCTGCAACGACAGTTTTAGCTGGTTTGGGGGGTTCTTTATGGCCCCAGTCTTCTTCCCACTGCTTTTTAAATCTCTCCTCTTCTGCCTTTATCCTGCAAAGGAGCAAAATATCATTTATTTGGATGTCCTGGCCTGTAGGGAATATACCCTTCTTACTCAAGTTTAGCCTGGGGCTGATGAGTGCTTGGAAAGATACAGCATGAGAGTGCCCCCAGACATGTCATTATGGGTTCAATTACAGAATAAAAATGACCTAGATGCATTAAATACATAAAACTGAGATTGTTTATTTTACTTTTCTAAACAGAATGTACAGGAAGTCCCCAAGTTACAAACATCTGACTTTTAAAGAAGCAGGTGAGACAACAGAAAGTGAATGAAATCTACCCCTTGGAATGGAAATTCACTCCTGAAAGAGTAATCATGGGGGGAAAGTGTCTCCACTAAAACTTTATCACAATCTTTGTTTCCACAGTAAGCCAAATTGTTCAAAATCTAATTATTGCAGGGAAGGAAATTGAGGTTATATCTTCTGAACAGGGACACAGTCAGCAAAACAAACACCACAGGAGAGTTGACTATCCTCTATGCTATCCAAAGCTTGCACACACACACACACACACACACACACACACACACACACATTTGGCTGACATTACAATAAAAATGTACCTGTGCCAACTTACAAACAAACTCAACTTAAGGACAAACCTACAAAACCTATCTTGTTCCTAACTTGGGGACTGCCTGTATATTTTTTAAAAAGTGACACAGCCAGCCAAGCACTCCAAAAACCAATTTATTTCAATCAAAAGCATGTTGACAATGCATTTAACTGTCCTGCTATTATAAATGGGATTTAAACACTTCTAAACTTTTGCTGAATGTAAGACTGTCACTGAAGTCACAAAAATGATCCCAGTACAGCTGTTTTGCTTGGTGTTTTGTTAAGAGAATGAACCCAATACTCCTCCCATAAAAGGGAACATTTTAAGGTGAACATTTTAGATCAGAGATGAGGGGACTTAAGACTCTCTGTAAATTGTTGGAGTGCATTTCTACTATGCTGCCTAAAGTTTATGGGAGTGGGGGTACCATAAATCAACAGGGAAATTAAAAACACATACATACACAATGCACCATTATCTGGGGGGTCACACATTTCCTATCTATTTCATTGAATGGTATTCATTGCCCCTTCATTTCATTGAATAGTATTATGTTTGACTCTTTTCTCAACTCAACCCTTCATCTTCTGTCCCTAGGCTACTGTTGGAAAGGTATTTCAAACTCTTCTAATGCTAAGGCATGACATCTGGCCTGATTCAACTTCCACTCTTCACACAAGGACCCCATCCAGTTAACTCCAGTTGGAACTGTTAACTCTAGTTGGATCATTAATATATGCTACTATTTAATATCTCACTATTTATGTATTAGGTAAAGGTAAAGATTTCCCCTGACGTTAAGTCTAGTTTTGTCCAACTCTGGTGTGTGTGTGTGTGTGTGCTCATCTCCATTTCTAGGCCAAAGAGCCGGCGTTGTCTGTAGACACCTCCAAGGCCATGTGGCCAGCATGACTGCATAAAGCGCCGTTACCTTTCCATTGAAGTGGTATCTATTGATCTACTCACATTTGCATGTTTTCAAACTGCTAGGTTGGCATAAGCTGGACCTAACAGCGGGAGCTCACCTCGCTGCCTGGATTTGAACCGCCAATCTTTTAGTCAACAAGTTCAGCAGCTCAGTAGTTTAACCTGCTGCACCACCAGGGGGCCATTTTTGTTTTAGCCTACTATTATTACACAGAGCACCTTTGAAGTTCTGCATTTTAAATGTGGTCCAAGTATAGTCAAAATATAGAATATACTATTATCCACTGTTTCAAGAATCTCTATTTGTGTGTCTTGTGTGCCTCATATGGATATGGAGGCTGTACTGCAGCTATGAAATTATCACAATGAGAGGAGGAGAGAGGCATGAAGCAGCAATCAAAAAATGACATAACTGTTCAATTTCTTTACGATATCTTTCTTCTTCTTCAGCAGCCTTCTTTGCAATTTCCATTTTTCGCCTTAAGATAAAATAATATAAACAGTCAGGAAATGGCTAATATAATAACATATAATCCTTAACGAAGGACATGGGCATTCAGCAATGGAAAGATTAGGGATAAGGTTATACACCTCAATATGTTCCAGTATTTTTTAAATTCAATACTAACAACATGCACATGTGAAATTAAACAACCAGGCCAGGTGAGATTTGCATAAGTAACCCCCCACCCCTCCCAAAAAAGAAAACACCTCACACCGTGCCTTTTTTTGAATTTTCTAATGATCACATAAAATCTTCTTCCATGGTACTTTTTCTTTCAATAGCCTCAAATATTCTTATGCTTTCCATTTGGGTGGCTGAACATATGTTGGGGGGTTGGAGAGGCAGGGTCTCTGTTTTACTGTTCATGCCTGCCCACTAAGGGATCCTGGAGACAGGATTTGGTAATGTGGCCTGTGGTAGGCAAGACAGAGTCACTGTAATATTCTGAAACCTCCAAAAGAAAACAAAGTTGAGTAAGAAGTTCTGATAGTAAGAAGCGTCAGCAATAGTGCTTTGTGTTACAGTAAAATTAGACTCTTACAGTTTCTCTTTCTCTTGCTGTTCTTTCAGGATTTTATTGGTTTCTAGTGCAAGGCGCTTCTGACGCAACAGCTCTTGACGCTCCATCTCACGATTATACTCCTCCCTCTGCCTCTCTTCTTCAGTCATAAACAACTCCTTCCCCTAAATGTTATGCATATTATTTAAAACACGTGTCAAAATACTTTTGCTAGGAAATGTTCATAGGGGTAAAATTCAAAGACACAGCCATATAAGTATGAAAAATCAATGCACAAAGATCTTGCAGCAGCTTTGAAATTGAGAGAAAGAATGTATTGTCGAAGGCTTTCATGGCTGGAATCACTAGGTTCCTGTGGGTTTTTTCGGGCTATAGGGCCATGTTCTAGAGGCATTTCTCCTGACGTTTCGCCTGCATCTATGGCAAGCATCCTCAGAGGTAGTGAGGTCTGTTGGAATTAGGACAATGGGTTTATATATCTGTGGAATGGCTGGGGTGGGGCCTCTCAACAAAACATTTTCCCAGGCTCAGCCAGGCCTTCAAATGCTAATGAAGGTGATCAGTTGAAACATTCACATCTAGCTCCAGCAGAGAAGAGCTCTTGGCCCCACCCCAGCCATTCCACAGATATATAAACCCATTGTGCCACAACAGATATATAAACCCATTGGTGCCACGACAAATTTCTATGTATTTCTATTTACTGAGTCATTGCCGTTAAAGTGGTGTTATACTGTTATCATTCCGCAGTGTGGCTACCTCCTCAGATTCATGGAGTTACGTGCCAATTAATGTTTGCCAAGGAACAAACATTAATAGGTAGAGTGTATGTGTGAATAGCTATAAGAGTGGTTCTCAACCTGTGAGTCCCCAGATGTTTTGGCCTTCAACTCCCAGAAATCCCAACATCTTGTAAACTGGCTAAGATTTCTGGGAGTTGTAGGTCAAAACACCTGGGGACCCACAGGTTGAGAACCACTGAGCTATAAGAATGCAAAACATATGGTTATGATGATGGACTAATAAGTTCTGTTTTAATGATGGTTGTTATGGGATAAAGGCAAGAGGAAAGGTTTTGCCTAAAGCCAAGACCAGTAGATAACCATACAGGTGATGGAGGGAGTTATTGAAATATAGTGTGATCCTGGCTGGGAACCAGAAAGGAGATGTGGTAAATTGGTGATAAGACTGGGGTGTTAACTAATGTGAAAATATGTGTAGACTGGAAATAATTGTGTCATTTTAGCAGAGTGTCGATAGACTGAAATTTGTGGATATATTCAAATCCCATACTCTCCTATATTTCTTTCAGTTTCTTTTGTTTGTTTATTGTCATGTCTAAATCAGAAATGGAATGCCCAATAGGTCTGAAATATTCTGCAACTGACCTCATAATAGCAGTCACTGAACAAAAAACCTACAAACCAGTTGTTCCAGTCAACCAGCTCAGGTAAAGTATTAGTGAAAGATAACATTCTGATATTTACAAGTCACTTAACAGTATGTAATTGGACTTGAACCAGGATTAGAAAAATACAATAATACTTGGATTAGGAGCCTCTCTCTTAGCCCCATTTTCAGTTTTCACTGACTTCAGTGGGCTTCCTGCCAGCACACATGCTTTGAGGATGTGTACTGTGGCTTTCTAGATTTTCACAAGACCTTCCGTTTGCTAGGACATTAATACTTACAGCTCCTGCTACAACAGAGATAGTCAGAGTTTGACTACTTTTCAATACTTTCACAGCCTGGGAAAAATGAGAAAAAGAGAGGAAAGAAAAATGGTATTTTAATCTAGATATTGTAAATACGTGTAGCTGCCAGAATGCAAACAGTATAGTTATAGTGGAGGCCTGTCCTTTTCAAGATGCCATCTGGTAGTAGACAAAAGAAGCAGAGTTTATACAGATGGCTCCCATAGTGACCCAACTGACTTTTAAGGACTGTCTCCAATCGTTCTGTATTTTGTCCACTTGCCCTTGTGGGCTGCACATGTACTTTGATGTATGTTATTTTACAGATGACAAAATGGCAGTTACTGCCTGGATATGACAGACAAGCAATGATATTACACCACTATAACATTCTCGGTGCCTTATCAATGCTAGCACAATGGCCTAAGCTCTGAAGTTGGGGAAAAATAAGATTATTCAAACCCTATGCAAAAGCAACTGCACAAGAAAGCAAGACTTTTAACAACCTGGAAGACCCGATGTGTGTTGTCCCTTGTTTTATAAATGGGATGTTAAAATGTTCTCTTTCTGGAACTTATTCATTTGAGCAATGCTGTTCTAAGAATAAATTATTACACTGAATCTATATCTTTCTGTTTAACTCTTTCTTTGGTGAATCCAGAAATGTGAGTGGAATGTTTTATCTCCCTTCTCTTTTATTACAAAAAATGTGTAGAAATTATCCACCATCACTTATTAAACTTTATGTAAACTTTCTTTTGTTCCACCCACAGAGAAAACATTCAGTTGCCAACTTTACAACCAGAAATAATTTAGTGCACATGAAATAATTATTGTATATTCCATTGATATATTTATTCTATATCCAAGCACTTCCGGACAATGACTATGTCCTCAGATCAGGTGATTTAAAATGTGTTTTTAATGTTATATTGCTTTTAAATTTTATTTTAATGTGCATGTCTAATGTTTATTGTTCATTGATGGCATCAAATTGCTGCTGATTGTAAGGCCACTCTGAGACCCCTTTGTGGTTGAGAAGGAAGGGCGGGATGTAAATATAATAAATAAACAAATAAATATATAAATAGTGTAAAAAAACTCAATTTCATATAATTTAAATGGGAAACATACTGCATTATTGAACAAATTAAAACAAGTCCAAACAGTTAAAACTATGCATGGATACAAGGTGGCTATACCTATGACCCCTGTACCCATGGGTCTGGACCCTTGGTTTTACCTACCCACAACCAGTAAAATATGTCCTTCCCAGGAATTTTTGAGGTCTTCCAGCATGTTTCTATGGTACACTTTTGCCACAGATCACTATAACTTGCAGTGGCAAATTCCAAGAGAGAAGTTTTCTAGGTTTTCCAGCATGACTCCATGATAATATCCACTGGAAGTTATTCATTTCAGTAGGGTTTGTTATTATTCATATTTTCCTGTTTAACTGTAAGTTCAGGAACATATCCTTGCACATATGGTGGTTGCATTGTTTACACCAACAAAGTTTTAATTAAAAAATCATAGTTTAACTTCGTACCAATTGAGCCTCTAAGGGGAGGGAATTTCATACCCAAGGAGTCACAATAGAGGACAGAGCTACTGTGTTCCCATGAGCAGCAGGCTGAACGAATTGAAATGGAGTGTCCTGGGAATGGGCTTCAGGAAGCTTTAGATCTACCAGATCCATAGCCTTGGGTATCCCTCAAGAGGCAGTTCCATCATCTACAGTAATTTGGATATATGTAGATTTTAACAAAACTCCAGAAAATCCTACATTGCCATGAAAATGGGAGATCTATTCTACTAATTTTCCTTATTTCACAGGAGCAGAAAATCTTTGCATTTATTTATTTGCCATACTTGTACTCCACCCTTCTCTACCCTGACAGGCTGTGATGCATTCGAATGTGGTGGTTCATCTACTCTTCTGCCTACACAGGATTATTATAGCCATGTCATGCCCAACCTCAAAATATCATGACAAAACCATGGACACTCCTTTTGAATAATTAATTGCACATAAGATTGTTATTTATAAGTCTCAGTTCTATCTCACAAAAGTGTTTTTGTATTTTCATAGCTGGACCACTTTAGATACTTCAGGCAACTAGTAGCATACTGAGCCATGTTTGTCTTGTTGAGATCTATGTTATTCTCATATATGCTAGGGTTACAATAACAATACAGATAAAATTAATAGCATTTTTCTCCTTCCCCCATATATTTAAAATGGAATCCACTAAAATATAAACAAATTATCTGGTTCAAAGTCTAATATGTTTAGCAGAAGTTAAACTCCATTTCAGTACTTCTTGATCAATAGTTGACATAAAACTATGAAATCAGCAGTATGGAAGCTACAACAGAATGTTAATTAATAATTTATACTTTATCTGCACAGGAATACGGAACTCATTTACCTCTTTGTGATCTATTTTGGAAAAGTCCATTCCATTTACTTCAACGATCTGATCCCCAACCTAAAACAAGGCAAGTAAACAAAATATTTGAAATGGTAAAATATATGTCTCAGGTAGGCTACAGTTTCCAGTTGTGAAATATTTCATGAAATTAGACCACTTTAGAGCAATTTATTTGCCGATAAAGGTAGTATTTATAGGTATAGTATATCCTTAAACTTTGGCGAGGCATTCTTTATTTCAATTCCTCTATCATTAGTAAGTCATTAGAAGACCTTTCAAAATAAAAATTGTAATGTAACCCAATGGTGACATATATTTTTTTACTCACCTCTAATCCTACTTCTGCAGACAGAGAATTTGGCTTAATATTGCTTATGAAAATGCCTGGCTTTTGTGTAGGACCACTGGAAATACTGAAACAAGAAACAAAAGGAAATGACATCACACAATAGTACACTGCAAAAATCCCTTTAACCATCTTTACGTATACTTAGCTGAAACATTGTGGTGAAGGGGTTGTCCAGTTAGACATGTCAGAATGCACAACATTTATCATGTGCTAAATTAAAACTAGATAAGGGACAGAGTTGTGGCACAGATAGCTGGGAGCCAGCTGCATTAAATCAGTACTGACTTACTGACTGAGAGGTTATGACTTTGAAGACAGCCTGGGTTGGAGTGAGTCTGTGACCATTAGTCTAGCTTGCTGTCGACCTATGCAGCCCAAAAGACAGTTGCATCTGTCAAGTAGAAAATTTAGGTACCGCTTTATGAAGGGTGGCTAATTTAACTAATTTACAATGCTATAAAACCTTCCAGCAGTGTGCAGAAGAATGAGGAAGTGCTCCATCAAAGGACTCGGTATCACAAATGTAAGATGAAGCGTCAGGTCCCCCTGTGGCCAGAATTGAGCCGGAATCAAGCATACCCTCATGAAACGGGAAAAAACTGGAATGTTAAAATTGCCTCTGTGCATAGTAATCTACCTTGAGTCCCCTGTGGGGTGAGAAGGGCTGAATATAAATACTGTAAATAAATAAATAAATAAATAAATGAATAAATAAATAAGAATCTGGACGTCCCTCTATTCATGTGTTTGTGTGTGTGTGTGGGGGGGGGGGGGGGAAGCAGACAGAGGAAAATTTCCTGTTGATGGTTCTCAGGGTTGTTTTTTTTTTTTAAACAACAATCCCATGACATTTCCCTTTTCATGGAACATCTAAAGGCAATTCCCAGCACAACAGAAATATTTTATTAGTGCCCAGAGGTTGCTTTTCTTTTTAAAAAAATCCAGGACACATCACAGCAAAAATTCTTTTTTAATAGACACAATTCTCTGCTTTGGATTAAAGGGCTTTTTGTTGGGTGAGAGGTGGAGCACACCTTTAAAAATGAAGGCATGCACATTCAGGTCTCCAGAGCCAATCGTGAGCAAAAATATTGAAATAAAGAAATTATTGCTTATAGCATTATGAAATCTGAACATTTATTGGCCAAATTGTCTATCTGGTTTCTTCATCCTTTCTACTGGTTCTAGTGGTCTAGATGGACTAAAAGTGCTTTCCCAAAGAGAGCTCACTTTTCCAATAGTCTGGATAGCCCCAAATTCATTGAAAAGAGTAAGAACCGCCTTAGTTGCTCTGGAAAGAAAATTAGTCCATGACAGAGCTAGTTGTCACTTCTTAGCAATGAGTTATTCCTTGTTCAATAATTCAGCATAAAAAAGCCTGCTGTGAACACCTGTGACTCAAAAAATGAAAGACTGAAATCCTTAAAATGGCCATTATGCTTGCAGTTTCCAATTGTTTCTTACTGTAGTCCGTTGTGACTGTCAAATTTGTAAACCAAGGATCCTGTCAAAATGTTCTTAAATTTTATTGACTAAAACTGGAAGGTAGAAAGCATGTTTAACTCTCTAACACTGAAATTGAACAAATGTCAAAGTTACTAACTTTGGGGAGAGAGTATTATATTTTCGTGCAATGGGAGGGAAGATAAATGGCAACTCACCTGCAGCCCATGCCCTTTGTACCAATCAAGCTAATGAAAACTTTCTTTTCTCTATGAATTTTTCCTGAAGATGATGCAAGTCCAGCAACACTGCTTTTACCTTCCTAAATGGGAAAAAAGGCCATCAAGGATGTCTTAAACTGTATTTCACTGGCTTCTTTTAATACACGGACGGGAAATTTCCCAGCCACATTTCTGCAGCTCCAACGCTCATAACAGTCCCTTAGGCCCCTCAACCCCCAATATTTTAGTTTTAGTATGATTTTCAGGGGGAAAAAACTGGTCTTGCAGATACAGAGTCATATCATGGAGGCAAATTACTTTTCCCATATCACACAAACATCTTTAAAAATAAATATAAACACATTGTTTATTGGGATGTGCATTCCATGTGTTTGGAGTAGTTTCATCTCAAGTATGTGTGCAGAAGATAGACTGCAGGCAGCCTTTATTATTCCTGGGAGTATTTTTATTCAATAATAAGTGAGGAGGCTCGACTAAGTGGAAGTCTTGGTTGCTCAATTTTCTCAGATCATTACAAAAGGAGCTTATGCTCCATCCCTCCCCTGCTTAACCTTTTGGGGCATGACCCCCTAATTTCAAGATCCATGTTAGGGAGCTAAAATTGTTCTCAACTTTCCAATTCTGGTTCCATGTGTAATGGCTATTTCTGCAACTTGATACTAGCAAAAGGATGGAAGCATATCCCTTATTCATTAGTGTTCAGTATTATCAGAATAGTTCCATATGACTTTTAAGATGCTACGACTGAGTACTGGAAATAGACTGTCATAGAAATAAATCACCAGAACTTCTGTAGGAACCCACTTATTTCCTATCAGGCATTTCACTATTCTTTTCCTGAAATGCATCTCATCAATACAGTTCTAACATGCTTACTAATACAATATCTAACAGTTGTTACAGAGAAGCTAAACAAAATAAACTGCAAGAAATAAATGCAATGCAACGTTCTATAATGAGCACAGATTTCACAATGGTATTTCAAGGCAGTAAAAAGGCATAAACTCAAAATGCTACCAGAGGAAACATTTCCCACCAGGTTTGATGCAACACAGTAAATTTTATCAAACCTGCATGGATTTCTTACCCCAGGATCTGATATAAACTGGTCCACAAATTGCCACTTGAGAGGTTCATTAGGAGAACTAGAGGAAAAGGTTAAATATTAAGATATAAACCATGGGAAGACAGTGGAAAAATACACTATGGATGCTTTTGTACCATAGCTCTATCTGACCTGGACTACAATTTGACTTATCATTTACAAAAAGACTGGGGTGTATTGTACTTGTTTCTCTATTGGGTAGATTGGTCACATTAAATAACTGGATCATCTACATTTTATACTGGCTTCACTGTGAGAAATGTGGTCCAATAACATGGAGACAAATGCTGGCAATACTCGTGTGTGTGTAGGGGGGGGGGGCAAATTAAGCTTGTTTTTCTTAACCTTTAAACTCTTTCTATTCGTCAGCAATCTAGGATCCAATGCACATGGCATTTTAAATATACACCAAGGAATTATATATATTTCTCTCCATTTCTTAAAGTAATCATGGTTCTTCCAATCTAGACTGGGATCCTAATGTAATGACTAGGGGATCTCTCCACTATCCCTATCTGATGTAGCCCATATCTGCAATATATATATTTCCAATATATATATATATATATATATATATATATCATGCATTTGAACATATTTC
The DNA here is from genome assembly GCF_037176765.1 of Anolis sagrei. NCBI lineage: Eukaryota > Metazoa > Chordata > Lepidosauria > Squamata > Anolidae > Anolis > Anolis sagrei. The sequence continues at coordinate 247,978,260 of NC_090021.1, read as the reverse complement.
TATTTGTTAATATAATTTGTGAGTGAGGAGAGACTCATTGGGTCTATGGACAGAGTGGTCTTACACATTTCATTAAGGGCCATTCTACACATGGCTAAAAATTCATTTCACTAAGGGCACTTTTAAACATGGCAAAACTGTGGGTGGAATAAGGTAAACAGCTGAATAGCACGTGTTAAAAAGTATGCTTTAATTCTAATTCTGCCCTCAAAATGTGCAACTTCACATGACTGTATATCCCTACAGTCATGCAAAACACATGCTTCCCTTCCCTTCCCCCTGTGTGGACTGCTCCAGCACACATATGAGTTTTAAAAGCTTGAAACAGGTGATCAGCTGATGCGGTTGTCAAAAAATGGAGCCACGGATTCACAGGTGTCTCAAGGGAAGCACAATTAGAAAACAATTAGAACTCCCTTAAACCATTCCTGTCTTTTGATCTTTATAATATTAAACATGGCTTGAATTTAGAGTTGGGTGAGGAAAGAAAATAAGAAATCTGCTTGTGTTCACATTAAGATATTTGCATGTGTGCATATGAGGTCCATTGCATCTTGGAGAGATTTTTTTTTTAAAAAAAAACTTCTGCTGGATGTCTGTCTTCCATCTTGATCCACTTCAAAGGAAGATGTGAGGATGGTGAGGGAGCATTTCCTGGGATAGATAGGCCTGTGTGTGGACCTGCTGTCAGATCCCGGGATTTTCTGCCCCAGTTTTAAAATCTGCATTTTGGCGCTGTCTGGAAGCACCCTAAATTCTGGATCCACAGTGGGATGCTATAAAGTAAAAAATGAATAATTTATGTTTTTATTGAATGCTAGCTATATCTTTAAAGTAACTATTTAACAAAGACCTTGCTTTATATGGTATGGACATATGATGGATTTATCTACGTCTATCCCTATTATAATAAATAGAATCCAATACAGAGATCTGTGTGCTTATTATTGAAATCATATAGAAAAGGGCAGAGCAAAAGCACAATAATCTTTTCTGGTCTTCTGTTAAGAAGGCAGGTAGGCAAGTTGTGGCCAAATTTTTTCATATCTCTATCTTTTAGCTTTTTTTACATCTATTAAAAAGGAACTAACACATATTTTCCCTTCCAGCGGGAGAAAAAGGCATTATTCCTGCTCCAATTCTGTTCCATATGTTTATTTTTTGCACTCTCCTTTGTGGAGAAGATCCAGTTAATGTATGACTCATGGGAAATGTTTCCAGCATGCCAAAGTTTGTATTTTAAGAGCTCTGACAGTTGGCCTTATAGTTCTCTGATTGAAATTATGAGCATGTGATATGTCTAGCTTGCAATTTAAATGAACAAATTGGGCAGAAACGCTAATTTACAAATATATTACAAAGGAAAATGGAGAGTAATTCCAACTTGTCATCTTCTTGGTGATATTTTCAACTCAGTAATGTTCCAGGCTCTGGTTTTAAGTATCTGTAAATCATGCAGTTTTTGTGCTCTCCCTCTTTGCAGTCTCTAAGCAAAAAAGAACCTGAGCTTTGCCATAGCAATCACTATAAACCATCTATATTGCATATAAAATAAACATTTAATGGGAAGTCCATTACCTTTTGACAGGTATCATGCCAACATCTGCAATGAAATGCATGCTGTCAATAAATGCCATTTGCAGATGAATTTATTCAAATGATATTACAGCATGGAAATTGTAGCATATATCAAAGCAAATTTCTACTCACGTCGCACTTTTATAGACACTATTTTCTTTGTGCGAATAAGATTAATCACTTCTTCATGAGTACATGAAGAAATTGAGTATCCATTTATTCGGACAATCTCATCTCCAACCTTAAGAAAAAGGAACAATAAAAAGAGATGAAAATAGATGGCACACTTTATTGTAAATTAAACATTTGTAGGTGGCTACTTCTTTTGGAACAGAGATATGTTTTACTGTGAAAATGATTTGAAATTGCCTTTGAGGTATGAAAAAACTCACCTTTCAAACTGTAGGAAGCTATATTAATCACATGTATGTGCATTTTACAGGGCCAGCTGTAGTAGGAGGCAGAATGAGGCACTTGCCTCTCTCAGATGGAAAAGGTAGAAAGGGATAAAGGGTGGTGAAGGGGACGATTTGATGTGTCATGCACTCAGACCTGTATCTTATATGTTAACTTGTTTCGCCTTCACATGCAGCAAAGGATGCTGTCCAATCAATATTATTTAAGTGATTTTGAATTAACAGATCACAGCACAACTAGCAAAAACAAGCAAAGACCTGAAAGACTATTGAAGAAAGAAAAAGAAGAAAGTGCAAGACAGTGTTAAAACTATTATACATACTGGGTGTCAAATACACTAGGCATGCCAATGCATACTTGGCATCTGGTGTTAAAAATACACTTTTATGTTATTGTCATGTGCAGTGCATTGGGTAGAGAAACATGAAGTTGCTTTCTTGTATGAGAACTATCAATGAATAGACCTGGAACTCTGGATTATGATTTGGATTTGAGGACTTAGGCTTGGTAGTGTTGTAATATTTTAATGTCTAATATTTTAACGTATTTATAATTTCTTGTTGGTTTTTAAAATTTTTTATCTATTTTATTATGCTATAAACACAAATCGGTAAACCATATTCCAAGTGTTATAAGCATAAATCCCAAATAATTCAACAAATATTAATGGTGTTATGCTAATTTACACAGGTGTAGATTATATTTTTTCCCTCTCTCCCTCCCTCTCCCTCCCTCCCTCCTCAACCACAGTATGTTTCTACTAATCTTGCAGATCCAGCCACTGGTAAAGTCTTTGTATTTCTTCTTTGATGTGATCGTTGGCTCCTCCATTTTTCACCCAGATGAAGTAGACCTTCTATCTATTTGTAATGGCCTTTTGTTTGTCCATTCTTGTTGCTTGCTTAGTCTTAATTCCCATAATGTCTAACAACACTTGTTCATACATGTAATCATTCCAATTGCTTAACGACCATTTCAATCCATCTTTCCATCCTCTAGCGATCACCACTTGTGTTGCTCTTATTGTTACTTTAAATAATTCCTGGCAATGGATTTTTATACTCGGGTGTTCCAACACTCCCCATAGTAGCAAATCATTATTAATTTGAATTTTTATCTAGAATATCTCCTGAATTTTTCCTTGTATCATTTGCCAGATTTTTTTTATTTCAGAACACTCCCACAACATATGTGAATAAGTACCTTCTTTTTTTATTACAATGCCAATACTTCAAATTCTTTCCTTTTACCATATAAGCCAGTTGTTCAGGAGTTCTATACCATCTTAATACCATCTTTTTTCTAATTCGTTATATTTTTTATTTTATTTTATTCATGTTCCTTATTATTTCTTATATTTTTTGTGTCCTTAATGATTTGACCCCATTCCATTTGTTATGTATTGCTCCAATAATAAACTTTAATATTAAGTAAAATAACAAGAAATTATATATTTTATTTATAATTTCTTGTTGTTTTACTTAATGTTAAACTGTTTTTACCGATCGTTTGTGTGTTGACATCTAATGGTTGCCAGTTGTGAGCCACCCTGAGTCCTCCTTCAAGGATTGAGAAGAACGGGATACAAATGTTCGAAATAAAAAAATTCTTCCCGCCGCCCCATATTCAGTGATAGATGTACCCTCCATTTCCTATCAACCAATGACAATCTTCTGCCCATTACCTGCCATGTCCCTGTCCTCCTGCTTTGCAGAATTCAGTTTAATGCCTACCTGATCATGTTTGCAAGAATCCTAGCACACATGTTCTTCCTAATCCCCGTAAGATACAACTTATCTCTCACCAGATGTCTTTAATCATGGAAGAGCACACCACGGCCCAAGAAACCAACTCTTTTCTGATGGTATTGTCACAATCATTCTCTTCCAGTATTTACTCTTCCTGTTCCATGGATGGTGAAGCAACCACCTGTCTCCCAAACTCATTCATCTTCATTTTGAAAGTCTCAGTGTCACTCACAACACAGTGAAATTTCCATCTGACACATCTGACAGAACTCAGAATGTAGTGATAATGGCTGTCTAGATTTTAGCAGTTTGTATCTGCACACATGTGCAATCATAACCTGGATTTTCACAGATATCACATTTTCTAAGACAGCCTGTCAGGCCTACATCCCCATAAGGATCTATATACCACCCCAGATAGCACACGTTTCTATCCACAGCAATCTCCATTGTCATATTTGCATTCTGTGAAGCCTGCAAGTGGCATTCCTTTCCTAGCAGCTCTGGATCGCTGTTGATTCTGTGGCTCCAAAGATCCAACATGTTTCCTGTTTTTCTTGATTCAGTCTCATTTTCCCAAGGGTTTGCTTCATGCATCTGGCAAACTTCCTCTTGACTGAAGCATCCCTTCTCTCTGTTGTGCTTCTAGTCACATTTAGACTTGTTGAGGTCAAAATTCTTAAGGGCTCAAATTTGAACATTGTAAACTTTTTTTTGGAGTAGGGCCTAATACCTTCAATGGATCTCAGTGTGTAGAAATGCACTACTATTCAGTATCTGTAACAGATTAGCAGTGCTACCCTTCTAATATCCTTCAAACAATGTTACACTTTTGTTACATAAGTGCAAGCCACTGACGACATTTCATAGAATCATAGAATCTTAGAGTTGGAAGAGACGTCATGGGCCATCCAATTCAACCCCCTGCCAAGAAGCAGGAAAATTGCATTCAAAGCACCCCTGACAGATGACCATTCAGCCTCTGATTAAAAGCTTTCAAAGAAGGAGCCTCCACCACACTCCGGAGCAGAGAGTTCCACTGCTAAACAGCGCTCACAGTCAGGAAGTTCTTCCTAATGTTCAGATGGAATCTCCTTTCTTGTAGTTTGAAGCCATCGTTCCACGTCCTAGTCTCCAGGGCATCACAAAACAAGCTTGTTCCCTCCTCCCTATGACTTCCTCTCACGTATTGATACATTGCTATCATGTCTCCTCTCAGCCTTCTCTTCTCCAGGTTAAACATGCCCAGCTCTTTAAGCTGCTCCTTATTGGGCTTGTTCTCCAGACCCTTTATCATTTTAGTCACCCTCTTCTAGACACATTCCAGTTTGCCAATATCTCTCTTCAATTGTGGTGCCCAGAATTGGACACAATATTCCAGTTTCATATTTAATTCAGTTAAATATGAAATCCAAATTATTTTCATTTTACTCCACTGATAGCTCATTGTTGTTGTTTATTCATTCAATCAATCACTTCTGACTCTTCATGACTTCATGGACCAGCCTACACCAGAGCTCCCTGTTGGCCGTCACCACCCCCAACTTCTTCAGAGTCAAGCCAGTCACATCCATCCATCTTGCTCATTATAACCACATTCTTTCTATCTGATGGCCTAGGAAAGCAAGCCTGGCAGGCAAAGGCAAACTCCAAGAACAAGACATTCTTTCAGTCAACAGTAGCTCAGTTTGGGTTTAGAGCATTTGCTTATCAGCTATTTGTGACTTTGTTCTTGTCTTACTCACATAATGAGTCAAATTTAATTCAATCTTGAAATACCTGATTACAAGCCATATTTTCCAGCCAAGAATATCACATGCTGAAGAGATGTTAGCTGATACAATTGTTCACTGCAACAAAAACATGGGATCAAATATGTGGTGTGTGTATGTTTTAAGATTCAGCACACATGCCTCACTTAAGCTGGCACATTCAGTGCAGCCCAGAAATCTGGCATCAGTTCTCAAGGGTCCACAATCGTGCCAGCAGCATTTTGCCTCTTAATAGTATCAAGTCCTATTGAAATTCTGTGTGGTAAAGCTGTTGGGCAGAGCTGGAGGAATTCTGTCTGAGAGTTGCAGTCCTAAAAAGTAGTTTTAAAAATCAGTAATTGGGATGGGTGGGAATATCATATGTTTGATTTTGATTTAGATGGATTCGGTTTTCATGGGGTAGTTCCAGAGACTTTCATGGAATCTTCTTGATGGGAGAAGAGGGAACTGGTTTCTTGTGCACTCCACAATTCTGTCCCAAATGCTTTTGGGAGGACAAAAGAAAAATATGGCATTAATATGTTATAAGGGGGAGTGGAAGAATCCATGAAATCCATATAAGCTGTATAAACTCCTATTTCAGCAACAGGCCTTCATCAACTTTGCAGATGGGTCACTCTGGATGCAAGCCATGGGATGGGTATTTCATCATAAAATATGACATTGCTCTCCCACCAGTGAAATCACAAGACAACACATATAGGTTAACTATTGGTAACTTTTATTATATGTTGCCAGTCAATCTCTGTGTGATCTGCCAACCAACTTAAAGGCATGAACATGAACTTGAACATGAACTTGAATTTGGTGTGCATTAAACTAGACAGTGGCATCAGAGACCAACTCAACCTCAATGGTGAAACATCAAGGTCCCCGGATGCAATCCAATGTTGTTCGCAAGGTAACCCTTCAGGAAATGGAGAATTCAGTCCACTCTCGCCATTAAATGACACTCCTGTTCACCATCACCGGGCCTACCCCCAACCTGTTGGGGATTCCTCATCGTTGGAATAGGAAGGGGAGCAGGGAGGTGCTTAGGTCTTGGAGGGAGAGGGAGAAGAATCCGACAATGAGGCTTTGCAGGTGTCTACTTTTTTAGAAAGATGGAGGGAGTCAGAGAACAGGCGGCGGTCAGCTTGATTAGCGGCTGAAAGATTGATAAGCTAATTGGGTGATGCCCTAAGCCCTCCTGCATGGGTATAAATCAGAAGCAGGAGAACCTAGCTTTTCGCTGCTAACAACAACTCTGTTACTGCCGGAACCTCCTTTGTGTTAAGGACTTCGTGATCTGTGCCTTATTGTCTGCTGATTTTGCTGGGACTTTTACAAAAGACTTTCATTGGTGTCTGTAGTAAGACTTTCTTGTTTTCTTTTTCAATTGCATTTGCTTATTTTGTTTGTTGAAGTAAAGCATTTTTCTTTTACTTTCAATTTTGTGTTGAGGCTGTTTTTAAGAGCAAAACACGACTTAACCCTACTTACCTAGCAGGGTGAGTGGGAATGATGCAGGAGATGTATTATTGACGGCTTTCATGGCCGGAATCACGGGGTTATTGTAGGTTTTTTTCGGGCTATATGGCCATGTTCTAGAGGAATTCTCTCCTGACGTTTCGCCTGCATTTATGGCAAGCATCCTCAGAGGTAGTGAGGTCTGTTGGAACTAGGAAAATGGGTTTATATATCTGTGGAAAGACCAGGGTGAGACAAAGGACTCTTGTCTGCTGGAGCTAGGTGTGAATGTTTCAACTGACCACCTTGATTAGCATTTGATAGCCTGGAAGTGCCAGGAGCAATCTTTTGTTGAGAGGTGATTAGATCTCCATGATTGTTTTCCCTCTGATGTTTTGCTGTTTTAAGTTTTTTAATACTGGTAGCCAGATTTTGTTCATTTTCATGGTTTCCTCCTTTCTGTTGAAATTGACCACATGCTTGTGGATTTCAATGGGTTCTCTGTGTAGTCTGACATGGTGGTGTAGGAGTGGTCCAGCATTTCTGTGTTCTCAAATAATATGCTGTGTCCAGGTTGGTTCATCAGGTGCTCTGCTATGGCTGACTTCTCTGGTTGAAGTAGTCTGCAGTGCCTTTCATGTTTCTTGGTTCGTGTTTGAGTGCTGCGTTTGGTGGTCCCTATGTAGACTTGTCCACAGCTACCAGTATTAAAAACATATCTCTTTTGCATATTAAGTTTCTTAAAATTAATTTTATTTATATCATGTCACTTTTAGTGGCACAAAAGTCCAGTTTGTATGTGTGTATACACCGCAAAAGAGACATTCATGTAGATGAACAACACTATTTTCAGGCCATACTTTCTTAATCAGACAAATCATTGTCTACACTGGTATTAGAAATGATGTGCTTCCTCCACCTACTGGCCAGATTTTTAAATTGCAGAAGGACTGAAGTGGCCCCCTTTTCCTTTCGGTGGGAGATGATTTAATATAATTGCTTTTGGGGTGAAGTAAGTTCAGGTTCTGTTTGGGAAGATTGTATCAGGGGAACAAGGGGGTTGCCCTCAAGTAAACCGATTATGGGTGGAGAAAGTGCAGCCTGTAGGCTGCAAGATCTACACCAATCCTTCAAAGCCTCTCAAACCCATTTTTAATTTGTTGGTGTGGTTTTTAATTGATTTGCATGCAGACCCCACAGAAAGACCTCCTATATGTGCAAATACACCAAATATCGTACCACAAAATACTTCGGTTTCCATCCAAATATCTACCAAAATGTCAATAGGAAGTGATGCAACTTTGGTTCGCAGCAGAAGCTTCCAGCTTCTTGGTTTTGATGCAACTGTGTTTCGAGCACTGGAAGTAATGGTCACGCTCACAGGACTGACTTGAACACTGATTTTGGTTCATTTTGATCTTGTCCATATATAAATATCACTTGCTATACAAACACAAATCTGGCCTCCTACCATGAACTGAGCACAAATAATCTATTGGCTGTAGGTCTGAGTACACAGGAGCAACTCTCCTTCCTTCCCAAATAAATGATTTTATGTCTGTTTTCTTCACACTAGTCAAAAGTTGAAAATGTTCTCCTCAAAATGGAATTTATTTTGCTCTCTACAAATATATAAGCTTAGTAATACCATTTGTTGTTACCATTGACAGAAATGAAAAATAAAACTGAACTGGTCTTTGTCTCCAAAAGGCATTATTAGCAAACTGTGGGCTTTATGGAAAAAGCATTTGCTAGTTTGTCTATCAAGTCCTAAATATGTTCAATGGACAGCTTATACACATTCAGCGCTAGTGTATTACCATTAAAGCATTGTTTAAAGGACTGTTTAAAGAGATGGGCTAAATTAGGAGGAAAATACCCTTTTCATGTATCCTTTTCTTCCAGCATTTTGAAAACAAGATCTTATTTTACTAACTAGAATATAAGCTGCAGAATCACAGCGGTTTCAAATGTTTCTCCTTTTTTTTGTATTCCCCGTTACGTCTATTATTCACAACCTTAAGCCTTTTTTAGTTAACTGAATCCCCAAAGATATGAATATCTGGGAGAGTAACAACAAAAAAGACAGATGAAATACATGAAAAGGATGTATTTAACTATCCATTCAGAAAAAATGAAAAATCACAAGAAAATAGGTCATTGCCACAAACGTTTCAGTTTCCCATCTTGATTGCATAAGCACACACTTACTTTAAGTGGCACTAAAGCCACTTGCTTCACATAATCTGCACAAAGATGAATCAAAATGGTATAGAAAAAGGGAATCAGAAACTGATATTATGATAGAAGATCATTATGTCTTTCTAAAGCAACATTTTTTCCAGCTTAGAAAATGTGTGGAGAGTTAGTGAAATAATGTAGATGGGTGAAATTTCAGGAGCATTTGGCTTTATCATGAGACAGCAATTTAGAACAATGAGCTGCCTGTCAATTCCCTGTATTCACTGAGTTTAGAAAGTTTTAGAAAGTGTCTAGTACAGATTATTATGAATGTACCTTAAACTGATCCCTTTAATGGAGCATATCAACAAACCAAGGCAGGGAGCTGTTAATTCCTAGTTGTTCCATCGGCACAGTTGGATTAATATATTATAACATATACAATAATATATTAGGAAAGTGTTGTTTGTTAATATAAACTGATTATCTCTTATCCAAAATGTTGGGAACAGAAGTGTTTTCAATTTTGGATTACCTGTGTTTGCATAGATGTACATAATGCACTATATTGAAGATGAGACCCAAGTCTAAACATGAAATTTGTTTATATTTCATATGCACATTATGCACATAGACCGAAGGTAATTTTATAAAATAATTTTAATAATTTTGTGCATGCAACAAAGCTTGTGTACACTGAACCATCAGAAATCAAAGGTGTCACCATCTCAGCCACCATGTGGACAATTTAGAATTTTTGAGTATTTGAGTATTCAGATAAGGGATGTTCAACCTGTATATGCCGCCTTATGTCTAAACATGGATTCAGCTTATTCTCCTCCTCTTCCTCTTCCTTTTAGTAACTTCTTAAATATGTCTGTTGAATGGTTAACTTATGCGGTACATGTTTTCCAAAACATGAGAAAGAAGAAGTGTATGTGACTATTGTGCACTGATATTTACATTACGAATCATGTAACTGCAGAATCCATGACAACAGTTTCAGCTGTGTGAATTCTTAATGGAAGACACCCAAAGGTTTGTGTAACAACACAAGGTACAATGATGCCCCAAGACAGCTTGACATTGTAAAATGAGAATAGAAGACATCCAACTGGCAATATAGTAGCCACAGCGTGCGGGTGCAATGGGTTAAACCTTGTGCTGGCAAAACTGCTGACCTGAAGACCTGAAGGTTGGCAGTTCATATCTGTGAGATGGGGTGAGCTCCCATCTTTCAGCCCCAGCTTCCCAATCAGTGACATGAGAGAAGCCTCCCACAGGATGGTAACACATCTGGCCAATTCTCTCAACCACCAGTGACTTGCAGTATATTCTCAAGTCACTTCTGATATGGTTTTTAAAAAAGCCACAGCAGGAACTGACACCTGGCCCTGTTTAGCAACAGTTGCACTGCTTCATGCCTAGATCTAGAGACCCGATAACTGCCCTTTTGACTGAAAAGACAAAAGATACCCCAGAATAGACCATTTTCTACAATGTGATCAAAGGGCAAGGATTTTAAAAGAGTGTTAGCAGCCCTATATTTTATAGCACGGCATAGACCACGGAACACACATAAATGGTTTGACTTTATCCCCGAAACAAGGATATTGTACCCGGGATTATTTCTTGTTGTGTTATGTATATAATCCTGACAGTTGTGTTGTGTATATACATTTGACATGTGTACTATTTTCCTTTTGATATTTATGTAGACTATGTCTAGTAGATACAGTATAGTAACAATTAGAACCCAGTTGGGACTGTAAAGCAAGACTAAAAACAGTTTTTGAATTGTTAATTGCTATCAAAACCATTTTTGTTACATTGACTTTATACTGCCCCTTAACATATTCCTTACCCAAGCCAGTAGGTTATGTCAAGATAATGCTTTTTAAAGCCACTTCCAACTTCATAATCTTTTATTGGTTCAAAATCAGTTTTGTTTCTACTGTTGATGCATATTTATTCATTCCTTTGATTAATATCCACCCCAGAACTACTACCTTTCAGTAGGTCTGGGGGGGGGGGGGGGGTGAGTGGCTCAAAGTAGCTACATTAAGACATGGAGGATTGCATCCTTTGGGTGTGTTTTATTATATATGCCAGAATGACATTCTTACCTGAAGTCCAACACTGTCTGCTTGCCCACCTTTTATCAGTTGTGAAATAAATAGGCCACAAGAAAATTCAACACCTCCTCGCACACTTATTCCAAGGCCTTCGGGATGTAGCCGATCCAACCTCACCTCTTTCAGTTTTCTGTAAAAGGAGGAAAAAGAAAATCTGTTGTGACACCTCAGTACATTAATAATATATCAACCTTAGATTTATTAATTGTAGCAAAATTTGTTTTAAAAATGTATTTATGATTGCAACTTAAACATTCTTATATGTCAGGGGTATAAAAAGTGCAGACAGCTTCAAGAGATCCACAAAAATTGTTTCAAAAATGTTTTTTAATGTAATATGATCAAGAGGCTGGGTGAGTCCAAGAGTCAACTATCTGATTCTGGGATTCTCTGTAGGCTTCACAAACAGCCAAAATTGTCAATCAAATCCAGAAATGACTCAAAGCACCCACTTCTAGTTTGGAAAAATGAGTTTTTGGAGATAGATAGTGCTGGGGTAGTTTCCGTCACTTGTTAAAAGAAAACTTGCCAATTCCTAGAGGCAATTCATCTTTATTTTCCAGCCAGAAAAAGGTAGGCTGGTCTCAGTTCTGACAGCCAAGGTAAAGGGCAACAGATAATACAAGGAATTGAACCAGACTATCCTTATGATCAAACAGATAGAATGAATGATAAAGAAAATGTACAACTCTTCCAAGGGGGGGGGGTGAAAGGGAGAGGGGAGGGGCAAAACAGTGGAAAACGGATGGATATAAATAGGAGACAAGTATGGAATTAATAAGGTGTAGATAATAGGCGACACTGGAAGGGGACAAATATATATGGATTATTTCCTTTCACACACACATACATTATTGTTGCTTTCTAAACATGTAGATATGCTATATTCTATTTGTATGATCCAAATAAAACAAAATATAAAAAAGACAGAGAAAGTTAGGCTGGATAGCCTGGAAGGGCAAAAGAGTGCTAAACAGCTTTGAGGGCTGTACTTTGTCCAAACTTGAAGTTGCTCATAAAACCCTTCTTTCTGGGCTCGACTTATGCAGGACTACTACTTATTCCTTCACCAGGTGAAATTCAACTGCTGTTGTGTTTGGAAATATATATTTTTTTGTTTTCATGTTTGCTGTGAAGCAGGTAAAGATTGACTTTAGAGCCCTTGGATGGGATAAAAATAAAGTAAATAAATAAAAAATTAAATATTTAGCTCTAGTTTTGGGGGAAAAGGCTAGGTATATATAAAACAATGAGAACAACAACGTACAAGACCCCCTCCCCCAGTTGAAAACTTTGCAGCAGTCTACTCAGCCTCTATAAACCTCATTCAAATACAATGCAGACTACCAATCTTTTAATAAACAAAGATTTTGGGTCCAAGAATGCCATCGGCTTCCCATTTATTATTATAAAGAAAGGGAAAAAAGAACAGTTAATCACCAGAAAAATATATGAAAAAACATGAGTTTGATAGTCATTTTGGTCCATATGCAAAGAGCAACATTGCCCAAACCTACCGAGATCGTTTAGGTGTTAGCTGATCATATTCCACTTGATGCTTTAATGGGATAAGAGGACGGATGGCCTCAAACAATGGTAGTCGACTTGGTTCATTGATTACATACTTCAGATCTCCCACCAACACTGGAAGATTCATGGATCTACAAAGTAAGATCAAAGAGCTATAAGCGACCTACAGTTGACAATATATTTAATGTATTTGGCTTTTGAATAAGATGTTCCCACCTCAGAGTATTTTTATTTCCAAAATACACCAAACAAATGTAAATCAAAAAAGAATTATGTACATAAAACATGTTTTAATCAAGAATGGGTAAACTGCATGGCTATATTCTTATACTACAGATTGGAGCCTATGTTTTTAGCATGTTGATTATTTTAATAGTTTATAAGTGTTTTAAGAGATTTTAATTGATTAATGTTTAATTCTATTTTCATATTTGTATGTTGCAGATGATTAATTGCATTGCTCCTTAATGCCATGAACCACTTTGCATCTCAACCTAGAGATAAAGGTGCTCCACATTTATGTAGATTTAATTCACTATGTCAGTATCTTAGATAGACCTTATATTTGTAGGATAAAATTGCACTAGAGTAGCAGTTGTAGGTTGTGGCTTCTAAGTGAGTTGGTAATAAATCCAGGTGAGTTTTTAGTTCAGTCTGCTAGACTCTGCCATTGACATAGGTTCAGTACCTTGGATAGCACTTAAAACTCAGAATGGATTCACTGCCATGGTGGGAGTAATCAGCCATTTTTGTGGAGTTGATAAGCAAAGAGAGGACTTATGTTGGCCATGTAAGAGGACACCGGGAAGTGAAGTGGCTAGTAATACACACAACATTTACCTTTCCTTAATTAAGATACAATACAATAGAGAAGTTTAAGTAAGACAGGTATATATTTAAAATAATATTGGAGCACACTTGTATTGTTTCAAGATTAGTTTTTTAAAAATCCCTTGAAGTTGAGATCTGAACCTATGGAGGATGGTAGAAGTCAGGGTGGTTGAAACTGCCCCTGATTCCAGTTTCTGCACTTGGGTCTGGAGGTCTGAAAAAGCCAGATGGGTTGGGGGCAAGATCTGCACAGGGCTCTCTCATAATAGCCTATATTCAGTTTTTATTTTACAGTGGCCTCCTTCCTTCATGGAAGGGCAAAACCAAAAAGAGGTTCTGGGCCAGGCTTTAGCACAGATGGTAAATCACCAGCTGTGATAAGATCTACCAACTGAAAGGTTGCCAGTTCAAAGCCCTGGGTTGGCATGAGCTGCTGACTGTCAGCCCAGCTTACTGTTGACCTAAGCAGTTTGAAAACAGGTTGAGCTGTAATTAGATAAATTAGGTACTGCTAAAACAAGTTGGGGAAGTATTTTATGACACCATAAAGAAAAAAATACCAGAAAATGCCCGGCGACCAAAAGGAAGAAGTCCTGATGGTTCTTTGTCATAGAGGATGTAGTGATTGCACCCCCCGTGGATGGATTTGAGCAAAACCTTCCAAGTCACCAAAAAGCTGGACATCAACACAACATACCTCCTTTCTGTTCTGTCTGTCTCTGTATTTTCTATCCAAAAAACAGCATTCATTGAACATTTGCTGTGTATGTGTACTGTGATCTGCCCTGAGTCCCCTTGGGGAGATAGGGTGGAATATAAATAAGGTGTTGTTGCTATCATCATCATCATCATCATCATTATTCTGGAAGACTCCTGCTCAGCTCCGTGGCCTGGGGTTGGTAATTTTCAGGTTGTCTCCTGTGCTATGCTACCTCTCCAAAAAGGATCAGAATCACTAAAGGACATCACATTCGAAAGAAACAGTCCAAAAGGAGGCCTAGATTGATAGTACTGAAAACCACTGTGGATTCTATGAGAACAAACAAATACCAAATGAGATCAAAATGGACACCATTCATTCAGGATACTGAAATAAAGATAGATTGATGTGGCATTAGTACTGTATATCATATTTTACGTAAAAATATGAACAAAAAGGGAAGTATCTACTCAATGAAGCTTTCAATTTCAAGAAAAATGATAAAATACAAAAGGAGTGGGATGGTACATGCCACGGAAAAGCTTAATAAGGGAAACTGTAAACCAGAGCAATATATATACATGCATTTTGTTTCTAAACGCAAACAAATCTGGCACTTTTGAATTTGAAATATCTTCCTAGAAAAAAAGGGTTTAAAGGAATTGAATTGATTTGACTGATATCTGGATCCCATAAAAAGCCACATATTTTATAAAAATATGGGGATTTGCACTTGGGGTATCTATTAGGTTTGTACCTCCTACAAAGTTTTGAATAATTAATGAAGCTGAATTCTTCCTGATTTCACAAGCTGCAGGCAGGGCTTTATGAATGGAGAAGCAATTAGACAGTCCAGAGTGAAACCAAGCCAGGTTTGTAGCCAAGGCCACGCAAAACTGTAGCTTCACACAAAGACCACATGGAAACTTGTAAACGTCTACATTTCACTCCACTGAGCTGCTATTAATTAAGATATGTTCAGAAACTATAACCGGCAGAACCATTTGCCTATGAAGAGTGGAAAAATACTCTCCTCTCCTCTGACAACAACAATATAGGCCAGGTTCTGTTTCAATTATTGCTGGCTGGGGAAAAATACAATGCAGTTCTGCTGATTTCAGAGACTGCATTCATACTTGGTTAATAACAATTGTTTATTTTGCTTGTATTAAGAAAATATCAAGGGAATAGTGCTAAAAAAGATAATCTCCCCAGTTTCCTAAAGAGAGCTGTGTGAGTCTGTTATTTTGCATAAAGATATGCTTTAGTGCCAGTATTTCTTGCATTGCATTCTCCTGAGACCTCTCTGCTAGAAATCCTGACATTTGTTTCTTCTCCTACAGACTTCAGCTGGCATTCGAAGTATCTCATGAAAGGGTCCTAGTCTATGAAACTTTATACCACAATAAAACATTGTGAAAGGTAAGTCCACAGGCTTCTTATAAATGTACTGATCATATTGTACTAAAATCATAAAGAATGTTTTCAGAGCTGTCTTGATTTAATGAAGTGATAGTCATGATAGGCTTTGAGGGATATTACTCAAGCAGAATCAGCAAGTGGATATTGTCGTTATGACTATTTTTAAAAAAAATCCAAAGTATAATTTTGTTTCCTAAAATAACAGTCAGAAAAAAACCTGATCTGTTAATTCTTTCTCTTTTTTTTATAGAACTCAGAATAAGTCTGAAGGTAGAAAGCAGAAGTATCATAAACAAACCTATTTATTCCGTGTTTAATGCTCAAACTATTTGGCTAAAAGGACATTACAAATAATTTATTTACCAATTCTATATTAGTTAAGAGCAAGACAAGGGAAGAAACAATACCTTTTATGTCTTCTTTCACCCCAATTCCATGCTGGTTCAAGAGTATACACAATAACAAATATGAAATTACAACTTACTCATGGTACATTCGAAGCACATCATACAGATAATCTTTCTCTGCTTCATTGTCAACTAACAGGTCAACCTGGAAAAGAAGAAAATAATAGTATGACCATAATTTCCTGACTACAAATTATGAATCCCAAAGACCTCCCTTTATCCTTAAGACAACATTTTTTAAGTTTTAAAAGACTTTTTGCATAGCCTTGAAACATATACACACATCTTTTTTTCTGCTGAATTAATGACCATGTCTGAATCTAGCCATTTCATACTGTCATGCAAGAAGTTGTCATATGATTATTCTCTTACCTGATAATGAGTAAATTCTTGAACAAATGTTTTCAGAAACCTTTTTGGCCATTCACTAATATAGCACATGACCATTTAATTAGAAATTATTGGCTAGTTATATTTGGGGTTCAGTAGCTTTAAACTAGAAACATTAGCATCCTCCTCATGATACAATGCAGTGAACTGGATTACTCCTTTTAGCTCTGATGCCTTGACATAGCTCTCTGCTAGGCTGTTATTCTTTCTTCACTCTCTGTCACGGCACTTAAACTAGTATCAGGTTGCAAGACTTTCACTTTGCTAACTGTTCAAAAATAAATAAATAAAACTGCAGAGTCGGTATATATCATGTAGCACAACTTGCTTTGATCAGTATTCCTGAAAACAAAAGTTACAATTGCTTCTATATAAATAACAGTATGTTTGCCATTATTTTATTAAAATTAAACTGCTATGACATAATTTCAGGAAGAAGTGTTTTATTCTCATAATTTGAAAATATTCCTGTTTTGGATGATAGCTCCTAAAATCCTAGTTCAGGTTTAGGATATTCTAGTAGTTCTAGCTCAAAAAAGGAATATTCCCAAGAGATGGTACACTAAAAGAAATCCCTTAATTCACTATCTGTCTGTTTATGTAACAAGATACAGTGATGCCTTGACAAGAATTTAATCTCTTCTGTGACAAGCTCTTAACTCAAAACACTTTTATCTCAAAGCAAAATTTCCCATTGAAATGCAATTAATCTGTTCCACCCCCACTTTTAGTTTTGTGTTTTTAAATAAGAAAAACATATTTTATAAATAACAAATAATGCATAAATATGCATTCAAATGGAACAATTTCAAAAGAATGATCAATGGTAGAAGCACCAAGTTGTGGCAAGGACATTAGATCAGCTCCTATGTTAATGGTGTTCCGAAGAAAACTAAAAACCTGGCTGTTTGAACAGGCATTCGGTTAAACAGTGCAATGAATATGATGAATATAGGAACGGAATTACGGATGACGAATTGGACCACGATTCTAGTTACGAGACATTAATGTATTGTTATTGATGTGTTATTACTTTTATACTGTGCTGTTAATGGTTTTTAAACTATATGCTGTTTGACTGACTTTTTGATCTTGTTGCGAACTGCGTTGAGTTGCCTACGGGCTGAGAAACTGCGGTATACAAGCAAAGTAAGTAAATAAATAAATAAAGCACAAAGCAAAAAGTGAAGAAGCAGAAGCATCATTTTCTTCATATTGTACTCATTCCAGCCTCCCTCCTTCTTGCTCTCTTTCCTTCTCTCTCTTCATGAAGACAAACATACCAGGAATGAAAAGCAGACAAAATCAGCTAACTCAAACTTCCTCAAAGTAGACAAGAGAAAAGCAAACAGCAATCTCCCAAAGCAGACAAGAGCAAAGTGGACACCAATGTCCCAAAGTGAACAATTGTTTTGTGCTGCTCTGGAGACTAGGATGCGGAACAATGGCTTGAAACTACAAGAAAGGAGATTCCATCTGAACATTAGGAAGAACTTCCTGACTGTGAGAGCCATTCAGCAGTGGAACTCTCTGCCCCAGAGTGTGGTGGAGGCTCCTTCTTTGGAAGCTTTTAAACAGAGGCTGGATGGCCATCTGTTGGGGGTGCTTTGAATGCAATTTTCCTGCTTCTTGGCAGGGGGTTGGACTGGATGGCTCATGAGGTCTCTTCGAACTCTATAATTCTACGATTCTATGACTAGAAGTCAAAGAGATTCCTAGAAAGATCATTCAAATCAATTTCATCCCAAAGTCAAATCTGCAAAAGTTAAACCAACAAATGAGGAGGAGCTCAGAACTCACAAAGAAGACATGTGGTCATACCTTTGACACGTGGGTTTTATTGACTTTGTGAAAAGTCAGTGAAACCCAGGTCTTTCTGACTGTGTAATTAACCTATCCTTCACTCCCTTTGTGCGGAGGCCTAATCTGATATTGCAGGAAAACTCCCCATCTGTTGAAGGCTAATTCCCAAGAAAAACAGAATCGCAAACATTCTCTTTCTTATCTGCAACTACCGGCACTTCTCTCTGATTTAAGGCCTGCAATTCAGCCTTCGTTTCAGTCTGATCACACACGGACTCAGTGGGAAAACCATCATCCCTCTCGTTCTCAAAGGATTTCCCAGCATCTTGCTGCTGAGCCCCAACAATGGTAAATCCACTACAGATTTTAGCACAAACTTTCAAAAGAGTTAACCAAGGTGCTGATTGTCATTCTCAAACTAGATGCAACAATTTCGTTGGCTACTCTATAGGTCAGAGAAATGTAATGTAGTCCAACTACTGTGAAGTAATTAAAAAGTAACTTCTGGATTCTGCTCCGTTGTGCAATACTTGTTTGTCATTAGATGATAACATAATATTGTTCACTTCCAGCTCTGCCTAGTTAGCTAGCTTGTTAGGTATCTTAAGGAATATCATAAGAAAGACTTCAGGTTCATTTCTTGAAATTTACAGTCAAAAGAGCAGGGAAACAGAACACTTATTTTCCATCTTTAATATGCAGTCAACACTCAATCTTTGTGGGGGTTAGGGTGCAGGATCCATACAAAAGTGGAAAAAACATTATATATATATTTATATAACATGAAAATACTTCTTCAGGCATGTATAAGTTTTCCAGCATGATTCTATGGCCACATTTTGGCTACATATGACAGCAGCTGTGATGGCAGCAGAGTAATTGATGAATAATCAAATTTACAACCCCTTAATCCGTAAATGCAGAAGGATGACTGTAGTTAATAATTTGTTCTCAAAACAAATGTGTATATTCTCTGTGTTTGAAAGCCTCAGAGATGAACATGTAAAAGTCTGAACAGCCCTGAGTTGCCTTTGGCTGAGAAAGGTGGTATACAAATGCAGTAAAATAAATAAATAAATAAAGTTGTGTTCTAGTTCAGAACTGTTTTCTGAATTGTGGTGATTTTCCAATTATAACCCAGTTTCTGAGGTAAGACATGTTTTGAGAAAACATTTTCATCCATATTGGCCCCATGCAAAAGTAGTACAAGCAACGCAAACCAATCTGTGACGAAAGGGAAGTAATCTACAATGCAGACAGAACCTGAATATTTGAACAATATTCAGCCATTTTTTCATTATTGCTTGTGTTTTAGGTAAAAATAATTTTAAAAAATGATAAGAAATAGAACTGAAGTCTCCTCAACAATCTATGATGCAGACATAGGAAAGAAAATCCACTCATGTGCATAGGAAGAGAACATTTACAAGACATAGCGGCTTCTATTTGGGCATAAGTGAATGGACGATTAAATCTAGAAGGAGTATAAACAGTGTGCTAATGTTCAGCGTGACATCATTTGCCCTTTCTAGCATCAGCAAAGTATCTTTAATAAGATAATATTTCATGCTAATACCAATAATGTCTTCTTTGTTCATTCAAGGGGAGACACTGCTTCTGACTGCTGCTCCATTCAAAGCTACTCACAGCCCACCTTACACCATTTCTAAGAATCTTCCATTTTCCAGGAACAGATTTGCTGGCACATACGCAATTGCAAGAAAGAAAAGAACCCAGATAGCTTAGTTTCACGGCTGTAGATTCTGCTCTGACCATGTCAGACTCTAAACCTACGCTGCCAGGCTTGTTTCATGTAGACCCATCAAAACTATATATCTGACCCAGGCTAATTTAAGGCATTGCTAGCTCCATTGACTGATGTTTCTAGTTACTTTGGGCAACAAATGACCTAGTTTTAATTCTGTTTTGTCTGAGATACCAGGCTGTCTAATTACTTAGAAATGTATTTGCAGGTGATACAACTCAGTTTGAGTTGTCTTGAGTTTTTTCACTTTGAGATTTTAATGAAAACAGAGGACTAATCATGCAGATTCAATCACTATTTAATGTGTTACTTTACTGATGCTACAGCTTTTATTTATTTGTTTATAAAAATTGTACCCCAACTTTCTCTTAAAGTGAGATACAAAATGGCTTATCTTCAGTGCTGTTTAATATTAATTTAGTCCTAGTAGCTTCCTAGCATCAAGAAGCCAATAAAGCAAGATTTTGAATAGTTTTTTTTCCCTTTGAAGAGCCAGCTTTTTCCATTTATTGGGACTGTGGGGAGAATAGAAGTCTATGTGAATCTTATCAGCATAAAAGGCCACAGGTACAAGGTACAAGACCATAAATATTACGTTAGATACATATGCCAGCTGTCTGTCTGCTGTTGCCCATCCCAATGTTGATAGTTAACAGGTATAAATGTTATAATCATACAACTATGCCCAGTTTTTATTAGAATCATAGCATTGGAAGAGACCTCGTTGGCCATCCAGTCCAACCTGCTGCCAAGAAGCAGAAAAATTGCATTCATAGCAATATTAGTTTTAAAATTGGTGAAAACTAGCTTAATAGTCTTAATATCTATTTTTACAACAGCTTTTCCCTTTCAAGGAATTTTCAGAAATTTGTCTTTAATATTTGATAAGTTTCAGTCTAAGTTATAGAAGACTTAAAGATTAGTGTAACTTTTATCTGTTGTGTTAGAGAGGTCCAATCTAAAAACCAGAATGGAACTCCACTGAACGCAATTAAATGGGGGAAATAAAGATCAAGATTCCAAAGAAGAGGAGACACCAAAATCCAGTTTACCAAAACCAAAGTAATCTAAACACACCTTCAGGATAAAATTCTGTTGATTAATTTTTGTAAATGATCAAATAAACATTGTATAACAGCAACAATGGGGTTATATGGATGGTCTTCATACATTATATGAAGAATGAGGCACAAATATCTGAAGACTCAGCATGGTGGAATGGTTTGAGCATTGGACTACAACCCTGGAGATCAGAGTTCAAATTCTGAGTCACCTATGGAAACCACACTGGGTTTTTTTAATGTCAGGAGCAAATCGAGCCCCCGGAGGCGTAATGGGTTACACCTCCAGCTGGCAGGACTGCTGACCTAAAGGTCAGCGGTTCGAATCCAGGGAGTGGGTTGAGCTCCTGTCTGTGAGCTCCAGCTTCTCATGCGGGAACATGAGAGAAGCCTCCCACAGGATGTTAAAACATCTGGGTGACCACATTGGGTGACTTTGAGGAAGTCACTCTCTCTCAGCCTCAGAGGCAGGCAAAAACAAGCCCTCTCTGAACAAATATTTCAAAGGAACCCCCCCCTCCCATAGGTTAGTCTTGGGGGCACCATAATCCAGGAAGGACCTGTTACACAACAACAACAACAACAACAACAACAACAGGTATTAGATCATTTTTTATAAGGTATACAAGCCTGGAAAACCTGTAGGAGGTGTGCAGACAAATGTTGATCGGTTTTGCATATTCAAACAAGCTGGAACAGCCTTCCACACTCAACAACTTTTATCTCTGATGTGAAACCGAAAAGGGAGCTTTTTGTAAATGAAACCCATTATTAATGCACCACTGACTGAACCTCTGAAAGACAGTTTCCATTTGACTTTGCGGCACTGATAAAAAGAAATAGGTTCAAACCATGTTGCAAGAATATGCCTGTATCATACCCTTGAGTCCAAACTTCCTCATCTCACCCTGTTGACTTGCAACTCTTAGATTCACTTCTTTTAAAAACAAAAACAAAAGAACTATTATATAATAGAAGCTTCTTTGCAACGTCCCTTGGTCCCTGACAGAGAGAGAGAGAGAAAGAGGAAAGGAGGGATAGTGTTTATTTTGGTTTTTGAGTCCCCTGGGGGAGAGAAAGCGGGCTATAAATGAATTATTATTATTATTTGAAACACAAGATGAGTCCACAGCAAACAAAATCATTCTGTGGGCTGCTGTATTGGATCACATGTCAGACACTTCCCAAGTGTCTAGGACTGTGTGATGTATCGGCGAATAATGTGTGCAGATCCCAGTAGGGTAGCAGATGGTAATTTTGCCAGTGTCAATTGTGTTTAAGTGCAGGCCGAGGTCTTTAGGCACTGCACCTAGTGTGCCGATCACCACTGGGACCACCTTTATCGGTTTGTGCCAGAGTCTTTGCAGTTCAATCTTTAAATCCTCATTATTATTGTTGTTATTGTTATTAAATTTTCTTTTTTGTATACAATTGCTCACAGGGAACATTATTTTTGAGGGAGCAAACTTTCCCAAAAGTTCCAAAACTTTGAAGTTTGCTTCTTCCTTTTCTCTGCTTGGCGCTCAGGTGGAATCCAGGTGCCCTTTAAGAGAAAGTGGACCCGAATTCCCACCTGCCCGGGGGAAAAAAGAAAAGAAAAGATGGGTGGATGGGTGGGTGGCAAGAGTGAGGCCAATGCCTCCCTCGGAGGTGCGCCTCGCCGCCTGACCTGCCGGGGAGAAGCGCTTCCTTCCCTGCCCCCTCCCCCCTCCCCCCTCCCCCTCCCCCCCGCAAAGGCCGAGTTAATTGATACCCAGAGTCCAGAGTCCCGCAAAATGTCCCCCGCGCAGCCGACCCAGAGCTAGAGAAAGTGACTCCAAGCTGAGGAGCCAAAGCCGCGGGGGTCCCTTGGCAGGCAAGAAGCAAGCAAGCGGGGAAAGGCGAGGGCGGCCCTCTTCTTTCTTACCTTGTGCCTGAACTCCCTGGCCACCTTGCGCTCCATGGCAATGAATGGGGGAGAGCGAGAGCGACTGCCTCTGAGCTCTTCGCCTTGGCCAGCCTGCGCGCCTGCCTTCCTTCCCTTCCTTCCTTCCTTCCTTTCTCGGCTCAGGTCGGGCGCGCAGAGCTCGGAGTCACCGCCAGAGGGCGCAGCGCAGGGAGGAAGGCAAGGAAAGGGGAGGCAAGGCAAGAGGTTGGGTTCCTTGCAGGGCGGGCTGGCCAGGTGTCACCTTCCCTGTGATAGGAGTCCCCGGTGGTCCAAGAAAGGGCTCAAGGCTGTGAGGAATTGTGGGAATTGAAGTCCAAAACACCAGGAGGGCCTAAATTTGCCCATGCCTGTTGTAGATGCTGGTACACAGACAAATACACACATGGGAGCCAGGCTTCAGCCCCCCCCCCCCGAAATTCTCATGGTGGTCCGTGAGAAGGCCTTACTGGTGCATTATTTAAACTGTTATGTTTATTCATATCATGATCTGATCACCATGCTCAATATATCCCATATGCATGGAGGTATTGGGGTAACGAAACAAAAGGTTTGCTAGGCTAGACCCTCTTTCACTCAGACTCAGCCCCCCCCCCCCCCCCCCCGAATCAAAATCCTGGCTACCGGCCTGATGGGAGCAGTGGTGCACTGGGTCTAAAATATTGGTTACCAGGAGAGCAGTCCCAAAACTATAAGGCTATCATTGAATATATGGCTATCAATGAATGATTTTTTTAAATACATCAGTGGAAAAAAGGTACAATTAAACTTTGCGAAATAAATGTATATTTTTAGTAATTACAGTGCACATAATCCAGTGGATACTTAATGTATATGCCGGATTGTTATATTAAATTTTTAATAATGTTTAATTTGAAATAAATGTTGGATTGTCTCATGTTTAAGGGACCACTTCTCATCATCAGGCAAGCTTTGTGTGCGTGTGTGTGTGTGTGTCAGGAGCGACTGAAGAGGCTGCAAGTCTGGTGTGAGAGAATTGGCTGTCTGCAAGGACGTTGCCCAGGGGACTCCTGGATGTTTTATCATCCTTGATAAAACTTCCACATGATTAAAAACTCAAATATAACAATCTGCATTTACATTAAGTATCTACTGGATTGTGTGCCCTGTAATTATTATTATTTTTGGTCGTGTCAGGAGTGACTTGAGAAACTGCAAGTTGCTTCTGGTGTGAGAGAATTGGCCATCTGCAAGGACGTTGCCCAGGGGACGCCCGGATGTTTTGATGTGTTACCATCCTTATGGGAGGCTTCTCTCATGTCCCCATATGAGGAGATGGAGCTGACAGAGGGAGCTCATCTACGCTCTCCCCGGATTCAAACCTGTGACCTGTTGGTCTTCAGTCCTGCCGGCACAGGGGTTTAACCCACTGTGCCACTGGGGGTCCACTGTAATTATTAAAAATATACTGTAATTATTAAAAATATACGTTTATTTTGCATAATTTTACTTGTGCCTTTTTCCCATTGAAGTATTTTTTTAAAAATCCATTCATGGATGACTATGTTTAAACCAAGAGTGGGGATGCTATATGACACTTTACATGACCAAGTATACCTAAAAAGAAAATGGAAACAATACACTGAAGAACTATATAAAAGAGATGAAAGGATAGCAGGTTCATTCAAGAAAAAATGATTAGAAAATTAAGTGGAAGCTGCAGTAAGAGTACTTGGGAGAAATAAATCATCAGGAACAGGTAGCATATCAACAGAGCCCACATACTGGAAATAATCAAAATGATTTACAATTTTCAAGAAAGGGGAAACCAATGATTGCAGTAACCATTTCATAGATTGTAAAAAAAAAAGCCTTTGGGGGGTATATGTGTATTCTTTATTATTATCATTATTTTTAATTGCATAATTGTATTTTTAAAAATTAATTTGTCCAGGTGAAAGATACAGATCTGGTGAAAACAACAACAACAAAAACCCACTTCAGGATCTAATTGTGATAACTCCATTTGCTGTATCTTTCTGCATTGTTTTCTTAATTTTTATATCATTTAAAATGATTCTATACTTTTTAAAGTTAGTGATGTTTTGATATGGTACCTTATTTAATTGTTTTTATGGTTTTAGTTTGTTTTACCCTTCCTTTAAATTGCCTAGTCCCAAGTTAGAAGTATTTTTGAATGATGATGATGATGATGATGATGATGATGATGATGATGATGGAAGTTCACAATTCATTGTCATGTGAAGACTATAAAATATATCACCTTCATTGCACTGGCTGTCTATTTGCTTCTGAACTCAGTTTAAGATATTATTATTATTAATAATAATAATAATCTTTCTTTATAACCTGCCACAGTTTCCCCAAGGGGACTCGGAGTGGCTTACAAAGGTACTCCAAGGTGCAGCATATAACATAAATGGTATATGACTATAAGACACTCGCTGGAACGCCTCAGCAAGCGAGAGTCCAAAAGTGGCAGGCTCAAACCTAGAACCTCAACCAACGGCTGATACCAAATGAGAGATTCCCCCCTGGGTACACAGAGGACTGGGCGACTTGGAAGGCGCTGAACAGACTGCGCTCTGGCACCAGGAGATGCAGAGCCAACCTTCAGAAATGGGGCTACAAAGTGGAATCCTCGACATGCGAGTGCGGAGAGGAGCAAACCACAGACCACCTGCTGCAATGCAACCTGAGCCCTGCCACATGCACAATGGAGGACCTCCTTGCAACAACACCAGAAGCACTCCAAGTGGCCAGATACTGGTCAAAGGACATTTAATCAACTACCAAACTCACACATTTTGTATTTTCTCTATTTGTTTGCTTTGTTCTGTTAGAAATGTAATATAATTGACTGGCTGCCCTGACACGAGAAATAAAACTATAAAGCAATATCACATAGAAATTATAAAACAACCACCACAAAAGATTAGGACCAGAGATAACAGTGAAGTTGAAGTGGGAGAAATTCAGGACAGATAAAAGCTTTTTTAAAAACCCCGATTATATTCATAATATACATATGTATATCATTCATTCAACTATTTCCCCCACAAATATTAAACAAGTAAAATACCCTAAAATACATAAAACATATAAATAAGAATTCATAAACTTATTTTCCTCACGAATATTATAATCAAATATATTCCTCTATACAACTAAAGAACGATAAAACAAATCGTACAATAGAATATTATCCTCATGAATATTAAGCAAGAATTATCTATTACATAGCACATATGATTCTGAGTACAGTTTGAGTCTCCATTGCAGTATCTCCAAATCAGTCTTGCCAAAAACCAGCAGGCAACTATCATATATGTCTATGCACCAAAACCAGATGCCAGCAAAGACATCAAAGAACAATTCTGCTGTCAGCGGGATATCATCCTATGAGACATACCTAAGGAGAAGAAAATAACCCATTTTCCATACGAATATTAACAACTAATACAGTTTATACTTCAACTGGCAGCAATCTTTCTAGAACTGGCCTGTCAGATTGTTATTCAACATCCTTTGAGAAACCACCAACCCACCCACCAGTGCACTACATTACTAGCTTCACGCCCATCAATTGAGGTTGCATCACTCATATAAAGATATAGACCAGAAGACATAGGGAAATCCAACAATATAGAGCACTTTAAAAGAGGATTAGAGATATTCATGGAGAATAAGGCTAACAAAGGTCACAATCGATATATTACAGCCATGACCAGTGGCACTATGATTCTGAGTACAGTTTGAGTCTCCATTGCAATATCTCCAAATCAGTCTTGCCAAAAACCAGCAGGCAACTATCATATATGTCTATCCACCAAAACCAGATGCCAGCAAAGACATCAAAGAACAATTCCGCTGTCGGCGGGATATCATCCTATGAGACATACCTAAGGAGAAGAAAATCATCCTCCTGGGTGATTTATACACAAGAGTTGGGCGAGATTTCGGCCTGTGGCCAGGAACTATATGGAAAGCCAGGGTTGGAGCAGTAACCCAAATGACACTTTACTTCTCACTAAATGTGCAGAACACAATTTTATCATCACCGACACACTCTCTCACTGGAAAAACAAGTTTAAAACATCATGGAACACCCCTCTGGAAATATTTCTGCTGATGTTTGAGGTATCTTCCTCAGATTATCCACTATTAGTTAGCCACTCCTGTTCTTTTGGCTGCTGCTCTTTTTCCTTTGCAGGTAATACCTGGAAATCAGGAAAATAATTTCTACCTGATGGGACATGTTATTTAAAAAAATGTAGTTCTTTCATGCTATCTCCTAATGAGCTACTCCTGATATTTTGGCTGCTGCCTTTAGTCTGCATTCAGACTGAATCAAAGCTTAGGTGATTCACAGAGGAAATATTTCCAGGGAGCTAGCAAGGTTAATCTATTATGCTGAGTTCTGTAGTACCAAAAAGACTAATAAATGTGATTCATGGCATAAACTTTCATAGATTTCAGCCAAATGAGATTTAGATAATCAAGCTTTACCGGGAAAAGGAATGCCAATCTGTAACTTCCAAGTTTCTCTTACAATGCAAATGCAATATAATATGTTTGACCTTTTAGGGGGCTACATCAATGTCGGGGGGGGGGGGGGGGAGGGCATGAGAATTTACTCTCTCTTCTAATTTTGATTTTCCCATTAGTATTTACAGCAGAAGAGCATTCTTGATGAGGACGTCATTGCTGTTTCACCATCTTACTGAAGTGAATTACTTGTTATGGCTAGAAATACAATACATGGGCACTAATTACAAAGAGGGGAATGAGATCTTTTTAATTACTTACTGTTAACAGACTTCCTAAAGCAGTTTGAAAAAAGACTCTTTTAATCTGACACTATTTCTCACCTGCCATTGGCAGCTTTTAAAGCTTCTGTTACAAGATAGCTGAAAGATGAAGTGAAAGAGACAGGGGGTCAGGGAGTGAGAGTGAGGGGCAGAAAAGAAGGAAAGGAGATAAATAGGCAGAGGAACAAAAAGAGAGAAGGTTCACACAGAATGAAGGAAAGCAGGAAAGGATAGAGAATTAAGAAGGCCAAAAAGGAACACTGTATAGGGGAAGGAAGCTAGAAATAAGTGTCCTTTTATATAATGAGACGAAGTAAGCTCAGGAATCTGTAAGAACAATAATGTTAAAGGTAAAGCTATATTGTGGAACATTGGTTTTGATATCAACATGAATACTAATTATGTTTTGTACATTTGGAAATTTGAGGTTCCCATCTGAAACCACTAAAATGTATTCACTGCTCTGAGTTTATGGACAATAGCAAGAATCTACTATATAATAGATCTGATTTGGCAACGAGTAGATTTCAGATACTTTGCTTCATTTGAAATGAGGCAATATGAAAAATGAACATATTGGGGCACAGTGGCTGAATAAAGGGGGCATTAGTCAGAGAAGCTTCTGGAGCTTCTCTGACTAATGCCAAGAAATAGTTTTCTAAGATCTACAGAGACACTCGCTGGAACACCTCAGAAAGCGAGAGTCCAGAAGTGGCAGGCTCAAACCCAGAACCTCAACCAATGGCTGACACCAAATGAGAGACTCAACCCTGGGCACACAGAAAACTGGGTGACTTGGAAGGCACTGAACAGACTGCGTTCTGGCACCACGAGATGCAGAGCCAACCTTAAGAAATAGGGCTACAAAGTGGAATCCACGATGTGCGAGTGTGGAGAAGAGCAAACCACTGACCACCTGTTGCAATGCAACCTGAGCCCTGCTACATGCACAATGGAGGTCCTTCTTGCAGCAACACCAGAGGCACTCCAAGTGGCCAGCTACTGGTCAAAAGACATTTAATCAACTACCAAGCTTGCAAACTTTGTATTTTGTTTGTTTAAAATGCAATGCAACTGTTTGGTCTGCCCCTGACATGATAAATAAATAAATAGTCAGAGAAGCAATCAAGAAACCAATGGTAACTCTGAAGCTGACAGAGGGCTCTGCAACTGCAATGCAGGGCGTCACCAAAAAGTTGGATTTATAGAAGGGTGGCAAGAAGAAAGATATTAGTGAAACAAATTTATAGCAAAACCTGTTTGCAATTTGCTTAACAATATGTGAGAGGAGAGCAATGACCAATCTCGATAAAATAGTGAAGAGTAGAGACATCACACTGGCAACAAAGATCCGCATAGTCAAAGCAATGGTATTCCCCGTAGTAACCTATGGATGTGAGAGCTGGAGCTTAGGGAAGGCTGAGCAAAGGAAGGTAGATGCTTTTGAACTGTGATGTTGGAGGAAAGTTCTGAGAGTGCCTTGGACCGCCAGAAGATCCAACCAGTCCATACTTCAGGAAATAAAGCCCGACTGCTCATTGGAGGGAAGGATATTAGAGGCAAAGATGAAATACTTTGACCATGTTAAGACAGAAAAGCTTAGAGAAGACAATGATGCTGGGGAAAATGGAAGGGAGAAGGAAGAGGGGCCGACCAAGGGCAAGATGGATGGATGGTATCCTTGAAGTGACTAGCTTGACTCTGAAAGAGCTGGGCGTGATGACGGCCAACAGGGAGCTCTGACATGGGTTGAGTCACCTTCAGGTTTGAGAAAGGTGGGATAGAAATAGTGTAAATCTATATAAATAAAAATGTAATGTTTGTTTGCAAGATTAACATAACTCAAAAACCACTGGATGAATTGACATGAAATTTAGACACAATACACCTATTAGGCCAACAAGTAACCATCATTAATAAAAACACTGAAAAACACAACAGAAGGGACTTAGAAGGCCAAAAATGTAAAAAGGTGCTACAGCACATGCGCAAAAACAACTCCCCCTGGCAAACAAAACACACAACAGCATATCCACACTCTCTTCTGGGCTACAGCTCCCAGCATCTAGGGGACCTTTAGGAGAGGAGGATGATCCAAATGCACTGCTTCGAAGCTGCAAGCATTCTTCTCCTTGGATTTCTTTGAAAGCATCCCAATCCCTGCAATCCCTAGCTTCAAGCTACAAGAAAGGAGATTCCATCTAAACATTGGGAAGAATTCCTGTGAGAGCTGTTCAGCAGTGGAACTCTCTGCCCATGAGTATGGTGGAGGCTTCTTCTTTGGAAGCTTTTAAACAGAGGCTGGATGGCCATCTGTTGAGGGTGCTTTGAATGCAATTTACCTGCTTCTTGGTAGGGGGTTGGGCTGGATGGCCCACGGGGTCTCTTCCAATTCTATGATTCTATATTTCCAATTTTCTATTCCTGGACTGCAACTCCCAGCAATATTCTAGATCAGGGGTCCAGGCCTATAGCGAGGGGGTGATTTTAGGGGTGATTTTAGGGGTTCAACCCACCCCCCCCCGAAATGTTTCAGATTTTTTAAAAAACCTGGTTTACTCATTAATTTTAACTGGTTAACCAAATCCTCATGCTAAGTCTATGAAATTAAGAGTCCCTCCAGAACTGCAAGCACTATCTCAAGCAAATATTGACAATTTATTCACACTGTCATTACTTGCAGCAATAGCCGATGTAGAGAAGCAACCAAATTGGGAGTGTGTGTGTTGAATGCTCTCATTCAGGAGGCCAGACTTGGTGGAGGTGGTTGACAGGGGTGGAGCTGCTATTGAAGGCTGCTCGGCCCCCTGCTGTGCTCTTGGCTTCGGTGTGAGCTAGGAGGCAGGTTTCAACGCCCCCCCCCCGCGGAATTTTCACCCCCCCCCCCCAAATTTCAACCCCTCCCGAAAAATTTTTCTGGCTACAGGGGTCCTCAAACTTTTTAAACAGAGGACCAGGTCATAGTCCCTCAAACTATTGAAGGCCGGATTATAATTTGAAAAAAGCATGAATGAATCCCAATGCACACTGCACATATCTTATTTGTAGTGCAAAAAACACTTAAAAACAATACAAGAATTGAAATGAGGAACAATTTTAACAAATATAAACTTATTAGTATTTCAATGGTAAGTGTGGGCCTGCTTTTGGCTGATGAGATAGGATTGTTGTGCGCTTTCAAAACGTTTTCAGACTTAGGTTGACCCTGAGCGAGGGCCAGGTAAATGACCTTGAAGGGCTGTCTCTGGCCCTCGGGCCTTAGTTTGAGGACCCCTGCTCTAGACTGATAAGATAGATAGCTGGATTAGATAGAGATAGGTAGGTAGGTAGATAGATTGATCAGGAGGACTGCTGGGAGTTGTAGTCCAAGAATAGGTAGAGAAGGAAGAAAGGACAGAAAGAGGAAGGGAAAGAAAAGAGGGGGAAGGGAAGAGGAAGAGAAGGAAGGAAGGAGAGAATGAAAGAAAAAAATGGAAGGAAGGAAGGAAGGAAGGAAGGAAGGAAGGAAGGAAGGAAGGAAAGCGAGAAAGAAAGGAGGAGAGAAAGAAGGAGGAATGGCGGGTACAGCTAGTAAATAATAAATAAACAATTGGTCCAACCACCGGTTTGCTAGCAAACCCCAACGACTGTGGTGAAATGATGAATGTCTCCAAAGTATCTGAAAAACTGCACTAAAGGAGTCCGGTCCCCTGAGTGTGGAAGCCAGGGAAGACTCCCAATGAAGAGGCAAGATTTCGTAGGAAGGAACTGGCAATTCGGGCGAAGTCCCCGACGAGGCGGCATTTCCTCGAGGCCTCAGGGGCAGGGGCGGGGGGCCGGCACCTCCGGAGGGGGCTCGTTTATGCTAATGACGGGAGGCGTCCCCAGCGCCAAGGCGGCGGCGGCGGCGGCAGTGGCCGTGGAGAAGCGCAATTGGGAGGACGAGAAGGAGCGGCGCGAGGCGGGCGGCGGTCCTTGCCTAGCTTTGCAGAGGGGTTGTGCCCCAGTCCTTCCTCCCTTGTGGCGCGAGGATGGAGCGGCGCGTGAGGTGCGGGCAGGCGCTCCTCTGGCTCGGGCTGCTCCCGCAAGGTGAGTCTCTCTCTCTCTCTCTCTCTCTCTCTTCTCTCTCTCTCTCTCTGGGGGGGGGGGGGGGAGGGGGGTCTGAAGTTCTGAACTGGAGAGAACTCGGGGCCTGACGCTCCCCAACTGGTTCTTCTTTTGCAGCGCTGCTTTCGTGGAGCGCCGCCGCGACGGAGTCGGCCCCCAGTGTGGCCCCAGGCCCGGCCAGGTGAGCGGCGCGGGAAGGAGAAGGGAGGGGGCCTAGTACAGCTCCTCTGGGGAAGGCTTTGGTGTCTCCTCCAGCACCTCCTGCCAAGCCAGGCCTGTCCCCCCAGCCGTCTTTTTTTCTGACTGGGAGAGTATAGTGTACTATAGGTTTGGCGGGAGCGCTTTAGGAGACCCTCCATTGAGGGGACGCCCAGCTTCATCAACTCTCTCCTGAGCTTTCCCTTACCATGTGGGACGGTTGGTTCTTTTTTGTATAGACCAGGCCTGGGGAAACTTGGGCCCTCCCTCGAGGTGTTTTGGACGTGAACTCTCACCATTCCTAACAACCTCAGATCCCTGTTGTCGAAGGTTTTCTTGGTCGGAATCACTGGGTTGCTGTGAGTTTTCCAGGCTGTATGACCATGTTCCAGAAGAATTCCTCATGTTAGCTGCCCCGAGTTCCCTTTGGGGAGATGGTGGCGGGGTATAAAGATTATTATTATTATTATTCTCTCCTGACGTTTCACCCACATCCATGGCAGGCATCCTTGAGGATTTTTTTCCATGTCAGGAGAGACTTGAGAAACTTGAGGATGCCTGCCATAGATGTGGGTGAAACGTCAGGAGAGAATGCTTCTGGAAAATGGCCATACAACTTGGAAAACTCACAGCAACCCAGCCTCAGACTCCTTCCTTTCCTCCACAGTCTCTTAAGAGGGGAAAAGGAACGGGCCTGAGGCTGTTAGGAATGGAGGGAGTTAAAGTCCCAAACACCTGGAGGGCTCAAGTATGTCCAGGCCTGGCATAGACTGAGAAAGGTAGGAGTTGCACTCCTGCATTTGTGGATGGGGTCTCCCAGTGAGTGGAAAAATCCATCTGTGCATCATGCAGTGGATGCAGCAGGCCAAAAGGTTATTTGGGTTGAGAAGGCTAAAGCAAATGAAATCAATATAGGTTGAATGTTCCTTAACCAGAATTCCTAAAAGTCCCAAAGTTTGAAATTGCCCCCAGAGGTGGCCGAGACCATGATACCTTTGCTTCGTGATAGTTCATGGAATCCTGGAGTTGGAAAAGACCCCCAGGGTCACTTCCCTTCAGCCACATTCTGCAATGCACTCTGATCACAGATGGCCACCCAGCCTCTGCTTAAGAACTTCCAAAAAGGAGCCCATCACACCTCCAGGGATCATATTGTATACATCATGTACAGTCAGACAGTACACAATGTACACAAATTTTGCTTCATGTACAAAGTTATTTTAAAAGTTTCAAAATTATTTTAAAAATATTATATGAAGTGACCTTTGGGCTGTGAGTATAAAATGTATATAATACAGAGTTGAATTTTATGTCTAGACTTTGGCTCAATCTCCAAGATATATCAGTATATATACACACACAATTGCAAATACTGAGGCATCTGAGGAAGCAAGCAGACTACAAAAGCTTATGTTACCAATGTAGTTCTCTCAGTGTTTCTCTAAGGTGTTATATTTTGCATATTTCATATCAATATGCATTTACCAAAATCCAAAAATATCTGAAATCCAAAATGCTTCTGGATACATCATATTCAACTGGTACTTCATTTGTTATTAAGGTTGAACCCAAGCTCATTTATAATTACCATCCTGATTGTCCACCATGGATTTTGACTGTCCCTTGCACTACTTTGAAAACCAGGCAGTACATACTAACACAATCTGCCCTGCACCATATTGTGGATTCTGTACCTTTAAGAGATGTGGCACAGAAAATCCCACCTCCAGTGTCTCCCCACCACAAAGGTCCAGAGATGGGGAAAGTTACACTT
This sequence comes from Anolis sagrei, assembly GCF_037176765.1. Classification (NCBI taxonomy): domain Eukaryota; kingdom Metazoa; phylum Chordata; class Lepidosauria; order Squamata; family Anolidae; genus Anolis; species Anolis sagrei. Next base: position 247,944,296 of record NC_090021.1, on the reverse strand, counting down.
CGTGAAAACCTGCCTCCTTTGTTTTCACTCCAGGAAGTCTCTGGGCAGGTGAACCATTTTATGTCTATTCTGAGTGACATGCGAAAGCTTGCTTAATTGAGAACTGAGCTTTGCTAGCCCTTGTTATATGTTGAAATCCATTTAAGATACAAAATCAAAATCTGCTTACAGAAGGTTAACCATATTTGTCTGTTGTTGCAACAAAAACTTTAAAAATTAAGAGAGCTGTTCAGCAGTGGGACTCTCTGCCCTGGACTGTGGTGGAGGTTTTTAAACGGAGGCTGGATGGCCATCTGGCAGGGGTGCTTTGAATGTGATTTTCCTGCTTCTTGGCAGGGGATTGGACTGGATGGCCCACAAGGTGTTTTCCAACTCAAGGCTTCTATGTTTCTAAACAGTTGTTTGTGACACCAAATTCCATGCATTATAGATAATTTAATCAGCAATATCTATGCATACTTGTCAATGAGTTGTTGTTGTGCAGTTAAATGGGAATTGTGCACTGCAAATTATCAAAATGATGTGAGCTGTACCCATAAAAGTTTAACCTTTTAAAGTGACATCGAATCATGTTTGTAATTAAAATGGCACAAAGTTATGCATAAATTTCAGTATGCTTTTTGAATGCAAGAAAAGAACCTTGAAAATGATAAAGTATTTCAGAATGTCATTCTGTCCTAGTGTCATTCTTTACAGAAGTGGCACTGGATCTATTTTCTTCTGCTTCATGACCTCTATCAAATATACTCGAGATTTGGAATTCTTCCCCCCCCCCCTTGTCTGCAAATGATTTATGGGAATGCAAGTAAGCAAACATAAATGGCAGCATTTTTCTTCAAAGTGAAAGGATACTTTCTGGGTAAGATTTGATAGTTGAAGGATGATGGATCTGCAGTCACACATATCAGCTTATGTTTTCTCACAGGTATCAGTCCACTTCAATATATCTTCCAATATAATTTAAAGTGCACCAAGTGCGTAACATCAGCTGACTTTAAAGCCTTGTTGGGGATATATGAATATCTTTTGGAGGAAAAGCTATGGATTCGGACCTCTCGGTTTACAGAGGAGGAATGCAGAATTAGTAACAGGAGATATGCAAATACAAAAGGCTGGGAAGTTGTTAACTAAGAAGTAGTAATTTATTATTAAAGACAGAGTGAGCATACACTCTGCTTGCAGCATCAAGAAACTGGAAGAAACCCCTGAAATCCATGTTTTCTTCTATGTGAACATAAAGAATTTTCAAATTTGATGGGGGGCCCAGTCTGAGTAGCAGTGTGGTGTCCCTGAGTTCTGCATGAGTAAGAAGGGTACAGATTACCTCTTCTAAACAAACCGAGCCTTGTTCTTTGCCTCCCTAGGAACAGCAGCAGTGCAGTACCTCAGAAAGGAGATCCAAGTGCCCTGGGAAAGCAGGTAAGGCCAGGGCATCCGCTCATCTAATGGAATCTCTCCCCCCAGCCCTGTTTAAAAACTAGAGTGTTATTGAGGAATTCCATCAGCTAACTCAGTCATGCATTTACCTGTGTGGGTGTCTGTGTAGTATGTACACACTTGCCAGTTGCTTTGATTATTTTCTTTCAGCCAGCTGGCACACTGTTGCCTTTCTACCGACATGAATATCTCCTTTTATCTCGCCACATTTTCCAACAGTTAGAAAAAATGCTTGCAGGTTGCTTCTGAGGAGTAAAGGGGCTTACTTTCATGTTTGCTGTGACAACACTTTCATTTGTCTTTCAATGGAATAATATGAGAGAATAGTTATATACCAAAACTCTTTAAAACTCAGCTTTAAATATTTCCTCTCTGGAGTGAATGTGGCAGAAGTGGTGTGCCAATTTTTTATGACTGTCCCATATTAATTAGTTTACTGGATTCATGACTGTGATGGTAACAAAAGGGTTGTTGTGAGTTTTCTGGGCGGTATGTCCATGTTCCAGAAGCATTCTCTCCTAACGCTTCGCCTGCATCTATGGCAGGCATCCTCGAAGGTTGTGAGGTCTGCTGGAAAGTGCTTCTGGAATATGGCCATACAGTCCGGAAAACTCACAACAACCTAGTGATTCTGGTCATGAAAGCCTGTGGCAACACATTGTATCAGAAGTCAGGAGAGAATGCTTATCTGGTAACTTTGAAATTTTTTAATAGAATTTTACTGGTCCCAATTCACTTGTTATTGAGTAGAGGAATGTAAGGAGTAATAACTATAGAAAACTTCCTTCCGTTTTGCACGTCTGGCTACTTTTTGTTCTTAGAATGAATGGGGGTGTATCATACATATGTAAATAGGAAATGTGTTTCATTTATAAAAGTACCTTTTATGACAATTAGGTTAGTAAGAAAATGTGTGTGGCAGACATCAGTATTATAACTGCTTGAATAAACAGAATATTCTAGATTGCTTTCCAGAAATGTTAAAGAATTTTAGATGCAATGTAGCTGGATTATTAAAGTTTTACAATGAAAGAGGATATATTTTAGTAAATGAAACCTCAAAAAACAAACAAAAAAACAAAAAAACAAACAAACTCCAGAGCCTAAAAATTGGAAACAAGTGTTATAGTACTATGATTCCACTTCAACTGCCATGACACATCCTATGAAATCCTGGATTTACCATTTGGTCAGAGGCACCCAGGGAGTTATCTGGCTGAGAATTATAATTGCCCTCCCCTAAGTTGCCAATCTCAGGATTCCATAGAATGGAGCTATGATGGTTAAAGTGGAATCATGGCATCATAACTATGTAGTTTGAACGGGCCTCAACTGTGCCATAGCTGCCCTTTCTGCTACATGCCTAGCTTTATGTTTTTGTAGTATTTTATGTTATTTATTTTTGTGTTTTAATTTTGTACATTGCTTTGAATCCCACCCATGGGAGAAAAGCAGGATAAAAATAAAGAACAATAATACTTGTATAAAATGCATAGGAAATCCCATAATGATGGGTGAGCATAACATGTGCCCTGTTGAACTTTAACAATACTTGCTACGATATTTACATCTGGGGGAAACTAACGAATACATGTTAGTAGGAACACACCCCCAGCACTTCTCCGCACCACAACACATACAACACCATGCCTCAGTGTTCACTTTCAGTTAGCATCAGTGATACAGGTAGCAATTTCCACTACTTCTATTCTTCAGGCATCCCTGTAATTAAGGTCTCAAGCCCTGATGTGCTCCAAAATTGATAGTGTTGTGAGGAACACAACATATGAAGGAAAGGATGGAAATGACACATAACAAAGTACCTGAATAACATTTTTTCCAGGATGAGGCCTCCACAAAATACCCACAACCCCCTTGGGAGAAACCGTCAATGGTGGGAATGGTTTTTCCAAATAGCCAAAGGGATGGGACAGGACAAACAACAAAGGGGAGCCATGAGAAATACATACTGACAGTAGCAGCAGAGCATGAGGCTAGAAAGCAGGAGACGTGACTTTAAGCTCCAGTGCACTCACTGCTTTTCAAGCCTGTCTAGAAGGAGTCATGGGAGGGGAAAAAGAAATACAAGGAATTCATTTCCAGATGGCGAAACCCACAAAACAGCTCCTTATGCGCTCAGTCATAGTAGCAAACAGTAAATGGATACATCACAGTGTCCATTTAATATTCTTCCCACTCTTTCCCCCCAGAAGGCCAAGGTTTATATCGCAAAATTCTGGCTTCAGCATAGCCTAATATTTTTCATTCTCATCCGATAGGAAACCTACATAATTATTTTAGTTTCCATGATTTTCTCACAAACCTTATGTGCCAGGTTGCATCCCAGTACATCTCATTATTCTTGTCTCTCCTCTCCAACTATGGAAGGCTTGTAGAAGTTGTAGCCCTCCAGCTGTTTTGGCCTCCAACTCCCAGAAATCCCAGCCAGCTTGTCTAGTGGCCAGGAATTCTGGGAGATGGTGGCTAAAACAGCTGGAGGGCCGAAGGTTGTGCAGGCCTGAACTATGGGGTTGTTTCCTTCACACACCTTCAATGATAGCATGTACCTGAGTGGGCAGGTGGCTAAATTCTAAGTATGTGTTTGAAGGTATTTGTAGATAGTGTTTAAAAGTGTTTATAGATTATGCTTGAAGGTATTTATAGAATTTTTTTTCGATATCTCTATATCTTTTACTCAGATTTAGTGAGATTTACTAGAATTAATTGAAAGCAAGGCAGAATAAGTAACATTACAAGTTCTGAGTAAGGTTCTTCTTTAGAAGAGAACAAATGTTTTCATGCCGTTCAAGCAGAACTTGTATGGAGAGTCCAAATCATTGTGTGTCATGTTATCTCAAATTATAGCGTTCCTTGAGCATTTTTGGGAAGGAGGGTTGACTGGTAGGAAGCACTAAAATGATTGGGTACAGTTGGTGCCAGCTGGTAGGATTTACAGGTCCCAAATATGTGAGCTGGATGTCTGTTTCTCTTTTAGTTTGGACACCACACTGTCTTGTGGCTTTTAATATGGTGTTTTATTATAGCAAGGATTTTTGGTTTTGATGCCCTTGGATCTATGCATTATGTGATTCAGTGAGTCTGTGAACGGTCAGGAATATGTATGCATGTATACATGTGTGTGTGTGTGTGTGTGTGATATTCCTGACTCTTAAAGGAGTCTGTTCAAAAAAGGTTAAGCACAATTATAGTATGGGACAAGGAGAGATAAGCTGCATCACTCTCCCCTCCACCCTGTTGAGTTGAAACTTGTGAGAGAAATGGACTTTGTGGAAATGCTTCCTGATTTTGTGATGGAAATAGTAAAGAAAATTTAAAGCTCTAAAATTAATGGATCTATTTGCAAAATGTTTGCAACCATGTTAGATAGTGGTTCAATAGACAGTAGTGTCACAGATACAGTGTTCTTTGTAGCACCAATTCCTTGTCATGAACATTTTGCTTATGGTTTGTCTTGGAGCTTGAAAAGTTACAGGGCCCTACCTGGAAAAAGAAGAAGACTAGCAATCTCATTCAGGAACAACTGGTAACCAACTGTTAATCTTGGGATTTATTTTACTTGAGGCTTGCCCAAAATGCTATGTCGGATGGATAAAATATGTTGTCAGAAAACAAAACAAAAACCTTACTCAAAGCTCCTTGTTCCTTTTAGCTCTCTTTACTCTACTCTGGACACTCTGCACTGGGCCCATAATTCTTTGTTGGGGCGATTTCAAAAGGAAAAAGCATTAAAAATGTAAATTAGCTGCAGCAGCAGTTTAGAAGATCAGAAGATTGTAGTGTGCAACAGTAGGATAAATGAATTTAAGCAATATAGGAGCAGAGTCAACCTTTAAAAGTTATAAAACCCTTTATTCAAAGAACTACGCACATATCTAACTCTCTGAAGGAGATATCTTGTCTCTCCATGTTCACAGGAGAATAACAAAATGGAGGACTCAAGGGTTTGCCATGTGGCTGAAACTTGAGAAAAGGGGTGTATCCCTGAGAAGGATGAGTCTAACAATCATGGGAGACAAAGAGAAAGAATAGACAGGAAAAAGGACAATGGTGGAAGGGCTTTCCCTGCCAACTAACTCAGCTGCCTATCTCCTTGTTGAGAACTACAAACTTGTGCAGAATGTGATTGAGTTCCAACAGATTTAGTATATGTGGGTGAGGAGCCTGTTGAGAATAGGAGGAGACAAAGAAAAGAATAATTAGCAATAGCAAGTAGTTGGAGCATGTTATCCCTGGACAGAGATAGGAAGTACATACTGAGAGAGAAGGTATAGTAATGCCACTGCTGGGTTTTGAGTAGTAGCAACTACACTTTAAAAAACATTTTGCCCGTAACTGATCTCTGATGCAGCTGTCTCATGATGTTTGTCATCTGTAGTGGCCTGCCACTATCAGCTAAGCTCAGGTGCTGCACAGCTGCTGACTGCTTTATGATGTTAAGGTGCCTTCTCATAATTTACAGGTTTCTCCAGTCCTTTGTTTTTGTGTTACGTAAAGCATTATTGGGCGATAGAAGTAGTATGCATCATTCTGGCTCTTTGAATAATTTCTCCACTTTGGTTCCTTGAGTAGCTCTTGTTAATAGTATTTGCAGTTGAAGCTTTCCTCTCTTTGAGCAGCTTTTTGAGAGCCAGAAGACTATAACTGTTTGCAAACCATTTTGGACAAATATATCAATCAGTTTGCTGCTCATGTCTTTTCAGAGCTGAAGTCTGTACAATGTAAATAAAGATTTAACATAAAAGAAGCTGTTACTTGCTGATCCATTGTACTTTCCACTGACCATCTTTTTTAACTTATGTGATTGTGCTGATCAATTGGTTCAGTTTTGTAAAGCGCATCCAGTTTTCTCTTTTAACTCTTAAGTGAAAACAATAAAGCACCATTATATAAAATAAAATTTGTAAATATTTATTTTATTTCAATTTAATTTAACATGAAATCTGAAACATTTTTCCCAGCTCCCTAAAACTTATTCAACATCTTATCAATTACTTTCCTCCTAATTGGTGTTCACAGTGTCTCTTATTTCCATAATTAAGGACCCTTCCACACAGAACTAAAACCTGTGCTGAAGCGGGTTTAAATAAGTGGATTCCAGTCCATATCTACCCATGCAAACCTAGGCTTTTCTGGGGGTGACTACATGCTACCTTGAGACAAATCAGGATGGCATGAAGCTGCCCCCAATTTAGTCCCTAAAAATTACTTTAAAATGTCCCCCACTGCCATAAAGACTCTGCTCAAATCCTCCTGGTGTGAGAAAATGACATCTGAGGAGACAGGAGAGGAGAGGAGGAAAATCCCTTTAGGGGCTAAATTGGGGGCTTGGGGGAAGCGGTGGGTGCCACACCTTTGGGCTTCAAGAGCCCAAAAGATGTGGGGACTCTCAAAAGTAGTCCTGGGAGTGAGTCCCCACAGGCCCAATACCCCATTAGATCCAGGCCTTTTAGGAAGGCCCAGATCTAATGGGGTATCTAATTAATTTGGAACAAACCAAGGAAATTCATTCATTTTTACTGGAGGTGCTGTTTGGATGCCTCTGGTAAAAACCTAACCAGTTCTCGGTTTTTTGGGTCTGTCTGGGTGGGCCTCTTTTTCAGACAAGTCTCTGGGTTACAATCCTTCTCCACCTTGGCACTACGATTGGCTGGCTCTATCCAACTTTGTCCAACTTCACATCCTTTTTTGCTTGGAGAAAGATTACTTTGCTCCATCACCCCTTGTGCTATGTACCAGGAAGATGCGAGGCACCATCCATTTTCTGCATACTCCTCTATCCTTGAAACAATGGTAAAGTGAAGTGTTTGTGTTTCCTGAAGAGCCAGTTGAGGAAAGATGAAAGGGCCTGGATGCTCTTTTACACATTTTATTTGATAGAAAGTAGGCCATGTACAATCATACATTTATTGCTACATTATTGTTACACATAGTGGGCAATGATTTTTCAATTAATAATTCTTGTTCTTGTACAGGCATTTGGAACATCAGTGTATAACTCTTCATCTACCACAGTGTTTTCTCCAAGGGAAAAACGTTTTCGCAGCACAATCTGTCAGTTATCCAGTAAGTTCCCTATCCATTTGATTAAAAAATTAACACTATTGACAGTCTTAGCAAGAGCTTCTTCTGGATAGCTTTAGTCCTATTATGCCAAAAAAGTGTTAAGTCTACAAAAGTTTATTATGCCTAGGTTAATGTCTGTTTAGAGTGGGGTTTCTGTGTTTGTGTCTGTCCCCACTATGACTCTGATACTGTGAAATGTTCTCTTGGAAGGTAACATTCACATTGATGGTCCTTGGTGGTTTGGCTTTTGAAATGAATTAATTTACTTGCATTTATCTTTAGGTTGGAATATCTTCTTTAGACACTATTTCTTTACTGAGCATAAGAGAAGCTTAAGTCCATTCTATCAACCCAAAGGCCTTTGGGTATCTCCATATGTGTCAGAAACACAGTAAGGAAAATAAAATGTCAGGTGCAGCTTCCCTTTCAAACAGCTGAGAACAAAATAATAATAATAATAATAATAATAATAATAATAATAATAATCAACTTTATTTATGCCCTTCTCAAAGGGGACTCAGGGTGGCTAAAATGTGTCTAAACCCAAAATTACAATACAGCGAAATAAAATACAAGAGGCAAAAATACCATCAAAATAAAGACATGAAATGACAAAATAAAATAAACAGTTTCAAAATAACATGATAGAGAAATGGAAAGTCCATCTACCTGGTAAGGAGGAAGGAAGGAGCGTGATGGGAATGAAAGGCTGAGGATATATCTGCACTGTAGAAGTAATGTAGTTTGACACCACTTTTGCTGCCAGTCCCCTTAGCTATGGAATCATGGGAATTGAAGTTTGGCGAGGCACCAACCATCTTTGGCAGAGAAGGCTAAAAATATTGCAAAGTTATAATTGCCATGATTCAATAGCATTGAGCCACAGCAGTGGTATCTGGCTGCATTAATTCTAATGTAGATGCATCCTGAATGAGCAGTGGGATAGAAAAGAAGTATTAGTGTGAGAGAGTGAAGGTAGGGGAGAGCAGCGAAAGAGCAAAGGGAAAGAACATTGGATTGGTGAGAAAGAAGGACCATCTAGTAGAGAGAATAAGCATTCAATTGCATTGGCGAGAAAGATCATTAGCATGCATGATGGGGAATGGGAATAAAGAGTGGATGAGTGAGAGTGAAAGAGCACTGAGGTGAAGACTAGAAGGTTTCTAGGCCATAGAGAACTGGGTAATTTTGCTGGTAGCTAATGAAAAGAATTTCCTGGGAGCATGGCTCCATCATTAGTTAACAACTTTTCAGATGGGATTTAGTATTTTGGTGCTTGCCTTATTCAGTGGTTCTCAATCTTTGGTTCTCCAGGTGTTTTGAACTTCAACTCTCCGAAATCCCAGCTATCTTACCAGATGTTAGGAATTGTGGGAGTTGAAGTCCAAAACACCTGGAGGGCCAAAGGTTGTGAGCCACTGCTTATGATAATAAGATACTTCAACTGGAGAATATCGCCGATACCATCTCAGGTCCCGTATGTGAATAGAGTTAGTGGCTGATTAGAGGCTCAGAAATTGTATTTGTCAAATGTGACAGTATTGCAGCTTGACCTGTTCATATTTTATGTGAAACACAATGTAAGGTACATTCAAGGGTCCTGCCACAATGACAACACATACTTTTAAATCTGCTCTAATTGTTTATATGTATTTGTAGCATTTGTTTGGATTCTAGAGTTGTCAAATAACAATTGCACACCTTGTCATAAAATTGCAGTCACAGTAAACATGCTGTTCAGGTTTTAGAAAAAGCAAGTATTATGTAAACCTATCCTACTGATGTCCAAAAATTGTTTCTTTCTGTTGTTCTTTTTGCTACCTCTAATGCTGCCAAAAACACAATAAAAAAAAGAGATCTAGTGATAAGGATTGAGGTTTGTACAGTTGTTTGGTTTCTTTTGCTAGTCTGAATGTTGGTTTATATCCAAAGGCTACCAAATCCAAATTTCTCAAGTCTATCAATCTGGAACTTCTCAGTTGCCATAAGTCAGGAGTAGGAAACTTTCAAAATGTCAGTGATTGTACAGGTTTTACCAGGGGCCTTTTCACATCACACAGTTATTGCATTACGATTCCACTTTAGCTGCCAAGGGAGCATTGTAAAAAATTCTTGGTATGTAATTTGGTCTGATAGAGAATTCTTTGTATCCCTCTCTTAACTGGAAAGTTCAGGATGTTGCCATGGGAATTAATATAGAGTCATTTTCCTAAAACCTTTTAGTGTGAAAGGGCTCCAGGACCCTGAAGAACATATTTTACATTTATCTACTTATTACACTGTAACAGAGGATGTTGAGGTAAGAAACAGTCAAAACAATTAAAAACAAACCACAATCCAATTGAAACAAAACCAGGCCTCAGACAATTGAGTAAGCAAGTAGGTTTTAATGTGGTGCCACCATTAGTGCCATTTTGGGCCTCCAAAGGAGGAACATTCTTCTTCTAGGACATTAAAGCCAAGAAGCACATTGTCTAAATCTCCATACAGTGCACTATTCCCAACAACAAGATATAAATGTAATTTTAATAATCAGGCAGATATATAGCAAGCAATGGCAGACTGGGCAGGGTGTCAGCCTACCTGATGGTAAGTGGACCACCTTAAACATTAGACAACATGTTAAAAGTGTTAATGGCCTTTTAGTAGCTTGAAAATATAATAAAAGTTCCACTATTATTACTGTATGCCACTGAAATTTACGTTGTGTTATTATTTTAATAAAAAAATAAATTCATGATAGTTGTGGATGGGTGCCCTTTGTGTCCTGGTAACCAATATTTTAAGTGTAGTCTGCCACTGATAGCAAGGGGAGACACTTCCTCAGATGTTGAGGTTCCATGTTTATTTATTTACTTACTTACTTTATTTGTATACCGCTCTAATCAGCCCTTAGGCGACTCAGAGCAGTTTACAACAATTTAGGTATACACAATACAAAATCATTAAGCATTTAAAAGCAATAGCATCACAAATCATTAAATATCAATATCAATACATCACTACATCAATGTTGTTGACAAACCACCCATACTGAATGGTACCTAATGCCACAGTAGTGGAATGAGTTTGTTTGTTGTACTTCATTCAAAGAGGTGGATTTTTTTTGGGGGGGGGGGCTTTATATGTCCTGCAGACCAAACTTTATCTGTCCCTAGTTTATACTCCATGGCATGAGATATAAGACAAAGACAAGAAAAGAACAAAGCTGAGAGGATTGAAGGAAATCAAAGAGAGTAGAACATGTTGTGTTTCAAGGCACCTTTTGTAAAAGTCAAATGTGTAAAGCGTGGATAGATTCTATGATTCAGTAAGTTCAATAATAATGTTTCTGCTTAAGTGGAATTGTAAACTGGGGAGCTGTATAGTAGCTATTAGGGTAAAATTGACAATAACATTGTTAATACAAATAATTTTTAAAACAGGAAATTACATTGAAAACAGCTTTTGAAATTTACTTGGTTATAGAATTGTTGTTTCCAAAATTTGTCTTTTCTGCCAGCTAGTCCATAATGAATAATAGTGATAGATAACAGAAATTAAGAAGGCATCTGAGGATGCATCTGTTTTTGCCTTTTTTTGTCAACATCAAAGCTAATGACAAAATTAAAAATCCTCTTATATGTAAGCACCAGCTTATGTTATTTATCTGAAACCTATTTAATGGGCACTGACCCTTCTCAGGAGGACAGAAGATGAATACAGATCTTATTAACATAATTTCTGGCAATAAATGATCAAAGTATTGTGGTCCATTTTAATCTGCTTAATGAAGTTGGGTTATTTGAAAAATGCACCAGGAAGTTTGCTTCTGAAGGCAGACATACTTCAGTTAACAAAGCCTCTGACAAAGAACTCCCTTTTACAAAGTCTTTTCATGCACCCCCCACCCCTTTTCCTCCTTAACCTTTGGCTAGCTGGAAGCTTTTTGGAAAGCAGCACTAGAATTGGGATAATGGTGAAAGAGGGCTGGAGAAACAGATTTTAGCAGTATGTTTGCAGTAACCAATCCAGTATAGATTAAGCTGGGAAATGATGGGTACTGCTCAAGTCAGTTCTATTTCTGCTTTCTCTGCTTGCCTGCAAAAGTCAAAGTAAATGGAAACTACCTCCACAATCTTTTATTGAGCAAGTAAAATGGAGGGGAAAAAGAAATGTAGCTATCTTACTACCTTCCAGCCCTTCAGAGCAGATTTTCGGGGTGTAATTGAGGGACTGCAGTAGTGATAAGGTATCAATTTCTGTTGAATGCTCTGTTCCATCAATAGAAGTACAATGTAGGTAATATCCACTATTGGTGCAAATTATGACGTATTTTGGGACAGAGCCAAATGTTCCCTTCTTATTATTTCATGGGGAAAAGTGAATGTTTGGCTATAACTCTAAGTTCTGTTATTTGATATTGTTTTTGGCATCATACAGAAAAGAGAACTGGAATGCTTCTCTACTTAGAGCGTGATGAGTTTAGGACTACTTGCTACAGCAGAAGCTGTGCTGCAGTAGAGCCAGGAGTCACAGTGTTGAGGTCCTTGGACTTTATGAGTAGTAAGGACTGTGATATCATTTTCTACTCATTTTTAGATTCTCTGTTGCCTTTGATTCTAGCTGCAGTCACTGTTATATCTGGGGGATGAATTTTCTCAGCAGCAATGCATTATTATGAGCTATCCACATTGTAATCCATAGTATTGTGAGGGACTTGGTCTTTGCAAAAGGCCTGCCCTTGGAGTAGATGAGCACTGTAAAACTGTTTTATATCCACACAAGTGCTAACAATTTTGGGCTCTGCTTTGGTGTGATGTCCTGGGCATTCTCCAATTTAATATTATAACCAACATTCTAGGTCCACTAAACCATTATTATTAATTTTATTTATATCCCACCTTTCTCCCCGTGGGGACTCAAGGTAGCTAACAATCCCACACTTAATCAAGTTTAAAAAGCGCACTACAAAAGTAAAAAAAACAACAACAATTAAATAATAACAGTGTGGTAAAAACAGATTAAAATAGCATTTAAAATCCACAGGCCCCCAATCCCACCCACACCTCCCTAAAGCCTGCCCCAAATTCATGCTGGCAGAAGAAGGTCTTAATCTGCTTGCAGAAGGCCAGCAGGGATGAGACCATCTTGGTCTCTCTTAGCAGGGAGTTCCACAGTCCAAGAGCAACCATAAGTACCAATAAACCTCTCTTGGATTAATATTCACAGATGGTTGACAAGATGAATACACATAATAGATTTATTGTTTGCAGATAGCTTGAAATATGTATCATTTTTATCTACTTGCATTTGTTCATCCATTAAAAAATGGCTTGGAAGTAAATTCTTATATTTTCTCTTAGATGCATTTACATGCTTTAATGGAGGTGAATGTGCCTATTGGCAGCTGTGTGATTGTAGTCGATATAATGCAACTGGATCAAGATGTCAAATAGGTAAGTTGAAAATATGTTAGTGTGCCTAGTGTGACCTATGATGCAGAACTAGGCTTGGTTTTTCAAGACACAGTAGAGTTTTTAAATAGGCGCTACATTGTAGTTTGGGGCTCTTTGTCTTAGTTTGAAGCAGAAGACAGTATCTTCATGTAGCTCTATACTTCTTTGATACATATTTCCACCCTTATACATTATTGCCCATATCATTCACTCCAGAAATAATATAAGCATAATCAAAAGGTTATGCCTTCTAAATAAAGAAATAATTATGTTGCCCTTTACTTGCTATAGTTCATAACACAGGAGCAGAACGAGACAGTATTTGTCGAACATGGGGACAGTACCATTATGAAACCTTTGATGGCCTCTACTATTTTTTCTCTGGGAAATCTACTTATTGTCTTGTCAGACAGAATGAACTGGATGAGCAAAGCTTCTCTATACAAGTAAGAGATTAGAATTTTTGAAAAATAAAACTTGTTTACTTCATAATTAATGAAAACATTTCAGGGATTTTTGTTTGTTTGTTTAAAGTTTCTAATTCCCCCCTTTCCAGATGTAGGTTTGGAAATGTTTTTTTTTCTGAGTGAAGAAATACTATAGACTGGGCATTCCAGTGATTTAAGTTTCTTTATTGTTAGGAATCTAGGCAGTGACTCAGGAGATGTTATGAAGAATATAGGAAGGGGTTAAGGTAGTAGAACTGACTATTCTATGATTTTCTAATATTATCTGTGGGTTTAAAGGCACTTATTCACTAAAGTGAAATTTGTTTATGTGCAAAAAGGGACCTGAGTTTTATTTCTGGTAGTGGTCTTGACTTCCAAGTCTTTGGCATTGTTGTTTTTATTTAGTAGAGGTAAGGAGTGTGCTTCAGTAAGGCAGAAGTTTAAATTCATCATATATACACTGATGACTGCATGTAGCTTTGGGAATCCCAGTTTACATAATGTCTTCCTGGTACAGTAACAGGATTTGCAAAGAATGTGGGTGGGTTTCCTGAATTAATCGAAATATTCCAAGCTTCACTTATATATTATGCTTTGTGCTTTTGTTTGTGTGCGCCCAAATGTTATTCTGTGCAAAATATCCATCAGTTTTATTTACAATTCAAGATGTCGAGATATGAAGATTAACCTAGTCTTCCACTGATGGATACTACAACATTGAAGTAATTTTAGCTCTATTTCTAAAGCATTATGTGAAATGCTGACAGTATTTTTATTTTTATTTTATTAAGTTTTTATAAGTTTTCTTAATACATTGAAAGAGTGGGAACAATAGATTGGATAGAAAGGGTGGGAAAAAAAGATCTGGATAGTGATATTGGGGTGTGTGAGGTGAAGGGGGGAAGGGAGAGGAGCTGGGGCTGGGGGAGGGAAAAAGAGAGGGTGTGGGTCATCGAACTCCCGTTCAGTCTACAGGGAAAATATCATCTTGTCCATAAGTTTTCTTTCTTCTTCTATATTCCTTGATCTACTTTTGCTGTAGCACCTTATATATCTAATTTGATTTGCTTCTTAAGGTGTTCTTCTAGATCTTTCCAGTTTGTTTGCTTATTATTGTCTTCCTTTTCTAGGATCTGTGAAAGTTTGTCTAGGTTTTCGAATTCTATCAGCTTTTCTATCCACTCCTCACTGCTAGGGATTTCCTTGTTTTTCCATTTTTTGGCAATTAGTATTCTCGCCGCTGCGGATAGGTAGAAAAACATATTTTCTTGATTTTTTTTTAGATTTATGTTCATTATATTCAGTAGGTAGAATTCGGGTTTCATGTCGAATTTGAAGTGGATAATCTTTTGGACCTGTTTGTGTACCATCTGTTGAAAATATTATTGAAATATTAACTTTTCTCCCATTTTTGCTAGGTTCATAATGATCCAGAATGCAAGTCTCCTCCCTACTCTTGTAAACGATCGATAAGTCTGTACTTTTCAGGAGATGGAGAAATCAGATTAAGTAGTGAAGTCACTTACAAAGGAACTGGGTAAATTAAATATGTATGGCTGGCAATGTTTTACTTGCTGATTGCTTTTTAAGTTTTGTATTGCACCTTGTAAACTTGCCTAGTGTGGAGTGTTAGCTGCCTTGAGTCCCACAGGGGCTAAGGCAGGGTATAAATAAAGATAATAAATAAATAACAAATAAAGTAAATAAATATTATGCTAGTATGTGTAAATATAAGCATGCTTCCTGAATCACTACCAGTGGTAAATATAAATTAACCCCCCCCCCCCCCAGTTGTAACGGATTACTAGAATGCATCTATCCACCTAGTTCCAATTTTCACACAGTGGGTGAAACTCTGATGCCAAATCAGTCTAGCCAGTTATCATGGAATTCTTAGAGGATTACAGTAATTACTTTATTAAAATCTGAAAAGGGTTGCTGTGAATTGTTCCTTTGTTTATGGAGTAATTTTCTTTGTTCTTCCAGAATACAATTACCATATACCATTGGGAACCTGCACATCCAAAAACTTGCAGGATATGTTATTGTTAGACACCAGTATGCATTTTCTCTGGCTTGGGATGGTGCATCTGCTGTTTATATTAAGATGGCTCCTGATTATTTGGGAAAAACCCATGGATTATGTGGTAACAACAATGCCATTTTGCAAGATGAGCTTGCAACAAGTTATGGTGAGTATTTAACCTAATTTATTTGACACAAACATATACAATACCAGATTATTTCTCATCATGCACCTATTCCAAAAATGCAGAGAATTGTTAGTTTTAATACATTAACGTTAGTTTTAGCACACTAATACCAACTTTCCCTTGTACCTTAAGACACAGACAATGTCTGAGCTTCTTCCTGATATAACGTAAGAGTTGGAGAAAACATTGTCCTTGGTAAAAAAAAAATGCCAACCAGGATTACCCATTGTATCAATTGCTGTGAAAGCATTGCTTTCTAATGTTTTGCAGTGGCGTTTGCATGACTGGGGAGATGAGCCAATGAATGCTTACCCTCTTGGTCTACTTCAGAAAAAAATGAAAAATAATGTCTTAAAGGAATGATTATACTGTTCAGTGAATATTTTGCATTGATATACTTGTGCACTTTTCCACAGGGAAGCTTACAGAAGACATTGAAGAGTTTGTTGAAAGCTGGAGAGAGAATTCTCCCCAAGAGAATATCTTCTCCAGTGATGTCTCATTCAACTATGAGCCACCCTGCCTGAATCACCCCCAATCATTTTTACAGGTAGGCATTATGATTATTATTCTCTTCCAAATACTAGTGCAAAAGATTTCTGGTTTGCAATGGGGCCATGAGGCCATGTTCTTTAGCTGATAAAGTGATCCTAGAAGGACTAGGACAGATGAGAGCAGTTAGCTATTATTATGAATCAGATAGGACCTGATTCAAAAAAGGATTTGAGGAATGATTTGAAACATGACTGTAAGGTGGAACTGTATGTTTTGTAATCAAAGTTTCAGATTCTGCCCCACCTCCCAGTTTCAAGATGCCAGCCTCAAAATATAGAAGCTGTTTTTTCAAATAAGGCTTAAGGTTACCTGATGAGGTATATTTCTTGTTCGTGGTCTCTGTGAAATTGCACATATGGGTTTTGTGTGCAGGTGTAAGACAGCTTGGAATTCTCAATAGCTTTAAGAAACTCTTGGTGGTAGCCTTGCCCACCCTGCCTTGGAGGATATAGCCATCAGGTGGGGCTAGTATCTCAGTTCCTTTTTGTCCATAGTGTTAGCAGCAGCAAGGGATTTCTCTTAGATAAGTTTCCTTATTAATTGTTTATCCACACTGAGTCCCCTCGAGGAGATAGGGTGGAATATAAATAAAGTGTTATTATTTTATTATTATGATTCTTCTTATTGCAGTTTCTTTTCATATTGCTCTTCACTTTGCTTGACTTCTCTTCTGTTACTTCTACTTGGCAGTTTCTTCTGTGTTTGAGTTGGACTACTTTGACTATTTATTTGGCTTTCCTTCCAGGACTTTTCCAGATTCTATTTTTTCCAGATTCTACTTTTTTTCTGGCCAGTAGCAGGCACTGGTGTTATCACTGCTGCCACTGTTGTGCTTCTTCTTACAATTGGTTAAAGGCCTGCGGCTGCCTCCAACAGCATCAAGGAGGATAGACAACCTTTACTGCATAGACTTCTCGAGGGCAGGATGGCTAGGGAAAGATCCCAAACCCATTCCATAGTAATGGATGTCTCTCAGTCTCTATCATCACAGAGGATTCAGGCTACACAATCTGACACAGAACGGAATAAGTTGGATGCTATTCCTCTGGCACAACAGCAGCATTCCTTCCCTGCACATCTGCTGGTGGGAGAGAACTGTTTGAGGGCTTGGGCACCACTGTGTTCCCTCCCACCATTATTCGGCCGAATTTCCCCGCACGCTAGCTGAGGCAGCTGCCAGAGGTCCTGGTGCAGCCAAAACTCCGACCACTACAATTTCCCCCTCCCTCTACAAAGCTATCTTGCTTATTATTGGAGCCGCTATAATCCAGCCACTGCAAGGACCTGGACATGCTACCAACCCCAGGCTGCTTTAACTACAAGACCTCATCTCCCCTCCTGGGGCTGGCAACAGGCTAGCAGTAAGCAGCCTTGTCAGTCCTGCTAGCGAGATTAGCCCTCACCTTCAGGAAGGGACAGAGCCTTCAAATTTTATGGTTATGCTCCCAGTGCACCCTTAGGTGTTGGTGTTTCTTTTATACCCATTGTGGGCTCAGTGTCATTTTTAGGCTGTGGTGATCTTGCCTCATCATTCATTCTGGCACCAACATTTTCTGGATGGCCCCCTTTTTTTCTAAAGGCATAGTGCAAAATCATGATGGACCACTGAGTCTTGGAAATTGTTAGGACTGGCTTTACGATCCAGTTTACTAGCCTTTCCCCAGTTGTGCGCCTGCAGACTACACCCTTTCCCACTCTATGGAAGGAAGTACAGGCCTTGCTCCAGAAAGACATGAATCACCAGAATATCCCAGATGTTTTTTGTTCCTGGGAGCAAAAGGTAATGGAAAAATGGTGGCCTTTATCCGATCCTGGACTTCTGCATGTTTAATCGTTACATTAAACCACACAATGTCAAAATGGTGGCATTGCCTACCATTTTGCTGTCACTCAAGAAGGGGTCCTGATTTGCAGTGGGGCATTTGGAAGACATTTATTTTCATAGTTCTATAAAACCTCAGCATCATAGATTTAGCTCTTTTTGGAGGGGTTCTAAGTGTTCATTTAATGTTTTTCCTTTTGGTTTCTGTACAGAGCCTCGGCAGCTCACCTCTGTCTTAAGGGCAAAATTATGGCTCCTTTATATTGATGATGGGTTCCTTGGGGCTGACTCTAGTTCTCAACTGTGGGCTCACCTCATCAAACAATGGTACCTCATCAATTATCTCGAGTTGCTTGTGGTAGAGGAGGTGCTCTGGGGGACCAAGCATTCCCTTATGGGCCAGTGGATTCAGTTGCTGACAGGCAATACAACCACCACGTTCTACGTCAACAAACAGGGAAGGATGCATTCCCTCAGACTTCTCAGCCTCACTGTTCAGATCTTGGTGAACTTGGTGCATTTCACAAAGAGTTCACCGCTAGTAATGTGAACTTCAGTGAAGTCCTGAGGGACATGGTGGACTGCATCCTTATCGCCTCATGGTGATCATGGCAACCCAGGTATGCCCCACTGTTATAGGCTTCTAGTGGTGAGTTCCGCCACTGCCACTCACAAAGATCCCGCAAAGAGATCTTATGCTTACAACTGGAGACATTATTTTCCGTCTCACAAAAGACCAGTGTTGACCTTCTCACTGGACCTACACCGGTAGTCATTGTTTTTTGCTCTCACAATCAGAGCAAGGACTCTCCTTCTCCCTGAAATGTTATTTAGCTGCCATCTCTTGGTACAGATGAAGAGCAGAGCATTTGTCCTATTTTTGGGACCCCCTCATTCAACTCTTCCTGAAGAGAATGTACTCATCGGCATATTCTCTAACCCCAACAAGGAGTTGGGAGCTCATCTTCTCCCAGCTATCAAAACCCCCTTTTGAACCCATGGCATTGGTAGAGCTTTCCCACTTTTCTTGGAAAATGGCATCCCATATTGCCATCACATCAACATGATGAGCCAGTGAGCTTTGTGCTCTCTGTGTAGATCTCCCTTACATTTGATTTCGTAGAATAAGGTGGTTCTCTGAACCTACATTGCCCTTCTACCCAAGGTGACTTCTTGGGTTCATATGTGACAGAATGTGGTGTTACCGTTTTTTTCCAGAATCCAACTCCTCTGGAGCACTCTCTCCATACTTGGGATGTGTGGAGGGCTCTAGGCCTTACATCGATGGCACATCTGCCTACAGGAAATCTCCTGGGAGTTTTTCTCTGAGATATCGCTAGGATGTTCTGGGCGATTCAGTCTCTTCATAGAGTATTTCTTCTTTGATCATTTCAACTATTAGGCTGGCCTGCCAACTCACAGACAGACTTCTTCCATCTGTTGCTGTCTTTCAGGCCTTCCTATATGGACTGCTCTGAAGATGTTTTGCCTGGCAGCAATGTAGTCGACCCCACTCACTTTGTGTCACATTGTAAGCAGGATGATTTCTCCAGGGTGGATGCTACCTTAGCAGAGCTGTGTTTGATTCCTGTGGAGCATGACTTCCTCCTCCAAGATGTGCGATTTCACAGAGACCATGAAGAAGACAGTTTGGTTGCTTACCTGTAACCATGGTTCTTCAAGTGGTCAGCTGTGAAATTTGCACATCTCTGCTCATCCTCCCATCAGTTCATTATTCCTCAGTTTTTGTAAGCTGCTGTCATAGTGAACTGAGGCGTTGACCCCATCTAATAGTTACATCTTCCAGGGCAGGGTGGAAGATGTAACATAGTGGTAGTGGAGCTACCACTATGCGTTTCTTAAAACTATAGAGAATTCTGAGCTGTCTTGTGTACAAGATCCATATGTGTGAATTTCACAGATGACCACTCAAAAAAACATGGTTACAGGTAGTATTACATTTTATTGATTAGCCCATTGTCCATATCAAAACATTTGACAAACACAGTTAACACATACACATACAGCATACAACCTACAGTACAACATAAGTTAAAATAAGCAAGCTGTTAACAAGGTCCCGATCCAGATCAAATATCTGCATCACCTCTACAGTTTACCCCAATCGACTTTAAATATGCAGTTCTCAGCTCTGTTGCTTTAAATAGAAAAAGGGCCGTTTTGTATGTTATTTTAGTGATTACACTAAAATACCTTCTTATCACATGGGTTATTTTTAATATTTTCTCTTTAATATTTCCAGTACTGTATCTTCTTTCATTCTTTGGTATTTCTTTAGAGTTTGCTGTTTTAGCATTTAAAACTTAGAGCTAGTGGTTTCCTATTATAGCTGGTGCCAGAAAAGAGTAGATAACTCTTTGTCACTTGTATTAAAATCTGTGAAAGAGCTTTTGTCTTCTTAGGCAAGTCTTCTCTACTTGTTTGCAATATCAGTGGGGGAAATCTCATTATAATTTTGGCTACTATCTTTCAGTTTTCTACTAGAAAGCATTTTCAGAACCTCTGCCCTCACAAAGTTCCCTTCATATTTCTGCATAGAGCTAGTCATACAAGGAAGAGCAAGAAGTATACTATCCAGAGGGAACAATATACCTCTGATATACCCAATTTAAGGTGTAGGTCATCACCTATAAAGCTCTAAACGGTTCAGGACCTGCCTATCTTTGAGACTGCATCTTCCCTTACGAACCTACATGATCTCTAAGATCTTCTGGGGAGGCCCTTCTCTCGCTTCCATCTCTGTCACTGGTGCAGTTTGTGGGGATGAGAGAGAGGGCCTTCTTGGTTGTCACCCCCCAGCTCTGGAATTCCCTCCCCAGGGAGATCAGACTAGCACCCTCCCAATCCATTTTTCACAAAGATCTAAAGACCTAGGTGTTCTGCTGTGCGTTTGACTAAACAATTCCCTTGACAACTGGCCCTAGCTAGGGCCCAAAAATTTTGGCCACACACTTTACAACTGTTATATTCAAAGTTAGAATGTTCCTTCTTATATTGCCCTTATCCTTAATGTCGCTATACGACCTATGCACTTTACTTGTTAGCCAGACCCTCTGAATTGTTGTGCACCTGTCTGCCCACCCATATAGAGGCTTGAATTATGCTTTTTTGTTGGTTTTGATGCTTGTTTTATGTTTGGTTTTAATGTTGTATTATGTTATTTTAAATTGATGTTATGCATTCTTATGTGCTATGTTTTTAACTCTGTTGATTGGGCTTGGCCTCGTTTAAGCCGCCCCAAGTCCCTTCGGTGAGATGGAGACGGGGTATAAAAATAAAGTTATGATGATGATGGTGATGACATGATGGCAACAGTCTTGGACAGCAATGGCTCCCAAAGTGACCCATTTAAGGTGGAATCGGGTGTCAAACAGGGATGTGTTATTGCCCCAAATTTATTCTCCATCTTCATCGCTATGATACTTCACCTTGTTGATGGGAATCTTCCCACCGGAGTGGAAATCATCTATCGGACAGATGGCAACTATTCAACCTCAGCAGACTGAAAGCCAAACCAAAGTTACAACAACATCTGTTTTAGAACTCCAGTATGCTGATGACAATGTCGTCTGTGTGCATACAGAAGAAGATCTACAAGCCACTCTCAACACCTTCGCAGAAGCATACACGAAGCTTGGCCTGTCACTAAACATCGAGAAAACCAAAGTGCTGTTCCAGCAGTCACCAGCCATCCCCTCTCCAATGCCAGAGATACAGCTAAATGGTGTAACATTAGAAAATGTTGACCATTTCCGCTACCTTGGCAGCCACATCTCCACCAAAGTCAACATCGACGCTGAAATACAACACTGCCTGATCTCTGCAAGTGCAGCATTTTCCCGAATGAAGCAGAGAGTGTTTGAGGACTGGGACATCCGTAGGGATACCAAGGTGCTTGTCTATAAAGCTATTGTCCTCCCAACACTGCTCTATGCCTGTGAGATGTGGACTGTCTACAGATGTCACATGCAGCTCCTGGAACGATTCCATCAGCACTGCCTCCGGAAAATCCTGCAAATCTCCTGGGAAGACAAGCGGACAAACGTCAGTGTGCTGGAAGAAGCAAAGACCACCAGCATTGAAGCAATGGTCCTCCAACATCAACTCCGCTGGGCCGGCCACATTGTCTGGATGCCTGACCACCGTCTCCCAAAGCAGGTGCTCTACTCTGAACTTAAGAACGGAAAACGGAATGTTGGTGGACAGGAAAAGAGATTTAAAGATGGGCTCAAAGCCAACCTTAAAAACTCTGGCATAGACACTGAGAACTGGGAAGCACTGGCCCTTGAGCGCTCCAGCTGGAGGTCAGCTGTGACCAGCAGCGCTGCAGAATTCGAGGAGGCACGAGTGGAGGGTGAAAGAGAGAAATGTGCCAGGAGGAAGGCGTGTCAAGCCAACCCCAACCGGGACTGCCTTCCACCTGGAAACCAATGCCCTCACTGCGGAAGAAGATGCAGAGCAAGAATAGGGCTCCACAGCCACATACAGACCCACAGGGAAACCCATGATGGAAGGCCATCTTACTCGTCCAACGAGGGATCGCCTAAGTAAGTAAGTAAGTAAGTAAGGTGATGATAATAATTTAAATATGTGAACATGCATGTAACTTTAATAAAAATATACATTTTTGTTAAAGTTTAAATACTTAAAATGTGAAATGAACATAATTCAGGTATAAGATGAAATGAATTCTGAATGCGGTCTCATCAAATAAACATATGAATGCCAGAAATGCACTGGCTTGGATAAAATAGTGACACATTCAAGGAATGTAGCTTTCCTGTCTCTCCTTTCCCACTGTACCACTGTGTCCCTTGTTTCAACCTGACACTGAATGGTGTAATATATAGGGGACTGTGGCTAAAGTGGAAATTATTGAATATTGGCATCCCTACACATGGTGGAAATGCCTTCAGCTCCCTCAACAACTTCTGCATCTGAGTTAATGTTTTCTTGAAAATCTTAAACTATATCTGATGATATGAGTTTCTAAACTACAAAGGCTGAATATTTTGCTGTTTTTCAAAAAGTTTTTCTTCATCTTGACTTTGTCTATATTTTTAGAGGACATACACACTATGCAACATGCTACTTTGGCCCCCTTTCAAAGAATGTCATGAGTTTGTGAGCCCATTTCCTTTCATGGCCAGTTGTACGAATGATCTATGCATGTAAGTATCCAGTTTTAAAATCTCTAAAGTTAATAGAAAGTTAAGAAGAATATTTTCCAAACACTGCATCAGTGCACATATGTTCTGAGATGTAGAAATAAAAGGAATGTTTTAATGTTGGCTGTAGTGACTTAGGAAATTTGTCCCAATAACACACACTCTTTACAGTCACATTGTCTGAATGTTTTTTTAATTGAAATACTAATATAAAATAATTATTTTTGGTAATCATTATGTATCAGATGAATTGTAGCAGGGAGTTAATTGGCTTCTATGCAATAGATATTCCTAGGTATATTAAACATAGCAGACACAATGTATCTGTCAGACATGACTTCGTTATTTTAAATGTAGTCTATTTGATTAAGGCTGTGTCTGTATGTTGCTATTAGAAGGCCATATTTCTGATCAAAAAGCAAGTAAAAAAGAAATGTAGGGCAAAAGAAGCAGAGGGTACACATTCTTGGAATTCAAGAATATGCTGGGACATTGAAATGGCCAACACATCATTGAAATATATATGGTACTATGATTGCTTATTTATATAGTAAGAGGAGGAATATGCTTATGCCAATTTTAATGTGTTTAAGGTCAGGAGCTGATAATGCAACTTGGTGTCGAGCATTAACTGAATATGCACGATCCTGTGCACAAGCAGGAAGACCTCTCCATAACTGGCGGGCACAGTTTGAGGAGTGTGGTATGCAATGAAAGACCATTTAATCCTTTTTATACATGCATCATTTTGTGACAAAATAATTCAGTTTTACTGGCAAACCAGAGGTTAAATCAAACCCTTGTAAGAGATATAAACACATACATAAATTGTAATAATAAAATAGATGGGGACATGATATATCCTATGAAAACTTTTATTTATATGTTTTTAAAATATCATTTGTTAGATTACATACATTTCCAAGATTTTTGCCAATTCTTATTACTGTATTTCTTTAATTCTAAGACACATCTTTTTCCTATATAAACATTTCTAAAAACGGGATGCATCTTCGAATATCACGCATATCATATGTATTTTTGGTGGTGGTGGTACTGAAATTAAGGTGCATCTTCCAATTGATGCTGTCTTACACTTGAAGAAATAAGGTACTTTTACGTGACACATCTACAGTTTGGAAAGATCAGAATTAGGTTCAAGAACTAAATTGCAAGTTTTTGATGAAGTGAGTTCCCTGTCAGCATCTATAAGGCTCTGAAATAAGCTTTAGGTAATAGAATAAGTATTGTGTCTGTAAAACTACTGTATGAAAGTGTCTACAGTTTCCTACATAAGGTAAAGTTAAAGTTTTTCCCTTGGCATTAAGTCTAGTCATGTCCAGCTCTGGGGGGTAGTGCTCATCTCCATTTCTAACCTGAAGACCCGGCGTTGTTCGTAGACACTTCCAAGGTCATGTGGCCAGCATGACTGCATGGAGTGCTGTAACCTTCCCACTGGAGTGGTACCTATTGATCTACTCACATTTGCATGTTTTTGAACTGCTAGGCTGGCAGGAGCTGAGGCTAACATCAGGAGCTCACTCCGCTCCCCGGATTCGAACCTCCAACCTTTCGGTCAGCAAGTTCAACAGCTCAGCAGTTTAACCCACTGTGCCACCAGGGGCTCATGCATTATATGACATTTTCTCAAATGTTTGACAGCTTTGAAGAACATATCAGTAATGTTAACATTGATTGGAAACATATATTATGCATTATTTGCTTCTGAGAAGCAAGGAAAAAAGCACACAATAGAGCAGTGCATACTTAAAATGAATGTTGATTCAGATATATTAGTAACGAATTCTAACTTTGTTCATCTCCTCATTTTTCAGCTGTTAAATGTGAGGAAAATCTTGTCTACAATGAATGCATTCACTGTTGTCCAGTTTCGTGTCAGCAAAAAGCATATTGTATTGGCAGTGAACTTCCCTGTGTCGATGGATGTTATTGTCCTGATGGTAATGCAAATTTGGGTGTCCTTTCAAATGTTGTGATCACTTTATGATTGCAGTTTACAAAGACATGACAACCAAAACCAGTGGGTGGAATTTTAACTCACATTGGTGGTATAGTATACTACTTAATAGTAAGTATTCAAAGACATACCCATGTTAATCTGGATCAGTGTTCAAAGTGATCTTGTAGCACCTTTAAGACTGAAGGAAATAAGTTCGTAGCATATACTTTTGTAGATTACGTAATCTATGAAAGTTTATGTTACCAACTTCTTTTTCTTAGTCTCAAATATGGTACAAAATCACTTTGCATATTTAATATTAAATTCCACTGAAACTGAAGGGACCCTTACTAACCAATAATTTAACACAGCTGTTTAAAATTAAAGCAAACATTATGTGTTTCATTACGTATATTCATTATTTTGAAAAGAAAGAGTCTCCTCGAAGACTGAGTAAGTAAAGTCAGGCCTCCCCCGGGCAACGTTTCTCGTAAACCGCTAATCTTTCCAAATCCAAAAGCATTGCTTTTAAACATTATTTTGATAGAAAAAGTTGTGAAGTGGCATGATTTTAATTTTGTTCCTACTGAATGTACTATTCCAGGACTTATTTATGAAAACAGATTGTGTGTCAGGCCTACTGATTGCCCCTGCGATTACCATGGAACTGTCTACAGAACTGGAGATGTGATCTATGAAGACTGCAACAATTGGTTAGTAATATTCTGAATATTTGTTCCCTCTGTGAGTTCCTTGAATAATGTACAAGATGGAAAGCACTAGCCTTTGCTTTCCTCATACTTGAACATTGCTTGAGTTGTTTGTTTGTAATGGGTTCATTCAGTCAAGCCACCACCATTAGCTTTTATTCTAGTATCTTTTTCTGCCCAAGCCTCCATAGTTCATAAACCAGAATGATAGTGCATGTTCATTATAGTTATAATGGGATTTAGGTCCAAACACTCTGTGCTCTGGCAGGGGAAATCTGTGCTCTGGCAGGGGAAATCTGGTCTCATCCCCTCACCCATGGCTTCAAAATTGCGTGTGCACATGCGATACGCCTCCCACAGCCAACCCAATAAGACACTCACACAAGATGTGGGGAAAACAATGGCCACAACTCATTTATTGATAACAGGATAAGGGGTTGGCAGCCAAGCATGGGTCCTGGATCATGATCGGGCAGCCCAATACTGCCCGATCCCAAACACATCAGGGGTGCCGCCGGCACAATACCAGGCAAACGCAACCTGGCACCCCTGGAACCACCGGGCGTCCCCCCCTAACCGCTAGGGGGGGGTACCAAACCAGATCCAGGGCCCATGCCCCACGCCAACACGGAGTTGTGACAAGGAGCATACCACAAACAGGTAACAGTAAACAGGTAACCATGACAGGAAAACACAACACAAGTAAACTGCCAAAGAAAACAAAAACTGATTGCAGGGTGGGTGGGGTGGATCAGCTGTTGCAGGCCGAGTGCCTGCCTGTGAGCCAGGGGCAGCCTTATAAATGCTGCCCCCGGGAGGGTGAGGCCAGCTCAGGCCTCACCTGAGGTGGGCGTGGCCAGATGCCCCCATTGGCCCCCTGCCCCACCGGCGGGAAACCTTCCCGCCATCCGAGGGGGCTTCTGGGAGGAAGAAGCCCCCCTCCGGCAAGAATGGCGGTGGGGAACGCCCAGCACCGCAACTTCTTTGGCCAGGTAAGTCTGGCCATGCCTTTTGCGTGTGCACATGCGATACGCCTCCCACAGCCAACCCAATAAGACACTCACACAAGATGTGGGGAAAACAATGGCCACAACTCATTTATTGATAACAGGATAAGGGGTTGGCAGCCAAGCATGGGTCCTGGATCATGATCGGGCAGCCCAATACTGCCCGATCCCAAACACATCAGGGGTGCCGCCGGCACAATACCAGGCAAACGCAACCTGGCACCCCTGGAACCACCGGGCGTCCCCCCCTAACCGCTAGGGGGGGGTACCAAACCAGATCCAGGGCCCATGCCCCACGCCACAACAAGTGGGGGGGTGGGAACCACACCCCCCTTGCCGCCAACCCCAGAGCCTGCTCAATAAAGTAGCCCAAATGCCACACTGGCCATCATAAGTCCTAAAAAGTATCCAGTACTGTTCTTGCTTGCTCAGGGGGCTGCATCTAATGCGGGCGGAACTCCTTCCTCCTGCCGTCCGTTGTCCTATCCCGCACGCCTCCGTTCACCGACCAAGTCCTCAGCGTGCATCCTAGTCCTGCTGCCACTTGACTGCCGCCGTTCCACTCCTGTTCCGTGCATCACTCCTTCCTTCTTTCTCGACCATAGCTGACCTGTCGGTGGAAGAAAAGGAACAGCCGGCAGATCGGGTTCCTTCAAGAAGAAGGCCCGGCCTGATATAGGATGCATAAGCTGAGGATTTCCAGCGCCCCATGGATTTTATTACTTCGACAGGGACACCACCCGCAGCAGCTGTGGTGGCCGCTCCTATCCTAAAGGAGTGCCCACCAAATTCCGTCCGAGGGAGGCCCAAATGCTGGAGGGCTCCTCGGAAAACAGCCATGAACTGGTAACGTGTGAGAGGGCTGCCGTCTCGGTGAATGAAAAGGTAGCCAGGGGTAGAGCCTCTCGTGGACAGGAACCTGGAAAGGGACTGCACGGGGCACAAATGTCCTGGTTCCAAACCCCGTATGTGCAGTGAGACCCCTTTTCCCAGTTGGTCAGTCTTGGACTTGCGGATCCTCAGTGCCAGGGCGTTGTCCTGGACTGAGATGTCCCTGAGCTGCAGGGCCCTGTTAGAGGCGTCAGCTTTGGAATTGGCCACCACCTCCCCCAGCCGAAGGGCCCCGAAGAAAGCCGTTGTGAAGGCTGCAGTGAATAACTTAACTTCATATCGGGAGGGGCAGATCCTCTTGAGGGCCTGGACGATTTGCTTGAGGGTCTTGTATGATAAGGGGCGCCTGGTGTCCCGTTGCCTGGGTGCGCGCTTCCTCCAACTCCAGAGGAGCTTCCTGACTCTGAATGCTTGGCACGGATCGCCAAACCCGGCAGCTTTGCTGTATAAGGCAATCCCAGCCAACTGGAGACGCATGGAATGTGCTGTCACGTTGTTTCTCTTCTGGTGGATGAGGAAGTGTATGACCTCGTCCTCAGATGCTGGCCACTTACTGTCGTATCCAACTTCAAGCCTGAACTTGGTGAATTTTGCCATGGCTGCCCGGTATGCCTTCTGCGTCGCCGGCGCGACGGAGTCCATCAGTCCTGTCCAGGCTTCCCATCTCCAAGGGTCCACAGGTCTGGTGGGAAGCTTGTGGGCAGGACATCTGCGTCTGGTGCTAGGGAGCGAAACCTGTCCTCCTGGAAGCGGGACAATGCATCGGCTACTTCATTGTTCACGCCTGGAATATACTGCGCTGAGAAGGTGATATTAGCCTCCAAACATAATAAGACAAAGTGCCTGACCAGCCTCATTACCCTGGGCGATTTGGAAGACTGCCGATTGACTACCCTAACCACCGCCTGGTTGTCACACCAGAACCGCACCCTCTTGTCCCGGAACAAGTTGGTCCAGATACGCACTGCCACAAGGATAGGGAAAAACTCGAGGAAAGTGAGATCCCTGAGGATGTTACCCTTGCTCCAGCTCTCTGGCCATTTGGCCGCGCACCAGTGACCTTGCAGGAAAACCCCGAAACCGATACTCCCTGCTGCATCCGAATGTACCTGCAACTCGGCCCCGAGCTCCCACCTGGACTGCCACATGGACACCCCATTGAACCCCTTCAGAAACTGGAGCCACACCCTGAGATCCTCCCGCATACCTTGCGTCACGCGGATCCTGTGGTGGGGGGCGCGCACCCCAGCCGTTGCCCGTGCGAGACGAGCGCAAAAGGGCCTACCCGGGGACACCACTTTGCAGGCGAAATTGAGGTGGCCCAGGAGGGCCTGCAACTCCTTCAGGGTTACCTTCTTGCTGCGGGCTGCCTCTTCGATGCGGGCCCGCAGCGCGGACAGTTTGTCCGCCGGCAGGCAAGACAGGCCCCGGACAGAATCCAACTGGATCCCCAGGAATACCAGGGATGTGGAGGGGCCCTCGGTTTTTTCCCGTGCTAGGGGGATGCCGAATACCCTGGACAATGCCTTGAACGTGTTGAGCAGGTGGGCGCACTCCCCGCTACCCCGTGATCCCACAAAGAGAAAGTCATCCAGGTAATGTGTGATGGAACTGGAGTGGGTAAGGGTCTTGGTGACCCATTCGAGGAAGGTGCTGAACGTCTCGAAGGCTGCGCAGCTGACTGCGCAGCCCATGGGCATGGCCTTGTCATAGTACCACAGGCCATTAAATTTGAATCCCAGGAGGTTGAAGTCCTCCGGGTGGACTGGGAGGAGCCGAAATGCTGACTGAATGTCGCATTTTGCCATCAGGGCTCCTGGTCCCTTGGTCTGCACCAAGCTGACAGCATGGTCAAAGGAGGCGTACTTGACTGAGCAAAGCTCAGGGTGGCAGAAAGATCCCCGCGAAAAAAGGCGGGCACTGCAGGAGCCCGGCCGGGCCCCGCGGGAGTCAGCAGAGGGGAAAGGAAAGGTAGCCAACCGTTTTGAAATGGTGCTCCGCTGGTGTGCTATCGCTGCCGCTGCCCCGCTGTTGCTGCTGCTGCTGCTGCCGCTGCCGCCGCCGTTCCTCCTCTCACGATAACAGCTGATCAGCTCCAATCAGCTGTTGCAGGCCGAGTGCCTGCCTGTGAGCCAGGGGCAGCCTTATAAATGCTGCCCCCGGGAGGGTGAGGCCAGCTCAGGCCTCACCTGAGGTGGGCGTGGCCAGATGCCCCCATTGGCCCCCTGCCCCACCGGCGGGAAACCTTCCCGCCATCCGAGGGGGCTTCTGGGAGGAAGAAGCCCCCCTCCGGCAAGAATGGCGGTGGGGAACGCCCAGCACCGCAACTTCTTTGGCCAGGTAAGTCTGGCCATGCCTTTTTCCAAAACTTTCATATCTCAAGTAGGACTTATATGGCATTTCATAAACAAGGAAATATACATTCATTTCCCTAAACATTCCCTTGTTGTATCTACTATTTATTCTGAGCAAACCGCATAACTTCAGAGGTCAGAAAAAAGTTAGGCCCTGCTCTCGACTCCTGACTCTTCATGGTTTAGTCTCAGTTGAAGCTTTCCCTACCTGGTTTACTTTGCTGTTTTTCATTTGTTGATTTGTTCCTAAGCTCTGTGTTAACGTGATTAAAACATAAATGATTAATTCTTTTGCAGTACATGTTTTGGAGGAAAATGGATTTGCACAAACCTTACTTGTCCAGGTATGTTGGCTTTATCCAAAGTATTGCTTTCTCACTTTATTCATAAGTTATTATATTTTTTTATTGAGAATGTGTTGTTTCCACATTTGTAAATCATTTTCTGTGAATCCAATCCTGAAAAGCTATCTGTCTGTCTGTCTATATCTATATCTCCATATCTGCTTTTAGATAAGCAAATAATGTATCCAATCTTTCATTTGGGCTTCCAGATATGGTGGCTTTTATAATTCACCTTTAATAAACTTTACATAAGAGCATACAGTATTTTGTAGGACGCTGTAAGACTCTATTTCTTTTTATTGTTAGCTGAATGTTCAGTCTCTGGAGATATGCACTTCACAACATTTGATGGGCGTAAATATAATTTTCAAGCAACTTGCCACTATATTCTGGCAAAAAGTCTTACCTCTGGCAAATTTGCTGTGATTCTGCAAAATGCTCCATGTGGACAGGTAAGACAGTAACAAAATAAGAGACTAATCCTTATAGTAATACGTCTAATATGTTCTACCAACTGCTAAATGGTTGTCTGTTTTTTATTAGCCGTAGTGGCTCAGATTCTAGTATAGGTTAGGCATATCTTATCCTGAAATTTGAAATACTCTAAAATTGAAAATTCTTCACATGGGTCTCTCAATTTACATAAACTTTGTTTCATGCAGAAAATTATTAAACATATGGTATATAAAATTACCTTCAGACTACCTTTTATAAAGTTCATATAAAATGTTGTATTTATACTTGTGTCCCATCTCCAAGATATCTTACCATGCATATGTAAATATTTCAAAATAAAAAAATCAAAACCACCTCCGGTCTCAAACATTTTGGAATGTATGGCAACTCCAGATCAACATCACAATTTGTGACTCATATAGATGCACCCTTAATCTATATAAATAAACATGTAATGCTTGTTTGTGGGATTAACATAACTCAAAAACCACTGGATGAATGGACACCAAATTTGGACACAAGACACCAATCAGGCTGAGTGACTATCATTCATAAAAACAATGAAAAACACTGCAGAAGGGACTTAAAAAGCTGAAAAACAAAAATTACATTACAACACACGTGCAAAACCACATATATACACAAACACACATATATACACATATACACAAATATGTACACACACATATACACATATATAGACACACAAAACACTTATACACAGACTGGGCCACAGCAATGCATGGCAGGGGACGGCTAGTCTCACATAAAAATTATATATATTCTCCACCAACATAAAAAGCTGTTTGTCTGGGTATATCGGGTAGCTTGTAATTGTATATTATTAAATCAGAATTGTTTGAGTGTTGGACTATGACTCTGGAGCAGGTTTGAATCCATGGAAACCTACTGTGTGACCTTGAGCAAGTCACACTCTCTTAGCCAAACCTTGCCAAGAAAACCTGTGATAAGTTTGTCATAGAGTTGTCATAACTCTGAAGGGATTTGACAAGAGTGGGTCTTTACTTGTGATGGCAATTTAACAATTATGAATCCATTGTATATCACTCCTTTGTCTAATGAAGGGTAGCCTTTATGGTGTTCTATTGGCAAATATTCCAAAGGAGGTATTTCAGAAGCATAGACAATCTTGGGTAGAATTATTATAGTTCTTCAAGTCAATTCTGATTTATGGTGGCCCTATAATGGGGTTTTCTGGTGCTGAGAGTGGGTGATTGGTGGTCTGGCCAAACAGGGAATTGTATCCTGATCTCCAGAGTCATAGATCAAAACCAAAATTACTAGATTGTTCATTTTGGATGTGGAGCATACATTGAAAAGCACTTAGTGTTACACGCTCCTAGATTGCAAAGTCTCCACTAACATGTCTTGAAGAGAAAACAACTAGCAAAAGCAGGCAACACTTAATTAGTACTGTTATGTATTACATGAATGTCTCCCTGAAACTTTAGGCCTTGTAAACCATTCTCTGTAGTTAGGTGCTTATTTCCCTCTCCCTTCTTTCCATTTTTTTCTTATATGCAGAGCTTTAGGAGACATGTTTCAACTTTGGGAAGCAAACTATTGGTGGCCCTACATCCCTCAAAATCCAAATTGTCAACAATACAATACAATTCTTTATTGATTAGTCAATTTTGACCATATCAAATTGTCAACATATCTTCAAAAACATTCAGATTTTTATTCAGCCCACTTGTATCATGTGTATGTCTGAATAAGCATAACTTGGTGTTTTATTCACCCAAATCTCATTCCTGAAATCTCCAGTTCTTTCTGTACTTCTTTAATAGACCAATTGTGCATTTTGAAATGGAATTCATATAATAAAGCACTATTATTTATCCAGTAAAATATTCAAATTGCCACTTTGGAAAATCTTCTAAGTGCTTTAAAAAGTATTAGAAAAAGGAAGAAAATAAAAAGGTATCATTCCTAGATAAATTTTGGATGTTAGACTCACAAAGAGTCCAGTCATCTAGATTCTTAGCCTTGATGATATAAATAGTCATCACACGGTGAGCAAATTCAAAAAGATGTAAAATTCTGCTAGTGGTTGCCAGAGTTTAACTTTACCTGAGTTTCAGTTTTCAGTGTCACTAGGCTTTCTAGTTTGTTATGATGAGAAGAAATTTTAATATATAAATTTCATTTAAGTGTTTATTGAGTGAGCCTCATTTTACGAGAAAGCAGCTGCTGATAGTTAGTTGAGTCAATGATATGAAAGAAGTGATTCACTGAAACAGAGAATCACTGTTAGTTTTTTTATGGGGGCAGGGGAATTGTAGTCTAATCACGATAATGGACATGTCTGTATACAGAGGTCTTCAACATGCACTTTTCACATTTGACAATGACAAAAGAAACACAATGCCCTGTCAAATTAATTTTCCACCTAACTATGTTGGAGTATTCATCTAGTCAAGTCAATATGGCTGGTAGTTTTCAATCTCTTAGCCAACTATTCAATCCTTTTTTAAAAATGCTAAATATCAGGGTTTGCATTTGTGACATTTTGCACTCAAGACATGAAATTTACCACTGGATGTAGCACCTTCCTATGTTTCTGTGAGAGACAAAACCAATACCTTGGCCATTGAAACTGGTATAGTTGTCTGGACATTTAGCAAAAGACACAGCTATGTTTCAGTATGATTGGCATTAGTATGCTACTGAATATTAAGTATTCCTTTTGTTTTTCTGTAATATGTTTTATCATTGTGAAACAGCTAAGCAAAGACCGTATTGTCGAAGGCTTTTGGGCTCTATGGCCATGTTCCAGAATCATTCTCTCCTGACGTTTCGCCTGCATCTATGGCAGGCATACTCAGAGGCAAAGACTAATTGGTGACATGTTGAGCACATATGATGCTGCACTCTCTATGTCTGACAGATCCTGCCAAGGGAAAGTAGGACCAATCTCATTCACACCTCCCTGATACTGTAAATAAATCATTTTATGTTTAAGCATAGGATTTTCATATTTAATTTACAAACTTCTCACTAAAAGAAGTGGAGAACTTCCCTCTAATTTTGCAAGATTTGTTCAGAAGGAGTTTGTCTTTTCTAAAAGAGTATAACTTTCCTTTAAAATTTTTTTATTTAAATAATTGGTGAGTTTTACATATTTTGTACTTCAAAATTCTTATACATACCAATTTTTCATAACAGATTTGTAATACAGAAATATATAATATTTGACTCCTGTAATATGTTCATCCTTTAGCTCTATTACATACTTGTTATTTACCTCTATGTGCCTTTTCCTTATTTATCCCAGTGCTGACCCTTCCCCCCAGACCAGCTAATTACAGTACTTATTTCCCAGATCAACTGGCGGCCTCGGGTTACCTGGGGCAGGTCCCTCATTTTGAGGTTGTCTTAATGTCACATTTGCTCTGTATTATTCTATGGAACTGGATGACTAAGCAGACTAAAGCAGCAATTGTCTATCATTCATATTCCTTCAGTTTGATTTTTAATCAGTAACTACACATGACTATTACTTTGACTCTTTTAAAAATGTTATTTATTTATTTAGAGAACTTTTACCCTTCTCTTTGGAGTTATATGTTATTTAGTCAGCCAAATTATTTTGAGATGCTATTCTTTATCTTACTTACAGAATCAAGATGGTGCATGTATCCAGTCTATTAGTCTTATTCTCAATCATGATTCCAAGAGGCAAGTGACTTTGACCCGTTCAGGAGATGTTTTGGTATACGATCAATACAAAGTTAATCTGCCATATATAGATGGTAAGAAATAATTATTTTTCAGCTAAAGAAACAATTGGATATGCACCCCCTTTTTCTGTAAATTTTTTGGTACATTTGTCATATATTGGTAATAAGGAATAATGATTCTTCTTTGTAGTCTCTGTGAAATTGCACATATGGATCTTATACGCAGATGCAAGACAGGTTGGAATTGTCTAGAGCTTTTAAAAACCTTCTGATGTCAGCCCTGCCCATTCCTCTGAATATATAGCCAGCTGTAGGGGCTAACAACTCAGTTCATTTTTGTCCGCAGCAGTCACAGCAGTGAAGGAATTGCTGTTAGCTCTTACTGTAAAGCATATATTTGATTCAGAATGGATTTGACCATTCTTGTGGATATCCTTTGAACAACTTACCTCTTTCTGGTGTTGACCCCAAACTGTTTAACAACTAAGCCCTAGACTCTTTGTGAAGAAATGCCAGGCATGTGAGGAAAATATTCCTGACACTTATGCTCATGTCCTCTGTTTAATGTGTCTAGGGAAAGCCCATGTTGTTGGGGCTTGTGAAATTTGCCAAGCTTTTACCCCTCAGACACGCAAGTCCCAAAGCTCAACCCAATTGTGGTTGCCATTTCACAGATCCGCCCCTCCCAAAGGATGCACTCCACTCCTTCTGACAAAGAAAGACAGAAGCTTGATGCTATAGGTCACAAGATCTGCTTTTCTGCGAGACATTTTGCCCAGTTAGCCCACTATGGGGTATACTAGGATTTTCTTTGGAACAGGATTGCCTCTTACATTGATCATTTGCCAGCAAAGGATCTGTAGATGGTCCATACCTTCACACAAGGAGCCCAAACCCTTGCAGGGCTCCAGAAAGATGTGGTGTGTAGCTTGCAATTTCACAGAGCCCACGAAGAAGAGAAGAATTTGTTGCTTATCTGTAACCGTGTTTCTTTGTGTGGTCATCTGTGAAATTTGCACATCCTCGCCTATCCACCCTGCTGCTTGTCATACCTTGGTTTCTCAAAGCTGCTACAGCAGCAGCAGCAGCTGAGGAACTGAGGTGTTAGCCCCTACAACTGGCTATGTATTCAGGGGGAATGGGTGGGGCTAACACCAGAAGAGTTTTAAGAACTCTAGAGAATTCCAAATTTTCTTACACCTGCGTACAAGACCCATATGTGTGAATTTAATAAATGACCACTCAAAGAAACATGGTTACAGGTAAGCAACCCATTCTTTAACTTCTTGAACTAAATTGACAAATACAAATGCTGCATTTCAAATTATCTGTTTATACCATGGCCTACTATTATCACAAGTGCTCTGATTATTCTATTATTCTATTTATATATATCCCAGCTCATTTTTTGATTTCTTATTTCATGCTTTGACTCTCCACATTATAAATGTTATATAGTCTCTCTTTCATCTCATTTTAGATTTAGATGGATGAAATATCATACATGGAGGAAGGCTTCTAGTGCTGAACAGATTTTTGGTGTGCAATTTCTCCCCTGCAAGATGGCTTCCAGGGGAGAAGTTGCATCACAAGTATTAAAATCAGTAAAACAGAACTCATGATGTCATGGTAATATTTAGATTACTGCTAATACTTTTTTTCTCTAATATTCCTTTTCTAGATTCTTTTGAAATAAAGAAACTTTCATCGGTATTTTTGCAAGTAAAGTCATCTATTGGATTACAAATATTTTATGACCAAGATGGTTTGAGACTCTATCTTGAAGCTGATGCTAGATGGAAAGATGATACTATAGGGCTCTGTGGAACCTTCAATGGAAACACTCAAGATGATTTTTTGTATGTATCAATACAACTTAAGCAAACCACATTTGGCATCATGACTATTGAGAAATAGTTAACAACAAATTCTAAAATCTACAAGCAGTGATCTATTCTTGAGCCAATTCCAAAGCACAAAATACCTTATGCAAGCTTTTGAAGTTTCCTGGCTTCTTCACCAGACAAAGATGTTAAAAACCATGCAGTAGAAAAATGGTGATGTTAGCATCACAGGCCTACATTCTGTTGGAGATTTTGTCAGTTACAATGATATTGAAGGGTTTTAATGCAAATAGAGGGCATTCACTTTATTGACCATGTGAAAATTAGAGACAAAAAGCAATAAATAAATAAATAATGAATTTATTACCCAGCTCTCCCTGCGGCTTGAGGTGGGATACAAAATCATTGAAATGAGATAAAACACCATTTAAAGACATACAAAATACACCGAGTTAAAATCTATTGATGAAATGCCCATTAAAAGTCACAACTTAAAATTAGCTGGGTAGTAGAGAGGTAAATATAATTTCAACTCCCTCAACAACACAAAAGTAACTTCTCTTGGGATCCAGATGTTCCTGTCCAGTGCAAAGTCGACTGATTTTTCCTTAGTTGGAGAACATTTAATTTAGCAAAAATTCTCTGTATTGTTACAACTGGACAAACTTTCAGTTGTTGCTAATCACGTTGCAGGCTGAAAGTACACTCCATTATTCCAAACCCTAAAATCATGGTTTGCAAAGTTCACTCAAACAGTGAATCATCTTACGCAACACAGCAAAATTTAATTGTTAAGCAGGCTGCATATGTAGAAAAGAGAGTGGGTGGAAGTATTTACGTACATATTATTATTTATTTTGCTGTTGCAGACCATCAAATTGTCTCCAGTTTACAGTGCCTGTACCATAGCATTTCCTTGGCATTATTTATTCAGAGGATATTTGCCATTGCTTTCCTCTTAAGTTGAGAGAGAATGTGACTTGTTCAAACCCTAGTCTTCCTGAGTCTTGGTCCAAAACTCAAATCATGATTGAGATCATATTTTGGAGTACTAGAGAATATGATATCTGCTTGCTGTGATTAGTTCTCCTGTCTGAAGCTAAATTAAATGCACAAGGTTAAGAATTTGGTATAGTGATTAACAGTGCTCCATGCAGTCATTCCGGCCACATGACCTTGGAAGTGTCTACGGATAATGCTGGCTCTGCAGCTTAGAATTGGAGATGAGCACCAACCCTCAGAGTCGGACACAACTAGACTTAATGTCAGGGGAAAACCTTTACCTTACCGTTACTAATTAATAAGAAGTAAGTTAATCTTAGAGATGTCTAGGGTATCCTTACCCTGTTAATTGCTTTTGTTTTTATTAACTTCATTTGTAGCAGCTTGAAAATATGGATTAAGTTCTTGGTAGCCAAACTAACCAGTAACTTATGCTTTGGATCCTTTCTCTTTTCATTTCTAACTGAATTAAGCTGCACAGCAAAGAGCAGCTGAGTATTCCTGGCTCTTCTTAAGTAGTCTATTGTTCAAAATCTCTTCAAATAAAGTTTATTTCAGAGCCAAACTACACATAATGCAATATATCCATAACTAAATCTCAGAACTCTTATACTGAAATGCATTTGGATTGGTGTTCAAATGTGTGTTCACATGGGTTCATTTAAATAGCAAAACACATTGCCTCCTCTATTTTCCCAGTGCAACTTGCTTTCCATTTGTTCCACAATGTTATTTATTGGTTGTTATTGTTCTTTTGATGGATGTGAGGAAGATCTCCAGTTGGAGTGCCAGAAAGCACACCTTCACTTTTTGGAAATTCCTGGAAAACTTCATCAGCCTGCACTCCTGTGCATGATAGTTCACCAATGGATCCATGCGA
This sequence comes from Anolis sagrei, assembly GCF_037176765.1. NCBI lineage: Eukaryota > Metazoa > Chordata > Lepidosauria > Squamata > Anolidae > Anolis > Anolis sagrei. The sequence goes on along the minus strand of NC_090021.1, from coordinate 247,905,957 downwards.
TGTCCATCTACAGGCAGGTGAGGATGAATACTGAATAGATACAAATTGCTGATTTTTTGTGAGGGGAAGGGGATTACGTTTTTATTTAAAACCTGTGAATAACACCTTAAACTTAATAGAATTAAATGTCAACTGATAATGAATTGGATTCATTTCACCTTCCTCAATGCAATGGTAATAAAATGCACTTGTAATTTGATTATTTTCAGGACTTTAAGGTAACCCCTTTGATAGTCTTTAAGGCCCCGTCTACACTGCCATATAAAATCCAGATTATCTGCTTTAAACTGGATTATATGGCAGTGTAGACTCATATAACCAAGTTCAAAGCAGAAAATGTGGATTATCTACTTTGATAATCTGGATGATATGGCAGTGTAGAAGGGACCTCAGAGGCCCTTTCCAGAGAAAGTGAGAAATTTATTAATAATCACCCAAGATAAATCAAGCTATACTATTGTGAATGCATTAATATGTTATCTATATGAAGACAGGAAGAGAAATTTTCATGGTGATTGGTTATTGAGATTTCCTTAGAAAGAAATCAAACCCAACTTATTAGTGCAAACCAGAGTTTCTCAAACTGCCCCTCCAGATGTTTTGGACTTCAGCTCCCACAATTCTTAACAGCTGGTGAACTGGCTGGGATTTCTGGGAACTGAAGTCCAAAACACCTGGAAGAGCACAGTTTGTGAAACACTGACCTCTTTGGTCAGGCAAGATAATGAGCAAATGATTGCACAAATATTATGCATGAATAGTTGCAAAAAGAGTTCCCCATTGCTAGATAAGAGAATCTAGATTGTTTTTATTCTTGAGAAGAAAAGCTTTGCAGTGCTGCTAAATTTAAATAATTTTTAACTAAAACTCAGTTATTTCTATTTTTTAACAGCCACTTATGCTACAGAAGCTTGCAGCATCATTACAAAAGAGCTTTTTGCCCCATGCTTTTACTATCTGAGTCCTCTCCCCTATTTTGAACAGTGTAGAAGAGATACCTGTAAATGTGGGCAGCCCTGTGTGTGCTCAGCTCTGTCCCATTATGCCCACCTGTGCCAAAGATTTGGAGTGCTGATAGACTTTCGGAGCAATGTCCCAGAATGTGGTAAGTGATTTTTCTTCATGAAATCAAAGTGTCATCTTTTTTGTTGTTGTTTTGTTTAAAATGTTAATTCATTGGATCCTGTTGGTTGGAGCTGATGTTCCTTCAGGCCCCTTCCAACAATATGTCATTATTCTATTAGTTTAATTCATTCTCTTGACTCTATAGAGCAGTGGTTCTCAACCTGGGGTCCCCAGATGTTTTTAGCCTACATCTCCCAGAAATCCCAGCCAGTTTATGAGCTGTTAGGATTTCTGGGAGTTGAAGGCTAAAAACATCTGGGGACCCCAGGTTGAGAACCACTGCTATAGAGCAGTGGTTCCCAACCTTTGGTCCTTCAGGTGATTTGGACTTCACACAATTTCTAACAGCTGGTAAGATGGCTGGGATTTCTGGGAGTTGAAGTCCAAAACAGCTGGAGGACCAAAGGTTGGGAACCATTGCTATGGAACAAAGGGTAGAAAAGGAAAAGTATTACTGCTGTTCTAGGAATTCTTCAACAACCTAGCTTTAGACTTCATTTAGTACTCACTACCTCTGAGGATGCTTGCCATAGATGCAGGCGAAACATCAGGAGAGAATGCGTTTAGATTATGGCCATATAGCCCCAAAAAACCTACAACAACCCAGTGATTCCGGCCATGAAAGCCTTCGACAATACATTCTTCATTTAGTACTGCTATATATCAGGAGAATATTTGTATTAATATACATTTATATATTAGCATATGTACACAGTTTTAGAAGGGTTGTGAAACAAATTCAATCTAGTTGTATTAAATATTGCTTTGCTCATCCCCGCTCCACCCAATTGTAATTCTATCAAAAATACCAAAGTAAAGGTGATGTAAACTGATCTGAAGGCCTCAAGTACAGAACTTTAGCAGTGGGAAATGAACTCAAGAGACTGTCGGGGTGTTTTGAATGCAGTTTTCCTGCTTCTTGGCAAGGGGTTAGGCTGAATGACCCATGACATCTCTTCCGACTCTATGATTCTATGACTGTTAGTAAAAAAAGAATTCTGGTTTGCTCCAATGAATAATTTGGATATTTTTGTAGCAGGAAGTACTACTGTTGGTATTTTGTTGGATATAAACAGGGCGATATGAAAACATATTTAAGGCTAGAGTCCTGTGCATGCTTTTCAGAGAATAAATTTCCCAGGTCACAATGAAATGTCCTTTTTAGTAAGCCTGTGCAGGAACTGGTATTCACGATTCCATCCAGTGAATCTAGTAAATCTTACCACAGTATGTGGGATGAAATGTGTTAATAGGCTTTTGAGAGCAGATTTTAAAAAATGCACTTGGCTTGTAATATGAGAAGTCTGTTTCATTTGGTTAGCTCTTTCATGTGAAGATACAAAGGAGTACAGTACCTGTGCATCTACCTGCAGCAGAACCTGCCAAGCATTTTCTGCGCCAGAGGTGTGCACTGATGACTGTGTTGAAGGCTGCACTTGTCCATCAGGAATGTATCTGAACATCAAAACTGACAGATGTGTGCAACAGTAGGTATACTCTGTGGTGATAACATTATCACTTTGTAAATGTCTATGCCAGATCTTGCAGAATTTGGTTGTGTGTTCTCCCCTAAAATAAATGGCATGAATTGAAGAAGCAGAAAAATGGGGATAAGTTGGGAAAAACTGCAAAACAGTTAGCTTTTCCAGATAATTCACCAAGTGCCCTAAAAATAGAAGCAGCTGAGGAGTGGTGAAAATATGGAGGTTGTTGAGGCTTTTTATTTATTTATTTATTTATTTATTACTTGCACTTATTTACCGCCACTCTCAGCCCAGGGGGCGACTCGTGGCGGTGAACAACAACATAGAAAAGACAATTTACAGTAATCAGAACAATACATAACATGCTACTACTACTTGACATATACTTATACTAAAAATCCGCTTCGTCATATCATGGGTCATAGTCAGTCTCATAGTCGTGGTCCATTCCGGTCATCATTGCCAAGATATAGCACTCAGTTAAAGGCCAACTCGAAGAGCCATGTTTTCAGGCTCTTACGAAAGGCCATAAGGGAGGGCGCCTGTCTAACTTCAGCAGGGAGGGCGTTCCACAGCTGGGGGGCCACCACCGAGAAGGCCCGCTCTCTCGTCCCCGCCAGGCGTGCCTGTGAGGCAGACGGGATCGAGAGAAGGGCCTCCCCGGATGATCTCAAGGTCCTCGTGGGCTCGTAGGCCAAGATGCGGTCTGCAAGGTATTTTGGGCCGGAACCGTTTAGGGCTTTGTAGGATAGTACCAGCACCTTAAATTGGGCCCGGTAGCAAATCGGCAGCCAGTGGAGCTGGGACAGCAGGGGCGTTGTGTGCTCCCTACGCCCTGCTCCTGTTAACAACATGGCTGCCGCGCGCTGGACTAGCTGGAGCTTCCGGGCCGTTTTCAAGGGCAGCCCCACGTAGAGAGCGTTGCAGTAGTCGAGGCGGGATGTGACCAAAGCGTGTACCACCGTGGCCAAGTCAGACTTCCCAAGATACGGGCGCAGCTGGCGCACGAGCCTGAGCTGTGCAAATGCTCCCCTGGTCACCGCTGAAACCTGGGGATCCAGGCTCAGTGACGAGTCCAGGGTCACACCCAAGCTGCGAACCTGAGCCTTCAAGGGGAGTGCGACCCCGTCCAGCACAGGCTGTAACCCTATACCCTGTTCGGCCTTGCGACTGACCAGGAGTACCTCTGTCTTGTCTGGATTTAATTTCAGTTTGTTCGCCCTCATCCAGACCATTACAGCGGCCAGGCACCGGTTCAGGACTTCGACGGCCTCCTTAGTAGCAGGTGGGAAGGAGTGACAGAGTTGGACATCATCTGCGTACAGATGACACCGCACCCCGAAACTCCGGATGATCTCACCCAGCGGCTTCATGTAGATGTTAAACAGCATGGGGGGCAGGATGGAGCCCTGAGGAACCCCACAGGTCAAAGGCTGTGGTGTTGAACAGGAGTCCCCCAATAACACCTTCTGGGTACGGCCCTCCAGAAATGACCGGAGCCACTGCAAAGCAGTGCCCCCGAGACCCATCTCTGCAAGGTGCCCCAGAAGAATACCGTGGTCGACGGTATCGAAGGCCGCTGAGAGGTCCAGGAGCACCAACAGGGACACACTCCCCCTGTCTAGCTCCCGGCGCAGATCATCGACTAAGGCGACCAAGACCGTCTCGGTACCATGTCCCGGTCTGAAACCAGACTGTGCCGGATCCAGATAATCCGTGTCTCTCAAGAATACCTGGAGTTGTGAGGCCACCACGCTTTCCATGACTTTGCCCAAGTAGGGAAGATTGGAAACAGGCCGAAAGTTTTCGAATTTGGTGGGGTCCAGTGATGGCTTCTTCAACAGCGGCTTTATAATAGCCTGTTTTAGGCTCGCTGGAATCTTGCCTTCCCGAAGGGAGGCATTCACCACCACCGTTACCCACTCGGCCAATCCCCCTCTGGCCTCCTTCAGAAGCCAGGATGGGCAGGGGTCTAGGATGGACGTGGTGGGCCTCATTCCTCCAAGTATCTTGTCCACATCCTCGGGCTTCACAAACTGAAAAGAATCCAACAAAATAGGACAAGCAGGTGCTTGTGTCACATCCACAGAGACTGCACTTAATGTGGCGTCCAGCTCAGAGCGGATCAAAGCGACTTTGTCTGCAAAGAACCGAGCAAATGCTTCACAGCGCGTGACCGAATTGTCAGGGCTCCCACCTGAGGTAGGGGGAGTTAAAAGACCTCTGACAATCCGAAACAGCTCCGCCGGACGGTTCTTTGCAGACGCAATAGTAGCCGCAAAGAAAGTTTTCTTTGCGGCTTTTATTGCCGCGGCATATGCCCTTAGAAAGGACACAAACCGTGTCACTTGTTTACCAATTCACTCCAAATCGTAAGAAAATGTCATTCCAGCACTCTATGATGATTTTTCTAAGAATCCCCATACTTTTGTTTCTCATTTATTGAATGTATCATAAGCAATCTAGGTAATGCAGCCATCAACTTGTGCAACCACCTGAGGAACAAGTGAACATTAGATGATCCTTGCTGGTGTAGCGTGCTGCTCTCACAGTGCCTGGCCACATGGCTCAGGAAAATTCACAAGCACTAACATATAGCCTTTGATAAAGGAGCTGAGATACAGCTGTCATGATGTATAATCAGTGATACCTTACCTTCCAAAACTTCCAATACATTTGCTGAATATGTCATAAGCAACTGTACTGGCCAGCAGACAGCAATCCATACACTCACTTTTTTTATTCAAGCAGGCTTTTAAAGATGAAGGCTTTTAAGATCAAGTCAGGGGGTGCTGTGGTTTTTAACTCTGAATATGTTTTAATGGTTTTTAACTGGGATTTAAAAATACTGTTTATATTTAATTCTATTTTAATGTTTGCATATTTATATATCTTAAACTATATGCTGATGCTTTAATGTTAAGCCGCTTTGGGTCTCCTGCAGGAGAGATAAAGCAGGGCGGCCGGGGGTGGGAGGGGTGGGGGGTGGGATTAAATAAATATAATAGTAATAATATTCTGATTTAATATTGCTACATTGTAATTTGTCATGTGATACTATAATAGTGAGTTGGTTAGTTAACTAACTTACAATGAAATTACAGTTAATTTGATTAGAGCTCTAAAATCCACTGTGGAAGAAACAGACACATTTTTTTTATTTGATAGATTTATTTGTTATGGGCATTACATACATTATCTTAAGAATGAGATAGAAAACAGCTCATTGCAATTAGAGAGCAGTATTTGTTTTGTGTGTCACCTAGTGATATTTAAAACAAAGTTTTTGTGTTTTGTTGCTGTTGAAAGGAAAATAGGCATTCGTTGTATGCGTTATAATTTGTATTTCCATAAAACACCTTGACTTCAATCTTACCTTGCTTTACCTTGATTTGAATCTTAATGATAGTACGAATAAATAATGTTTGCAGATTTTTTTGCCCTTAACAAGAAAGGTTGTCTTAATTTTTGCCACATTGAGAAAATGGCTAATTACTTAAAAATTTTGTCATATTTTGGCGTTTTTTGTGAAAAAAATCCTTTTGGTGCAAAGAAATTGTTTGGCTACAACACTTCTTTACTCCTCTTTAACAGACATGAATGCCCCTGCTATTTTCAGGGAATTGACTACCCACCTGGGGAAAATATAATTACATCTTTAGGAAAATGGTAAGATATTTTCAAACTTTTGGTAATATCTAATGTTGTCTGAGGATTCAGTCAAGCTGGCAATCTGAGAAATAAATGTTTAGTAATAGATGCAGTGCTTGATTATGTTTCCCTTTTTAGTTTTTCAATATCTGCATAGAATTCGAATTCTCTTCCTTGAGCAGAAAAACTCCTTCAATCCAGGAAATATTCTCCCATCTACCGATGGAAGAGAAGACAAAGTCCATTTTTACTGATTTCTCCTTACTTTTGCGATCCCCACATTGTTCCAATGCTATATTTGCTACAATGGTCCAGAAGCTCTACCAACTTTTTGGAGTAGTTCTTTGAGGAAGTAGAAGGAACTGCATAGGAGATGGGCAGTCCGCAAAAAATGGCAGTCTTCTCTTCTATTAGTAGAAATGTCTTGTGATCGAAATTCTCCTGAGGGGATGCTCCTTGTTACAAAAAGTTTAAGATCCAAATTAATGCATTATATATATATATATCGATCTATGAATACAGATCTTAGACTGAATGAGATAATTTAATCTGTGAAGGTCTGTGCTGTATTGATATGTTCATCTTTATGTTTAATCAAATCAAAAGCTGCCTTTTTGAAAGGGAGAGAATGTTGCCAAAATGAGCTCCATCTTTATCAGTTCTCATTGTGTTTATAGAAACATTATTTGGAGAAAATGTGAAATGTCGTTTTATAGAGGAACTATAGATAGGTTCAGACATTAGAAGGAGGCGTGGGACCATTCTGCTAGGGCTGGCTCAATACTGCGTGGTTTTTCTCATTTTTAGTGTCTGCTTGTAGGTTAATAGTAGATAACTAAGTTGGGAAACCTTAAGGCTTTCCATTCATGTTGAAATCTGTACTTGTAAACTTACCCAGTTCTAATGTCTATCATAATGGGCAACCTATATTTTGGGACATTGGGATCCTGGTTCCACCTTTCAAAATGACATTTCCAGAAAATAGCATATATGTAATCAAGCTCCTTTTTGATGAAGAACGTTGACTTATTATATGTTTTTCAGCCATTGCAGTGATGGAATAATGAGCTGTGAAGAAAGCAATGTTGGTATGTGAATTTAACGTTATATTTTTACCAGGAATCCCTGCCAGAAGTGTCAAGCCTTGTGTGTGTGTGTGTGTGTGTGTGTGTATGTATGTAAAGATTTGGAAAAGGGATAAAGTAGTTAACTTCAGTTGCCACTAAGTTTTTTCTTACTAGAAACATGGTAATATTTGGGGACCTATAATATAACAGAAGTAGTGGGAAAATAAAGATAAGTGAAGCTAATACAGTGGTTTCTGAAATGTCACTTTTAAAAAATTAACTCAAAGTTTGTTGGTGACTTGTATGTGGTAAAAGATAAGACATGTAGGCACAGTTAAGATATAATACTTCCATCATCTTAACTATTTTGAGGATTTTGAGGGAGGCACAGTTCCTTCGGTTTCAAAGAGCCCTCCTGTTCTGTCAGCCTTAAATATGCTTTTGAGTTATATCAGTAGTACTATTGGCAGTACTTAACATTAATGAAGATCTCCTGTACTCATGGAAGCAACCACAGTTGTTAAATTTAGGTGACCTGCAGGGTGCTGGTGAGTTTGAAAAAGTTGGTGACATTAAGAAAGAAAACAAAAGCTGCAGATTCTTGAATCTACTGAGTTCAGTGGAAATGATATCTACAACTGTACTCTGTTGAATCAGCCTGAAGTTCTACCCTGCATAGTATCCAATCTCCTGTAGTGCCCAGCCAAATGCCTCCAGAAATACCACGGACATGGGATGAAGGCAATACCCTTCTCCTGCTGTGGTCCCTATGAAATGGTAATCCTGGCAACTTTTGATCACTCACCCTTAATGCATTTGTCCAATACACTATTAAGCCAATCTAATTATGTCTTGTGAGAAAACAGTATTTAAGTACTACTAATTTTGAGTCTCCTATCAGTCAGTTTATTTCTAGTTACATGGAATTCCAGAATTAATTCAGAATGGAGTCTGATTAGGAGCTTGAAGAAAGCATACTTTGTAAGTAGCATACTGAACGTGACATTTATCTTTACGTTCTGTCTTTATTTTTTCTTTATAAGTCTATGATTGTCCAGATGGTCAAATCTATATAAACTGCAGTGATCCACAAACCATGAAACTTGGTAGGGAGCGAACATGTGAAAATCATCTACTAAACCTCACTGTCTCTGCACATCTTCCCTGTTTTTCAGGATGTACATGCCCTTCTGGGTAAGTAAAATGTTTTTATTAGTCTTAAAGGTGTCATAAAACTACTTTTGCATTACCTGTTAGTAATGGGATGTCTGGATTTGTATAATAAAGTCCCCATATGTTGATGCAGTCTCTCCTTGTATAGAAATAAACCTACAGTTTTTGCAAGTGCAGGAACTCAAGATTATGGCATTTAGCCATAGAGAAAGATAAGTAGCATTTCAAGATCACATATCCATTTGTGCATTGAACAATACTGAAGGGTTCTCCTGAAAAGATGGTTTTGTTGATATTGTCTAATATGAGGTTTAATTGTAACATTTACAGAGCAAACTGTTTTAAATATCTTGGAAATAACTTATTTATTAAATAAAGCTTAACATCAGCAGTATTTTAGTGTATGCATTTTCTGCATAGGTACATATGACCCTGAGGCTTACAAAAAGGAATGGGTGAATTCCCCAGAATGATTAGGTATGGGTTGAGCTCATGTAAGTTATGCTATAAAAATGCATTCATTTTATTTATTTAAAAAGTATTTAGATGCTGTTCTATACTCAAGGATCTTGGGGTGGTATAGAATAAAATAAATTTAAGCAGTTTAAAACAATGAAAAAATGTAAGCAGGCTCAGAAACACAATAAACAAAATAACAATGTAAAAGAAGACAGTTTTAAAACTGCTTAAGATAATTAGAAACTATACACATGTACTGATTTGAATAAAATCAATGCAGCCCAAAAGCCATATTTTGCTTGTCACTGGAATCATACCAGCACTAGGGTCAACTGGGGTTGTAAGGGGAAAGTACTGAGTCAGTGGGGTGCTGAGGCACAGAAAGCCTTTTTCCACATTCTCCCACAGTGTATTTCCTCCACTGATGAAATGGAGAGGAGACTCTCCCAGCACACCTCAATTTTGGGGACAGAAATATAGAGGGTGTGGATGTCCCTCAAGTACAGAGGTTCCAGACTATTTAAGATTTCAATATCATTTCTGGCATCTTGATTTTGCCACAGAAGTATATTAGCAATCCATTTAATTCCTTAAATATTGGGGTTTTGTGGTCTCCATATGGTGTTTGATCAGCAGTCTATCTGCTGTATTTTTCATGAGCTGCAACTTCTGAGTTATCTTTAAGAACAGCCCAACATAGCAGCGGTCTGCTCAGGTTACGAGTGTATGAATTATTGTGGTTATCCAGTTATCCAAGAAAGAAACAGTTGAAGCTGGTCCCAAGCCATAAAGTCCACCTGTATTTCCATTGACAAATAAGTACTCCCTCCTATGAATCTTCTTCCTCAGAGGGAATGTAACGCCCCTTCTACACTACCATGTAAACTCCAGATTATCTGCTCCAAAGAACTGCAGCTAGGTTGCTCACTGGAGCTGGCTACAGGAAGCAGACAACTCCCCAGTTGCATCAGCTCCATTGGCTGCCAGTCTGTTTCCAGGCACAATTCAAGGTGCTGGTTATGACCTTTAAAGCCCTAGAAGGGCTTTAAAGGTCATATTTGGCCAACTGCATCCCCTTGTACGAACTTGCCTGGGCTCTGAGATCTTCAGGAGAGGCCCTTTCCTCGGTCCCACCTCCATCTCAAGCCTGATTGGTGGGAACAAGAGAGAGGGACTTTTCAGTGGCTGCCTTTCAACTCTGGAACTTCCTGCCTAGCGAAACCAGAATGGCCCCCTCCCTGTTGTCCTTCTAGCGGCAGGCTAAAACCTTTTTATTCAGGCAGGCCTTGAAAGAAGAAGGTTATTAAGATCATGTCAGGGGATCCTGTGGTTTATATGTTTTATGGATTTAATCTGAATTATTTTTAATGCTAATGAGGTTTAATGCTGTTTTAACATCTGTATATTTGTATATTTTAAATTGTGTGCTAATGTTTTTATGTTAAGCTTCTATGAGTCTCCTGCAATGGGAAATAATAATAATAATAATAATAATAATAATAATAATAATAATAACAACAACAACAACAACTGGATGCAGTGTGGACTCATTTAATCCAGTTCAAAGCAGATAATGTGGATTATTTTGTTTGAAAATCTGGATTGTATGACAATGTAGAAAGGACCTAACACTCACACAGTTGCCAGAGTTAATGAACTACCAACCCACAGAGTCTCTGTCTTACTGGGATTCAATGCTAATCTGTTGGCTATCATCCACCCCATTACAACTTCCAAGAACTAATCCAGCACTTGCACAGCCTCAGATGACACTCCTGTCAGGAGCTTTCCAATGCCATTCCCTGGAACTCATTCTGTAGATAGAGAGCAGAACCACTGCACTACAGTGCCTCCTGTTTCCGTCTGATAAGGTTGGTCCGGCAAGATACCACAGTCAAGTTCAACACAGTAACATTTTCCTTTCTTTCAGCCACAGTAGGTTGTCAGTCAGAAAAATGACTAAAACCAGACTGAAAAGAGTTGAGAAAATCATTTTCTCAAGGAACTTATGGCATTACTTAGCCATGACACACTCAAACACCATACTAACAAGGGGCATATCCATAGAAAAGGGTGCATTACAGCCTCCTCCAAGACTGCAGGCACCATTCAGTGGGGCATTTATCACCCTCTGCCCCTGCATCAGTCCACTTTATCTACATTTTAACCAATATAAGCAAGATCAAGCTTACATATAGTAGGGTGAGTTGATTCGAGCATACTGACCACATCATCAGGCTGCACCAACTGAAATTGATCACAATTTAATGAGATGAATCACTAGACATGCCTCCAAATTCTGCAATAATCGTGTCATCAAGTTTTGAACAAATATGAGAAGCATTCTTCTCGAAGTATCCAACAAATTTATCACAGCAGGCAACTGAAGGCTCTCTGAGGCTGATCCCAATAAATTCCTCACATGTTAAGAAAGAATTGCTTTCCCCAATTTCATCTTGACATTTCAGTTCCCTGTTCTTGAACTGTATCTTCCAATGACAGGTTTAAGGAATTGGGAGTGATTTTCTATGTCTTTGGTTATGGCAGTCCTATTGTAGAGTATTATTGGATTTTTTTTTTTGCCATTCCTTCTTCTGAAGGTTAGAGATTGTGACTTGCCTGAGATGAGCCAGTGGGTTTCCATGGTCAAACCCTTAGACTGTCCTAATCTAAGAGTGAAACTACTGTGCAACATTGGCTCTTTAAGCTTTTGCTAAATCCATATTAAATGGTAATAATAATAATAATAATAATAATAATAATAATACAAAATCTATAGTTGTATCCTGTCCCATCTCCCAAGGGAACTCAGAGCGGCTCACAATTATACAACTGTGTTAAAGTACATTTTTCAGGATCCTTTGTTTTTGAATAGCTACCAGTTCCACTTTTGAGATACCAGGCATGAGATCTTGCAGATGGGGCATCTACAGTGGTAGGAATGAATATATTGGAATAGCTTTCAAGATATTTTAAATTCAATTCATGAGATATGCTAAGGAGAGGTAGATACCAAAGTTCAGCCTCTCATTGCCATCATCATTAGTATTTATCTGAAAGTCAAGTTAGAAAAAGAATGAATATTTTTCAGATTTTTCTCAAACAAAAAAAAACCCATTCCTCATTGTAATAACAGCTGGTGTACTGGATCAAATAACTTATAAGAAGCTTAAATGAATTCCTGAAATGTTTGAAAAAATCATCACTTTCTAAATTACACACAAAAAATAATGATTTCAATGGAGTTCAAGAATGTTTCTTATCAATAGCCAAAAGAATTACAGAATTAATGCCACAGGAGGAATGTAATTTTGAAACTCTACCTTTTGTAACAGCAATGCCATTTTGTTGTTTGAGTGAAATACACAGTAGCTAATGTATTTGGGTTGTATTTTTCATTTCAGATGTAAAAATTATGTGGTAGAGAGAGACACATAGACAAATAAGCAGCAAAAGACCTCATCAATATTTAGTGGTGATGGTTTTCTGGTAGTGCATACATTTTTAATAGATAGAGACCACATCAAACACAAGCAACTGCTAGCCTTTGAGACATAATGGACCAATTCTAATCTGGACTTGCCTGGTTATGATACAGATGCAGTCTTTTGAGAGTGTACCTTTAGTCCCTTTCCCACTGTCTGAGCTAAGTATGCTAAGTATGGCTTACCTCCAACTTCCCCCATCCACCACTGACTCTGACCTGTGTGGACCCTATCCACAGGGGGCTTACCATTGCTTTCTTCTGGGGCTGAGACTTGTAGCTCTCCACTTTTGCAGGGTTCAAGGTGCACCATGTCCTTGACAGTGAAAAACCATGAATTATATATTTTTTAAATCCACTGTTTTTGTAACGAGAGAGAATACTTCTATAGGGATTTCTAGAAGTTGACCATAGACTACCATGAAGGACCTACAAATGTCTAGAGAATTGACCAAGTTAATGGTTGACCATAGAGTTGTGTTGGGGAATCTAGAGGTTCCTAGAGAAACCATATTAATAAAATCTATGAATAAACAAACCCACAAAAGTTAAATCTGCAAATTTGGATGGCAAACTATAAAAATGTGGATAAGTGGGCAAAGACAGTGCAATTATGAGAGAGATCATTAACTCAGATAACCTTTTTATCATATGAAATTATTGGGAAATGAGTAATTGTAGTGGATTCTGTAGCAGAGTGATGTAAACTGGCAAGGAAGTTGAACAACAACCAGTCCCCAGAGTTATGTAAATATTTGGTGGCCATTATTTTTGTTTTCTTCAATGAGCAGTTTAAGGTAGCAGTATAGTGTCATCTGCATATCTTAAATTGCTCACAGTCTTTCCTCTATTTTTCACCACTCCTTCCTCCAAGTTTAATCCTGCTTTATGTGTAAATCTTTGCAAGGTTTATTGACCCCCCTCTCCTTTTTTCAAAGCATGGAAAATGGTCCTTAGTGAAAACTGTTAGTGGGTGTGCTTAAATTCATGTGTGTATGAATATCAATCACTGATGGTAGTGGCTGTTATTTGAAGATGCCAGAATGGCACATCATTGAAATGCCAGTGAAACTGAATCATGTCTAGCTGAATTATAGGATCTGTGAGCAGGTGTGTCATTTCAGTTTATCTGTAGGCTGCATATTGAAAATTTGACATTTAGAAATAATGGCAGTCATGAAAAAAGGCATTTGTCATCTAAATGGCATTTTGTTTTTATGAATTCTTAGATCACTGAAATCAATCTGGCTGCTTGGCTTTTCAAGAGAGAAAGCTGTTAGCACTTGTTTTATGCAGTATAATATTACAGAGATGAAACTAGCACTTTGGTCTTGCCTTGTCAAAGTGATGCTCTTTCTTTCTGAATGTGGCCTATTTAGTTGGTAGCTCAAACCAGTGGGAATTTTCAGTCATGTAGTTCATTATCCTCATCCAAGAAGCGGACAGAACACTTCAGCAGTACTTTCTACAAAAAATCCTTCATATGCTTTAAAGAAAATTAAAAGATGTAAGAAAAATGGTGTGTTTTCTGAAGTTGCTACAGTTCTCTTGATGAAATAACTGGAGAACCTGAAAAATGATTTGGAAAAAGCAGACGTGCTGAGGAAAACCTGGCTATTTTTCCTTGGCTCAGTCTACAATGGGCTAATTCATCTTTTGATAAAAGTGCTCCTGTGAAACCTTCAGTGCCATTTATGTCAAAGCATTGAACAAAACAGGAATCGTGTGAGCCACTTTGTAAAAAGTTGCATTTATTACAATGGCACTGATTATATCTTGCACCAAAACATGAATGCTCACTGACTGATTTCAGATTTTGTTTTCTAGTCTAGACGGGTACTCCCTCCCTTCCTAAAAACATTCTCCTATGGGAAATACTACAGGGAAAAGATTGTTCCTGAAATCTAGGAATGGCTAGATATTTTCTGGCATCAAGACTTTACTCAATGTCTTTCATAAGATGGGGTGTGACTCTTTTCAATCGCATACAGAAATAGAAAAGGAAGAAATAAAAAATAATTGACAATGAACACTATTTTATATTTTTATAGCTTTGTTAAACATGGGGATGCATGCTTCAAACCAGATGAATGTCCATGTTCTTGGAAAGGGAAAGAATATTTTCCTGGAGACAAAGTAATTTCTTCTTGTCATACATGGTAAGTACCAACTTTATTTTGATACTTCATATTCCACCTTCAAAAACAATGATTCTGTGTTGCTATTTTGGTATTTACATAGCCTTTATCATCATTGAAATTAATATTTCAAAATACATTCAATAGGCTGGATGCTAATAATGGGGAAATAATGAAAAATAATTAACAAAAAAGAAAAATAATTTCTGATCATGGGGTTTACCTGGCAAGATTTGTTCAGAAGGAATTTGCCAGTGTTTTCTTCTGAGCCTGATAGAATATGACTTGTCTAAGGCCACTTGGTGAGTTTCCATGGCTAAGCAGAGTTTCAACTCTGGTTTCCAGAGTTATAGTCCAGTTATAGTCCAGCTCACAAACCATTATACCATACTAGTCCATGTTCACAACTGTAACAATTTAGGAACAAACACCCTCTATCTGGAAGCACACATTTTAAACTTCTGTCTCTTTACCTGTTTTCTATTTTGAACTGAAACCAAGGACTTTTGGAACCATAAGGAAACTCTATTATAGTGATAAAACAAATAATAGGCTTTTATAATAATATAACTAATCTCCGAGTTATAATACAATTTTTCTGAACCACTTTATATTTAATTTAGAAGCCCAGATATGATGATGATTGATGATGATGATTGATGATGATGATGATGATGATGGTGATGATGATGATGGGGATCGGCACACTGGGTGCAGTGCCTAAAGACCTTGGCCTGCACTTAAACACAATCTGCGCTGACAAAATGACCATCTGCCAGCTGCAGAAGGCCACCTTACTGGGATCTGCACACATTATTTGCCGATACATCACACAGTCCTAGACTCTTGGGAAGTGTCCCACATGTGATCTAATACAATAGCCAGCCGAGTGACTGCTGCGGACTCATTTTGTTGTGTTTCTAATAATAATGTGCAGGTACAACTGTACCAGGAGCTCCAATTTTGTTTGCTTTGCTTTGAAGCTTTGTTGCAGTCCTAAGTTTCAGGGACTCTGCAGATTGGTGGCTTCTTTTGGCTGCAATCATAGGGCAAGCCACCTGTCAATTATAGTTAGGTTCCCTAGTCCCGCCCCCTTTTGGGTTTTTGGAGGGAATAGGAGCCTTTTTGGGTTCAGTCCACACAGAGAAGCTTTCCATGCAGGACATAATACCAAGAGCTCCTGTAGAAAGCTTCGTCTTCTACGGCTTGGCCAGGGAGATATACAGCCTACAGCTTGGCCGGGGTTATACAGCCCTACAGCTTGGCCGGAAGATATACAGCCTTATAGCTCCTTAACTGAGGGACTTCAGTCAGCCATCACTGAAACCTGAACTCCTTTTCCCTTGGAAGTCTACAAAGCTCTGCTTGGTAAGGGTCACTCGCGGTAGCCAGAAGCAGTTGGTACCAGGTGTAGGGGCTCCACGCCAACAGAGGCAAAGACAGACTGCCCAGATTAGAAGTTAAGGATTTCCCCATTAGTTACAGTTAAGAAGATAGTGCCTGTTCCCTGTGGACAAGACTGAAAGAGCCAATAGACTGTTAAGAAAGCCTTAAAGTACCAGTTTGTTTTCATTAATAAAGAACTTTGTTGAACCTTTAAGCAATCTAAAGACTCTGTTTTAAGGAAATCCAAGGGCCTTTAATCTGAGGCAGCCCCGGCGTCCCGTTGGGCACACAGAATTTATGTCCTGTCTACAGTCTTATGCACAGGCCCAGCGTGCGACAGCACAAATAATAATAATAATAATAATAATAATAATAATAATTTTTACCCGCCTCTCCTCATGGCTCAAGGTGGGTTACAGAATAATTACAACACATAAACATTGCAAAAATACCACAAATACCCATATTAAAATGTAGTTCTATAAAGATACATATTAAAATGTTTTTCTATAAAATAAATATGAAAATACACAAAGGAGCCCTCAGTGGCACAGTGGGTTAAAGTGCTGAGTTGCTGACCAAACAGTTGTCTGATCGAATTTGGGGAGTGTGGTAAGCTCCTGCTGTTAGCCCCAGCTTCTGCAAACCCAGTAGTTTGAAAATATGCAAATTTGAGTAGATTAATAGATACCACCTTGGCAGGAAAGTAACGATGCTTCATGCAGTCATGCTGGCCACATGATCTCAGAGGCACCTATGAACAACCCCCCAGAATTGGACATGACTAGACTTAATGTCAAGGGAAATCTTTTACTTAAAATACACAAAACAGAGATTAAACAAAAGACACGTTTAAAATTCATGCTTAAAAACTGACTGGGTAGGTTTGCTGGAAGAGAGAGGTCTTTAGATGGTTTTTAAAAAAATCTGACAGCTCATTTATCTGTCAGAGCTATTCCAGCAGGTTATTCCACAATCTTGGGGTGGCAACTGAAAAGGTCCTCTGGGTGACAGTCGCCACTTGGGTTCTGGCTTGTTGGAGTAACTGCCCGCCAGAGGAACTAAGTGTTTTGGGGCAGATTGTATGGGACAAGGCAATCCTTCAGGTAACCTGGACCCAAACCATGTAGTGCTTTAAAGATCAAAACCAACACCTTGCACTTTGCCTGGAAACTAATTGGACTGTAATCCCATCCAGAACTGATAGATACACCTCCATCCCCAGATTAGCAACCTTTGTTTTGTTTGGATTAAGATGGCAAACTGTTGTTTCCATATGCGGCTTCTTCCCATCATCCATGTTGAGGAAAATAGTATTGCAATGTTGCATCCATCATAAAAAATAATGCATTGAGGAGTTGCATAGAAATAGCTTTGACTCTTTAACCTTTTTATTGAACCCCTGATCTTATCATATTCCTTATCCCAGTATGGTCTATTAGTTCCATCTTGTTTCCACTGGGTCTACAAAGCCTCCAGGCTGTTCCAGTCAGCACTAGCCAATACTTTGTCTGGATGTCTTTGCCCACTCCAGCCTTGTGCTGACTTACCACCTCTGCCTCTTGTCAGGTTCTCAATATCTGCTCTAGAAGACATTTCTAGCCTTTTGGGCATCCGATGAAGTGACTTACCAGCCATCTCTTCTTGGCAGGAAGGTAAAGCGATCCCGGGTTACCACCCCTGTTTCCCAAGGCCTGTACAGTCAGTGAACATTTGCACACATTATCTTCCCTTTTGTAAAGGGAAAGAGAAATTATGACGATAAGAGGCAATGGGTTTTTTTCTTTCTGCTCAAAAGGAAACAAAAGTAGCAGAGAAGAGTAAAAACAGGTTTCTTAATTACACACAATAGAAGAAGATGTTAGTATTTCCTTTCTTCTAGCTCTCAAATAATAAATGTTTGTGACAGTATACACCTTCAGTCATTGACCACCAACATGTTAGAAATCTACACTGTGCCTTACTTGTGAATACTTGTTTTATAGAATACTCAATGTGAGCTAAAATGTAAATTTGTGCTATTATTGAACTGTTATTGGGAGTTTGTGATTTAGGCTAATGGTAACAGACCAAAAATTGAAGTTTTAATTAATACCCATTGATATAATTATTGCATATGAAGGGAAGGATGCATTTTTATTATTTGTTGAAAATTCACTTGTAAATTATTATTATTATTAAACTTTATTTGTACCCCGTTAGCATCTCCCGAAGGACTCGATGCGGCTTACAAAGGCCAAGGCCTCAACACACAATACAACAATACAAAACCTAAGGCAAATTAAAAACAATTAAAGCAATATAAACAACAAGCAATAAACAATACACTAAGACACAATAAAACTGGGCCGGGCCAAAGTAATGGGTACAGGATTAAAAGTGCTGATGTGACAGGAGGTATGTAGGATTATAGGGCAAGTGCAGTGTGCAGTGTGCAGCAATCTTAGTTTTAATAAAGTGCTTATGGGACTTGGTATTGGAGATTTCCTATTCTGGAAAGGCACATCGGAACAGCCAGGTCTTCAAGTTCTTTCTGAAGACTGCCAGTGTAGGGGCCTGTCTAAGATCTTTGGGGAGGGTGTTCCAGAGTCGGGGGGCCACCACAGAAAAGGCCCTGTCTCGTGTCCTCACCAAACGTGCTTGCGACGCAGGCGGGATCACGAGCAGGGCCTCTCCAGATGACCGAAGTGAGCGCGTGGGTTCGTAGACGGAAATGCGGTCATGCAGGTAGGATGGTCCCAAACCGTTCAGGGCTTTGTAGGTAAGCACCTGCACCTTAAATTGGGCGCGGAAAATAAACGGCAGCCAGTGGAGCTCCTTGAACAGGAGGGTTGACCTCTCTTTGTAAGGGGCCCCAGTTAACATCCTGGCCGCTGCTCGTTGGACCAGTTGGAACTTCCAAGCCGTTTTCAAGGGCAGCCCCACGTAGAGCGCATTGCAGTAGTCCAATCTGGAGGTGACCAAGGCATGGACCACCCTGGCCAGATCAGCCTTCGCGTGGTACGGTCGCAGCTGGCGCACAAGTCTTAGTTGTGCAAAAGCCCTCCCAGACACCGCCGACGATATTTACGATATTTGTAATGATTTCAAATAACATAAACTATAGAAGAAAATTCAAAACAGCATCTGTCATATCAGTGTCTCAAGTGGATTAGTTTCTTTCTGCCCGAATGTTTTGATATTTTCCTTTCCATTTATTCTGTTCTTGTTCTTTGTATTGCTGTCAATGATGGGGATAGTGCAGCTCTCAAAATGTTGTTACACTGCAGCTCCCAGCAGCCAATAGTTAAGAATGCTGGGAACTGCAATTTAACTGGAGGACCACAGAAGTTCTGCGTGTAGTTTATCATGGCTTACATGGTATTCCCTGACTGCAGAAGTTAGGATGGCTCTCATCTTGCAGCCCTTCTGCTGGCAGATGAATCTTTCTGGCCCCATAGACTTCTGGGAAGTCCTTTAATATTTTTTTTTGCTGACTTTTATGTTTTATTCAGTAGCTTAATTGCATTTCAGGAATACTTTCAATATGTTTTTCTGTGGTAGATTGACGTGAATTAAAATGAGGATTTGAACAAACTTAAATTATTGTTCAATAGAATGTGTGGTACTTATTAAAACAGCTTCAGCATGAACAAGATAAGGCTAATCTGGGCTGCTAATAAATAGAATATATTTACACTAAAGTAGGCCCACTGGCAATAAAAAGTGCTACATTATTGCCTTATATATTATATAATATACATCCAGCATATAGCCATGCTTGTATCTGCTGTAGATATGTTCCTGCTGGGCTGCAAATACCTTAACTTGAATATGACTGAAAGTAACTAAATAATCTGAGTTCCAGCCCCAACATATATTATAGAATTGTCCTTGAGCAGTGGTCCTCAGGTGTTTTGGTCTACAACTCCCAAAAATCCCAGCCAGTTTATCAGTTGTTAGGATTTCTGGGAGTTGAAGGCCAAAACATCTGGGGACCTACAGGTTGAGAACCACTGTCCTAGAGGATCTAGCCATACTTAGAAAGGTATGCTCTCTAGAAATTAATTAGGTTCTTCAAGGTGATTCTGTGGTAACTTCTGGGGCAGCATATAATAGAAGCTCCTGTAGTACCTAGCAAATTCCTAGAAAGGCCATATTTCCCCATGTTCAGTTAAGTGAAACCACACATGTGCATTCTGTGGTTACATGGTCATTTCTGTACTTTTAAATTGAGCTGCCATGTTGCCATTTTTGTCTGCCATTGCATCATTCAGTTTTGTCCAGAAATCTGCTCTGGAAATGGAGGTAAATACATAGAGTACTCTTTTCTGGTGTGTGTCCCATTTCAAAAGAACTGCCTGTTTTATGAGTGCACTGTTTTATGCTGGTAGATGTTCTCTAACTCACTAAAATGTACACACAGACTGCATTTATACAGGGGCTCTGGATCAGAACTATCAACATCTGGAAGCAGATAATTTTAGTATTTTGTTTTCATTGGAATTTATCAGAATTATTAAAACATGCCAGATTATGGCCACTGTTGAAACTGTTGATTTTTCTCTTTTTTAGTATCTGCCATCATGGATCTTTTGAGTGCACTTTCCACCCTTGCCCATCAATGTGTACTACATATGGAGATCGCCATTACAGAACTTTTGATGGGCTTTCATTTGATTACATCGGAAATTGTAAAGTTTATCTAATTAAGGTAAAACTTTTTAATTGGCAGACTTATTGATCCTTATTTTTGACATAGGAATAAATGGTGCAATTTAAAACTTAAGAGAGAAAAGTGCTAGTCTCTATAATCTATTACAAAAAGGGATATTATGTATGAATGTATATGACTACCACTACTGGAAGACAACACTTCACCTCTTAGATATCAATACACTTTTCGGTTTTGTGTGCTTATATGCTGAACTCATGTTTGCTTATGATGACCCCGTGAATTTCGCAAGGTCTTTTAAGCCAAGGAATATTCAGTGGTAATTTTTACCAATTCCGTCCTCTGAAATATAACCCACAGTACCTGTTATTTATTGGTGGTCTCATTTTCTTGTAATCCAGATACCTAGAGAAGGCCCCAAATTTGACAGCCAACATGACTGGTGCTTAAATAGGAAACATGTTGAAATTGACTGGGAACCACAACCTTGCACACATTCTTGCTATCAGAGTATGCCATAGTAATGAAAATACTTTGACTCAATTCAAACATTTCCCTTCCACATGTTATTCTTACAAGGATTTGAGACAACACTGTATTTGGATGACACCCCACCCATACTAGATGGAATCTGTATTATGAGTATTATGTGGCTCATAACATCTGTCTCAATGAGAGAATCTCCACTCTCTGTTTCAATCAGTTGCTTGTTTCTATACCTTTGTATCCAGATATCCTATAGTCACAATTTCTAAGTCTCAGTCTGCCTCAGAATGTATACTACTGTGGCTTCCTCTGCGAGTTTCAGTAGTGTTTTCTCATTCAGCTGGCAAACCTGATAGTCAGCCTCCAGTCTCGATGATTCTAATTGTTCTGTTCTTGATTTGACACTGTATGATGTCAGCTCTGCTCAGCACCATGTTATATTTCCTCCAATGTAGACTCCCGAAGGAGACAACAGGGACATCTTGGCAGGGTCCTCATACAACAAATAGTTCAGTTGAACCTTCCACTTCTTTCCTAGATCCACTTGTAGGGAATCAGAACCCCATTTCCCTGTAGAATAACCTTGGCATATTTTTGAAGCAGAGTTCTGGAATGGCTTTACTTTCAAATTAAAGAAATTGAGCTACCCCTCCAAGACCCAGTTTTTAAGGGATTGAAACTCCTATGACAGTTATCCCTATATTCTGATATTGTGGAAAGTGGCTTGCTATTATTGGCAGATTCTGGCCTCAATTCTCTCCATTTTAAGGAGAAACAAAAACCACTATTGAGTACAAGAAGAGACTGTGCTGTGCTTTGTAAGCATCCACAACCAAATTCAATTACTGCCAAAACAGCACAATCCAGGTCCCTCTAGATCATGAGAAGTATGGTATGTTTGTTTTCATCATTTGCTTGTAAGTGTAATTGTCTGCTTTCCCCCCTCTTCTGTAGAGTTCTTCAATTACTAGTTTCTCCATCATTGTAGAAAATGTTAACTGCTTTAACACTGGAATAATTTGCAGAAAGTCTACTTTCATCAACATTGGAAAATCATTCATAATATTTGACGATGACACTGGAGATCTGGTAAGCTCTAACAATACAGAATGAAAGATATATTGGTTGACTGTAGATTTGTGTGTGTGTGTGTGTATGTATAGTATTTGTTTTTTTCACCACCTAGTCCACAAGAACTACTGATGTGATGAACAAATAAAAACTAATTAAAATAATAAATCACATTTAATATTACCTAAAAACCAGTGCTATGTGGTCTGTAAAATGCAACATGACACCTGTCTGGCTACTGCATTTTGTACTAGCTGCATTTTCTGAACATTTTTTAAAGGCAGCCCTATGTAGAGTGCATTACAGTAGTCTAATGGAGAGTTAATTAAGGCATGCATGAATTACTGTGTCCAAATTTGCCACTGAAAGATTCAGGAAGGATAACAGGGACAGAGTCTGCTGTCCAACTCGCAGAGTAAGTCATCCACCAAGATGACCAATGGATAACAGGAAATCCAGGAACCAAAGCCCAGCAGATAGAAAGGGCCCACTGTACAATAAATAACATTTACCTAAATCAAAAATGTAAATTGGTTTTTGAACATTAGCATAATTTTAAAAACTGTTTTTAAAGTTATTTACTAGCAATATGTTATTTGATTTTTTTGCAGTCTGTTAGTCTGATTATTTATTTATTTATTTTTGGCCAGAGTCCATTGAGTTACATAGACAAATTACAGCAAATATATATATGGAAAGCTGGGTTTTTCACACTTGTTAATTTTCCTAATGAACACATCACAGTAATGTGGGATCAAAGAACAACTGTTCATGTGGAGATAGGGCCTCAATGGCAGGTAAGCAAAAATCTCATTTTCTTATTGTGGGCATGAAGTATTGATAGTGAATCTCTTTGAAATTTTGTTGATTTAAGTGGGAGATGAATGTTGTTGAATTCTCTCACTAAAGTCACAGTTTGAAATGTCACAGGGTTTTTTTGTCTTTGCTTTTTAGTTGCAGTATTGGGAGGGTCGCCTAATTTACTTGTTAGTTCAGGCTACAGTAATAAACAAAGATACTTAATACTTTCAAAACACAGATTTGAAAGTATTAAGAAAACATTGTTCTAGGTAACTTAATAAGCACAGGATGAAAGACTATCTCATGTCTAAGACTCATAACTAAGAGAAAACAAAGTGAAGTATCTATATTACTTTTATGCCCATAAACACAGAAACACACACAAAGACATTTCTGTTACTGGATATATTATAATAACATTAGAAAACTTTTTGGGGGGGGGGGGCAAAATTAGAGATGCTATCTGGATCATAGTATTTTCTATGTTTTAGCAAAACAGTGTTTTCAGACTGAAAAGCTTATATATTGTAAGAGAAAATTACTGAAGCATTGCCTGTCTTTTTCTCTATAATATACAGGGTTAGTCAAAATGCATAGGCCAATAAGCCATTCAATTGAATGGCAGATTGGCCTATGCATTTTGACTAACCCTGTATATCCAAGTGTTGTCAATGTCTTCACAAGATATTAGTCATTACAGAAAATGTCATATAAGTTATTGCAATACATTTACATCAATTTATAGATAATTTCATATATGTTATTTTACAAAAGTCTACAAGCATATTAAAATAAATTTATTCTTGGAGCAAAATAGTATCTAAGACGCAAAGAAAAGCACTCTATTTTGGAATAGAAAATTATAAACTGTGATTGCTAGTCAATAGCTAATGAAGTATTTATGAACTCTACTTAAATTAGTGTTTGCTAAATCCACATACATCTGTTTAAAAATTTGTGAGTACAGTGAACAAAGCTGCACACAGTTCAAACTGCTACAGTGCACTGCCCTAATCCAATCCATCAAAATCTCCTTAAATAAACAGGCAGTCCCCAAGTTACAAACAAGCTCTAAGACATTGATGGGCATATTTCGGCCCTCCGGTTATTTTGGACTTCAACTCCCACAATCCCTAACACTCTACTGGCATTGATGTCCAAAACACCTGGAGGGGTGAAGTTTGCCCATGCCTGCTCTAGGAGGAATGCAGTGATTGTTTCTAAATTGGGGTTATTAAATTACTGGACTGTTACGCCATGCTGCGGTGGATTTTATCCCTTCAGGAAATGAATAATTATTGTGGTCTTTTGTATGTTACTAGCTGATCATATTAATTTTCCTTTCTAGGGCGAGCTGACTGGCTTATGTGGAAATTTTGACTCAAAAACAATAAATGAAATGAGGACTCCAGAGAATTTTGAGTTAACAAATGCACAAGAATTTGGGAGTAGCTGGGCAGCAGGAGAGGTAAATAAGAAGTGATTTACCATTCATATAATTTCATTATTTTTATTGTTAAAACCAAATATCAAATATATATATCATTCTATAGTTCAAATTATGTTATGTGTTTTGCAACATACAAAGTGACATAAATGACACATATGTCAGCTTCATCCCTTCTTAATAGCATTGGAGGAATGACATTATTGGAGGAATAGCTTCTGAACTCAAAGAGTGGTGGTGATACATTTTACCAGGGCTTTGAAATCCAGAGAGGACTTGTCCAGATAATCTGTGAATTGTGTTTAAAGATTTTTATAAAACCTATTACTTTTTATCTATATCTTCTTCCCATTTTCCATGTTCTACAGTTCTCTATGTTGGGATTGAACTGAATGTAAAACAAATTATTGGTTGCTTTGAATATAAGCATATAAGGAATTATCAAAAATTTTGGGCTGCAACTGTTGCTGTGAGTGAATTCGATAACCACTTAGTATTCTGCAAATAGTATGAGAAGCAGCATTTTGTCGCAATTTGGCAGAACAATCCTGGATAACCCTTAAGATCTTACTTTTTCAGCTCCTTTTAAAATGTCACAGATTTTCCTGCCCCTTCCACTTTTATTCTCAGCTTCCTTCATTGGTTCAAACTGAGTTGGAAGTACAAAAGTAGCTTTAATCAACTCAGGAAGGAAAAGCCTGGCTCTTCCCAGTAGGTTCAGACTAAATCAAACTGCTGCAACATCTTTTAGGTTGTTGTGTTCCTCTTCATTTATAACTTTTGTCACCATAATCACTCAGAGATTGTTTGGGCCACATGTTCCAGTTTTTATTTGTGAAATGTTGGAAGTTTTCCTGTCCTATCATTCTTTTTTTTGACCTGCCCACCAGTTGCTTCTCCCTATGTAAATACGAAGACATTTGGGAGTTGGACTTCTTGATATAGTAGATCATGTCAGATGTCAGTCTATATCACAATGCTATCAGTGTAAGTTATATTTCTTGATTATTTAAACAGCTAGAAAATTATATGGGTTGTAAGAATAATTTCTGATGTATGTTTTCCCCCCTTGAACTCAGTGTGTAGACAGTTCTGACATTCGGCATCCATGTATTTTAAATCCACTAAGAGAACCATTTGCCAAGAAGGAATGTGGAATACTATTAAGTGAAATATTCGAGTCTTGCCATCAGGTGGTGAGTTATCAGCAAATGAAAAAAAAACTTTTCATGAAATATTTAAAAGAGTAGTATCATAAGCTTATTATCTACCACACTTTAGAATAACACAGAACTCCTGATCTTTCACATATAGTATATAATCCTGAGCTTTTATGTTACTTGAGGTGGATGAGCACGCATTTATCTTCCATCGTTGTAATGAATGTTCATCCCTCCTTGTTCATTTGTCCTCAGAGCCAGGCATTGTGGTTGAGGCACCTTTAGAGACACCTTTAGACTGGCAATGCTCTTGAGTCAAATAGAGGATCCAGATTTTGAGTGTTAAGTAAATAGCCCATAGAATGAATATCCTCTTGGTGGAAGAAGAGAGGGCCACTTCACCCCTAATCCCCATTTCCCCATATCTTTTCTGGAAAGCATGACACCTGTTCATAGTAATTTTGGGCTGGTAGAGCTATGACATGCTGCACTAAGATGACGAAATAATATAATGTAGCTTTTACCTTGCCAAGAAGTAGAGCAATTTAATACTCTGGGGGTTACAGGGGCATTTAGAGACTCAGAAAGTCACACAACACTACAATGGCTGCATTTTTGGGTGGCTGGGGGTGACAGTCCCTCACTAGCCATGCTTTTGTTCCATTAAGATGACATTTTGGACTTTTTATTGCTAATTTTGATGTAGAGGACAAGGTAGTGTTTTAAAATGTTATCCACCCTGAGTACATTTTTAAGGGAAAAAACTGGATTTTCAAAAACAATATTCTGAGAAATATAGGTAGAATCTAAGGGGCAAGTAATGTAGTATAGTTCCTCCAGGTCCACATGGAACCAATGGATCACATGATTCCAACTCTTGTATTACCAGAACTCTTCTCAAGAGACTCTTCCATCTGGAGGAGCAAACTTGAAATCTCAGTCATGGTACTGAACATGCTTTGTATAATTAAATAATAAGTCATGTGTGTCATATCCTGTTATAATAAAATCTAAAATTGAACTAAAATGCTCTTAAACATACTCTTTAAATAATTGTGGGCATGTATTGAAAACATTTCTGCCATTGAGTGGGCAATTATAATCATAGTAATACTTCTTATCGTCATTAGGTTGATGTCACCTGGTTTTATTCAAATTGTTTGATGGATACATGTGGTTGCAACCAGGGAGGAGACTGTGAATGTTTCTGCACAAGTGTTGCAACATATGCACACCAATGTTGTCAACAAGGAATTATGGTGGATTGGAGATCTCCTAGACTGTGTCGTAAGTATGATAATTATGGCATTTTTTCTTGATGTCTTAGTTTTTAGACCTGTTTGTTTGGGGCACCAATTCAGAAAATTGCATTGAATAGACTGCATCAACTCTAGTTTCTTAGATATGTTTATGATTTTCTGTGGATGAGAAGGTGTCTACTTGTGTATGACATATGTTCTGTATCTCAAAAAGTTCAGCATTCCCTTGCACACTCACTTGCTTGGGTATATGGGAGTGGAGAACAGGAGGTCTCCTAGCAGGACAGACACCATAAGATCAATGGCTTCAGCTCTCCCCATTTCCCTTGCTCTCCTTCTTTCATCACTGTGATTGTACCTTGGTTTTCTCCTCCTCCCTTTTCCTTTTGCACTCCCTTCATCTGCCTTCAAAACTTGTGTACCACCCACTGTTGCTCTTCGTACTCCTACATCCCATCCCCTTCCCACCCAAGTGAGTTCATGAAGGAGTACATGTGTGCACCATCCCTCCTTGTGTTCCTCTGTGTCATCCTCTTACCCCTACCTGTCCACTCAAGTAAGTGAGTGAGGGAATATTTACATGTATCCTTCCGCTTCATGCTGCTCCCAACCTATCCCACTCAGCCACCTACTCTGTTTGGTCCGCTGAACACGTGAGTACATGTGTGCATGCCCCTTTGCTCCTTGTACTCCTCCCATGCCCTTCCTCATCCCATCTACACATCTGAATTTGTGATTGAGATAAGGAGGGCATGCATGCATGGGGGCTGTCGGTAAGACCTGTGATGTTGTGATTTGAGCATGTCGGTGATCACACACTGCTTATATAAGCTGCTTTCCTAGAAAGTGTGGTTTATTCCATACTGTTTCATTTTAAACAACAACTCAAAACAGTTTTTCATGTGAACTTTTTAAGCATACAGAACCATTTATGTATACAAAATGCATAGCCTTTTCTATAAACAAAAGTAAAAACACAGATTGTCATTCATTTTTAGGGGTTTTTAGAAATTCATTTTTAGCTAAATGATAACCATGGGACTGGTGTAATGTTTAATATGTTTTATGTTTATGTTATATGGGTTGTTGTAGGTTTTTCCGGGCTATATGGCCATGTTCTGGAGGCAATTTTTCTCCTGACGTTTCGCCTGCATCTATGGCAAGCATCCTCAGAGGTAGTGAGGTCTGTTGGCAGTAGGAAAAATGGGTTTATATATCTATGGAATGACCAGGGTGAGACAAAAGACTTTTGTCTGCTGGGGCTAGCTGTGAATGTTTCAGCTGATCACCTTGATTTGCATTCAATGGCCTGGAAGCGCCTGGGGGGAATCTCTTGTTGAGAGTGATTTTATGTGCCTGTTTGTTTCCCCTCTGCTGTTTTGCTGTTGTAATTTTTGGGTTTTTTAATACTGGTAGCCAGATTTTGTTCATCTTCATGGTTTCCTCCTTTCTGTTGAAATTGTCCACATGCTTGTGGATTTCAATGGCTTCTCTGTGTAGTCTGACATGGTGGTTGTGAGAGTAGTCCAGCACTTCTGTGTTCTCAAATAATATGCTGTTTCCAGGTTGGTTCATCAGGTGCTCTGCTATGGCTGATTTCTCTGGTTGGAGTAGTTTGCAGTGCCTTTTATGTTCCTGGGCGCTGCGTTTGGTGGTCCCTATGTAGACTTGTCCACAGCTGCATGGTACACGGTAGACTCCTTCAGAGGTGAGAGGATCCCTCTTGTCCTTTGCTGAACGTAGCATTTGTTGGATTTTCTTGGTGGGTCTGTAAGTGGTTTGTATGTTGTGTTTCCTCATCAGTTTCCCTATCAGTTTATGTTATATGTTTCTTTGTCTAGTTTTATTGGTTTTAATTCATATATATATATATATATAGTTATGTTATGTATTGCTTTTATATGTATGTTCGGCATTGAATTTTTGCCATTTTGCTTTGTTGTACACCACTCTGAGTCCCCCCAGGGGTCAGAAGAGCACTGTAGAAATGCAATAAATAAATAATAATAAATTTGTTTTCAGTGTCTGTGAGATGAAGGAGTACTAAAAAGGAAAGTATATTCAAAGAGATAGCCGTGTTAGATTGCTTTATCAGTAAAAGATGCTCAGGAATGCAGTTACACCTGGTTTATTCCATCATTAGAATCCGTGTTTAAATATCTACAGTTAGAAGGATGCCAGAGAGAACAACAAAGAAACTTGTTTAAGTATAGAACTTTTTAAAACTAAATCATGTTAAGCTTTAATTACAGTTAATACAGTAGGAGCTCCTGGTGGTGCAATGGGTTCAACCCATGTGCTGGCAGGACTGATGACCAACAGGTCAGAGGTTCAAATTTGGGGAGGGTGCAGATGAGCTCCCTCTGTCAGCTTTAGTTCCCAAGTGAAACATGAGAGAAGCCTCCCACAAGGGTGGTAAAACATCAAAACATCCGGGTGTCCCCTGGGCAACATTCTTGCAGATGGCCAATTCTCTTACACCAGAAGCGACTTGCAGTTTCTCAAGTCACTCCTGACACACACAAAAAAGTTAATACAGGATACATTTTTGGATATTTGTATGATCAGTCATTTAATGAATTTGTATAGTTTTACATTCAGATTATTATTCCTTTTTGTACATATGAATCTTCTAATAGCTATTTTGTGTGATGAGAAGCACAGCTAAGT
The DNA here is from genome assembly GCF_037176765.1 of Anolis sagrei. Classification (NCBI taxonomy): domain Eukaryota; kingdom Metazoa; phylum Chordata; class Lepidosauria; order Squamata; family Anolidae; genus Anolis; species Anolis sagrei. Next base: position 247,876,442 of record NC_090021.1, on the reverse strand, counting down.
TAATGTTTATCCACTAGAGGTCATAGAAGGATAATTATCCTGCTTAATAAAGATGATTCTTCATTCTGTAGCAGATACATTATTCAGTGTATGACTCCTTGTAGACAGTTAATAGAACTTTTAAATTCATGTTGCTACTTTTAATTTTGTGTTTCAGTTTGAGTGAAACTGAAATTTGGATAGATAAATGTACATGTGTATATGAAGCACAATACCGGCTTGTTGCATTCCTAATGGCTGTTGCTAACTATTTGTTTTTTTCTTCTTTAGCTTATGATTGTGAATATATCAATAAAGGTAAGCAATTGATGTGGGCTGATAATAAATAACTTCAATATTCATTCATATCTTTTCAAAAACTAGCATCTTATCCAGATTTGAATGATTGATTAAAGATATAGATATGGATGTCTTAAGCTACTGTTTATTATGGTACTGAAACCCCTAAGATTTTTCTTCGTAATTTGATCAACAGAACTATTTTGCCAATTTCAGAATAATATTCCTGATCTCTCCATCTGGTAGCTCATTCTCTTAACAATATTTCAGTTGAAAAGGGTGAAAGGCTGAAAAGGCAAGGGAGTGTGTGAAAATAAGAAAAATAATATAGTTTTAATTTACTATATCTATTACTTCTTGAAAATTTTACAGCATTGTCAAGGGAGTATGTCTTCAGGATGCCTGTTATGCTTTTAAGGCAACACCAACAACCTATATCTGTATTTGCCTATTTTTTGGTCCTGTTGAAATCTCCATCTTGTTTATTGCCTCGTTTTGGAGTCATATCTTAACATTTTGAGGGCAGCTATATCATGATGCTGGACCTCAGAATTATAAGTTACTCCTATTTGCCTTTACTGCTGGGCAGAAGAAAAATAATGCTAAAATATAATTTGGAGTTGGTAGGAATATGTTCTTGTATCTGTGCTTTTCTGAAGGGCCTCAGGAGGGAGCTCATTTGTAAGCTATAGAAATTGTTAGTGACCCATTTTGCTATGACAAAGAAGGGAAAAAAAGGCATCAGAGGTAGCAACTTTGCATAGTTTTTATGAGTTCAACTTTGCATAGTTTTTATGAGTTCATTTAGTTTGTTCTTTTGAATTTATAGGAACCTTTTCATGGATAGTTTAGCCAATCTACTATTTACAGAACGTACAAGCCATCTGCAATTTAATTTATTGGCTTATGTTTCTGTGATTTTTAAGAATGTATATATGTGCTAAATCCAGGCACGTTGTTATGACAGAAAATGCAGAGGTCAGTGGTTAAAGTGGGGAAATTAACTCATGAAGATGAATGTTTTTTGGAAAAAAAATTACTACCACAGCCTTATTATCTATTAATAGACTTCCTCAAAATAGTTTTAAAAAGGTGGGCAACAGGTGGTCTTGGGGCAAAACAACTATTAGATTTAATCAGTATAGTTGATCATGGATAATGATAGGAGGGTGATATTCCACCAATATCTGTAGGGTTGCATGTTTCTCCAGTCCCTCCAAATGAGTTTTGAGTGTAACTGGGCAGGAAGAAATTCCCTAAACCAAGTCTAAGGGTAAGTGTGAGGAAGCTTTATTCCCATCATAAAATGTGTGTCTCTGAACAGCTTTGATGTAGAGTATAGGGTTACAGCCGGTGTTGGATGGGGTTACACTCCCCCTGAAGACACAGGTTCGCAGCTTGGGTGTGATCCTGGATTCATCGCTGAGCCTGGAACACCAGGTTTCGGCGGTGACCAGGGGAGTATTTGCACAGCTCAGGCTCGTGCGCCAGCTGCGCCCGTACCTTGGGAAGTCTGACTTGGCCACGGTAGTCCACGCACTGGTTACATCCCGTATAGATTACTGCAATGCTCTCTACGTGGGGTTGCCTTTGAAGACGGCTCGGAAGCTACAAATGGTCCAACGATCGGCAGCCAGGTTGTTAACAGGAGCGGCACTCAGGGAGCACACCACTCCTCTGTCACGCCAGCTCCACTGGCTGCCAATTTGCTACCGGGCACAATTCAAAGTGCTGGCTTTAGCCTTTAAAGCCCTAAACGGTTCTGGCCCGACCTATCTGTCCGAACGCATCACCCCCTATGAACCAGTTAGGACATTAAGATCGTCCGGGGAGGCCCTGCTCTCGATCCCGCCAGCCTCACAAGCACGGCTGGCGGGGACGAGAGACAGGGCCTTCTCAGTGGTGGCCCCTCGGCTGTGGAACGCCCTTCCCGCAGACGTTAGATCGGCCCCCTCCCTGCTGGCGTTCAGGAGAAGAGTGAAGACCTGGCTCTTTGAACAGGCATTCAATTAAGTAGTGCAATCAATTGACTGAGTTTGGAACTTGGAATTTGGAACTTGGAATAATGGACGAGGAGATCGGATTATGACTTTACTGATGAGACGTGTTGGATTAGTTATATGGATGTATTGATGTCATGTTGATTTACTGATGTATTGTTGTATTGTGTTAGTTGCTTCAGTTATTGTTTAAATGTTAATGCTAATGCTGTGCACTTTGTATATTGACCTGTTGTAAACCGCACTGAGTCGCCTGCGGGCTGAGATAGTGCGGTATACAAATAAAGTAAATAAATAAATAATAAATAAATAAAATTGTGCCATCTACCTCCCCATGATAACAACAGAGGGAATGACACATTTCAGCTTTATTTTATTTTATTTTGCATATTTGTATCCCATCCTCACCCCCGAGGGGGGGGGGGGGGGCTCAGGGTGGCTTACAGCAGGCAACCATTTGATGCCATCAAATAAAGTCATAAATAACAATTACAGATAAAACAGTAATTAAAACATTAATAATTAAACATTGATTTAAAATCACGCAAATCAGTTTTACATATTTGGAGATTAATATATAAGGAAGTACTCTAACAGTTATATTTCCCTTTTATATATGTAAATAGTTTGACGATAAGCCTATAGAGATATCATAGCTCCCATGTAAGAGGTTTTGTGTGCATCATAGTTCATACAGAGTTTTGTGAAGTTTGTTGATTAATGGTGCTGTTTTCATTACTGTGTTAAGGCTGACCTAATAAACATGTGAGGCAGAAGCATTTGTGGCATTCAACAGGAAATGTAACCTTGCCTTCTCTTGATAGTTCTAGGAAAGGGTCCTTACAGGCTGGCCAGCTACTTGGACAGAGAAGTTGCAGTCGCAGCCAACCTACTGGATGGTTCTGTTTTTCCAGCAAGAGGAGATGGCATTGCTTCTGGAGATGCTGTGAATTTTATGTTGACATCAGGATTGTATAAGTTCAAAGCACATGGTAAACTCACAATCACTGTAACGTTTGTCAAATCTTTGCGGATAGTGCTTGAATCAGAAATATTGTGCCTATGAGTACAAAATGCTGGGCACAAGCAACAGAAGAAAGATTTTATTTTTGGCCCCTTCTGGTGAACATTCAAACACATCTTGGCTGATCTACTATGGTATTTGCAATAAAAAGAAATAGGCTCAATTAGCCTTGTTTTAATCCAGAAAGTTTTTTTACATTGTTATGTATGTCCTAACAGTACAACAGTGGCTTCTACCTGGATTAGAATTTTAAAAGTTTTGCTAAGAGGGAGAATTAAACGTTCCTTTACACTTTTCAGTAGCTCATCAGAAAAAAGGCCTTCTGCCAAGGTCTGCACTCAGTGAGTGGTTTTTTACAAGGCTGTTGCTGGTTTATAAATAGTCTGATACTTTGGCTTTCAGATCAACAACTATGCAGACCTAGCAGTATTTAACATTTAGTGGGGCAAGAACAGAGACAGAAAGCCCTGGAAAAAATCTGGAAACTGGCAATAGCTTATCAGCTGTGGAATTAATGAAGTACAAACGGCTAGGTCAACCAAGTTCACAGTATAGTTGCATGGTGAGACTGTGGTTAACTGAGAAGACACAAGTGATGGCAAATAATATTGTAGGATTAGTTACTGCATCACTTCTCATGTTCCATTCTTGTAATGTGTGTAGTGAGCATCTAGGTAACAATAAAAACTCTGATTCTTTGTGACGATTGAAAGAAGGGAAAGATGATTCTTGGATACATATTGGCATCACCTCCAGAAGTATGCTTCAAGCTTGTGTGACTTTTGAAAGAAAATGAGTTCTTGTATGAATTTGAAGAATTTAAGCAACAGAAATCTCTGATGAATAGTTTTTAAATTGCTTTGACTTTTACACAGGTATACAGTACTTTGATGTGAGAATGATGAAAAACAGTTTTTGTTTTTCTAATAGAAATGCAGAATTTAGCAATTTGTCTTTCTGAGCGAGCCCAAAAGTGTAGGGAATCAAGGACATGTCAAAGGCTTTTATGGTTGGAATCACTGGGTTTTTGTAAGTTTTTCAATCTGTATGATCATGTTCCAGAAACCTTCTTTCCTGATGTTTCACCTGCATTTATAGTAGGCATCTACAAAGGTTGTGAGGTCTGTTGGAAACCAGGAAAATGGGATTTGTATATCTGTGGAATATCCGGGGTGGGAGAAAGAAGTCTTGTCTGTTGGAGGTAGGTGTAAATGTTTCAATTGGTCACCTTGATTAGCATATAATAGCCTAGCAGTTTTAAGGTGTGACTTCTTACTACCCCGGGGGAAACCTTTGTTGAGAGGTGATTAGCTGTCCCTGATTGTTTCTTGACTGGAATTCCCCTGTTTTTGAGTGTTGTTCTTTATTTACTGTTATTATTTTAGAGATTTTTAATATGGTAGCCAGATTTTGTTCATTTTCATGGTTTCTTCCTTTCTGTTGAAATTGTCCACATGCTTGTGGATTTTAATGGCTTCTTTGTATAGTCTAACATGGTAGTTGTTAGAGTGGTTCAGCATTTCTGTGTTCACAAATAATATGCTGCATCCAAATTGGCTCATTAGGTGCTCTGCTGTGGCTGACTTCTCTGGTTGAAGTAGTCCTCAGTGCCTTTCATGTTCCTTGATTCGTGTTTGGGCATTGCTGTGTTTGGTGGTTCCTATGTAGACTTGTCCACAGATGCATGGTATATGGTTGACTCCTGCAGAGGTGAATGTAGAATTTGTTGGATTTTCTTAGTGAGTCTGTAGATAGTTTGTAGTTTGTGTTTCCTCATCACTTTGCCTATGTGGTCAGTGGTTCCCTTGATGGCAAGAACACTTTTCCTTTGGATGGATCTTTGTCTTTACTCTTGTGGTTTGTCCTTGGTCTTGCAGCTCTTCTGATGTCTGAGGTGGAGTATTCATTGGCCTGTAAAGCCCAGTTTATGTGGTTCAGATCATCTTGGAGGAGATGGGGTTCACAGATTCTTTTTGCACGGTCTGCCAAAGCTTTAATTGTGCTTAATTTTTTACTTGGGTGATGGTTGGAGTTTTTATGTAAGTATCTATCCATATGTGTAGGTTTTCTGTAAATGGTGTGACCCAGGTTTTGATCTCGTTTGTGGATGACTAGGATATCTAAAAATGGCAGTTTTCCTTCATTTTCTTTTTCCATGGAGAATTGGATGTTTGGATAGATGCTGTTGAGGTAGTCCAGGAACTTGGCTAGTTCTTCTTCTCCATGGCTCCAAATAGTGAAGGTGTCATCCACATATCTGAACAATATAGTGTGCTTTTTGTTGCTGTTTCCAGGGCTTGTTTTTCAAAGTGTTCCATGTAGAAATTTGCTATGACTGGGCTGAGAGGGTTCCGCATCGCTACTCCATCTTTCTGTTTATAGAATTCATTGTCCCAGTGGAAGTAGCTTGTGGTGAGGCAATGGGGAAACAGAGCTGTGATGTTTTCTGGGAACTTGTTGATTAGTGTGATGGTGTCTGCTACCGGGACCTTGGTAAATACAGATACCACATTGAAGCTGGTCAGTTTATCGTTTGTGTTGAGCTTTAGGTTGCCGTTCTTGATGTAGTGCATAGTCAGCCCAATTTGAGATGCCACAGATGCAGGCAAAACATCAGGAGGGAATGCTTTTGAAACATACAGCCTGAAAAACTTACAAAAACTCACATACTTGGATTCTGCTCACTCCCACCTCCTCCATCGAACAGATGCCTAAGGGAAACATTCTGAGCTATAGTATTGAAATATTTCTTATGAAAGCAAGGTATAGGCCCCGTTTGTATGATCAATTATTGTATTTTTCTGGGAAATATGTGGGTGAAATTAGATTGTGCATAATTTAAGTTATATGTACAGATTCTGAATAAATATTATGGCCCTTGGATAGATGTCCCAAAATATCTTGGATAGGGCATACTCATGGCACTCCCATTTATATGCTTGCCCTTGATCAAGAGAGGGAATGTTTTGGCCCCCATGTCATGAATATCAGTGTAATTATAACACTGGAAGTACTGGTAGTTTATGCTGGGTATACTAGTTTTCTGACTAGAGTACATAAGCAAGAATATGTCCAAAGTTTTCTGCAGTTGGGAGTCACTGAATAAATAAATGTTGTCATCTTGGAAAATTAGATGATATTCCAAAGTACTGAACAGTACATCATGCAACATCTGTTTAGTGGAGATTATTTGTTCTTTCTGCAGGATTTCTAAAGAAACATTATCCAGCCTTGAGGGGGATAGTTGATTTTACAGTAGTTTTATGGTTATTTTAAGCAGTACAACACAATCTATGATGAAATAATATTTGGATCTACTGATGCTCATTTGGGTTTCAGTTCTGTCACCCTTCTATTTACATTGCTTTACCTTGCAAATTAAATTTACTATATACCAGTGTGTCTAGTTTTAGAAAACTGTCAAAATTCTAGAATAAAACCATATTAAAATTATAGATAATTATTTGTTCTTGATACTTAACATTACGTTTTCTGGGACAGGACAGTTACCTGATAAGGAAGAAAACAAATTAAATCAGTATTTAATTTATGTGAATAATTGTTTGTGTGGGCAAAAGAATGATTTTTTTCCATCATGAAAAGTAGAACCATTTTTTCTTATGAAACTGAAATTGTTTTGCAAAACCTAGTGTGCTGTGATGCTCTATAAAATAATGGTAGTGGAATATCTCACAGAATAGATAGTTCTGGAGTTTGTTGTTGAATATGTCTGCATCTGATTGTGCTTTTAAGAAATATAAAAAGTAATCTCCACAAATCTATTTTGGCAAAGAGAATGACATTTTTTTTTTGCTATTTGTTTTCCAGATCCAAACCTGGTTTCATTTGAAGTGGCAGAGAGACCAAATTATTTCCTTTACTTAGCTTCTAATAATACCCTGATTCTTGCCAAATGGGAAAGAAATGAAAATTTTCAGAATAGATCAACATTTACCATCCACAAAGACACATGGGTCTCAGGATATAGTTCCTTTGAATCGTTTGCAGTGCCAGGAGCCTTCCTCCACATTTCAGTGTCATCTGTGAATGTTGTTAAATACCGTCACTCTGAGGCATTCAGACTCTCTACACTTTTTAAACTTGTAGGTAAGTGCTTGTATGTGAATTGTAGTGGTAAAATTTTTTAAAATACCAAATTTCATAAGTTATATGAAATTACTTTGTTGCAAAAGAAGTGTTATTTTTGCTTATTAATGTAATGTTTCCTTAGATTATAATGACCTTGGATTACAATTCAGAATGTATATTTCTCCATTTTGTAATATAAGGACTATCTGTATTATGACTCAGACATCACTGCTCCCTTTTTCTTCTGACCAGAATATAAAATACGAACCTGTACAGGTAGAATCTAGTAGTCTCCATCCAGCTTTTTTGTTGGCATAGATAGTAAGATGTTTTAATCCTCATCATCATCATCATTGGTGATTCCTCATGTCTGAGTATGATAGCCTTCCAAGTGTAGAGTCTTGGCAGTGGGTCTGTAGGTAACTGTAGAGACTTATTCTTGATCCGCATGTTCTTCCACAGTAGGGATATCGGTTTCGAGATAGAAGGTGATTCCGATTAGGGTTGGCTTGATGCACCTTCCTCTTGACATGTTTCTCCCTTTCGTCCTGTGACTAGGCTACATAATGTTTTGGGCTGGCTTAATGGATTCTCTATTCGAGTCTTACTCTTGGTTGTCTCCTGATCATGTGGCTGCATTCATCCACATATATCTAAAAATGTTCTTGTTTCTGGTGTGCTTTCCTTAGGAAGGGGGTTATAATATTTTCAAGCAGTTTTCTGTCAAGGCCGATATTGGAAATTAGGATTCTCAGGGGACATAGTACTATGATAAGGTACAGATACTTGCCATCATCAAGTGTTTTTAATAATAATAATAATAATAAACTTTATATCCCACCACCATCTCCCCTAGGAGACTTGGGGTGGCGTACAAAGGCAATCCAAGATGTAACATATAACTAAACGGTACATGAGTGTAAAACAATATCACATAGAAATAATAAAAAACCCACTATCAACACATATAATATAAAATACAATAGCACAATTTTAAAACACCTTTTTACCTTTTGATTCTCAACACTAAACAGGAACAGTTTTCAAAGATGTAGCATTGTTGCTCTATGAAAAAGGACAAAAAGTATTGTGGCAACATTAAGTCTAACAGGTTTATTTTTTGTATAAAAAAAATGCACAGATTTACAACAGGAACTCCATGCCCTCAGTGTTCTTGTTTTCCCAAAGACAGTAGCAGAAAAGGTTGTTAACTCCTCTTGATGGTTACACTTCTGAAGCAAATGAATAAAACTGCTTCATGACACAGAGAAGTTCAGGATTTCCTAGTGGATGACAGATTCCAAACATTCTGATTACAGAGTGGTGAATAACACTCATGATGAGCATTAGTCATTAAGATGGTATGGTTATTCTGGCCATTACTAGAGTTGCACATCTTTGACCCAGAAAACTGCTTCACATTCCTCAGAAGAACTTGGTTCTTTAAGATTTTGGCACGATGAGTTTTCTGCCCATATTAACAGTTACAGGGTTATTTGATGTACTGTCAATTTAAAGTTCAGTTGTAATATAATGAATATATTTTTCAAGGGCTAGGAAAGAAACAGAAGAATTAATGTAGGAGGAAGGTAGAAAGCAGATGGGAAGAGAAGCTCCAAAAGTACAGCAGAAGGGGGAGACGTAGGAAAAAAAAGGTAAAGTGGAAGGACGAATAGTAGGAAAAGCAGGAGCCAAACAGCTAGAGTCACCATCTTTTTGGTGGCACTCCATTGAAGTCCCTGTCTCTTTCCTCCCTCCCTTCTCCAAGCTTTCTTTGTCTTTCTCTTGCTTGTGTTTCAGCTGAATTGGTGCAGGGTGGGGTTAGCATTCTGGCCCCTCTCCATGCCCCAACCAAAAACAAACAAGAGAAATATAAGATCTGTAAGGGAGCTGGGAATATAAAAAAAGTTTTAGTATGGGAGTTCCCAGGAAATATGGAAGAGTTGGTCACTCTGTCCATCATTCTTGGAGACAGCATATTTCATTGTCAAATAGCTCTTACTCTTAGGAAGTTCTTCCTAATGTTGAGGTAGATCTTTTCCTGCAATTTGAATCCATTCTTCTATGTCCTACCCTCCAGAGCAGCCGAAAACAAGCTTGCCCCTTCCTTAATATGAGATCTTTTCAAATATTTAAACATGGCTATCATGTCCCCTCTCAACTTTCTCTTCTCCAAGCTAAACATACTCAGCTCCCTCTTTTCTCCTCCCAGGGCTTGAGTACCAAACCTCTGAGCATTTTGGTTAGCCTTTTCTGGACTCATTCTAGCCTGTCAATATCCTTGAATTGTGGGGCCAGAACTGGACATAGCATTCCAGATGAATTCTGACCAAAGCAGAATAGAGTGGGACTGTTATCTCAGACAGATACTGTACTGCTGTTGATGTAGCCTAGAATCGCCTTGGCTGTTGACTCATGTTCAGCTTGTGGTCTAGATACTAGGCCTGGGTAACAACGGAAAAATTTGTTTCTAATATCGTTTCGTTTTTAGGGTGCCTCAGCGTTTTGTATTTAAAAATATATCCGAAATTTTCCATAAAAAAAGTTTGGTATTTACGAAATTTCGTTAATATTTACAAAACGTTTTGTAAAGATGGCGCCCGCGGTTGCGCATGCGCAAAGCATTAACGAAATTTCCACAGGGCAGACAACAAACTGGGTGAAACTGCTTTTGTTTCACCAAAGACAAATGTGCACTGTATTCCTTTTTTTTTTAATATTTTAATTTTTTAAAAATATTTTTAATATTTTAATATTTTTAATATTTTAATTTTTTTAAAAATATTTTTTAAAGGAAAATTAACAAAATGCAAAAACAGCCACAGGGCACACAACAAACTGGGTGAAACTGCTTTTGTTTCACCAAAGATGTGCACTGTATTCCTTTTTTTTCAATATTTTTTCAATATTTTTTAATTTAATTATTATTATTTTTTAATAATAATAAAAATATTTGGCAGAAAATGGTTGCCAAAAAGAGCCACAGGGCAAACAGACTGAGACTCCCCGCTGCTCCCAGCTCCGTCCCACCCTCCTGAGTCCTGGCTCTCCCGAGTCAACTTAGAAACACAGCAAATAGAAAGCAAACCTCCCGCACCTCCCGGCTCCGCACCTCAGCCCATACTGAGCAATGTGGCCACGCGGAGCCGCTTTTAAAGGGCAGCCCGCCCAATCAGGAGAACCCACAGGGCAATCAGCTCCGTGGGTTCTTCTGATTGGCTCCCGGAGCTCCCAGCAAGCATCTAGCCATCTTACGTATTTCCGAAATGGACGGAAATACAAAAATATTTGGCGCATGCTGTTTCGATTTTGAAAATACACTTCCGGGTTTGGAAAAAAGTTTGATATTGTTTCGTATATGGGAAATTAAGGAAAAAAAATGATATACAAAATTAACGAACGAAACCGCCCAGCCAAACCCTACTAGATACATCTCACATGTACTCTTATCAAGCTTGGTTTTTCTCATCCTGTATTTATGCATGTCATTATTTCTGCCTAAGTGTAATACATTACATTTCTTCCTGTTGAAAGTTAAATTAGGCCCAGCTCCCTAATCTACTAAAGTGATAGATAAATGCTACAAATATTTTTCTGTAGGGACAATCCCTTTATAGTTTACAGCATACCAATGTGGCCTTAAAGAGAGACCTAAGGAGCTTAGTCAGTCTCATTTCTCTCAATTTGTATCCTAGAATCTTATTTTGAGTGACCTTTAGGTTTCCAGTCTGGATCAAATGCTGCCTTCTGTAAAACATCTGTTTCCTAAGGCTCATGCATCATTTGATTTGAAGGTGGAGTAGAGTTCCACCACACTTATGACCTGACTTCTTCTATGTCCCTGACTACAGAATGAATGGAGAGGCTAGGCATTCAGTAGATTAAGTTAGATCTTTAGGCCTTTTTGCCCCCAACCTGCACTGGTGTCAATTAGAGTTAACCTGTTCCTAGAAGAAAGTATGTTTCTCAGGGATCTGTAACCCTTCATGGCAAATAATCAAAATTTCATTTTCTCATTGCCAAATGCTTGTTTACTGCCTAACAAATTCCTTTAATCAAACTGCAAAATACCTGGAGCTATAGCTGTTACCAGGATATACATATAATTCAGAAGATATAAACATTTACAGCCATGGATCAAAATTTAAATTAAAACTCAAATGTTCTGTTTCGCCTTTAAGGGGGAAATAAGAGGCTAATATCTGTAATGGTCTTTCCTGGTGGTGCATTAACAGAGAATGATGTTTCTTTTTTAAAGTGTGAACTCCTCGCCTTCCAGTCGTGCCAAAGAATCCTATCTATGCCAGTGGAAAACTAAAACAATTTACCTCAGCAAGTGGGATCATATCAAATGATCACGAGGCATTTCATTAATCACCACATCCGAGGATTTGGGTTTCACAGTTTTATAAGCAAAGAAACATAGGGCTTGAATCTTTCTCCAGTGTTCTTTCACAGGTCCCATTGCTGATGCAGGGTAATTACATGGTCTAAAAATACAGCAGCATTTGTTTAAGTTAATGGAAAAGTTACACCAGTTCTAGAGAGCAGAGGCAAAGGCAGATTGTGTTTCCTGCTGACTATCATGAATGCTTTGCATATTAGATCAGAACTTTTCCTACTGGGAACTGCTATTCCTGAATATAAATATTGGGTGTAGTATAGGTCCTTTAAACCCACTTGACCAAAAATGTCTTGACGAATCATCTCGGTGTTCAACGAAAAATATTCAAACAGATTCTAAGGATCAGTGGCCTCTAGAATGCATCATTACTTATTAATGTTTGTATGAAACTGTTTAATTTAATTGTCTAGTTCAATACAACAAATATACCATAAATTTCAGTATGAATTCAATAATTTTAAAATATGTACATATAGTGTGACTGTTGCAGATAGTGAAGTAATAAATTGGTCAAATAATAAACTTCTTTTTCTGTGTGATTGAGAGTTAATGTATGCATGTATTACTGAAATAATTAGCATAGATTGTGCATCCTCCCTCTTATTTTATTGTGTGTCTAAACAATCAAATCAAATAATAGTAAATCCAAAAAGCATGTTTTACATAATATATGTACATTTGTGATGGAGGATTAATAATTCTATTCCTTGGACCATTCAGTAAAAGATAAATGAATCAAATGGAAAATTATATTCATTGAATCATTAATCTATATGTTAAAGTGATTTATAACTAACATTAATTTCAAAATATAAAGGTAACTAATCCTTAGATTTTTCACAACAGATGGGCAGGATTATTCCTTTTCTTTTTCAAAAGCAAAACAAGTGTAGAAAGACTTACATTATCTGTAAGAGATGAAGTAAAGTAGGAAGCGTATGGTATATTTTTGAAGTATTCCATGTTTTATTATGGAAAACAGGATTCTGTCTTTTAAAAAAAACAGCAACCCATAATCACTTGGATTTTCCTTTTTTATTGTTATGTATAAATCAGATAAATCAGTTATTAATTCTTACCTAATTGGAGCTCACAACTGGAAGTAGGTCAAGATTTTCAGGGGTTAACGATGTTGGTCTCTTGCATGGCTGTATAAGAGAATTGAATCATTTAATAAGTACTGTTTATTCCAAGAGGGACCAACTGTTTTTTTGTTTTGTTACGAAAATGTCATTTAATTTCCCTCAATCCTTTAATTTGGTCACTCTTTTGCACTTGTGCTTCTTTTCAGCAGCAGCTTCAAGTGAAATAAATGTTGCAATGTAGTGTATTGACAATTATGAATCATATCATTATCATTAAAAAAAAACCCCTTATCTGATCTTGAAGCTAAGCAGGTTCAGCTGCTTATTGTGGTTAGTCCTGGATGGGAGACCACCAATGACCACCAGGTGCTGTAGGCTATATTTTAGAGGAAGAAACTAGCAAAAGAGATTTCTGATGAAGAAAACCTCTTTAAAATCATGAGGTCTGTCAGGCAACTTGAAGGCACTCACACAATCACATTTTTATGTTTTGTTTTGTTTTGTTTTTTTAAAAAAATTCTGATGTAATTTTGGGTTACTTGGGAACTGAAGGGACGATGCAGTGGAAGCATCCTTAAGCAATAATGGTTGCCATGTTTGAGAGTGGCAAACTAATCTCACTCCCAGCTAAAACTATGAGAGATTGAAACGGTTGTGGGAACAGCGAGCCATGCAACAAGTTTGTCTCTTTGGGATGCTCATATGTCATCATCCAGCATGTAGCAATCCTTTCAGTGTTGTTTGGTCAGGAATTTGGGAAATACGTGGGGATACTGTAGACCTTTTTGTTTGGGTCTGTCTCTGTTCCAGAGAGAGTATGTTTCTTTCATAATTGATGTAGATAATTTAAGAATTATTCTTTAAGACTCTGTGGCCTGTACTATTGTTTGCTCGCTGGTTTCCGTAATTTAGTGGATTATCTATTTTTGAGATATGTAGGGTTTTTGTTTTGTTTTGTTTATTTTAGATGCTATTAGGTGATAGCATAAGGTCCTTTTGACATTACCATGCCTTTAGACATCAGCAGCAAGAGAAGCCATCTAAGTGTTATACGAGTGGGTGCTACTCTTCTCAGTGGATGGTGATATAATGTTGGAATGTTCCCTTGACCCCAGTGTAAATAAATTAGCTGCAGTCTGCCTCTCTGAGATGTTTCAGATTTGCATAATTTTAAAATTCCTGATAATTGTTGATCACCTATTTCTATTTTGGGGCAAAGTCTTGGCATCTACTTGGACTGCACTAGCAATTTGTTAGTACTTATAGAGATTCTCCAAAGAGTTTATCAGGAAGCTGCTCAGAATAAAATTCAAGACTAATTTGAATTTTAGTCTTTGGATTGTTCTTTCACATTGCTTTTAAAATATCCTTTCAGTTTTATAATTATTTATTTATTTATTTATTTTGTGTACTTCTACCCCACCCTTCTCAACCCCCGAGGGGGGGCTCAGGGCGGCTTACAAAAATGCACAATTCGATGCCTACACAATAATACAAATAAACATGTAAAACAGCAATTAAAACTATTAAGACAGTTAAAACAATCAATATATATCACAGTCAATAAACCAATCTCAAGCTCAGCGTTCGCCAAGTCAGAGTCCATATTTCGTTCTACATTATCTATTCCTATCGGTCGTCGTAGTCCTTTATTCATCTGCCAGATTGCCCAAATGCCTGGTCCAAAATCCATGTTTTTAATTTCCTTCTAAAGGAAAGGAGGGATGTCACTGATCTAATTTCCCCAGGGAGAGAATTCCACAGGTGAGGGGCCACCACCGAGAAGGCCCTGCTCCTCGTCCCCGCCAATCTCGCTTGTGATAGAGGCGGGGCTGAGAGCAGGGTCTCCCCAGAAGATCTTAAACTCCAAGGCAGGACGTAGAGGGAGATCCGTTCAGACAGATACGCTGGGCCGGAACCATATAAGGTTTTGTAGGTCAAAACCAGCACTTTGAATTGTGCTCGGAATTGGATCAGCAGCCAGTGGAGCTGACATAGCAGAGGGGTGATATGCTCCCTGTATGATGCTCCGGTGACTAAGCTGGCTGCCTCCCGCTGGACTAATTGAAGTTTCCGAACAGTCTTCAAAGGCAACCCCACGTAGAGTGCATTGCAGTAATCTAATTGGGATGTAACAAGAGTGTGGACCACTGTGGCCAGATCCGACTTCCCAAGTTACGGGTGCAGCTGGCGCACAAGTTTTAATTGTGCAAAAGCTCTCCCGGCCACCACCGAGACCTGGGATTCCAGGCTCAGCGATGAGTCCAGGATCACTCCCAAGCTGCGAACCTGCGTCTTCAGGAGGAGTGTAACCCCATCTAACACAGGCTGTAACCCTATGCCCTGTTTGGCCTTACGACTGACCAGTAGGACCTCTGTCTTGTCTGGATTCAATTTCAATTTGTTAGCTCTCATCCAGTCTGACACAGCAGCCAAGCACCGGTTCAAGGTCTGGACAGCCTCCTTGGTGACAGGTGAGAAGGAGTGACAGATTTGGACATCATCTGCGTAAAGATAACACCTCATTCCGAAACTCCGAATGATCTCCCCCAGCGGCTTCATGTAGATGTTAAATAACATTGGAGACAGGATTGAACCCTGTGGGACTCCACACAGCAACGCTTGTGGGTCCGAACAGGTGTCACCCAGTAACACCTTCTGGGACCGTCCCTCAAGAAAGAATCGGAGCCATGAGGCGCCCCAAAAGGATACCATGATCAACGGTATCGAAGGCCGCTGAGAGGTCCAGCAGAACTAACAGGGACACACTCCCCCTGTCCAGTTCCCGGCGAAGATCATCTACCAAGGCGACCAAGGCTGTCTCAGTTCCATGTCCCGGCCTAAAGCCAGACTGTGCCGGGTCTAGATAATCAGTGTCTACCAGAAATCCCTGGAGTTGTGTTGCCACCACATGTTCCATGATTAGCATCTTTTGCTAATCATCCCTTAGAAATGGAAACCTGTATAACACTTAATATTTTGTAATGATGGCTTGTTAACTTGCATTAGAATCCGTCATAACTTCATGTCATTCCTAGTCTGCAGTATCTCATTTCACATAGACGCTGCTGTTTGCGAGAATCTCCATGTTGAGAGAACCCAGTCAAAATGGCAGGCCACCTTTCTATGCAAACTGGATAGATCAGAAGGGGAAACAACCTTCCACGGTCCACCCACCCAAAATCCATCCTCCCTGCATTTCTGTGAGCCAACTGCCAAAGTCAGGTGACTCACAGAAGTAGGAAGTTCTCAGCATGGTAGGCCACTGCCTCAGCCTATCATGGGACTCAAATGGGTATCACCTTTCCTCTTTCTTATCTACATAGTAGCAAAAATATGGACCCTGGTAAACAGGGATTCCAGAATGGTTAGTTGTGACCACAGTGTTTGTGAAACGTTGCGTTGACATGCCACAGAGCAGGGTTTCTTAAATTTTTCCCATTCGTGTCCCCTTTTGACCCAATAAATTGTTGTGTAACTCAAGGTATAGAATATATAAAATAGATTTGAAAATCAAACAAATCAGCATTTGCAAGGCTTGCTAAACAAGCTGATTTTCCTTACTGTGGAGTACAGATGAAGCATTTTCTGCATAGTCCACTGTAAACACTGCATGTTGTTGCTAACGGATTTGTGTAAATGGGTTTTCAGAAACCTTTTACTGTTTCTAAATTTTATGAGACCCTAACATTAAGCTAAGGGGACCCCATCTGGGGTTGTGAACCGCAGTTTAAGAAGCAGTGGCATAGGATATATGATTGTCTGACAGTTTAAGAACTGAGACCATAAATCAAAGAAGACTTGATGCCAAATAATAATAATAATAATAATAATAATAATAATAATAGCATATTGCAGGTAGAAGTCATATGTACTCTTATGTGGAAATAAATCCTCATGGCATTTACTGGAGTGGGTATAAATAAGATTGCACTCTTATGCAGTGATAGAGCTGAAATGCTGATAATTTAGGCCATTGTTAGGCTTAGAAATTTTAACATTATTTGTAATACAAGCCCCCACAATCATGATACAGAGCATAATTCAATGACCGAGTTATGTTTGAATTATGACAATCCATTTATAGTGAGGAAATTTGTTTTTTGCCTGGGATTTATTTTGAGCTGTGACTCAATTGTAGAACTGGTTTTCAGGGCATTTCCCTGAGGTGACATGCAGACTAATGATAGAAGCGGGTGGTACCATGGAGTACATGTCAAATGTCATTTCCTCACTGATAGATCCGAGTAAGGAGAGTTTCATGTTGAATATTAGATAGTTAGTATTCTCACCTGAGCTGTGGACCCTAGACCCAATATTGGGGATCTCTAGAATGGTGGTTCTGGAAAATCAGAACACATATGCTGAGACTATTGTTTCTGGCCTTTTTGGGACCAGATAATGACCCTTTCATTCTTTGAGACATTTCAGAAATTATTTATAGTTATCTTAGATCATGATCATTATTATTTACTTTTTTTGTGTGCTGGACTGTTTCTACTCTTTGCGGTTAATTTTGTCATGATTTTCTTGTAGCTGTATGCTGTTTTTGGTGGTGTAGGTTGTATTGCATTGACGTTTGCTCTATTTTGTTATAGGGTGGTTTACAAGCCAAACAAACAAATTTGATGACGTGCCATATCACTATCACAGATGTTACTATTGCCCTTGGGAAAAGTTTGTTACTTGTGTTCAGAGAATATAGAGGGGCCAGTTACAGGTCTCATGACACCCCCCCCCCCTTTGGTGCATGCCTCAATGTGACAATAGTCAGTACAGTCATTAATACACTAATGAGCTATACAAGGGCAATGCAGAAGTTACCCTAAGGAAATGTGAGAAAAGTATCTGTCACTGGGTAGTAAGGGTGACATGAGAAATACCTTTCCTGGTCTCAAGAAGGGCAACTAGCTAAATCCAATGATAGCTCTGATATCCAGGGTGGATAAAAAATCCTGGGCAATGTGGAAGAGGCATGACCTCTCCCTCAGAAGTCCCATAATGATCAGGTGAACATGGGAATAGTGAGAATGAGGATATCATGTTCAGGATTTCACAGCAGAAAAGATTTTGCCTGCCATCATAAGATCTATTTTTGTGATGATAAGTCAGTTTTCCTGGCGTTGCAGAGACTGGTTAGACGCAGATTAGATGGTGTCACCTCCTAAAGCTGCCAAATCCTGCCTTTTCTAGCAGATGTTGCCTTGGGTCATGGGGCCTTTTCTTTTGAATTGTTAGCTTTCAACATACACAAGCTTTTTATATGGATGAAGACGCAAGCATGTACTAGATTTCTGAAATAGTATCTGTCAGGAGTTCTGATTTATGGTGTTTCTTTTTTTGTGGGATGTTAGCATACACTTAAGTGAAGTGAGGGACACCTCCCATGAATAAGAATTATAATATGAAAAACTGTTACAAATTTAATATGGAGGAAAAAATTACCTCTGTTGGTGTGTTTCTAACAGAGCACAAAATACATCTTGTAATTCTTGGGACCTACTAGGGTCTACTAGCAGGTTACCATTAGACCAGGAAACTCAGAAATTAAACTTATGTACTTCCATAAGTGAACAAAGTGAGTTCTTTCACGGGCACTTGAAACTCAGCTGGGATTGCTGAATACTATAAATAAACAGTACCAGCAACCTTAGTTGCTGTATTTGTAACATGAAAACATTCCTTCCAACTGAGACAAACATAAAGAGCGCTGTGTTAGACACTTAGAGACATAACCTTGTTTAGTAAAGTACAATTTGAGGACATACATAGAAACTCATGGTCAGTTGTACATCTGCTTTATGGGGTGTTATGAGGAGTTCCAAGATTCCCTGTTTTCTGTATTCATTGCAAACTATGGTTGCATCTTACAGTTTTAGGTCTACAGCAGTGCCATATAAACTAATTCAGGGGTGTCCAAACTAAGGCTCATGGGCCAGATGCAGCCCTCCAAGGTAATTTACCCGGGCTTAAACTTTAGACTTAGGGTCACCCTAAATTTGAAATGACTTGAAGGTATACAACAACAGTCCTAATTAACTTGACATCTCATCAGTCAAGAGCAGGCCTACACTTCCCATTGGAATACTGGTATGTTTGTGATGGTTAAAATTGTTCTTCATTTTAAATATATTAGCGAACATAAGCTTTTAGAGAAGAGCCAAAAAAAACCCTTTAGAGCAGAATTTCCTCTTGTAATATATGACCAATTGTAATTATGCTAGGTAATGGTTTCGTTGTTAGACTGAATAACCACCAATCTCCGATCTGTCAGGAAAACAGAGATTTGCCAGTGCATAAAAACAGCAGAGCTTTAGAAGTGTTTTTATTTCAGTGCACAAAAAAGGTACTCTTCCATAAAACAACTTGTTTCATATCATGCACTCCAGAGACAAAAATAAAGTAGAACTTGATGGAAATAACATATTTGGTTTACTAACAACTTCCATTTGTTAGGAATACACAGTTACAAAAACTTATTTGTCCAGTTTCGAATATTTTTGAAATGGTTCATTGTACTATCTGGTCAGAGCATCTCTCTTTTAACAAAACAGCTAAACATAGTCAAAAGGAGAGAGAGAGAGAAAGAGCATGTGGTCTGCAACTCCTTTTTATAACTTTTCAGAAACCATAAAGGAGGCTGCACACCAGAACATACATGCATACATACATGCATACTTACATACAGGAAAAGCAACAAGATCATACACACAGGGCTGTAGCCAGAAAAAAATTTCGGGGAGGGTTGACAATTTGGGGGGGGGGGTTGAAAATTTCGGGGAGGGTTGAAAATTTGGGGGGGGGGGGTTGAAACCTGCCTCCTAACTCATGCTGAAGCAAAGAGCACAGCAGGGGGCAGAGCAACCTTCAATAGCCTGCAGCTCCACCCCTGTCAACCACTTCCACCAAGTCTGGCCTCCTTAATGAGTTGCTTGGTTGCTTCACTACATTGGCTATTGCTGCAAGTAATGACAGTGTGAATAAATTGTCAATATTTGCTTGAGATAGTGCTTACAGTTCTGGAGGGACTCTTAATTTTTTGCATCTCATAGACTTAGCATGGGGATTTGGTTAACCAGTTAAAATTCATGAGTAAACCAGGTTTTTTTTTAAAAAATCTGAAACATTTCAGGGGGGGTTTGAACCCCTAAAACCACCCCCTCGCTACAGGCCTGCATACACAAACGGATTGCTAGAGAAAGCTTGATGAAGGTCGTCAGGCCCCCAACAGTCTGAAGGACTGTGAACTGGCCCCCTGCTTAAAGAATTTGAGGACCCCTGACTTAAATGATCCAGGCTTTGTTCAGTACTATATTATGGATGGAGAGAAGTTGAAAAGTCTTACAAGACAGAGCCACTTCTGCCATACAATCAACTCCAAGCCTGCTAGCTGTGAAGGATGGTTTACTGTTGTCCATTTAATTCAGCAGTCGGCGTGATCCGCGCCATACACCGGAGAGGCAGGTATATAACCAAATAAACTAACTTAGTTATAATCATTTTGTTAACGGGAAGTATACCACGTAGTGAAAACTTCAAATGTAAATGTCACCATTGAGATTAGAAAAAGCCATTTACATTTGTTTTAGATAATGGAAGTTGTATATGACTTTTCATTTATAAACTGCCACAATAATTTTTTTGTATTGTATTGTGTGTTTATGCATTGTTTTTAGGCACTTTGTGTCATATGTAAGTTGCCCTGAGTCCCTTCGGGGAGATCAAGGTGGGGTACAAAAATAAAGTTGTAGTTGTTGTTATTAAAACCCCTAAGAGTTTTTATGATTAAAATCTGAAATATAATTGTTGAAATGTGGGATTTGCAGTTTTGCTTCTCACTCATCACTTTTAGCACCCCGTTGTCTTTCCAAATTATAATACAGCTAATAAAAAAAAGATTTGCTATTATTTCTGATGTATTTTTCATGAACATTTTCCCCTTGATTCATCCACATAACAGCCACTAAAGTTGGCAGGTGTTTCCTACTTTTCTATTCAAATTCAAGGGTCTGGAGAACAAGCCCTATGAGGAGTGGCTTAGGGAACTGGGCATGTTTAGCCTGAAGAAGAGAAGGCTGAGAGGAGATATGATAGCCATGTATAAATAGTTGAGAGGAAGCCACAGGGAGGAGGGAGCAAGCTTTTTTTTTCTGCTTCCTTGGAGACTAGGACACGGAACAATGGCTTCAAACTACAAGAGAGGAGATTCCATCTGAACATTAGGAAGAATTTCCTGACTATGAGAGCCGTTCAGCAGTGGAACTCTCTGCCCCGGAGTGTGGTGGAGGCTCCTTCTTTGGAAGCTTTTAAGCAGAGGCTGGATGGCCATTTGTCAGGGGTGATTTGAATGCAATATTCCTGCTTCTTGGCAGGGGGTTGGACTGGATGGCCCATGAGGTCTCTTCCAACTCTTTGATTCTATGGTTCTATGATTCTATGATTCTATGATTCTATGAACGACTGTAGTATTCCAAAATCTAAGCAATATTTCAATAACTTCTGTTAAATAGTCTTGCCTTTTGAATACTATTTATAAACTCCAGTCAGTACAAAACAATGCCTCAATGCTGTAAACTGGGTCTAGGTGTTATCAAAGTCTACCTTCATTTCTAGATTCAGTTTAATAGAATTCTGAGCTATAAAGCTGCAGACCTTTAAATACTGGGACCAGGCTAGGCTAGTACTACTTGCTCCTCAAAATGTCCCTTTCATTTGCTACCAGCAAAAGGGATCTTTTCAGTTGTGATTCAATGATGGTGGAATACTTTCTCCAAGGGAATTCACTTGGCATCTACTTTGATGTCATTTTGGTATCAGGCAAAGACCTTTGTATTTCTTTAGACTTTTCCTCTAACCTGTTTTATCCGTGCCATTTGCTCTCTATACTGTGATAGACTCATAGGGATTTAAAAGCAAAGCAAAGCAAAAAAAAAAAACAGAAAACAAAAACCCAATGAGGCAAATCCACAGTATAAGTTACAACATTTGTTTGGCCTCCCACCACAAGGAAGCATGATGCCTCCTAATATGTCATATTAGATTAAGGGAGTGCTATTTTACTTATTTTATTTGGGAACAATGTCATTTGGTAAGTTAGTGGAAAAAATAAGGATAAATAAATATATTGCTATAATAGGAGTTTCAAATCTGAATATGCCTAATCATTCTGATAATTAAAAATCGGAGAATTTGTTAGTATATCAGGTCAAGTTTATTCGATGCTTAGACCATAGGTCTTTCACATACCGTATAAGACAAATAGATAAATACATGATAACCAGATTATTAAATACAATATAAAATACACAATTAAAATCCTATAAATCATTAAAATGCTAAATAGTCTGGTTTCTCTTCAGATCATATAAATCTTTCACCTTTTACTAAGGATTTTATATACTGGTATATGTTTTTTCATAAAAATAAAACTATCGCAATTCTAATTCCAGAAACCCAGTTTAAATTTCTAACCCATTCAACCTGTGAGTGGCGCTATGATGTTTGTACAAGCCCGTGTTTCAAAACATGCCGGGATCCCTTGGCAGAGCTCTGCCAGACTGTACCAAAGTAAGTGTTGACTATTATTTGAGATTAAATATTGTATTGTCTACAAGTAAATGTGAGTCTCTGAGTTTCTATCATTTTGGAAAGGAAAACACTGCCATTTTTTCATGGAAATTCAACAATTTTTGATACTAATCTCATGTGCAAAGTTATTTAAATTTGTGAATTATGAACTTTTAAAATATGAATTGAACGGCAAAAGCTTATGAGAATATGTGTATGTTAAGAACTTCAGGATATGTAGAATTCTGTTAACAGTTAAGCAGAGAGACAGAGAAAGAGAGAGAAAAAGAGGAAGAAATCAGAAGCTAGGCATACACTCTGCCTCCCACAAGATGCATTATATAATCTTCACAGCAGAGAGGACCAGAGGGCAAAGGTTGAGTCCATGCTTCATTACTTGGTGAGGAGTAGAAAAGTGAAGGAGAAGGAGAAGATTGAGGGGGGGGGGGGGTGGGTGGGTGAGACAAACTAGTAGTTACCTGAGGAGTTGTACCCAATCAAGATTGAGTGTATAGGGAGAGAGTGGAGTAGTGGCATGAAGAAATTTAGCCTATTTTAATTTTGGCTGCTTACTACTGACGAGTAGTGTCAGCCTGACTTAGGTAATGGGACCTCTGGGTAGACACTTATAGAATTGGTCTGTTAAATACATTTTTACTGAGTTACTGACTTTTCCTCCTAATATCCAGCCCTATCTTTTCCATACAACAAACTCTAATCACTTCTGTTCTTGTCTATTGCTTTCTCATGCAAGGCAAATTTTAGCAGTCTGATAGGCCATTAGTGTTGGTATAAACAAAGAAGGGGCACAGTTTTATACAAGCATGTAAAGGCTTCCTGCCAGTTCTAAATGGGAAGTATTCATCATTAGACAAGAATATGCATTTGTTCCAAAGGTTATGTCACATCGTTCATGAATTAGCTCAGCGCAGCAGGATGGCACATTAAGTCAGACATAATGTGAGAGCTAATGAGCAGAATAGGAACAATAATCAGAGGCTCCTGTAACTTAAATAATTGAGAAATTAGAGCTGTAACTCACAACCCATTCTAAAGCAGCTTGACCTCAAAGGAGATCAAGCCAGTTAAGTGCAATGTAAAAACTCCTACTCAGGGGTTTAATATTGGTCATATTGCTCATATTTTGTTCCAGTTTATGTTGTTTTGTGTATAATCAATATTTGTTTTCTATTTTAGAGTGGAAGGCTGTGTCCCCTTGTGTCCTTTGAATATGGTTCTGGATGAAGTCACTCAAAGATGTGTCTACTTTGCAGACTGTGCGTACACTACATTTCATTTACTGTGATTAAAAATCAAAGTAACGTTCCTCAAATTTATATATGGGAATGAAATCTAAATTAGTAGTTTATTTCTCGGGATTATGATCCTTCCCAATACCATGTACATTTGCTCATAAGCTGAATGTGATCATTTCAACATATCTACTGATTTGTCTCCATTTTGCTTTGGGTCTAACAGTGCGGTCCTTAGTCTAGAACTGGCCTTCTAAGAGATCTGGGAGAAAATCTGTCCAGTGATCCTTGTGATTTTTTAAAATTATATTTACATCTTCTTCTTCCAACAATAATAACAAAAAAGTAATATGCAAACTGTACAGCCTCCATGCTCACAGGATCAGTAACCCATTGCTATATTTACCCACATCAAACAAAATGTATATTTTCTAGGAAATTTCTAGGTCCTCCCAGTGATGACTATATGGTATGTTCCTAACCAAAGTTACCATAGACTGGATGGTCTAGAAATCCAAGAGGGTACCTCTCTAGGAATTTCATAGGTCCTCCAGGGTGGCACAGTGTTAACTTTTGGCAGATGTCATTCATTTCAATAGCATTCACTATTATCTACAATTTTCTTTTTCCATAGTATATTCTGGAGCGTAATTCCTATGAATGCAAGGTTGTCCTATATGTGTATGTATGGTATGGGGTGGGGATATAAAATTTTATAATCACAATAGCTAAACTGTAAATTGGATTAGGGTTATTTAAGATGCTTTGAATCTTAGGCCTGACACAAGAGTAGGTACTACTACTACTACTACTACTACTAATAATAATAATAATAGGCTGAGAAAAATCATTGGTAAACTTAATGGCTGAGCTGGGCCTAGATTTTTCCAAATATATCCATCAGACTTTCTTCTGCATCAAACTGATTCTTGTGAGGTTTCTTCTGATTTACCAAAATAGCTTTCCATTCATATATTTCTGTTTCATATATACAAATGCTTGTTGTTCAGGAAAAATAACTTCTCGAGAATGAGAACCTTGGGTATGGGAAGCTGCCTTTCTTATTAACTGTAAAAATGTATCTATGTAAAGCTATCTGTATAGTTATAGAAATCATTTTGAAACCCATGTTTGGGATGTCAAACTGTACTTTGATACGCTTAATTTTAAGCTAGCTTTATTTAGGCATATATTATAATGTAATGCAATATAATAATAATAATAATAATAATAATAATAATATGATATTGCAATTATATACTTATATTACATGTAATATTACCAATAATATTACAATATAATTGGTATAGTACAATATAGCAGTGTTTAATGCTGATATTGTACTATGCTAATAGTATAGTATATTGTATGTATGTATACCTTGTAAGCCACTCTGAGTCCCCTTCGGGGTGAAAAGGGTGGCATATAAATGTCGTAAGTAAATAAATAAATATATTGAGATTGAAACATGCTTATTAAGACTGCAAAGCTAACAGTAGAGTAGGTTCCACTGAATCTGATAAAACTGCACTAGAAATAATTTGTCATGGAACATTTTTATGAATTTAAATTATTACAGGTTTAGTACACAAGATATTTTTTCTGTCTTATTTCAGGCATTGAACCTGTGACTGAAGTTCAAATGCCACTATCTACTTTAAAGACGCATGCAGCTTCTGGGACACTTGAAACTTATGCAGCAACCCTAAGTGAAGGAATAACTTCATCTTCAAGGCCACCCTCAAAAGACAGAGAAACAACGCCTGCATTTGAAAGGCAATTCACTCCAACCATAGAGAAAACTAAATTTTCTATTCCTCAGTTGCCAAATATTACAGGTTTTGCCACATCTCCAACATCAAGTGTTTCAACACATACTGCCTCTGTTAAAAGTGTAATGCCAGTGTTTACACACCCAGTATCAGATGTTGCCCTTCCTTCTTTAGTTGAAACTCCACCAACTATTTCAGTTACTGGTGTTTTTTCTAGTAAACCAACAGGTAGTACAACAACTTCGCCAATCCTCTCAACTGAAGAAGTAAGAAAAATTCCAACTATTACTGTGATTCCTTCTATTACTAGACACGATCAGTTGCCAGCCACAGTTGGTATAGTATCAGAAACAAAAGAAATACATGTTAAGAGTTTGCCTACAATGGAAACAGAAAGAAAACATGAAGGTATTACAGAAGGCAAATCATTTCCTACATTGGCATCAAAAACAGACAGGATAAGTCATTTTTTAACCAAAGCCACACAGCCATCTTTGGAATCACCTTCCTATTTTCCCACTGTCACGAGAGCAACAGCTTCAGGTGCAACAAAACTGGGTGCAAGCCAGCCATTTGTAATGCTTGCCAATGTCACTGTAACATCATTTTTTCCTTTATTTACTACTTTATCAACAGTAAAGCCAGCTGTTAAGCCAGTGCCTTCAGAAACTTCAAAAACAACTGTTTCTTTAGTCAGAGAGGGAATTAAGACTACATTTATTCAAATACCTCAAGTACTTACAATAACTACCACCACAATGCCTACACATCTAAGTGCTTTGCAGTTTTCTACTGTTAAAAAAGAAATGGCACAAACAACATCAAGTGTTACACATCTACCAAGTTCATATGTTTCTCTGTATTCACCTACTACCTCAAAACCCATTGCGTTTTCTTTGAAATTTCCTCAGTTATCTGACACTTCTTCAACAAAATCAAAAGAAATTTTACAAACTGGATTGACAAGTGAATATTCAACATTTGAACAATTGAATGTGACTGAGACTGTGTCTACCTATTATCCTGTTTCACCTCAAACTATAAGGCCTGCACCTTTGTCTACGAAAGTCGGCTCTGAAATAACCACTTCTTCAGCATTACTAAAACACACTTCAATCTCCCCCAAAATATCTACAGGATTGAAACCACCTTTGTTCCCCAAAACAACAGAGACAAGTGTTGTGCATGATTCTATTGCTCAGCCAACAACAAAACCCGATTTTACAAAAGAAACAACAACTATTGTTGTTCCACTTCCATTGGTGACTAAAATAGCTGAACCAGTTGAACTAGCTGGCTACCCATTTACTCTGCATGCTGTAGTTGAAACAGAAAAACTAAGATATCTTAGCACAACTGAGTCAGAAAAAACCTCTAGCATATATGCAAGAAAGCCTTCTACTATTCTGCCAGTGCCCATTTTTACAGCAAAGGTATCAAAGGAAGTCACTAGTCTTGTGTCTCCATCACCTGAAGATAGAGTTACCATGCCTGCTGCACTTCATTCAGTAACAGTGAAGACTACACCTGTCTTTTCTTTGCCCTTTACAACAGAGTTACTGACTACAGTAACCTCAAGACCAACTTCAGAATTGGCAGTAAAGGAAGTTTTAGGAGACAGTGGTGTTACTTTATCACCATACACTAAAATTAGCAGCCAGTCATCAACTGTCAAAGAATTAGTACCAACTACAGAAGTATCAGTATTTTCTCCTTCTGTCACTCCAGCAACATTTCATTCTACATCCTACAAGACAGAGACAACTGTTCCCACTTACACTTCAACAAAAAAAGTAGCAGCCACTGCAGAGCAGCCAGCTGAGAAAACAAAATCCTATTTTACTCCCAAGGCTGCTTTTTCTGTCCGTACCTTCCCAGGGACTTCTTCCCATTTGAAAGTGGGGTCCACAGTTCCATACTTTACAGCCCAAACAACAGAGAGGCAGGATTCCTTGCCAACTTTGAAGGTTTCCTTAACAACAAAGGGAACTACAGGAGCTTATCAGTCTCCGGCTGAGGTGGTAAGGACTAATATTCAACCAAAAAGTACTTTCAGCACAACAGAGTCAGCAGTCAAGCATGGCGTGTCCTCCCTCTTCCAAAGCACTTTGCCACCAGTTGTTGCTCCTTCATCGATTTCGCTGACCTCTCTATTTTCAACAAAAACATCTTTAGCAAGTGAAGAAGAAGTTAATCAGACATCCAAAAGTGATGCTGGGCTATTTCAGACAACAATTTTAACATCAACTGAAAAAACTACTGACTTGACTTTTGGCCAAAAGCCTGTATTCTCTACCCCTGAAATTACTACACATATATTGCCATTATCTGCCACGAAGCAAAAAGTGGAGGAGTTCTCTCTTACTGAAAAACCAAAAACTGACATAATTATTACAACTCAAATAATGACCCCTTCCCTCCCAATTGTACCATCTAGTACTTTATTTCATGTGTCAGAAGCAACATCTCCTTCATTATTTATAATAGAAGCACCAGAGACATCGGCTGTGAGTCAGACAGAACCACAAGTGGGGGCACTTTTAACAGGAATAGTAACAACAGCTTTCACATCAAAAAGCAAAAATGCTACAGAGAAGATTTCAGTTTTGTCTAAAGAAGTGCCACTTTCTACTATTTCTTATAGTTCAACACTGCCTGCACATAGAATAACACCAGCTACCCCACATTTTACAACTACAACCAGATCAGCACCCCTTGGAATCAGTGTTCTCACAACGAAGAGTGTCACAAAACCATTAGCAGAGAAGACAGCAGGAACAAGAGACTCGATTGCAGCATCCCTATTTTCAGTGTCTTCCGTTCCTTTGGGAACAAAGAGTATCACCTCTGAAATACCAGAAACAGAGAGACAAATACTAGTTACAAAGCTTCCTGTATCACCTTTGACCACCAAACATCCAACTCCTCCCCCCTTTTCACCTGGTTCGACTGTCTTGACTACAATTCCCAAGGTGCCATCAGTGATTAAAATGCCTGCCACCTCAGTAAGCTCTTTACTGACATCACCAATACATCAAAATACCACAGTGGCAGCACCTGCTCCTCCTTATTTATCTACCAGACAAATCTATGATTCTGCTACAGAATATTCTGCAGGATTGACTACAGTTGAAACTGTCTCAGGAGTTAAAGCATCCGTTTTTGTGCCATCAACAGAAACAGCAACACTGGCAGCATGTGTAGTGAGTAATATAAGTAATGGTAATATAACCTTTTTGTGTGTGCATTTCTGTATGTAAAATGAGATATTTAGGACAGATTAAAGGAATTTCATATAGTACATAGTTAATAGAATTTGATACTATGGGATTTAGCAGCGGCTACCAACATGGAAAACATTAAAAACTATTAGACCAGTATGTGAAAATAACTAGTTAATATCCAGTTACTTACAATTAATTTCCCTAGTAACAAAGATAATAGTAATAACAACAACAACAACAATATATTTTTTATTTCTTGCCCATCTCTCCTCACAGCTCGAGGCAGGTTACAGCATTACTAAAACACAAACAAACACAATCATTTTAAAACACCCTGTAAAATACATATATTAAAACATATTTCCATAATAATAATATAATATACTTTATTTATATTCTGCCCTATCTCCCCAAGGAGACACAGGGTGAATCACAGAACACATGCATGTCAAACATTCAATGCCGTTAAAACAGACAGGACAAACAGACAGTGGGATGTTGTGTCAGCATCCAACTTCGGCTCCCTGGAGATTGTGCTTGATTCTGGCCACAGGGGGGTGCTATCACTCCATCCTCTATGATGAAGAGCCATCATAGACTTCTTCTTTCCTTTTGTTTGTTGGTATTTCTGGTATTTTTTTTATGATGCTGTAAAATACCTCCCCCGCTTTAAGTGGTACCTAATTTTGCTTCTTATAGCTCTCAAGCTGTTTCTGAACTGCTTAGGTAGACAGTTTCTGAACTGCTTAGGTAGACAGTTGGGTGCTCACCCCGACCCAGGCTTCGAACTGGCAACCTTTCGGTTGGTAAGATCTTATTGCTGCTGGTGATTTACCAGCTGTGCTGGAGCCTGGCCCTGTTGTATGTTAAAATACACAAAACAAAAATTAGGCATTCAGTGCAGTTTAAAATTCATAATTAAAATTGCTGGGTAGGCCTTCCGGAAGAGATAGGTCGTCACTTGTATCTTAAATTCTGACATCTGATGCAGCTGTCGAAGCTCTACTGGCTGGTCGTTCCACAGTAGTGGAATGGCCAATGAAAAGGTGCTCTAGTCCTTTTTATCAAATCATTATGAATGCAATGTAATGAGGGATAGCTTTACATCTATGATGGAATAACTAATATTTAGTTATTTTATGCAGAAAAGAAGAATACAGGTTTCATAATTTACTTGACTTTTATTTTTGTTTTGTATTGTTTTCCTGTATGGGACCTAAGGTAATTTACAAAATAGATTAATATATGATTTTTTTTTAAAAAAAAACCCAAATAAGCATTTTAAACCACTTAACAGATAAAGGAATGTTTTGCCAGTGTTTGGTCACTGTGTGAACAGTGTTCTTTCTGGATTAGAATTCTCTGATTTGATACAGCATGGTTCTTGTTATGTGCATATAATTCTTGGACTTCACTCACTGATGGCTGTACAATTAAGGTGACATAACTTTCACCACCCATTTGTTTAATGTAATAGGTATTTCTGGTATACTTTCATTCTATAACCTACTGAAATCTTTCTCTTAAGATTTGGACAACCCTGAAAAACAGAGTGCAGTTCAGTATAGAGCAGGAAAATTGTAAAAATCCATCAAAATCATGATAATTTATTCTTACACATATCTTTGACAGAGGAAATGTTGACATCTGTGCTCCCAGATAATAGAGCTGTGGTTCTCAACCTGGGGTCCCCAGATGTTTTTGGCCTACAACTCCCAGAAATCCTAACAGCTGGTAAACTAGCTGGGATTTCTGGGAGTTGTAGGCCAAAAACATCTGGGGACCCCAGATTGAGAACCACTGTAATAGAGAGTTTGAAAGTGGTGTTTTCATAACTCAATCAGCCCCGTCTATATGACTTTGAGGAGCAATCCTGTGAAATTAACAAAAAACCCTGTGCAAGGACCCAGATCAACACCTGTATCAACACCATAGAATGTGGCTGCCTGAGACACACATATCCTGAAACTTCTTCCTCAGTTAAGCAAAAATGAAAGTGAGAAGGAGAAGTGGAACTTTTTTTTCTGCCAACTCACTCCGTTCCCCACACACATTGTAATGGCTAGTAGGGCACTTAATCTGTAAAAGTATTTAATTAATTTTAATCAATTAAAATATTTCAGTGTGTGTGAAGCTTGCAGTGCCAACTTCAGTCACAGGGTGAATTCCCAAACCATTGCAAAGATTTACAATTGATTTACTCTGAATCCAAACAACCATGTTATATAGCTAACACCTGTCTTCTGCTGTGGAACAGATCTTCCTCTCCCCTCAGATATAGCGTGGGCATTTTTAATGACTGTCAGAGGAATAATATCTGAATCAGAACATAATTCCATTTAGGGCAGTTTTTAGTCGGATCATCTAAATCTGTACTCTCAGTTCTGACTGTATCAATAGTTAGCTCAGCATCCAAGCAGGATTTCCTAGCCCCACCTTTTGTTCTCTAATGTGTTTCTCTAATGGGATTGCAGGTATTAAGCAATCCCATCTCTTTTTAACTTCTGAAATCAGGTGAGATCAAATGTGCTCAGGACAATTTGAATGCAAATCTGGATTTTTCAACTATTTGCTTTTTTTATTATATTGGCCTATTGAAATAAATCATTTTGTATGTTCTTCATGAAAGCTGTATACATTCCGTCTTGTCCTCAAGGGTCAATTAATCCATTTTTGTTTTCCCCCCAAATATTCCTTTTACTGACTGTTACTCAGATAAGAATAGTAACCTGTGTTTTCTAAATATGTCTTAGCCAATCACGGAGAATGAGTGCATAAAACATATTTGCTTAGATGGACAACTCATCCAAGTGAACAAATCACAGTACTGCCCATACAATGCAACACAACCCAGCTGTGGATTTCTTGGATTTGCTGTTCAGATTAATGGAGATAAATGTTGCCCAAAATGGGAATGTGCATGTAAGTCTTACAGTATTTATTTTAAAATTATATTAATCCAATGAAAGTTTGGACATGTGAGCAGACTTAAAAATTGTGTAGTAAGAACAGATGGTGGGATTTATTTCTGGGTTATTAGTAGCTTATGTGCCATAGACTTAAAGTATTTTAAGTAACAGTTTCATAAAAAGAAGTTAACATCAACATCATCTAATGGGATTGTAGATGCAATAATGAAGTAAACTAAACAAGCAGCACAACCCAGCTAAGTGGGCTGATTGAAGCCTGAAGAACAGTAATGATCCCATGACAACAAAAATCTGCAGTTTAATTCCTTTAATAGGACAGTTTACGAACAACAGAACATGGAGGTTTTAAAACCTATGAAAGCAAAGATGATAGGAATATATTTCCCCAATACAAGAGTGCATATTTGTCTATTAAGTATGAGCTTTACTTGATAAACATAATGGATAGGATCCAGAGATCGCAGAGTGGAATACTCTCATTAGAGGAAGGCAAATGCAATTCTTGCTGGAAGGACATTTCTAATTTCCTCTGTGATACTTTGTATACTGTGAAAAGCTGTTCTGGAGAACTGAATTGGTGGATTGCCCTGTACACCATCCTGGTTTATAGTACAGGCAGTCCACAAGTTATGAACAAAATAGGTTCTGTAGGTTTGTTCTTAAATTGAATTTATTTGTAAGTTGGAAGAACATTTTCAAGTGTAACTTGTATGGATGTATATATATGGATGTGTGCGTGTGTATGTATGAATATGGATATGGACACACACACACACACACACAGACACACAGTCTGTGCCCCTGTTCAGAAAATTTCACCTCACTTTCTGTCCTTGTGATAATTGGATTTAAAAAAAAAAAAAGCTTGTAGAAACAAGGATTGCTGAGAAGGCTTCAGTTGAGACACGTTTTGCCCACGACAACTCTTTCAGGACTGAATTTTCCATCCTCGGGATAGATTTCTTTCACTTCTTGTTGTCTCACCCCTGTTCTTAACTGTGAGCCATTTGTAAGTTGGGTGTTTGTAACTCGGGGACTGCCTGTACTTGGCTACAGGGAAAAGAGGAATCCAAATTACATCACATAGACGGGAAGCTGCTCTATTCTGTGTCAAGCTGTTGTTCCTATCCTCATTCTGTCTTCAGAAAAGTAATTCTGAAACTACTCATTATGGCCAATTATACTTGGAAACCATCTAATTTACAAAAATAAGAAAATAGTAGAATATATAATTTTAAACAAATAGTTTATATAATTGGTAACATCACTTATATAGAGTTTATAGAATAGGTATAGCTACCAGGAAATTGCTCTTAAGATTAAACAAGTTAATGAAGATACAAAAATGGAGCCACAATAGTCAAGAAACAGCATTTTTCTGTCACTCTCCAAAAACCCAAATTACCGAAATTTAGGAATAACTCAAATTGAAAAGTTGTCTTGATATGTTAAAAGGTAATCTGTTTCAAAAGTGTTTATTTGTAATTTACATAACATAAGGTAGTCAGGCAAGGAATGTACATCATTCATAGTGTCTTTTTTCCATTTTACAAATAAATTGGTTCAGCAGAAGTCAATGCAGACTGATAATTCTGTTTGATCAGGTCGATGCACACTCTTCTCTGATCTGAGCTTGATCACCTTTGATGGGCACTATCTGACTTTATTTAAGGAGGCATCCTATGTTGTCAGCCAAACTCAGGATGAAACTATAAGCGTCCAAATTGCTGATTGCACAAACACTCAGATGGTAAGAAATCATTTGATACTTTGTTGTTTAGAATGTGCCTTAATACTGCAATTTTCTTTTGTATCGCCTGTTGTGTCTTACACTCTAGAGAATTGAAATTCTTGTTTTGTTTTTTACTCTTTGATTACCACCCAGTTAATCAATTGTTAATGGAATTAACTATATAGACCTGGAACTATATAGGCCTCAGAATATAGAAGCTTTGAAAAAAGGAGCTATTCAAATGTGCAACATTTGTTTGTTGAAATTTGAATAATTATTTTAATATTTTCAAATAACAGTTGTTGAACATTTTCTGTTCACTACGCACAAAGCTTAGATAATAATTCCATGCTGTTTTCATGAAACTATGACAACCTTCTATGAAACCAGTGGTCCTTTTACATGGAATAAACTATTGCTTGTCTTGTTTGTTATTCAGAGCATTTTAACTTCTACTCATCTGTGTATAGCAATGCTGAATTTGACATATTTGTCTAACCAGATTATCATTGACCGCTTAAACAGAAAGGTAACATTTATTTCTTTTATTATAACTGTAATGCATGATTTATGTTAGATCCTTAGGCTTTATATGAATGCAATTGTGTTCCTGATTGTTATCCCAGTAAACAAAATTAGCAGTTGGGATTGTGACTCTAGTAGCTAAAGTTTCCAGTTGTTAAAATTTAAGCAGTATTACACATCTTGACAATCTTTTATTATTTACATTCTGAGCACACAGACAAAGTAGAACTAGCAGCTTCAGTTAAATAATATTTTTGCGCTTCGAACTATATATTT
The DNA here is from genome assembly GCF_037176765.1 of Anolis sagrei. Taxonomy (NCBI): domain Eukaryota; kingdom Metazoa; phylum Chordata; class Lepidosauria; order Squamata; family Anolidae; genus Anolis; species Anolis sagrei. The sequence continues at coordinate 247,842,281 of NC_090021.1, read as the reverse complement.
AAAATAATCTTTAGTGAAAAAAGGCTTGTAAATAATTCTTCTCACACTTACTCAAAAGAAATAGTTTAGTAAAGTTAGATCTTGCCCGACACAACCTTAGCACCAGTCCATTTTCAAATATATTCACCATACTGAGCCCATTTTCCCGTTTATTTCACCTAGCGGAGACTGCAAAATGGCAATGGTCAGACAAAGAATTCTGTATTAGGTTGCCTTAGATAAAACATTTGCTTTGTTTTGTTTTTGCGCAGTGTTGTTGTTTGCTTCAGTATGTGTCTGTATATTTTCCAGATAGCTGTCAACTCAAGATATGCCTGGCCTACTGTTAGAAAATATGGATTTAAAATTGAGGATACTGGCTTCATGTACTTTATTGAAACCCCAACAAATATTAAAATCCAGTGGTTTCATACCACTGGCTTGATGGTAATAGAATTCAATGCAACACGTGTTCAAAAATCCATGGGACTTTGTGGTAAGCAAAATTTAGTAACTGTGAATTCTTTATTTGGCCAAAAGGGAAACATGTTTCATAGAGGTCAGAGGTAAAAAATATCCCCATTTGTTCATTGAAAAATAATATTTGGACCTGCATAATATGTCCAAATATTATTATTGATAGTCATGAAATTATCTATAAGACATAGTAAAAAGGTGTGTGCCTTTCTTTCTATTACAATTATAGTTCCATGATAATGAAACCTAGAAGCCTGAACTGTGAATACTACAGGAACTTACAGGGTGTTTCTACACTGACATGTAATAGAGACTCTCTAAGCCACCAATGTGGTGACAGGGAGTCCTTACTGTCCAACTGTGCCAAACATGGTTTGGTGATGCTGGACAGGGGCCCTAAAGAAGAGCCCCTCCCCCTGTGTCATGGCTGGCAAAAGAAGTGACACACACCACTTGCCCAGGCCTTCAGGGCCAGCTGGAGTGCTCGCTGCTAGGGTGGCTGAGAAGGGGAAAATCCCTCCTATTCCTCAGCCTGGCCTCCTTAGCAAGATGGTGGCTTGGCAGAACTTGCTGGAAGGCTGTGTTGTGTCTGATGACAGCTGAAACATGGAGTAAGGGGATGGGGCAGTCATCCCATGTCCTCAGACTGCTGAGCTCAGAGAGTGTGGGATGGCTGTCAAGACAGCTGCCGCAAGTTCCTCTTAGTTAGTTTAACCTAGGGGAAAGTCACCTTAAATGTCTTTCACCCAACTAAGTCTGGATCAGCCCTGTGTAGCATTTAACCATTGCAGTGTTCATTGCACATCACACTGACCTAGGTGGTCACTAAAGATGTGCCCTTAATGTAGCCTGGAGTACTTAGGGCACATCTACACTATAGAATTAATGCAGTTTGACATCATTTTAATTGTTATGGCTCAATTCTATGGAATCCTGGAATTTGTAGTTTGGTGGGGCATCAGCATTTTTTGGTCTTGTAAAATTACAGCACCTACAATTGCATAGCATTGGACCATTTATTTCGGGTACTTTTACCCCTCCCTTCTCAACCCCCGAGGGCAGCTTGTGGTGTCAAATTGTATTAATTCTATAGCGTACCTTGAATCTATAAAGGGCATGGATTAATTTTAATTTAAATCAATCAATCAATCCCAGTGAAGCTTGCAGTACTAACTTCTTTTCTATGTGACTTTCCAGATCAGTGCATAGATTTATAATTTATTCCATTTGAAGCCATAGGGGAGTAGTCCAAACAACAGAGTTACATAGTCACCACTTGTCCTTGTCGATAGGTAGTGCTCCATTTGAAGTGGGCATAATAATAATAATAATAATAATAATAATAATAATAACAACAACAACTTTATTTTTATACCCCACCTCTATCTCCCCGAAAGAACTTGGGATAGCTTACAAAGGGACATGCCTAATGAAACAGGTTAAAATAAGCATCGAAAACCAAGCAATATCAAATATCAACAAACATAAATAAACATGAAATCATAAAATCAATAAACATAAAATCAGACAACATTAAAAAACAATTAAAAGCAATATAATGGCTGAGCAAATAAAGTGCTTGTTTGGTTCATAATTACTAAGTGCAATGAATCCTAAGTAGAGCCAGGGAAAGTGCAACAATCAGAGTACTGGGCTAGGAGACAAATGTCCTTAGGCTATTAAAGTGTTAGAAGTGCCAGAATGGGACCATGTTAAGGTGCAGGAGTTGGATAGGTCAGGAAATTCTGCGGTAAACTGCCTAATCAAAGGCACAATGGAACAGCCAAGTTTTTAATTCCTTGCAGAAAATGGAGAGAGTGGGACCCTGTCTCATCTCCCTGGGGAGTGTTCCAGATCCGAGGGGCCACCACAGAGAAGGCCCTTTCCATCATCCCCACCAACCGAGCTTAGGGAGAGGTATGCCCATTGAAGGATACATTATGGTACAAGTATGTGTAGTAGATTCCGTGGAACAGGACTAGATAGAGCTTTCTGTAGTAAAGCTTTTATGTTGAAAAACAAAGGGCTGCAAATAACTCCTTCAGTGTGCCAACAGTACTTACGGGATGGGGACAGTATGTCTCACTATGACCCTCACTTGAAGGCCTTTGGAATAATTATGAGAGAGAAGACCTTTTAGGCAGGAATCCTTGAATCTAGCAAGCTAGGGGCTGCAGATAATAGTTTGGTGTGAAAAAGCAAAGTTCTCTAACTCTAAAGTGAGTAAGCTTGAAGGCTTCTTGCATATCAAAACAAATGTCAAAAGGCTATTTCAACCAGTGCAGAGTGAGTACTTTCACTAGTAATAATTGTTCTTCTGTTTGTGCTTCCTTAATTTATATAATGTAGTTGTTTGAGGGGCGGAAGAAAAATGCTAAGTTTGTCAGTCAAATGATCTGCAGTCCAAATTTAATCCTCAGAGATCATGTTGCAGATAGCTGTGGATGCGTGAAGATTTGCTTCCAAATTTAGAACATTTGAAAGAGAGGCATGAATGCTGAAGTAATGTAAAAATAAATAGGACAGGAATAAGCAGAAAATGTACCTTACTTTTAGTTTTCCATAAAGTCAAGCAAGGTCATTTAGCAATGGGATTTTTGCTCTGTACTATCATGGGATCCAATAAAAACAATGTAGTGTAAGGATATAATGTTTAATTATGAGTGGCCTTTTAGATAGATGACACACTTCCCCATCTCCCCCTCTCATCCACTGGGTGGAAAGAAACATTAATGGCAGTCAACACTGTTGTTCTGAGTACCAAAAATAGATTGTTGGGTTTAAATCTAAGAATGTTTCTGATTGGGATTCAACACATGTTTTGAATTTATCTGTTGGATAAATGCTTACTTTGCACTTCCCCATGTTATATGTGTTTGTGTGTTCTGAGAATCATGAAATTCTAATAGAATATAGATAAGCATCAGATTCATACCACTACCCCAGTAACTGTATTTATGGTGTTCAAAGGAGACGGTGTCCTTAAATTGCTTGGTGAGTGGAGAACAAGCTTTTGTCCAAAGGGTATAAATTGGCATGTTGTTGCCCCCCCCCCCCCTTACCATTTTCAGGCTACAGCCTTGTTTAGTCTCCCTGGTTATTTTAATTGTGCTGCTCTCATAATGGTTTGGTCCTGAGGAAATTTTTCATACGCAAGCATTGAATTATTCCAGCTACAGTATATTTCAAAGTCTGTATTTTGAATTGGAATTACTAGAGGAGAACTCATCCAAAATTAAAACCCTCAAACTATTCCATTCTACTCATTGCTAGAAGTTTTTCTCTGGAGATATGTTGGTAACATCCTATTCTATTACTCTTAAAAATCCTTTAAAATATTATACCACAAGATATATAATACACAATTTACAAGCTACTTTATGTTGCTTTTAATGGCATCTGCTGGCAATTGCACTTCTGTTCCATAAGTGAGATCTTTTATAAGCAAGATAAATGACCTCCATTACTTGACAGCCAGACACAGAGCCATCATCAGATTACAAATTCTGCTGGGCAGAAAAGTCTAAAGTGTTGCCCATATGTGTCATCTGTGAATTAATGTGATATTTTATGGTTTCAAAGGCTCTTTTACATGCAGCATTTAAATAGTTTGGTTGTATTATGATCCCCATTCAAAAGTATCATCAATGGTAGTTTGTGTTGCTGGAATTCACAGGAAACAGTAAGAAGTTCAACGGTATGAAGTTCATGTTCAAGGAATATCTTAGTCCTTCCTACCATAATCATAAAAGTGGTCTGGCTACCAAGTTATCTTTAGGTGGATAACATCATCCTAATCAGCGTTAATTTCTTTTTGTGCTTTCCAGCCTTAAACTAGTTGTGAAAACTAAAGAACAAGAAATGGAAAATGGTGCATAATACCTTCTTACCTTTTCTGCTTGCTAGCACACAGTGATTGAACGGAGACAGTTATTTTTTTTCTTTAAAAAAACTTGGGCATTTTCTTACCAGTTGAAGGAAAGGCCTCTTTTATGTTAAAGGTGTGATGACTGCAGAACCTTAGTAGCAGCTACATTCACTCACAAGGAAATAGCAGACATTTCTTTACTGCTAGGTTACTACTATACAGCAAAGTTATAAATGAAAGAAACATGGGCAACTTCTCTGTTTCAATCTCCAAAACCCCACCCCCTCAGCTCCCAGAAGTTCCTCTGTCCAGCCTCCAGGTTTTCCAGTCTGAGCTGGTTCCCTTCATCAGACTCTTTCCCGCTCAGGGCCCAAGATGTTTTCATTCCTCGACTTTGGTTATGAAGCTCATGGCATGGAGGTGTTCTGGTGTCTTGAACACACCAGATACAGATCCATGACAAAAGGTATAGCTTATGTTAAGTGCAGCCTGATAGTATCAATCTCTTAGAAAGTAGATTCACAGAATTTTTCTTCAACTCTGTCTTCTGAAACATTTTAAAGCAGAGAGGCATATGATCCAACCTGGAGACCTTTTAAAGTGAAACAAGTGTAGTTCTTACCCAAGGTAAAGCAGTTTGCCCTTCCTTGCTATCATTTGAAGCAAAATACCAAGAGAATTAGTAATGATATTTGAATTAATAACAGTAAATAAAGAACGAAACTCAAATACAGGGGAACTCTAGGGAAGAAACAATCAGGAACAGCTCATCACCTCTCAACAAAGAATTCCCCCAGGCAGTAACAGGGTACAGCTAAAAACTGTCAGGCCATCAAATACTACTAATCAATGTAGCCAATTGAAACATTCACATCTAGCTCCAACAGACAAGAGTTCTTTCTCCCATCCTGGACTTTTCACAGATATATAAACCCAATTTTCCTGGTTTCCTACAGACCTCACAATCTCTGAGGGTACCTGCCATAGATGCAGGCAGAAATCAGGAGAGAATGCATCTAGAACATGGCCATACAGCCCGAAAAACCTACAACTCAAATGAAACTCATAATTTCAGTATTTATTATATTTATTTATGCCTTTCATTATATTGATAATTATGAATATTAAAACCATTAAAGAGTAAATTATTAAAAATAAATAAAGTTTAAGGTGAAATTGTTCTTATCTCTCTGTGATATATACACATAACTTCATTCTGTTTTGGACATTGTAACCTTGGATGAGAAGTGAGATACATGGCTGCCTATTGATATAAATCTTCCTTTTTGACAGTTGAATTATCGTTGCTGGAAGGCTTGGTTGCAAAGTCCATCATTACAGTAGTTAGCCTGCCAAGTTTCAGAAAGGGCAAATATGTGTAGCCGAGTATGAAATATCAGCAATACTTATTCAAGTTTCAAACCTTGCAAATAGTTATGTTCCTACTGAGAAGAGGTGCTTGAAATAAATGTTTATATTATTTATTCTCATTCTGTTTTTAACAGATATTGAAATAATTTTCTCTTAATTTTGTTTGTAGCTTTGTAAAACATAAAGAGAAATCATAACGGTGCTTAGGCTGCAATCATACATTTCTTAGGAACAGTCACATTGAAAATAATGTATGGGACTACATAATAAGTTGCATATAGTTGTTTTGATTATAGTTTGGAGATGCAAAATAATGGTAGAGCTGTAGAATTGAATGTTTCCCTTGTAAGGCTTGCTTACTGCCTACATAGACATCCCTTTGAACCCAGGAAAACACTTCTTAAAATTCTTCTCATCTTTTAAAGCTTTTATTAACATATTTTTTTATTTTTAAAATTTTATTTTAGATAATATTAACACATTTTATTTATTTATTTAAAAGTTTTCTATACTGATCTTCTCACCTCCAAGAGGGACTCAGATCCTGTTCACAACATGTGTTCATATACAAAAATGCAAACCACACAATGTATTATCATTACAAAATCAAAAACATATTACAATACAACATCGTCATCATCACACTTACACCGCCACGTCGTCAAAACATTCCTGGTCATAATTCACAGTTAATCATTCTCCTTCCATGTGGATCAAAGTTGACTCAGTTATCAAAGGCCGCATTCCATAGCCAAGTCTTTGTTAGCTTCTTGAACGTCAGGAGGGAGGGAGCAGTTCTAATCTCCTGTGGGAGGGAGTTCCAAAGCTGGGGAGCCACCATCGAGAAGGCCCTGTCTCTCGTCCCCACCAACCGCGATTGTGACAGTGGTGGGATCGAGAGCAGCCCCCCCCCCCGGAAGATCTTAAAGACCTTGATGGTTCGTAGGGGAGAATCCGTTCGGACAGGTAAACAGGGCCAGAGTCGTTTAGGGCTTTGTAGGTCAAAACCAGCACTTTGAATTGTGCTCAGAAGCTAATCGGCAGCCAGTGGAGCTGGCGTAACAGAGGGGTTGTATGCTCCCTGTACCCAGCACCTGTTAGAAATCTTGCTTCCGAGCGTTGGACTAGCTGCAGCTTCTGGGCAGTCTTCAGAGGCAGCCCCACGTAGAGAGCGTTGCAGTAATCTAAACGGGATGTAACCAAAGCGTGGACCACCGTGGCCAAGTCAGACTTCCCAAGGTACTGGCGCAGCTGGCGCACAAGTTTTAATTGTGCAAAAGCTCCCCTGACCACTGCCGAAGCCTGGGGCTCCAGGCTCAGCGATGAATCTAGGAGAACTCCCAGACTGCGAACCTGTGCCTTCAGGGGAAGTGTAACCCCGTCCAGCACAGGCTGTAACCCTGTCCAGCACAGGCTGTAACCCTATACCCTGTTCGGCCTTTCGACTGACCAGGAGTACCTCTGTCTTGTCTGGATTTAGTTTCAATCTGTTGTCCCTCATCCAGTCCGTCACAGCGGCCAAGCACTGGTTCAGGATTTCTACAGCCTCCTTAGTAGCAGGTGGAAAGCAGTGACAGAGTTGGACATCATCTGCGTACAGATGACACCGCACCCCGAAACTCCGGATGATCTCTCCCAACGGCTTCATGTATATGTTAAACAACATAGGGGACAGTACTGAACCCTGCGGGACTCCTCAGTACAACGGCCGAGGAGTTGAGCAGGCGTCCCCTAGTGACACCTTCTGGGAGCGGCCCTCAAGGAAGGACCGGAGCCACTGCAAAGCAGTACCCCCAAGGCCCATTCCTGCGAGGCGTCCCAGAAGGATACCGTGGTCGACAGTATCGAAGGCCGAAGAGAGGTCCAGCAGAAGCAACAGGGACACACTCCCCCTGTCTAGTTCCCGGCGAAGATCATCCACTAAGGCGACCAAGGCTGTCTCAGTACCATGTCCCGGCCTAAAACCAGACTGCGCCGGATCTAGACAATATTTTAGACAATATTTCTATAACATATTCCTATACCCCCCCCCCCCCCGTTACACTGTTTAATGTATTTACTTTTTGATTTTAGTATTTAATATGGTTTACTATATTAATATAATTTAATATAATTTACTAGCCAACTATTTTGCATCTCCATGTCTCACTCTTCTGGCAGTTGTATAGTGCTATCTATGTTATATAATAAGTTTATATTACAAAAATATATTTCACTGAAATTAATTGGATCATTTCTGTGTAACATGATTAGGAATGAGATGTTTCGTGTGCATTTCTAGACATGTCCATAACTCAGTGCATGTACCATGTAGTGTCATGTGCTCTAATAGCAGATGGACAATTTTTACAGCATATTGTGCTTAATGGATATTTCTATAAGGAAAGGAACTGAAGGTGGTGTTTCAAGAATCCATGTTGTGATAAATGGATTGATACTCTATAGCAACATAGTGGTTTTATATTAAATTATGCACTATTCCCTTTTTGCAGGTTTCTGTGATGGAAGCTCAACAAATGACCTCATGTTACCCAATGGTACTGTTTTAAGTACTGTGGGTGCATCAGTTGTCTTTATGGATAGCTGGCAGGTGCCAAATACATTGAAGTATACTGGAAGACAGAGAACCCATGAAACTAACTGTTCAGTCAGAGATTGTTCACCTTGTTTAAATATGTTGTTGAATGAGACCTTTAACACCTGCCATCCTCATGTAAGTTATCTACTTTATCTTGTGCTTGAACATATGGGTTGTTGCTTCTTGTAGTTTGTTCCTATTGGTATTTTAGGAGTGAACCAGTTTGACTTATAGGTTTTATTTTACCCCAAACAACTTTACCTTAGCCACACATATGCTATGTGATAACTTATTGAGGCAGTCATTCCAGAGAAGAGACCTTCAAGGAAAACACATGGCTTGGGTGTCATAGAACTTACTTTCATGTGAAGGGTGTAGCATATCAGAGTATGGGCGCTGTCCCATGTTTCACAAAATATGTTGTTGTTTCTTCGTTCAGTCGCTTCTTAATTTTCATGACCTCATGAACTAGCCTACACCAGAGCTCCCTGTCGGCCCCCCAGCTCCTTCAAGGTCAAGCCTGTCACTTCAAAGATAACGTCCATCCATCTTGCCCTTAGTCGGCCCCTCTTCCTTTTTCCTTCCCTTTTCCCCAGACTCCACAAAATATTAGTGGTTCCTATATCATTTTGCACTGCTGTTTTCTAACAACCATTGATTATTTTCTGGGTTTAATATCTATTCAACAAATATCGAGGAGGATAGCAATGCTTCAGAGAGGGTTTGTCACGAACTTACCATTTGTACCATATATTTTTGAGGTGGTTTTTACACAGCTACATGCAGATGTTTATGACTTTTTGATTGGTCTAATATTACCACAGTGCTTATGGTTAACACAGTTACCCCTGCATTCACATAGAGATTGTTCAAAATTCATTATACAAAATTTGCACACTGTGTATTTTATTTTCTAGTTTCCCTGAGCTAGTCTTTAATCAAAACTTATTAGATCTAACAAAATGCTTAAAAACCTTCATCAGCATACCTTGAAAAAGGGGGGGGGGGATTCCTAAATTGTCATGATTGTTATTGAGTATATTATGTTTTAGGTAACATTTATAATTTTCATCTTTGCTGTAATGTTCTCCTATATTATTAAACCAATAGTCCGAATTATATTCTTGTGTCTTTGTATATTAAGATTTCTCCAGATTCCTTTTGTGATTTGTGGGTTCAAGACACAGAATACATTCAAAATCCATGTATAGCGCTAGCTGCTTATGTTGCCATGTGTAACAAATTCAATATCTGCATAGAATGGAGGAGTTCCAGTTACTGCTGTAAGTACCTTGCAAATACAGGCAGTCCCCAAGATAGGTTCTGTAGATTGAGATGCATTTGTTTGTAAATTGGAACAGATAGATTTTTTCAGTGTAACTCCAGCCAAAAGTATATATTGTTTAGATTTGGATAGCACAGAGAAGTGTCAACACCTCTGTTGTGTTTGTTTTGCTGTCTGTGCCCATATTCAGAAGATTTCACCTCACTTTCTGTCCCTGTGATTATTGGATTTTGAAAAAAAATGGCTTGTTGTGGGAAAAGGATTGGTGAGAAAGCTTTAGCTGAGACACCTTTCCCCCGTGATAACTCTTTCAGGGGTGAATTTTACTTCCTAGGAGTAGATTTCTCTCACTTCCTGTTGTCTTACCCCTGTTCTTAACAATGAGGCATTTGTAAGTCGGGTGTTTATAACTTGGGGACAGTCTGTATACTATTGGCCCCAATGAATATGTGACTGCAAGTTGCAAAGGCAATTCTGTATTTGGGGAGTATTGAACTTAAGTCCAAGTAACAGACGTAAAAATAAAGCCCATTGTTGTGTAAGTACAAGAAAGAAACATTATGTAATGTTTATGTGCAGTGTATTATATATTTTAATGAGTTTGTGACAGTGGCATTATTATAATCATATGAAATCATTTGTTTCCAAGCCTACTAAGTACTCGTTCCACTCTGTTCTGAACTAGTCTAACTCTATGGGATATTGTGATCTATTTTGGGCATTGCACTTTAAGAAAGCAATAGACTAATAGAGACATGTTCAGGATAAGCCAAGAAGAATGTGAATTCATCCTATGGGAGTGGAAATGGTGGGGAAATAAGAGCATCTCCCACTGTTCTTGTTTTCCAAATACCAATTTCTATTTTCTAGTTTCAAAAAGATTTGTCAGAGTGTGTTTTTTATGAATTCGCATGTACCATGAACTGGCAGCCACCACATAAATAATAAGTATCACAATGTTATAAACTTTATGTATTGTCTTTGTAGCCTTTCCCTGCCCAGATGGTCTCTCCTATAAGCCATGCATATCTGCTTGTGGATCACCAAGCACATGCCAGAATATGGAGCCAGAACCTCAGGATTCAGACTCTTGCTTAATAATGACAGAAGGCTGTGTCTGCACAGAAGGAACCCTTCTTCACCGGGTTCACTCTGTTCTCTGCATCCCAGAGGAGAAGTGTGGTAGGTATTGGTTTCCTCTTACATTTTTCTGCATGCTTGTAGACTCATTTGCTGTCACTTGCCCTCCAGTTTCCCCATTTGATTATTAGTGACCAATCATTCTGATCCTATTCAGCACAGAAAAACTGTGCAGGAATAGAAACAGATTTCAGTGTGTATGGTGTGATCTGATACAGTTTTTTAGGGAGAAAATCCTCCTTGACATTGTATTAGTTGGTCTTGACTAAAATATACCAATTTAATTAATTGTTGAATGTTGAGGCAACACATAGGTAAATCACATGATCAATTGAGTCTATTCTAGGCAGTATTAATAACAGGATTTAGGTCCCTGTGTCCAAAAACTGAGGGAGCATGTGCAGTATTTCTGCTGTACATATACACCACTGAGCAGATGGCAAGAATGGCCTTCCCTTGCACAGAGGGGGAACTAATTCCAACAAATCACCAGTAAGTGACAAGCACCGTCAAACATGATAAGGGTGTACATATATATATATATATAGTGAGGGAGACCTTTAGGCATAGCATTCTATACATAACTTGATGCTCTCCTTATATATCTCTGGATCTGCACCATACTGTAGAGGTTCCTTTTAATGAATGATTGGATATTGTGAAAAAATTTACATGTTAACTGATACTAGTCCCACATTAGCTCTCTAACTAACAGTCTTGTGAATTGTAAACAGACGTGCAGCCCTGAATTATAAGATGAACATTTCGACTATTCAGTTTCTTCTTACAACATGGAATAAATCCTCCGTATAAATGTTTTATAGGGATGCGGATATAGTATATGACTAAAACTTGCCCATAGCAGTCATGAGAACCACAGACCTTCCAAAGTGTTATAGTTCAAGTGTAAGGCTAGGAAGTATATGCTGGTATTGAAAAATATAGAGTAAAAAGCAGCATGATTCACAAGTGGGTCTTGGATTACATTTCGTTCCTATCTCCTGGGAAATGTTTGATATTTCTTCCACCATGTTCAGTATATCATTTTGACATCCTAAGTATTAATCATTCCATAAAATAGAGCAGACAAATACTTCCACATTATTTTAAGTGCACTTTGGCAACAATTTCAGCCTGTACAGATAGTTCTGGAGTACCCCGTGCCCTGGGTGAGACTTGGAAGACTTCCCATAGTGGATGTTGCATGCAGACCTGTGTGGAAAATGAAACTGTTGTCCCTGTAGAGTACAACTGTTCAGCTACTTATGACTTAGAATGCCATCGCTTTGGGGAAGTGGCCTTACTTGTTCCAGATGATCAGTCCTGCTGTCACCAGAAAATTTGCAGTAAGTATTCTCTGTATATATGTCATTACTGCTACATTTGTTTCATTATTTTGGAAGCTGTAGTTGAATCAGGATTCATTTTGTGCATTAAGTTATTTATTTATAAAGATACACAAATCAACACAAAATGATCCAGTTTGCATATATTTTTTTAATTTATTTATTTCACTTACTTATACCCCGCCCTTCTCACCCGGGGGGGGGGGGGGGGACGGGACTCAGGGCGGCTTACAAAGGAGGCACAATTAGATGCCCAAATCAATTGACAAGCAATACAAAATACAAAACAAAACAAAAACAGTTCAACAAATTAAATTAAAACATCAATACATATTAAAATAATAAAACAATCTCATGCTCAGGGTTCCGAGTCCATATGTCCATTCCATTCCATTCCATTTGTCCTTGTCTATCATCAAATCCTTAAGTTAGTTGTCAGAGTGACCAAAAGCTTGGTCCCACACCCAGGTCTTCAGTTTTTTCCTAAACGCCAGAAGGGAAGTCGCCGATCTAATCTCCCCGGGGAGTGAGTTCCACAGGTGGGGTGCCACCACTGAGAAGGCCCTACTCCTCGTCCCCGCCAACCTCACTTGTGACAGTGGCAGGGTCGAGAGCAGGGCCTCCCCAGAAGATCTTAGGTTCCGAGGTGGGACGTAAAGGGAGATCCGTTCGGACAAATACACTGGGCCGGAACCGTATAGGGTTTTGTAGGTCAAGACCAGCACTTTGAATTGTGCTCGGAATTGGATCGGCAGCCAGTGGAGCTGACGCAACGGGGGTGGTATGCTCCCTGTACGCCTCTCCGGTGAGCAATCTGGTTGCTTCTCGCTGGACTAGTTGAAGTTTCCGAGCAGTCTTCAAAGGCAACCCCACGTAGAGTGCGTTGCAGTAATCCAACCGGGATGTGACAAGAGCGTGGACCACCGTGGCCAGATCTGACTTCCCAAGGTACGGGCGCAGCTGGCGCACAAGTTTTAATTGTGCAAAAGCTTTCCCAGCCACCACTGAGACCTGGGGCTCCAGGCTCAACGGTGAGTCCAGGATCACTCCCAAGCTGCGAACCTGCGTCTTCAGGGGGAGTGTAACCCCGTCTAACACAGGCAATGTGCTTGTTTTTACAATTTAGAATATTTTGACAAGAATTTATTTTGTAGAAGGCAAAGAAGAAGGAAGTTTGTAGAACCTGGAGAATGGATAATATGAGTGGTAATAAAATAAAGATAAAGGTTTCCCCTTGAAATCAAGTCTAGTTGTGTCTGACCCTGAGGGGTGGTGCTCATCTCCATTTCTAAGCCAAAGAGCTGTAGTCACCTGTAGACACCTCCAAGGTCATGTGGCCAGCATGACTGCATGGAGTGCTGTTAACCCACTCACCACTGGGGGCTCTATGAGTGGTAGTAAGAAAACAATTTTTCCAGTAGGTTATGGTAAAGTGACAAGACATTTTGCCTGGAAACATTCCCTCCCCTGCATGATTGATAGTTTTCTATAAAGGAGAAGGTTTATTTGAAATGTGACAGTGACAGTGGAAATTTAAGGAAGAAATAAATAAGATACATTGCTTGTACAGGTTGAAATTTCAGTATATATTTTCCTTTAGGCACTCTTGTTACCTGTAGTTCTTCCTGTTATGCTTCTGGAATATTTTATTTGGTGTTCACTTGGGATATCATGACCAGGTAGAGATGTTTATTATACACCCTACAATATAAGTTTGGTACTAGATACTAGGCCTGTTTGATCAAGAAAAAATTTGTTTCTAAATTCGATTCTTAATTGGGGTGTTTTTTTGTTTCGATATTAAAAATATTTACAAAACTTACCAAAAAAATGTTTTGTTATTTACGAATTTTCGTTATTATTTACAAAACATTTTAGAAAAAATTTTTTTCTTGATCAAACAAACAGGCTAAGTGTGAATGTTGCAGTAATGGTCACCAATGGCTTTCTCCCACCCTGGACATTAGTATTAGAGATGATATATAACTCACCATTTGCCTAGTTTCCAACAGACCTCTGAGGATGCCTGCCATAGATGTGGGCAAAATGTCAGGAGAGAATGCTTCTGGAACATGGTCATATACAGCCCTCCTCCTCCTCCCAGCTGGCGCGCGCGCGCTCACAAGCGGCCTCCGCGCGCCATCCGGCTCCGGTTCCTGCGCCCCCCCTCCTCCTCTTCCTGGGAGGAGGAGGAGGAGGAGGGGGGGGGAGCGCAGGAACCGGAGCCGGATGGCGCGCGGAGGCCGCTTGGATGGCGCGCGCGCTTACAAGCGGCCTCCGCGCGCCATCCGGCTCCGGTTCCTGCGCCCCCCTCCTCCTCCTCCTCCTCCCAGGAGGAGGAGGAGGAGGGGGGGCGCAGGAACCGGAGCCGGATGGCGCGCGGAGGCCGCTTGTAAGCGCGCGCGCCATCCAAGCGGCCTCCGGCTTCTGCGCCCCCCTCCTCCTCCTCCTCCTCCTCCTCCCAGCTGCACTTCCTGCAACACAGCTGGGAGAAGGAGGAGGAGGAGGAGGGGGGCGCAGGAGCCGGAGGCCGCTTGGATGGCGCGCGCGCGCTCACACGCGGCCTCCGCGCGCCATCTGGCTTCTGCCACGCTGGGGTGCTTGGGAGCGCCGGATTGGCTCCCAGGCTCCAGCACTGCAGCACCACTCAGCAGCAGCCTCCATGCCATTAACGACACGAGCTGAAGCTCGTAAAATACATGGGGCTGCTGCTTCGATATTTTTAAACCCTTCCGGGTTTAAAAATATGTTTTGATATCGCGTCGGATATTAAAAAAATAACGATTAAAAAACGAAAAACGAATTAACGAAACAAAACCGACAGGCCTACTAGATACTAGATTATCACAGATAGTAACGTGTAATTTAGTACAGGAAACTGAGATTTAAACCTTATTGAATCAAAGATGAAGACAAAGATCTGTTTTTGGAATCTTCAGTGATTTATAGTAAATGCAATAATTACATAACAATATCCAACAACATATTATTTCTTGCTTTTGGTTATGTACCCTTTTCCCTGTCTAAAAAGGTTGCAATCAGAGTCTGTGTGAAACATTTATTCCTGAATGCAAAGATCTGGAGAAACTGGTGACCTATTACCAGGATGAGTCCTGTTGTCCTGTTTACAGTTGTGGTAAGCACTGAGTGAAGAAATGCAATTATCTGATGAAGTAGTTTGTCCTTACTGAATGTTTGACCTTCATCATTGCTATCATATGGGCTAAGATTACGTGTGTGGATACCACTAGACCAGGCATTGGCAAACTTTAACTCTCCAGGCAGGGCCATAGCCAGAAGGGGGATTAAGGGTTCAAAACCTCCTCCCAAAATGTGTCAGGTTAAAAAAACCTGATTTCCTCATAATTTGGTTAACCAGTTAAAGTTCATGAGTAAACCAGTGTTTTTAACCTGACACATTTCAGAGGAGGAGTTAATCCTTAATCCCCCTCCCTATGACCGTGCCTCCAGGTGTTTATGACTTCAACTCCCATAATTCCTAACAGCCTACCGGTGGTTAGGAATTGTGGAAGTTGAAGTCCCAAACACCTGGAGGGCTGAAGTTTGCCTGTGTCTGCATTAGACCAAATACTTCAAATTGGCTTGCATTTGCAGACAAAAGTTATAACTAAGAAGACATTCATGAGTGTACCTTTATCATCCCTACTAGGAACTCAATCCTTTGTGAACATCCCAAGCACACACTTACTATTTACTTAACTATTCAAAGTTTTGTTCAAGATCCAAACAAGCACATACAAACAACTGATGCTCTAAGCACTTGCCACAATTACAAATCCTGAACTGCCAAAGTGGACAGAGTAGTAGTGTGGAGACCAGACACAGAAAGTTGGATTGAACAAAGACCACTTTATTTTACCTATAGCCTATTTAAGTGCGTTGTGCCTGGAGATGAGCAAAGAAATGGGGGGAGCAACCTAATGTGGGTCTAGCTGAGGCAAAGTATCAGCCTGTGGCCACCCCCTCAACCTTCTCTTGGGCAAGACACCTGAACTGAGGGCACTCCCTCCCAAGCATCAGTACTTTATAGGACAGAGGAAACTCCAAGGGCAGCCTCTTTCATGACTCCCAGGACTTAAAGAAACAGTTCTAGAGTCCACCCTTCAGAATTATGCATTGTAAAACACTGAGCAGGCAGTGTTTGATCCAACTCTGCTTGCAATTTTTTTTTGTTTTTATGAGTTCTTTGTGCCTATTTTCACATCTAAATCACATCTAGTCATTTAGAATGCAAGACACCTCAGCAAGCGAGAGTCCAAAAGTGGCAGGCTCAAACCCAGAACCTCAACCAATAGCTGATACCAAATGAGATACTCCCCCCTGGGCATACAGAGGACTGGGCGACTTGGAAGGAGCTGAACAGACTGCGCTCTGGCACCACAAGATGCAGAGCCAACCTTCAGAAATGGGGCTACAAAGTGGAATCCTCGACATGCAAGTGTGGAGAGGAGCAAACCACTGACCACCTGCTTCAATGCACCCTGAGCCCTGCCACATGCACAATGGAGGACCTTCTTGCAGCAACACCTGAAGCACTCCAAGTGGCCAGATACTGGTCAAAGGACATTTAATCAACTACCAAACTCACAAATTTTGTATTTTGCCTGTTTGTTTGCTTTGCTCTGTTAGAAAGTAATATAATTGACTGGTTGCCCTGACACGACAAATAAAAAATTTGGAATGCGAGATACATTGATTATGTACCATGTGCAGTTGCGGAGAAAATATCCAGGCAAAAGCTTCTCTAAGCCTCTTCTCAGAGAAGTGGTTGAATAAAATGGACTTTATTCAATCCTTACAATGTCTGTGGTCTTTATTCAATCCAACTTTCTATGTCTGGTCTCCACTTGACCTGTAGGCATTTTTCAATGCATCCGTATTGGATAGATTAGATTAAGCCACCAAATTTTAAAAGACTAGATTAAATAAACTGCAGATATGACAAGTTCCTGATTTAGCATATATGAGTCTAGTAAGTGCTAGACTAAGGATTTTAGTACTTGTGGGCAGTTTGGGAATTTGAAAAACTCTCTTGTCCTCCAACACAAAATGGCTACCATGGAATTTATGACTAGTCACAAAAGACAACTCATATGACAGTAAAGGGCACAAATCCGAGCACCCTCAAACAATTTAGGGCAGCAGCTGGGGATCATAATTTTGCTTTGATAGGCACTCATGGGTGAATTAATAATATCATTGTCACTATTGACTAGAGATTAGTCTGTTTTCTAATACTATGCTGTTTATTTCAAGAATGTGATCCAGCAAGGTGTGCGTCCATGGAAGAGATTCCAAACTGTCGAGCAGATCAAACCCTGATTGCTGCCCATGTGGAAGGCACTTGCTGTGCATCCTATATCTGTGGTATGTCCAATTATTCTCATTGACAGCTTGAAGATTAACATGACATTAACAAGAGGACTGACAGGAGGAAAGAGAACACTAGTACTGTCTTAAGAGCAGTTGTGCTATATTGAACAATTACTATATTTTATATCTTGATAGGGTTTATTTAGTGGAAAGAGCAAAACAGCATTGTAAGAATAGCTATTTACTTACTATTCTAAAACTTGGGGGACAATTCATTAATTATATCTTCTACAGTCAAACCCAAAACTTGCTGCAGATGTGATTTAAGGTTATGTATGGAATACTAGAAAGTATGTTCCTAGTACCAGGAGGAAATGGGCAATATGTTTATATAGCTAAGAGTTAATCAGGAAAGCTCACTTTGCAGAGAAGTACAGCAATATAGCATTTTTAAATAGTGGGAACAAATAGCATCATAAAAGTTCTACTTTAATCCTGAACAATCTCCTTTCTGAAATGACATTGGTTAGCGTCTTACCTTCTGAATGGTAGATTCACCTAATGTAGTCCAGATAGCTTGTGCAGTTTTAGAAAACCCAGAAAGATAAAAATGGAATAATGTATACATTTCTTTTTCTTTTTATCAGCATGTGGCATTTGCTCTGATCAACTTCC
This sequence comes from Anolis sagrei, assembly GCF_037176765.1. Classification (NCBI taxonomy): domain Eukaryota; kingdom Metazoa; phylum Chordata; class Lepidosauria; order Squamata; family Anolidae; genus Anolis; species Anolis sagrei. The sequence goes on along the minus strand of NC_090021.1, from coordinate 247,824,228 downwards.
AGTGTGTCAAGAAGGAGAAGTACTTACTGTGGATGGCAATACAACAGACAGATGTTGTCCTGCTTACCAGTGTAGTAAGTTTACAATTTTTCTAAAGGTTCTGTTTACATGAAAGAAACTTCCCAAAGGATGGTAACACATCCGGGCAACAACCAATTCTCTAACACCAGAAGCAACTTGCAGTATATTCTCAATTCGTTTCTGATATGATAAAAAAAAAAACCTTTAATGAAGGACTTTGTAGGAAAAATGTATGGGTATGATTATTTCCCACTCATCAGGGTGACATCCCGGCCCATCCCGTTTGGCTATCAGCCAGCACGCCAATGACTTAAATCAAGAAATAGTTTTCTAAGATCTACAGATACACTCGCTGGGACACCCCAGCAAGCGAGAGTCCAAAAGTGGTAGGCTAAAACCCAGAACCTCAATCAATGGCTGATACCAAATGAGAGACTCCCTCCTGTGCACACAGAAAACTGGGCAACTTGGAAGGCGCTGAACAGACTGCGCTTTGGCACCATGAGATGCAGAGCCAACCTTAAGAAATGGGGCCACAAAGTGGAGTCCACAACACGTGAGTGTGGAGAAGAGCAAACCACAGTCCACCTACTGCAATGCAACCTGAGCCCTGCCACATGCACAATGGAGGACCTTCTTATATCAACACCAGAGGCACTCCAAGTGGCCAGCTACTGGTCAAAGGACATTTAATAGAATGCCAAGTTTGCAAACTTTGTGTTTTGTTTGTTTGTTTGTTTTTTAATGCAATACAACTGTTTGGTTTGCTCCTGACATGATAAATAAATAAAAGGGAGAAATTCCACATCTTGGCATAAAATTTGCTGTGTGAGTTCTATAACTTAAGAATGTACATTTATTGTTAATTTTTAAGCATGATATTTTTGTAGCTTTTGGTCATAAACTTCACAGTTTATTTTCTTCTTGTATTTTAATTTGCAGTTTGTGAAACCTATCGTTGTCCTGAATTTAAGTGCATCTTAGGAATGTCCTTGGTAGAAGTGTGGGGCCCAGAAAAGTGCTGTCCATATCATACATGCGGTAATTGCATTTCTTTTCATTGCCATTTAATCAACTTAGGCCAGGGTATCTGGTAATGCAAACAGCAATGTTAGATTATAAAATATTGAAAAATAATACAGTTTCTAATAAAATACAAAGTCATCAGTAATGTAGCTATATTGTAAAGAACAGAATAGAGATAATACTGGATAGTTTTGAAGTGTTCTCTTAGCTAGTGCCTCCATCTTGATTCATTTTGATCACTTATTTTTTTCATAATTAAGAAACTAATAAATTTTTTCATAATTTTATTTTTTGGTAAAGACTTTGTTATTACAGCTTAAACTTAGAGTTAACATTTTCTTTTGCAGATGTTTAGGGCAGTGGTTCTCAACCTGTGGGTCCCCAGATGTTTTGGCCTTCAACTCCCAGAAATCCTAACAGCTGGTAAACTGACTGGGATTTCTGGGAGTTGTAGGCCAAAACACCTGGGGACCCACAGGTTGAGACCAACTGTTTTAGGGGATCTGAAAACTTGAGTATTTTATTACAAGTGCAAGAGCTTGCAGCAGGAAGAGAAACTAAAAACGTTATTGATTGAACAGAACCATAATTCCACTTCTACTAGATATATAAAGGGCAGCTGTGACCCTCCACATACTGTCAGTGCCAAATTCCTGCATATTCCCTCAGCACTGACTAGGGTTGTTATGGTGGTGGGAATTGTAGGCCAAAAGCATCTGTTATCTGTGTACAGACAGTCCCCAAGTTACAAACAAGATGGATTCTGTAGGTTTGTTCTGAAGCTGAATTTGTATGCAAGTCAGAACAGGTACTTTTTAGTGTGTAATTCCAGCCAAAACGTCTGTCTGTCTGTATGTCTGTCTATCTATCTATCTATCTATCTATCTATCTATCTATCTATCTATCTATCTTTGGATAGAATAGGGAAGGGTTATCATCTATGTGGTATTTGTTTTGCTGTCTGTGCCCTTGTTCAGACTTCACCACACTTTCTGTCCCTTTGTTAATTGGATTTTGAAAAAAATGGATGGTTATGGAAACAAGGATTGGTTAGAAAGCTTCAGTGAAGATAACTTAATAATAATAATAATAACAACAACAACAACAACAACAACAACAACAATAATAACTTCATGTTTATACCCCGCCAACTATCTCCCCAAGGGAACTTGGGGTGGCTTACAAAGGAAAAAGCCCAAAAATACAAATAAAAACAGAGACACAATTAAAATCAATGAATAAAATAATAAAACAAACACAGTCATAAAAACATCGTAAAAACAATATGGCTGAGATAAAGGAAACATAGCTGAATTCAGGCTCAGTGATTGCAATAATTCCTAAAAGGAGCCCATGGAAGGTGCTGAAGTCAAATTAGTAGGGCTGGGGAACACTATTGTCTGAAATGTCAAGGTAACCTAAAAGAGGGTCGAAGTAAAAGTGCAGAGCTTAAGGTGGGGACAGGACAATTTCTGGTGAATGGCCTAATCAAAGCCGCAATGGAACATCCAGGTTTTCCCCCAGGATAACTCTTTCAGGAGTGATTTTCCCTTCTGAAGGGTAGATTTATTTCACTTCCTGGTGTCTCATCTCCATTCTTAACTATGAGTCATTGTTGTATCTCAGGGACTGCCTGTATAGTAATTTAATGTGGCCAAAATCTAAGGAAAATTTAAATTCAAATTAAGTTAACTATTGGATGTCAGACAAAATCCTGTTGAGTTTAGCACCAATGTGTCACATTAGCCTTTTATATGCCTGGGTAGAAAAATGATAGCGTCCCCTCAAAAGAGTGTTAAGATAGTAGAGAGTGTCAGTATTCCTTTTAGCTTCTCCAGACATGGGCTTTCCCCTTTCACCACTCTGTTCTGTGAAGGGGATAATTTCTTCATATATATATATTTAAATCAGTTAATTCTGTACCATATTTTTATTTTAAAAAGAAATCATGTCCTTCTCAGTGTGGTATAGAGCGATGAAGCCTTTTTTGAGTGCCTAGGTAGGAAATTGGTGGAAGAGAGGACAGCCAAGTGTAACTGGCCCACTGAGGCAGTGCTGGAAATTTCCCGTCTGCACAGAATGATGCTATTAGTATTTATCTACAAATCATGTAAAACCCATAGTGAATAAATTTTCCTGATGTTTCATCATAGGGAATAAATTTTCCTGATGTTTCATTGCATTCATTATATGAATAGTTTTTGAACACTGACCATGTTCATTTTTATTATTTTAGAGTGTGCTTGTGACTCAATTCCTAAGCCTCAATGTAAACTGGTAAGGAATATATCTTACTAAATATGTCCTACATATCATTCTATATAATGAAATATTTGTAAGCTGTGTTTTTTTTCTTTCCTTCATAGATTTACAGCACATTTGACATATATTCAATTGATTTTACTTGTCCTTGAAATACTATGTTGGAATAATTGTTAATACATTATACTAAATAAATTAATGTATTAATTGTATTATTACTATGTATTCATTTCTGAAATCCAAAGGTATCTAAGTGGCCAGAAGGTTATCATAACTGTAGGAACTAAAATTGATTTGACCATGATATTTTCATTCTCAGTAAATAAATAAGGCAGATATACCTTAGCTGCCATAGAAATGGGACAAGTGCTTGCCTACTGCTTATCACGATCTTAAGCTTTATTTGTACCCTATCTTCCTCCCAGACTGGGAAAAAGGAATGTGGGCCCCTGGTGGCACAGCAGGTTAAAGCACTGAGCTGCTGAACTTGCTGATCGAAAGGTTGGCGGTTTGAATCCAGGGAGCAGGGTGAGCTCCCATTTTTAGGCCCAGCTTCTGCCAACCCAGCAGTTTGAAAACATGCATGTATGAGTAGGTACCGCTTTTGCGGGAAAGTAATGGTGCTCTATGCAGACATGGTGGCCACATCAACTTGGAGGTGTCTACAGACAACGCCGGCTTTTCGGCTTAGAAATAGAGATGAGCACCACTCTCCAGAGTTGGACACGTCTATACTTAATGTCATAGGAAAACCTTTCCCTTTTTAGTCTGTGTCACTTAAAGGAAAGAAAGCAAGAAGATTTGGCAGAATGTAACAGGGGCTCTATCTAATGGTTATGCATTGTTATATCTGCTTTCTGATGCTCCTGGCTGAAAGGCTGCAATTTCTGGATACATTCTTCATTTAATATCTTTATTTAAGTCTAATAAAGGTCCTGGTCCAGATTCCATTCCATCTGATCTGATTAAATTTAAGACAGGTTGGCGGGCACCTTTACTTTCACCTCTCTTTACTTTTATTAACAACTATTGATTGATAAGGATCATGATGTGGATTGTGCTGTGAATGACCTTTTCTCTGAACAGCAAAATAAAACATTATAAACAGAACAGATTTTAAAAAATGTGTCCCTTACTACTGATGAGGAAATTTAGTGGAAGAAATTAAAATTGACATTGAAGTGCAATATTTATAACATAGTGTTGGAACTTTTTATCTTTTCACAGGGAGAAAAAATTATTCTCGATGAACAATTCCAGAACAGCACAGAAAATGTTTGTCACTGCACTAAGTACAAGTGTTGTAAGTGTAAGGTGCTCTAACTGGGGGAAAATAATGTTATTCTATTATGAGCGATTTTTCTCAAAAACTGGAAAAAGGCCATGTAAACTATAAAAAATAAATGACTCAAATTAAACCACAATAGTTTTGTATAATATGCTAATTCTTTGAAGCGTTTTATGAAAACAGATCTATTTTTCTGAAACAACCAGTGCCAATATAATAGCTATGCTAACTGCAGTTGTGTGAAATGGTGGATACAACCAAATCCCATTAAATTACCTGACTTACGATTATGCTATGGTACCTCACTTATGGTCCCAGCATACCATAAAGTTGCATTGAGGGGACTTAAAGAGTCCTAGAGAGGATACCTCCAATACAACTCTATAGTAACTTCCATGAGAACTATACCATAGAATTTTCTGGAGAGCATAGCAAGTTCCTAGAGAAACCATTGATGGGAAACAGGTAAGAGAAGCCAAAGGTATTATTTTCACACTTATGGGAGTTTTGTTGAATACTATTTGACTCTATCTTTCCTAAATTCTGAGTAAACACCTCTAAGAAATAATTCATGGTCTGAACAGTTAAAGCTTTCAAGAAAAAATTGAACACTTACATTAAATGAATGAGTCTGTCAGGTTAATACTGTTGTAAGCAGCAATTATGTGAATCTGTATAAAGCCATTGACAAGCAGTACATTTTTTTTCATGCATTAACTGTCCCATGGCTCTTTTGAAGATGTAGAAATTTTGTAGCTTCTCACTTTCTTTACTTGAAAAAACAATGGCTATAAACTATCTGAAGTAAACTTACTCAGTGCATTTTGTGTTTTTGGACATTTGTTTCAGCAAGAGATAAAGTGTGCCTGAGCAATGACAGAGGTGTTCTGCTCCCTGGACAGTCCATTGTTGAACACTCACCTGATGGCATTTGCCACACTTCCTACTGCACAAGTATAATGGACGCTGTGACCAAGTACTATCGGATAAATATCTCCACAGTATATTGTGCGGCAAGATGCAAATCTGTAAGAATTTCAGCATTAAACTATGCATTTTTGTTGGTAAATTAGCACAGATAGGAATAGCAAAGTAGATATTTTCTTCATAATACAAACAATATACATTTATACTATTTTACCCAGCTAAATCTCAATAATATGTTCTAATATTAGGTCAGGGTTTGAAAACTTGGCTTATACAGGCGAGGCTTATGGTATATGTCTTCTTATGAGGAGAAAGGTTATACCATAATGCTATTTACAAAAGTTAGACATTAACCATCCTGTGTATGCAATAGTTTCAAGAGTTGCCAGAAGCAGAAGAAATGCACAGTTTCTTAAATAAATCTTTTGTTTGTAAATTAAAAAATAGATTCTCAGAAGATAACTTGGTTAATTTTAAATACGTAATATTTGAGACAACAACCTCTCGCTATCTCCAAAGAAATGGCTGATATTCTGTTCAGTTATTTACAATGTCAGAATTATCAACATTGTAAATATTACAGTTCACATTTTTGTTTGTGGCACCATTGCCACGTCAGAAATGGGTTGTTCTGAGGTACTGGAGAAGGCGCTGCACAGTGATGCATCCAGCTCCTTTCTTCCAGTGAGACATAGTTCCCTGTTACTCCCTTTTGCACTGCAGAGGTATTGAGGATCATGTGCAGCAGTTTGAGACCAATCATCTTAAACACAGGTCAAATATTCTCTGAAATACATATCACTTCTAGCAATACAGTACTATATTTCAGAAAATATTACTACATACAATTGCTGTATGTAGTCATGTCACTGCACAAGACATTGTTCAAATGTGTTTATAGTTGCTTTTCAATAGATGTTGGCTGGAAAGCTTGATATAAACTCCAAAAATCTCCATTTTGTAGGCCAGGCTTAATGTATTTTAATGTATTTAATATTGAGACAAATGTTTTTAATGTTTATGTATGCCTATAATGAATTCATGTCCCAGCATTGAATGTTTGCCGTATATATGCTGTCCTCTGCCCTGAGTCCCCTTCGGCGTGAGAAGGGTGGAATATAAATGTTTTAAATAAATAAATAATGGTTGTTGCAGTCCAGTAGTATTTGTACAGCCACAAATTTCTTACTGCTGTGCTAGCAGAATACTTTCATACTTTTCTCATTAGTTTTTGCTGGGTGCAATTCAGAGTTACAAAGATTTTCTAACCTTACATAATTTTATGTTATAAAAGCTTATCATTGAGATGTTGATTCCTTGTCCAATATTAATTGAAATGCGTTACTTTGACTTTTACAGAACCAAGTTTATCAACATCCAAAGGATTTAACAACATGCTGTGGAATATGTAAGAATATATCTTGTATCCATAATTTTAGCAATGGAACAATTTCACATTTTAAGGTAAATCAATGCCTTCATTTTTTGTCTTGGTAGAGGGATAGGGAGTGTAATTGTTTGACTGAATTCAAGTGCTGAGTTTAGTTTGTACTTACAAATACATTCATATTTATTTATTTATTTATTTATTTACAGTATTTATATTCCACCCTTCTCACCCCGCAGGGGGCTCAGGACGGATTACAGTGTACACATATATGGCAAACATTCAATGCCAATTTGACATACAATGTATTCAGACATACACAAAGGCTATTTAACTTTTTCTGGCCACCAGGGAAGCTGTCGCTTTCATCGTCCATCTGCGACACTGATGAAGTACTTCCGCATTCCCCGCATGCTTTGCTGGAGTCTTTTTTATGGCCTCATAAATTAGTTAATTTAGCCTCCCCACACAAGGTTTTCCTACTTGACAGATGCAACTGTCTTTCAGGTTGCAAATGTCGACAACAGGCTACCCAATTGGTTGGAAGCCCACTCCAACCCGCGTATAGAAGTGGCAATGAATTTCTGTTCAAATAGCAATAACAGTATGAGTTAATATAGAAATCAGGAAATAATAATTTGCATATTTATTTCTCAGTGATGGCACTAGTAAGGACGGCAACATTCTTGGAGCCCACTGTAACTGTTGTAAAACCCATTGAAAACATTGGCTACATAGAAGACAACCAATGGAGAAACAAATTATCAAAAGTTAGTTTATAGGTTGCAGTGGAGTGTTGGTTTTGGAGATGTTGCCCAACAAGCACACCATTTATATTATAACTTTCTTTGCGGCCACTATTGCGTCTGCAAAGAACAGTCCAGCGGAGCTGTTCCGAATTGTCAGAGGCCTTTTAAATCCCGCCACCTTAGGTGGGAACCCTGACAATTCGGCCTCTTGCTGTGAAGCTTTTGCTCAGTTCTTTGCAGACAAAGTCGCTTTGATCCGTTCCGGTCTGGACACCATATTAAATGCAGTCTCTGAGGATGTAACACGAGCACCTGCTTGTCCTATTTTGATGGATTCATTTCAATTGGTGAAGCCCGAGGATGTGGACAAGATACTTGGAGGAATGAGGCCTACTACGTCCATCCTAGACCCCTGCTCATCCTGGCTTCTAAAGGAGGCCAGAGGGGGATTGGCTGAGTGGGTTGAGGTGGTGGTTAACGCCTCCCTTCGGGAAGGCGAGATTCCAGCGAGCTTAAAACAAGCTATAATAAAACCGCTGTTGAAAAAACCTTCACTGGACCCCATTAAATTCGACAACTTTCGGCCAGTTTCCAATCTCCCCTTTTTGGGCAAAGTCCTGGAACGCGTGGTGGCCTCACAACTCCAGGTATTCTTGGGAGACACGGATTATCTGGATTCGGCACAGTCTGGTTTCAGACCGGGACATGGAACTGAGACAGTCTTGGTCGCCTTAGTGGATGATCTGCGCCGGGAGCTCAACAGGGGGAGTGTGTCCCTGTTGGTGCTGCTGTACCTCTCAGCGGCCTTCGATACCGTCAACCACGGTATCCTCCTGGGGCGCCTTGCGGGGATGGGTCTCGGAGGCACTGTTTTACGGTGGCTCCGGTCATTCCTGGAGGGCCGCTCCCAGAAGGTGTTATTGGGGGACACCTGTTCAACTCCACAACCTTTGTCTTGTGGGGTTCCACAGGGCTCAATGCTGTCCCCCATGCTGTTTAATATCTACATGAAGCCGCTGGGTGAGATCATCCGGAGTTTCGGGGTGCGGTGTCATCTGTACGCAGATGATGTCCAACTCTGTCACTCCTTTCCACCTGCTACTAAGGTGGCTGTCGAGGTCCTGAACTGGTGCCTGGCCGCTGTGACGGTCTGGATGAGGGCAAACAAATTGAAATTGAATCCAGACAAGACAGAGGTACTCCTGGTCAGTCGCAAGGCCGAACAGGGTATAGGGTTACAGCCTGTGCTGGATGGGGTCGCACTCCCCTTGAAGGCGCAGGTTCGCAGCTTGGGTGTGATCCTGGATTCATCGCTGAGCCTGGAGCCCCAGGTCTCGGCGGTGACCAGGGGAGCATTTGCACAGCTTAGGCTGGTGCGCCAGCTGTGCCCGTACCTCGGGAAGTCTGACTTGGCCACGGTAGTCCACGCTCTGGTTACATCCCGCTTAGACTACTGCAACGCTCTCTACGTGGGGTTGCCCTTGAAGACGGCCCGGAAGCTTCAACTGGTCCAGCGTGCGGCAGCCATGTTACTAACAGGAGCGGGACGCAGGGAGCATACAACCCCCTTGTTGTACCAGCTCCATTGGCTGCCGATTTGCTACCGGGCTCAATTCAAGGTGCTGGCGTTGGCCTATAAAGCCCTAAACGGTTCCGGCCCAAGATACCTATTTGACCGCATCTCGGCCTATGAGCCCACGAGGACTTTGAGATTGTCCGGGGAGGCCCTGCTCTCGATCCCGCCTGCCTCACAGGCACGTCTGGCGGGGTCGAGAGATAGGGCCTTCTCGGTGGTGGCGCCTCGGCTGTGGAACACCCTTCCCGTGGACATCAGATTGGCCCCTTCCCTGATGACATTCCACAGGAAATTAAAGACGTGGCTGTTCAAGAAGGCGTTCAAACAAGAAATGCAATAATTGGTAATGACGACAGGAATGGAACAACGGAATATGATACTGGATTGTGGTTTAATGATGAGACGATGCGAATGGCTTTTTGTATTATTGATATTGATATTGTTGATGTTGTTGATGACGATGCTTTTGTTATTGCCGGATTGATTTTAGATTGTGTCTTGTATTTTGCACCCTGTCCTCTCTATGTTGTACACCGCTGTGAGTCGCCCCTGGGCTGAGAACAGCGGTATATAAGCGCAGTAAATAAATAAATAAATAAATAAGTTGAGCTTCCCTTATATGGAATTTTGAAATCTGAAATACTCTAGAATCTGAAACTGTTCAGATGGGAGACTGAGATAGTGATACCCTTGTTTTCTGATGGTTCAGTGTTCATAAACTTTGTTACATACTCCAAATTATTTAAAATTTTGTTTTTAAAACGATCTTCAGGTTACATGTATAGAGTATATAAACATAAATGAATTCCGTGTTTGGACTTGGGTCCCATCTCCAAAATATCTTATTAGGTACGTATATGCAAGTAGAGGCATCCTGAAACCTGGAAAAAAATCTACAACCCAAAACACTTGTGGTACTAAGCATTTTGAATAAGGGATACCCAATTTGTTCTATAGGCATAGTGGAGCTGTGATTTAAGTGAGTTTAAAATACATGTGCTGAGAATATTTCTTGAGTGGAAAGATAGTGTTGCACTTGCCTCCAGCATGTAGACATCTTATAGACAAATAATTGACTGATATGTGAACAGAATTCTGGATTAATGTTTCATAATAGAAATAATTCTATGGTAATTTAAAGCCCCTTAAAATCACTATGTTTGAGATCTATAATTACCTAGCTTGCAGCAATGATCATGTTAAGGTTGCATGTGAAAGCTTCTTTTCTCCAGATAGGCCTTATTAATGCAGACTTTAGGGAAGGTAATAACAGAACAATCACTACAAACAAGTAAGATTATTTTGATCCAGTTTTTCTTCATGAAAATATTAATGGTATTTTGATATGTTTCTATTTCTGATGGTGATTTTAAATAATGAAATAGCCTGGCAGTGCTTGGATTTCAAACTGTATCAGATATGAGTGCACAAACACACCAGTTGGACCAGTTCTAGTAACTTCAGCCGTCAGCTGCCCACCCTTTAATGAAACAGAGTGTGTGAAGGTCAGTGCTTTGCCATTTTTTCCATTCTTTTTCATTTTGAAAATAATATGTTTTTTGCTAATTGGTTTATATTTGCTTCTGCATTATCCAAAAATATAGAGATGAGTAAAATATTTTAAATAAACGAATGCATTAATAAATAAATTTTCTACTCCTGTTTATATTAAAAAATGGGCTCATGAGTGGAGATGGAAAAATATACACTATTGTTTACTGGCCAAAAATTAGTTTCCTAAAACTTGAGAAACCCAATTGAGAAAATGCCATAATATAGACAATTTTTTCCAGTTTTTGCCTAGCATTCATTCATTTCCAAAATATATATTGCTAAATACATACTTCTGAATGAGTCTGACTTTTCTTATTTTTCTTCTTCTCTAGGTTGGAGGATATATTGTACCATTTCTAGAAGGGTGCTGTAAAACATGTAAGTAACACATCAGTATTGTGCACATGTAAAAATAAATTTAAGGCATTGGTTATGTTTTAAATGATCTAACCTATAATAAGCAGTCATACACAATAGTGATCATAATAATGATTGCAAATATAGAAAATTAGTATTAATATTAAGAGTGCAACAATAATAACTGTAATAAAATGTGTGTACTAGATGGACAGAACAAATGCCACTCAGTTTTTTCCAAAATTAGTGGAATTTAAATTCAAATTGATTTGGAATCCCTGTTTAAGAAGTGTCTTTTATGATGGTGAAAGACAGATAATTTGCAAAGGTGACAGAAATGCAGAGCTGAAATGATAATTTTTATTTTAACTGGCTTGGGACATTGATTTCTGAGGCCAAAATGATGTGTGTTGTTTTTGCTGACAGGGACTGAATGTATTGCTACATTTCTGCTGTTAGCAAGCCTTAGGACCCTTCCACACAGCCATATAATCTAGAATATCAAGGCAGAAAATCCCACAATATCCGCTTTGAACTGGGATATCTGAGTCCACAGTGTCATATATTCCAGTTCAGTTTATTCAGTTGTGTGGAAGGAGCCTCAGACTCAGTTGAGAGTGAGGGTCAAGAGCTAGAAAATTCCAGTTCAATTATAAATACTCTTTTACTTATAATGCTATTTTGGCCAATAGATTCATTTAAATGAAATTTATTTTCTGCTTCTCTTGGCAGAAAAAGTTTATTATTTAAAACCTTCACACTTAATCCATTGAAACAAAGATTATAAAAAAATAGAAGTTATGGCAACAATAAGAAATAAAAATGGGGAACACAAAATTGTTTCATGAGCTCAGGCCCGTAGCCAGGATTTCGTTTCGGGGGGGGGGGGATTTCAGGGGGGAGGGTTTGGGGGGGTGAGTTTCGGGGGGGGGGGCTGAGTCTGAGTGAAAGAGGGTCTACCCTAGCAAACCTTTTGTATCATTACCCCAATACCCCCATGCATATGGGATATATTGAGTATGGTGATCAGATCATGATATGAATAAACATAACAGTTTAAATAATGCACCAGTTAGCCTTTTTGCGAACCACCATGAGAATCTCGGGGGGGGGGGGGGCTGAAGCCCCTCAAGCCCCCCCCCCCCCCCCCCGGCTACATGCCTGCATGAGCTACAAGTAATCAGCTATGCAGCTGAAGCCTTATCAAACTGAACAAATCCTTCACAAAAAAGCAGTTTTCAGAAGAGGAGATAGTGTCAGTTCACTTTATGCCAATAAATTATAAAGTTGTAACATTTATCACTGAGGATGTGGGGGTAACCCTCCTTTTCCTCTATTGTCTCATGTGAAGCCCCTAAAAACCATTTCATCTAGATTTAAAGGGATTTAAAAGCTTTGTCCTTGTTGAAACTTAAAACCAGTGTTCCTGTGAATTTCCAAAACCAGATCTGTAGAATAAGATCATCCGGATGGGTTTTGTTGGGCAGGGACAATGGAGAGTTGAAAGGAATTGAAGAATAAAATTCTTTTGCAACCATAAGTAGAAGCAAGATCATATTTTTGCACAAGGATGAGAGACACCAGATAGCATTACCTATCATGCTCATGTATTAATGAGTGCATGTTTAATGAAGAATGATAGTGATGTTTACCACATTGAGCACCATAGAAGAACACATGTTACATGAGCATGAAAATTAAGATGTTTTGTGTCTAAAAGAAAAGTATAATAACAATTTCAAACAAGGACATGGAGATCATGTTAGTCACAATTTCAGAAAATTACTATAGTATTATTCATGTCTAATTGCTTGAACTGAGGTAAAGCACATCCTGAAATCATTTATGTTGAACAACTAAATCTCCACACCTCAGTGTGGCATTCCTTTGTGTCTTAAAATGAAGTCTAGGCTCCTTGTGGTCCATTGTGGGATCTGAGCTATAATTAAAAGGCAAGTTGAAGGATGCCAGATATATGTGTGATGAAGCCGTTTGCATCATTTTGGTCAGGAGGAAAACAGGGGAAGACATGGCATGGTAGCAGGGCCATCTCTTGCTTTCTCTGTTATTTAAAACCATCATGCCTACTGCAGCTTGCGTGATGTGGTAGCAGGTCTAGAATTTGTCTGTTGTTATTTCCAGTGGGTGGTGTTTTATATTGTAGATGATGGTATACCTGCAGCCTGTAGCAAAAATTATGATATTGGAATCTTTTTGCTACATGCACATGAATTATTGAGAATCTATGTCATACCATGGACTAGAAGAATTTCAAGGGCCTGAACCCCTTTTCAAAATTTAGTCTACCATCAGATGTGGAATATAAATTTGGGGACATATATTTATCTTTTACAATGTGTTTAATTTGTAATGTTCTTATTAGGTTTTGGAATATCACTGTTGCTCCCATTCCCTGTTAGTACAGTCATTCCTACATCTAATGTTTACTGTAAGTCAAGTACATTTTCTTGGAAATCATTGGAACAAAGAATCCAGATCCATTGTTGATTTCCAACAATGTACTCCCTCATAGGAGCACAAAACTCTATGATTACAAAACTGGCTGAAAGAAGCTGCCTCATAGTATTAACATCCCACAATTAAGATTTGCCCACATATTTTGTACATTTTGCACGGAATGGGCAGTGTATTGTTGTTAGCCAACAATGTACTGTTGGTAGTTTTCCATAGTATTTAGTTTCTTGCATGATTAGTCTGTCTGCAGGTCCCACTAATTACCATAGTACTGTAGAATATAGAAACTAATTGCTTGTTAAAGATTGCTGTTCTAAAGATTGACATATGTGTCTTCCATAATATGCTTAATGGATATCTAAATATTTTCATTTATTATAAAATATTGCTAAAAATCATGGTATATGAAGAAGCATACTGCAAACTCCAAATAGTGGGGTTATAAAACTAGGTTCATTCTGAGGGGAATCAATTGGATGGCAGCAATAGACCTGACATGAAAGGTGTTCTAATAAGAAAATTATTAAACTGACCAAGTAGCTTGAGGAAATGAGTTTTGCCTACTCACTTTTGTTTTTCTGATTCATTTCATCACTGATTCAGTTCTGCTTTTTGCCTCATGCAAGCAGACATTTTGGGGTAATGTAGTGGCAACCTGGAAGCTGTTTTCAGCTTTGTTACTGGCTGAGCAGCAAAGCAGTTAATCGTGTGTGTGTAGTATATTTCATTTATAAATCACTTCAAACTTGTTTTTGTGGTGAGGCGAAAGCTAGTATATGGATAAAGGTAATAATAATAATAATAATAATAATAATAATAATAATAATAATAGACCCTTCAAAAAAAGAGCAAAAATCACTATTCACACTTTAAACTCCCCAAAACCATGATAATGCCTCACCAGCTCTAGTGGCTTGCAAATTGTTCTATGAAATCAGGGGGTTATTTTAGTTTAATGTTCAGATGACATACATAGAAGCAGATGAGATCAGTTGGATTCCATGAGACCTGTTTCATTTCTAGAAATACTCTTTGCCTTTTGATGGTAAGTCTTAATAAAATTGAAAATCTACATAGATGGTTTGTATTTTAAATGCATGTTAATTTGTTAAAAATTAAAATATTCCCTTCTCATTATTAAGGACCTTTCCTTCGTTTCCAAATACAGCAAGTGACAAAGCACAAACTCTGTCTCAAATATGTGGGAATAGATTAGAGGGGCCTTTATTATGAACCAATAAGGATTTTCTCATCTTCTTAAAAAGAGGTCATGCTTTTGCCTTTTGACTGAACTTGATATGTAATATAGTAGTTTCCTCTAATAGCATTCAATGTGAGTTTAACTGGCTCTAACTGGCTTGAGGGAAATATAAGTGAAGTAAGTAATAAATGGCTAAAAAATAAAAAAAAACTTTTACATTTCTCTGTTTACACCCTTAAGGCCAGCAAAAAAATCCTTTCAATTGCAATTTAAATTTGGTTGTAGGTTACACTCCACTATGATGTTCATCAGTAAATTGCTGTATACACGCATATAAAAATCTAGAAATTTTTGCCAAAAAGTCAACCCAAAAAGTATCTTAATCTTTATATTTTAAAAGGTTTTTTACCTTAACCCTTTAAGAGTAATAGTCACTTCTATAGCTTTTCTGAAGAGGATTCTGATGTCAGAATTGTACAATGCTGTAATTTAGTTACATTTTTCTACATTTCCCTCACACAGCTTTTTGTGTGGGCAAGAGTCTTTGGTCCTGTAGTCCATTCATCCCAATACGGAAACCTTCTGTGGTGATTCCATGTGCTAGTCACTCGTGTGTGCGTCACAGAGATCATGAAGAAGAAGAACAGGCTGCTTATCTGTTTTGGGATTCTTTGAACAGTTGTCTATGGACTCCTACAGCCCTCCCTCATCCTCTCTTTCCACATTGACCTAGAATGGGGCAGACATGGAAAACTGAGAGAGAGAGAGCAAAGGCACTCTGAAAGATGTGCAGTGACCTAATAGGGGTGAGGTTCCTGATAAAATTGTTGAGCTCTAGAATTTCTTCAGAATCCAGTTCTGGTGCTGCCATGTTTCCTGTTTGCTTTAATAGTACACAGCTGGGCAATAGTATAGCACCGAATCATGGCATGTAATCATGGTAGTAGGTCACAAATCTGAAATTGCTTACAGCTAAGATCATTTTTGTATAATTTATGCAGACTATCAATGTTGCTATATACTCACCACATTGACTCTAATGCTCAATATTAGCTTAGTTGAAGGAGATTCTACTGGATAAAGCTAGTGTCAGTGTGACTATTTCAACATCAGGGGTAGGGTATGTTAGGATGTAAAGAGTAGTTTATAAATGAAGTTTATTTTCACTTGGATAACTTGTCTTGGATCTTTAGAGCAAACTCATTCCATGTTTATGTGGTTACTTGGCAGTAAGTGACATGACAACTGCAGCCTTTAGTTATAGTCCAGGAAATAAATACCTTCAATATAATAGTTGAAATGACTAGAGTTTTCAAATAAGTATATTTGGGATTAAATTTCTGTCATTTTGGAAGATTGATTTCGGGCTGTTGTCTTCTAATACATTCATTTTGGTGACAAATTTACTGGAATGCGAGGATCTTCTTTGGCCTATAAAAGTCTATGTAATTTGCAGTTTTTCCCATTGCTTCTAAAGAGTACATGGTACCTTTTGGGGTTTTTAAAAAATTGGGAGAGGTTGGGATAACATTGGGGGTGCTTTTCAAGGAATTTTTAAAAGTGAAAATAACATCAGCTTCTATTACTTAGTTTTTAGATTTTTTAATGTAGTACCTAGTATATGGTTATAAAAGCTTTTTAGCATCTGAAAACTGATGAGTTGAAGTTTTCCAATCAATTCATTCTTGTAGGCAAAGAAGATGGGAAATTTTGTAAAAAGGTGACTGTTAGGATGACAATACGCAAGAATGATTGCCGAAGTAACACACCAGTAAGTAAATGACCAGTAGTGCCCTACTGCTGTTTTCACCAGATTGCTATAAAAGTTTAATATCATTGTTGGTTGAGAATAGTGCATTATTTTTGCAACACCTGTTTACTCATTATTGTTTTAATGCTTACTTCCAGGTAAACATTGTTTCCTGTGATGGGAAATGCCCTTCTGCAAGTATTTATAATTATAATATCAATACATATGCAAGGTTCTGCAAATGCTGCAGGGAACTGGGACTGCATAGGCGAAATGTGCAACTCTACTGCAGCGGGAACTCAACCTGGGTCAGCTATACAGTTCAAGAACCTACAGACTGTTCTTGCCAGTGGTCATGAAGCGATCATAAAAGAAGTCACTATATTTAACATCAGTGAAGGAAAGTAATGTCGCTCTCAGAATTATAACATAAGTCATCAGACACCCTTTGCCAGTGCAGTTGTCTAAAGAACCATTTAATTTGGACTGTATGCCATTGTATTTTGGACTGCTCTATGTTTTCAGCAATGAAACTGAGTTTTTCATTTTCTTTCAAAACTGAATTTTAGACCCAAAACAGACTTAGGGGGATTTGCAATTTTTCCCATTGCTTCTAAAGGGTACATGGTACCTTTTGAGGTTTTTTAAAAATTGGGAGAGGGATAACATTGGGGGTGCTTTTCAAGGCCTGTTAAAAGTTTGCAGCCTTCGACTACTAGGAGTTGCCCACCTTTCCTTTAGAATAATAGCCCTGACTCAACTAGATCTGCAAGCAAAAACGTAATGACTATTAATTCTGGATGGAGATGTGAATTCCCCTCTGAATCAAAATGCTTATCTAACCAATTTAGATAGACTGGCATATATGAGCCCTGTTGTGTTTTTAAGGTTAAATTCATGTGGTATGTGCCAACTACCAAAAGAAAAGGGATTGCCTTTTAGACTTTGAGGCAGGATAATATTGATTTACGTGAAAGTCTATTGCATTCTGTGTCAACTATTTTTTTAAAGAACCACATTTTCAAGTTCTATACTATCTTGACTGTATTGTAGTATTTATGTATCCATTTTGGATACCTCTGAAGGTATAGAGGACAAATGGTATCCAAGACTGCTAAATATGAATAATGCTGATAATGCAATGGGAAACAAATGATACAATTATGGGCATGTTTATCAGGGAAACAGTTTCCATATTGATAACTGTATATACAAACATATTTCCTGATATGAAATACAATTTTTAAAAGTATTTTATGTTAGATTAAATATATGTTCTAGGAAGTTTTAGCAAAATATGCATCTTACTTAAAAAGAATATGACACGCTAAATAAAAACATCAGTTTGTTAAATGAAAAGTACCTTCCCTTTCCTGAACTTTATTGGGAAGATAAACATTTTAATATGTAAAGCATATCATCTTGAAAGTGACACCTCTGCATATATTTTAATAAGAATGGCTCACAGTATATATAAATTGTTGTGTGGGATAGAGGGCAGAAGTTGGTTATTTTCCAACAAGCAATAACTTTCCTTTGCAGCATTTCAAGCTACTTCTGAAACTTTAGATAATTTCAGAAGTATTTCATGATGTGATAAAAGAAATCTGCTACTCAAGGAATGCAGTGTGAAAGGACTATATTAGTCCTGTTTGGGGACTATTGTACATTTAAAACTGTCAGAAGAGATGTGATACATGATTTGTGTAATCGCCAAACGATTCTATTTGATCGAATATATTCTTGACATTAAGGTGTTATTTGATCTGTTTTAAGAAATCTAAATAAAATTATATACAAGAGCTTCTTATTTCTAAGGAATATACATTTTCTTTAAATCAGCCTCCCTGCGAATGTCAAGATTTTAGAAGAAGCAGACTATAGTTTCTTGGACAGAAATAATTTTTCCCCCCAGAACAAAACGTATTTAAGACACTGTGCCAAGTATTTCTGCTTCATTCTTGATGCATAGATGTGCAATTGCTTCCTCAGCTCAAAGAGGCATAGTCATTTTTCTAGACTCCTCAGTTCTTTGGAATCAACCAATGGAATTTCCCCACACATCCACATGCCACAACATGCCTCTGTAGTCTCTAATGCTAATTGTTTATGATCAGATGGCGAGCTGCCCAGCGGTGGAACTCTCTGCCTCAGAGTGTGGTGGAAGCTCCTTCTTTGGAAGCTTTTAAACAGAGGCTGGATAGGGGTACTTTGTGGTTTTCATGCATGGCAGAACGTTGAACTAGATGGCCCCACATGGTCTCTTCCAACTCTACTATTCTATGATCCTATGTGCAAACCAGTAAATGACTGGCAGATTTCAACTATTCTTTGGAGTAAAAACATTAATTTTGTGCAATTAAAACAACAGCAAGAAATATGGCATTGATTATATGGCCAAAAATTGTTTACTACTAATTTTCAGATGTATCACATGTTAGTCACATATTTAACTGTCAGGAAGGTCTATTTTTATACAGTTAGCTTTTTAGACATATTTTATAATGTTAGATGTAACCATACTAATGCGCATCTGTATGCTTCATTTATAATGTATCATTTTTAATATTATATTGTACAACCCTTGATGGGGATTTTGCAATACAGCTATACAAAACTTTTTTTAATCAAGTAAAATGATGTCCTTGTTTTCTTTCCCTTGCAAAAAAACACCTTTGAAGCCATCCTTATGAATTGTTCCTTCCTAAAATTGCAACACTAAATCATTTTATGCTAGATAATAAAAAGTAAAATATTCTTGCTCTACTGTGCCCACCCCCATCTCCCCAAAGGTCCAAACCGTGGTTCCTTAAGACATTCATTTTTAGTCTTTATCAAGTTCGTATATTTTCAAGATATATAGCATTAAGGAAGAGGATCAGGAGAAAACCCACAAATAAAATGCCCATATCTCTCAAGAAAAGATTTGGCCTATGCCATAGAAGGCATACTAAGAGGTAGCGGCCATGCTAGTTCTTAGACTCTTTCCTTGGTACTCTGTTTAACTCTTAGTATTTTTTTATGATTTGCATTTAGAACATAATCTTGAAAGTAACAGTCTTCACAAACTACTAATATGTGCGCATGAGAGGTATTTTTTATGAAATACTTATTATCTTCTTTGCAGTTCATCTGTCAGATTCTCACATCTGACATTATGAAGATGTATGCCTACATCTATTTTCAGAAGACTTCCCTACACACACATATATCAGGAAAATGTTGCAGAGTTTTTCCTTCTTAAAAAAAGCAGCTAATTTTTGTTGTTGTCACCTTGGAAAAGTAGTACAGAAAATAAATGAACGATAACCAAGTTAAGCATTAAACTTTATTATTCAAAATAACATGATATGGAAGACATACCTGGAAGACAAACCTGGTCCAAACCATTCATGGCTAATGTAAGGCTGAATTTTGGTGGTGTAGATTTTTGTCAGAGCCAACCATTGCAGATGGTTAATAGGTTTGTTTGATCTAATATAAATATGTTCTGTGTTGAAAATGATGAATGGTTAAGTGTACATGTAGGGTCAATGTCCCTTTGTGTTTCCATCATTATCTTTCTGTTAGGAGAGAATGAAATACAAATAAATTTAATATTTTACAAATTTGATCTTCCAAAATGCAATTTGTTCCACATTTCATGTTTTAATTACAAAAGAAGCTTAAAGAGCACTCTTGCGCTTGATCTCTCCTTCCTAATCCCACAGCTGTGTTATCTAAGCCCTATTCCCTCTTGGCAGCTGTACTGTTGACTTCTTGCTTCCTAAGCTCCTAAAGAGGACAGGAGACAGACAAGATGTATTTTGAAATGGACATTTTTAAAAATCAGCCTCTAATAGATCTGATCTCCAGTCTGCTATTGTTCAGTTGGATCTGCTTTGAGACACATGCTTCCATGGAGGTACTGAGCCTTAATTGCATGTGCCACATGTTTGTCTAACATCTTCTCTCAACAGTCATGTTAAAATCCATGGTTTTCTTTAAAGAGCAGTAACTTGTTTATTTAAGAAACTAGTCTCCTCTGCAATGTTCTTGCTATTTAATTATCCGTATCAGTTTTTAAAAATATGAACTTGAGTGCAAACATGAATACTAGTTCATGAGAGTGTGGGATAGCAACAATAATATAACACCTGTATTAGAATAAATGTAATCAGGTTTGTAAAATAGCAGATTAGATTTTTTTTAAAGGTAAAGTTTAGCACTGGAGGAAGATGACTTCCTATAGAAGAGACCCAGCTTGGTGTAGTATTTAAATATTTGACTATACCTCTAGAGAACAAAGTTCAAATCCCCACTGAAACATGGAAACCCACCTTTGGCAAGTCACACACTCTCAGTTTCAGAGGAAGGCAAAAGAGAAGCCATTTGAAACAACTATTGCCAATAAGCCCGTGTGGTCGTTTCACGTTCAGGCCACTATAAGTCAGAAGGCAGGCAACAACAGTAAAGGGAATGAATAGACATTTTGCTTTGATGAGACCCCACATGGAGTAATGTGTCAAGTTCTGCAAATCACAGATTAATTAGTATATTGACACATAGTCAGATTCTTCACTAATTTTGTATTCAAACGAAGCAGTGATCAGCTTTAGCTGTTTTCCTCGCATTGCCGTACTCAATTCATGGGGTTGCATCTGTTTCTTAAAATATCAATTTTCCTCCTCCCCTCTCTTCCATGAAGTCTTTTTTATTCTTATTCAGCAGTCATAGTCAAAATGCTAAAGTGTTTTTGCAGTACAACTCTCGTTAAACACCTTCACACCTTCTGACCTTCTAAACTTGAGGTCAGCTGTTACCCAATAGTGCTGTAGAATTGGAAGAGGCATGAATGGAGGGTCATGTTTGTGTTAACATCCCTCTTTCCCTTGCTCTATCTTTGTTGATTTTGTGCTGTGGAAACAATAATAATAATAATCATCATCATCTTTATTTGTTACCCTGCCACCATCTCCCCAATGGGGACTCGGAGCGGCTTACATGGGGCTAAGCCCAAATGACAATTACAATAAAGAAAACCAAAAGCACAAACAATGGCTGTGCTTACCCGGCAGCAGCCATATTTATTGCTTCTGAGACATTTGATACACATAGGCAAGAACAGATATATGTAGTTGGTCCCAAATGTAATGAGAATGGTTTAACTTGCAATTACAGTTTATCCCCTTGAAAATAGACTCCTTGTGATAAAATACAGTGATTCCAGCATTGCTGCTGCTCTTCATAGCAGTAGAGGAAGTCTTCACTTGAGATGTTTCTCAAAGTCCTCATAACAGCTGTCTGGATGTTTTCAACTGTCCCAAAATAATGCCATTTGAGGTAGGTTTTAAGCTTTGAGAAAGAAGATGCATGGAGTCAAGTCAAGGCTGCAAGGTGTGTGGGGGAGCATTTTGAACAGCCTTCACACTATGAGCCCCATTGCTCTCAGTTCTTGAAGTTGAAGGATGTTGCTCTAGACACCTCTGCAGTTTGCCCATGGGAAGACACAAAACTACTATTCACTTTGCTAATGTACCCACTGCTACAAAGGTGTGGACTCAATTGAGGAAAGTCAAACTGTGTGCCTGAGTTCTCCCTCCACCTGCCTCAAGCCCCACATTCCTTTCCTAGCTAGAACTTCTGCACTAAACAAAAAAAAACTCCTCATTACTTTTGGGAGAGACCTTGTATTTCATGCCAGAACATTTGGGTTAGTGCAAACGGAAAGTCTTTGATAATGATAGGAGGTCCCAGGAAATATTTCAAGAGGAAGAAAGCATCATATGGCTCTTCAAAATAAAATCAGTTTGCACAGAAAACAATAGTTGCCTAGATCCAGAGTCAAATAACTTCTGAGTTTGATGGTCCTCTCCATTCCATTTTCTGATTCTTTTTAAAAAAAAGGGAGAATTGGGCTTTTCATAGTATCCAGCAGCAGCACATACCCTTCAAAAATTGTTTTGTCAATTTCACCTCTAACATTGTTCATTCACTAGCTAGAATACTGTTTTGCAACTTTTCGGTGGATCCTTATGTAGACATTATGGCACCCTTATTGTTTCTTTGTTTATTAAACAAAGCTGACATTTTAGCTAAAAAGCACTAAACTGAGAGCCAATGTAGTGTACCAGTTGGGAATTGGACAAAGACTTTAGGAACTCAGGATTCAAATCCCTGCTGAGATGTTGCGTGGCCAAAGGCAATTTGTACTCTCATCTTAAGAGGAAGGCAATGGCAAGCTTCCTCTGAAGAAGTCAGGCCAAAAAACAACAAAACCAAGGAAAGGGTTTGTATATTTTGGAACCGATGGTAAAGAATAATAACAATGAAAGTATTAAACCACTGCAGTATGATAACTAAAGTGTAATACAGCCACTCAACCATTTCAGAGTCTCCTGGGCCATTCTTTTCTCTCAAAAAAGAAGATATTTAGCCTATTTTAGGAGCTTCCCATAATGTTTTATTATTTTAAAAGATCAATTTTCAAAATCAGATATGGACATAATTTTTGCTAGGCTAGGTTATTTATTTGTCGTGTCAGGACAACCAGTCAAATTATATTACATTTCTAACAGAACAAAGCAAACAAACAAACAGACACTTTATGGAGTACAGGCACCGTTGTTTATGATTCTTACCCATTTAAGATTCTAATATAAATTAGACTCGCTCACCTTGCTAGGCTAGGTGAAGCTTTGAGTCAAAGATCTATGACTATAAGGTAAAATGAGTTTTCAGACATTGCTACAAAAGCAAGAGATTTTGGAGCTCCTGTTCTACATGCTATAGCACAATAGTACAATTTCTCTACAATAAAATCCCATTTTATAAAAAGGTGAAAAATAAACCACCTAGGTACAGTAGCCTGTCATTTTTGAGACTACTACTTCCTAAGTGATCCTAGCATGGAATTCATATCATTAAAACATTTGTTTCTCGGCTTTCTTCTCCCTGACAAGAGAGCAAAAAAGGAACAATGACATTTCCCAGTTTTGTCCCGGCTGTGTTCTAACACTTCTAAATCCTCTGTCAACAGTGGCGTGGTGTTGCATTCATTTTTTTTAAAAAAAAATCTCTTTCTAGGATCCATCTGTTATATAAATAAAAATAATGCAGCCCTATATTTTTATGGTACACTAATCCACCTTGGCTATGGTGTAATTATCAAATGATTTCATGCTACCCTGGTGGCAGGCTACATCCAGACTCCTGAACACTTGCAGCCA
Organism: Anolis sagrei; assembly: GCF_037176765.1. Classification (NCBI taxonomy): domain Eukaryota; kingdom Metazoa; phylum Chordata; class Lepidosauria; order Squamata; family Anolidae; genus Anolis; species Anolis sagrei. Next base: position 247,800,447 of record NC_090021.1, on the reverse strand, counting down.
ATCTCTTTTTAAATCCTCTTTGCACAGTTTCATTCATAAATTTGCCATGGCTTTTAAGACAACATATTTTGAAGCTTATATAGTGCTATCAAATAAGTGTATTTATATTTGTACAATGCAGGGACTTTTTCTAAAATGCTGTAGCTCGCATACTTCTTTGTGTTCAATCATCTGGATTTATTAGAAATATCCAGGCAGCATTATACAAGAACAGGCATGTTCTGTAAGGGCATAAAGTGCTGATGAGTTGACATACTTTCTGATCCTGTAAGGATGACTTGAGAGTCAAGCGACTAATGGGAGCTGACCAGCCACATTTTCTTGGCCTGGTTGAACCAATCAACAAGTACCATGTGATTGTTTTTGCACAGATCATTTATATACTGGCATATAATGGATATAAAACAGATTGGTACCTACACAAGCGAGTCTAATTTATATTAGAATCTTAAATGGGTAAGAATCATAAACAACAGTGCCTGCACTCCATAAAGTGGTTTCAGTTTGCCTTTTAGCTACAGCAACACGAGCTTTTCTAAAAAGAAAAAAAAAATGTCCTTTATAGTTAGGGACAATCATTTTTTTGGAAAAGTAACCTTTTTTGTTTGTTGCAGGGCCTTTTGAGTTCTATGGTATAGGGCTCTTTGCCTTCCCAAACTACATTTCCCAGAGTTCTGTGCTTTTCCCAGCAAACTATGCCTTCTCCCCTTTTTTCCGGCCTCTTCTAATGAGGAGAGGTGATTAATTTGCAGAGGAAAGGCAAGGCAGGCACTAAGGCAGCCTTTTTGGCTTGGCTTGGCTTTGCTTCCTTTCACTGAATCTGAAACTGACTTTGAGAGCTTTCCAAGATTTATTAAACTTAAACAAAAGTATGGGGTAAATTTTGATTCTTAAATTTTTGACATGAGCCACACCCACCTGTTGAATCAGTTCAGAAGTACTAATTTTATGAATTTGAAAAAACTTACAAGAACAAATGAAAATTATTCACATACCTACTACTGTATATACAAACAACTGGGTAATTGTTTTTATATGTTATAATTATCTTTACCCTGTAAATAAGGTTTAATTATATCACGAATGTAACTTAATGCATGGTAATTCTACTCCTTCTGTAATGTAATTGCAATATTTAGTATTACTTTTGTTATATTTTATATTACAGCCTTGCTAAACCACAGAGGAAGAATATCACAGGTTTCAGACATAGGAACATGACAATGTGCTTTCAAAACAAGCACATAAAAGTCTGTGTAGCTTATACATGTTGGAAAACACATACATTTGAAAAAATATAATCTCAGTGAGACTGATCCTGAGAAATTCACTAATCTCTAATGAAAACTTTAATTATATTTGTTGTTGGAGTGCACCTTCATTTCCAATTTAAGGTGATCCTAAACTCACGTATTGTGGGAAAGACTTGTTCCTAGGAGGATTGCCATTGTCTTCCCCTGAGGCCAGAAGAGTGTTACTTTCCCAAAGTCACTCAGTGGGTTTCCATAGCAGGTTTTAAATCCCAAGTCTTCCAGAGTCTAATCCAACACACATTGGCTGCCATCTTTAGTTATATTTGTTGTTGTGTACCTTCAAGTTCTTTCTAATGTATGGCAATCCTAGGACAATTCATACATCTTAGTGGTTTTCCATGTCCAGCGGAAGATTCAAATCCTGGTCATAGTCCAACCACTACACCAGGCTGTACTATCCTATTATTCAGAATGATTTTTCCATAGACTGTACATAAATAAAATACATTGAAATAGTTGTCATCTTGGCTATCCATCAAATATATGTCCATTGGAGGTTGGATCGACCACCTTGGGTTCAAACCAAAAATGTTTCTGTGTGCTGGTAGTGGATTTCATGGAGTATTAATGCATATCAATTTTCTAGAAGTCAAGATACATATTTCAGGGCATTCTGGAGCAGTTTTTTTTAGGAGCCATTTAAAAATACAGATAGTTTTTGAGAAAATAGAAAAAATAGATGATTATAAAATTTCTAACTGTATCTGTGTTTGTCTAATTGAGTTGATAAATCATCATTATAAGGTTTGTAATCATCTTCATGCACCAAGTCAAAGTCACCTTCCTACCAATACCTAGATAAATCCAAGGCATTTTTGCAGGAGCTATTTTAATCTATGTGTCATTGAGGACTCATATACTGTTACCCTTTTGCAAATTCCTTCTCCTGTTCTATGAAACTATTAAATTATGATCTAGATAGCTGCAGTGAGCTGAGAACCTAGCCGAGTTACATGTTTACTAAGTTAAGTCTGAGGATCGCTCACTGCTCATCTAGTCTATTTTGGTTAAAGTGTCATTTGAAGTTCAAATTATAGTCTCATAAGATAACCGTTGGTGCAAGATGCAGTTAAAGCAAATACTCCTCTGAAACATTTAAGATGTGTTTTTAATATGAGGACTTAGTGTAAATCCTACCTAGATTATTTTTTCAGCAAGAGGTGGCTGGGAACAGACTGGAAGTGTTGCCAGGTGCATGTCGAGAGCCAAAGCCAGTTCAGAGTGCGTTTGCTTTAAAACATCAATTTACAGGCTTCATCCTTTATCATCAAATGCCAAATCCATCCATAAAGAATCAAGTAGAGATTTAAACACAAATAAACCAGATGGCTGTTATTTTTACACACATATTTTTAAAACACTAAAAATCAGATGGACATTTGCTATGCTACAGCTTGAATTAAAATATCAAATATTGTTTCTTTCCCAAACCTTTTCTTCATTTAGTTCAAGATATTCCAGGCGTTTCTGTGAGTTCTGGAAAGCTGAAAAGCAAAACTGAGGGGAATTCTTCCATTCTGCCATCACTTGGAATTTTTTCCCCAATGCCCTCATGCCCTTCATGACAATAGACTCTCTATCTTCCTTCTCTGCTAACTGTTGTTATGCAAAACAAGTATAGCAAAAACACCCTTCTGATGTATATGTGGAAATAACATGTGAAGAGTAACTGTGCTTGCAAGTCACCTCATTCAAGTATGATGTCCCTATGAGTTTCATAGGGTTCTTTCACACAATGACTACTCAGAATGTGATTTGTCAGTTCCTTCATGCGAAATATAGCCTATAGCACCTCGTGTTTGTTGGCGGTCTCCCATCCAAGTACTAACCAGGGCTAACCCTTCTTGGTGGCTTCCCATTCAAGTACTTACCAGAGGTGACTCTGACTAACTCCCAAGATTATACTGTATCTGCTCCCTTGATGTTTCCTCAAGAAGAGGAGATGGTATTTGCAGGCACATAACCAGGAAGAAAAATGGGGGGGGGGGGGGGAGGGGTTGAAACAATTTTTTAAGCAAATATTTGAAGAGTAGGTCCATAACACAAAATAGTGTAAATTCAAAGACCCATTCTATATTTTATATACACTTAATTAAATCAAAAATTTATTTTAGCTACAAAGTTTCAAGTCTTAAAAAACCCTGGAAATAACTTGGTATTTGAGTGGTTACAAAAGAATACCACAGTGCCTGTTGGAAACACTTGAAAACTGTGTCAACACACTTTAACAGATATCACACTACGTCCATAAACTCCAGTGGACACTCAAGAATGCATGTCCAGTCAGTCTTTCCTGCCTTGTTGTGCTTCTTATGTATGTTTTTAAACATTTAAAAGTTGATAATGACTTTTCATTTCTAGCTGTTGACACTGGCAATGTTGCAGAAATTTGAAGAAGTTCCTTCATAAAAAAAAAACTTTCTATCACAGACAAGATATGCTTCCAGTGCATTTGATGGTTTTTCTGCAGATGTAACCCTTTTCCATTTTCTACACCACAGATCAAACTCTTCCATCAGTATGTCAGTAATAGTATCTTGAAGGCATTCATTGTAAAAGTCTGTGCACTTGTTCAAGTTGGATTTTAAATGGCCACAATTAATAGGGAGGGACACTTGCAGTTCCTGAACGACTTCCCTGTGTGCCTTGTAAACCTTTCTTGAAGCTGACTGCAGAAAAAGTCCAGAAATGGGATGTAAACATTTAGTCTATAATATTCCATTCGTATTCATGAAGTTGCCTGGATGTTGCTTTTAAAGGTCTGCCTTGAACAGATGTGAGGAATCCTAACTTCTTCACCCATCCCATAGACTCCCCACTGATCTTGCTGTGTCAGAGATCTCCTGAAATTCTTTCACAGACTCTATGTGCATCTCCCTGGCCTTTTCTAAGAGATTGTCAACATATTTCAGACTACATAAAATGTCCATATCTACTCTTTGTAATGTTTTGCTAAGCTGAAGAGATGATGACAGAAGCTTTCTTAGGATGTGTATGGTTATTACAAATTCAGCACTCAAAACACTGAAAAGGAAGTATCCAGCTTGGACAGTAGTCTCAGGACTCATCCTACTGGTTCCCCTCCTTTTGTTCCATTTTGCCATCAATCACTGGTGAAACGAGGGGCACCTGTGGCACCTCATGGTGACCCATGTGCCCTCCCTCCTTCCCCCATCACATGGGGGCACTGGGGAAAGGAGCATTGCCACGTTGCCCTTTCCCCCATCAGATAGGGGAAAGCCCAAAAAGTACGGGTAGCTCCAGTGGAGCTACCCAAAACACAATTTCTTTCCATGATGGCAAAGAAGCTAGAATGTAACACTTCTTTACCACTTCACCCACAGATGGGGCAGGACCTCGGCCTGCATCATTTGATGGGGTTATTTTTAATGTAACTGTATTTTAAATTGTTTTTAGTGTATTCATTGTAATGTTTACTTATGTTTTAGTTAACTATGTCATACTGAATTGTTTTGTTTTATTTTTCATCACAATGCTTAATTCTTCATCATAAGCTCACGGTTATTACTGTAGTTTATTGTGTATTATTTTGATACGTTTATACTCACCTGAAGCATTGAATGCTTGCCTTTGTGTGTGTGTAAACCACCCAGAATCCCTTCAGGGAGAGAGGGCGGTCTAGAAATAAAGATATTATTATTATTATTAGTAGTAGTAGTAGTAGTAGTAGTAGTAGTACATCAAGAACTGTCGCCAAAGAGGAGCCCCAGGGGCAAAAAAAAGCAGTATGATGAGGTCCTCATTTTTGTATAGATGACTCTCTTTTAGTACTTGAAGTGTTCTTACCACCACACTGTACAGTTCAACAAAACATAAAACTGCATTGTATCGCTCAACTCGACGGGTTTTACAAAGCAGTAACAGGTTGTTTGCTCTGGACTATGGGAAACATAGTCTTTTATATATATTTTTCGACAGTTCCAGCCTGATGGATGATGCTCTGAAGAAATTGCACACAGATGATATTGTTCCTTGGCAGTTTCTGACAGATAGAATGCTGCAAATTTTATTTTGCTAAGGCTAGATTTCGTGAGTGTGCACTGCAGTGGATGTAGATAGCCATTGGATATTTCTGCAATATAATTTCCTGTGCACCACTAATATGACCACTTATATTAGCAGCTCCATTATAATCCTGTCCACACAAGTGTTGCAAATTCAGCCCATTTTTTCCAGTGTTTTCAAAATAATGCCTTCAGTTTCTCCACCTGTCATTCACTTATGATAGCCTATAAAGTCTCCTCTTATTCCTGTAGCTTCAACAGCAAAAGAGTGCTGACTGGTCTGAGGTTCCAAAGTTCCATCTGCCAAAACAGATAAACATTTTCAAAAAAAATATTTTGACTATTTTGTCAACCCAAATATCTATTAGTTCATTTTGTATTTGAGGACTAGTATATTGGGCATTCATAGCTGCAGTTTTGAGATGGCTTTTCAGGTCAGTGTCTCCTGATCTAGGGCGAGATCTCAACAAGGCCCTGAAATTACCATCATTGTGCAAAGGTTCTTCACAGGTAATTGGTTCTGAATCATTGCTCTCTCAAAGCCAGTTCTTGTTGGCCACAAAGGACGATTATGACCACAATTAACAGAAGTTTCTGTTTTCTTCTCAATTCTTCCTTTATCCTGATGATGAGTTACAACAAAACATTTTCCACTGTGAATTAGCAAGAGGTTGTTCTGATAGTACTCTGGTTATTTTGTGTCCATTGAAGACTTTTCCTGCATCTTTCCATCACACAAATAGTTTAGCAACCAATGCACCAAGCATCTGATGACCACCTTAACCCCCAAGATTTCCTCTAAACACCACACAGTACTTACAGAGTGCACCTTGTACATGAAATCAGTAGGCTAATTAGGGAAATCTGTTGAACCATTTGGGCTGAAAAATTACATGTCTTTTCTTATACATAGGGAATACATAGCCTGGCAATGGAGTCTGTGGATAATTGAGCTTTCACTTGGTCATCAGAAACAGTCTTGTTCAAATAAAGTCCAAGGTCTAACAATGACACAGTTTCTTGCCTTTGCTCCTGTTCCATGATTTCTTTGGCAGGGCTTGGATTAGATGAACCAGTGACAGACACCTTAGTTTCCTCAGTTTTCACCTGCAATCCAGCTGTGTATGTTCTGGGGCCTTCACCAGTTCCAGCTTTGACAATGGTTCTCAACCTGCTGCCTTCGTGGTTTTCAATATTTGGTCTTTTCTTTTTCACCATAAACTCAAAAACTTTGAGTTGTTGCTTTGACAGTCATTTAGGCATCTTCTGGAGTAAGGTGGATGAAAGGCAATACTAACAGCAACTAACAAAGCTTTAAGTCTCAGAACAGCAACTCAAGCTAACAGACAATAGCACAGTAAGACAGCTGTGTTTGAAATGACCCACAACTGCTTTTATGCCTTCCTTTTACATCCCAGAGCAAGAAGACAGATATAAGAGAGAGCTCTGACAGGGGGCAGAGCAATAGAGCAGTCATGTGACTACTTTCAGGTGTTTTTTAAATAATATTTCAAGGAGATAATTACATGGGGTAAAAAATGAAATAACATATCTATAAAAAATGAAACAACAAATCTATAATTGTGTTCGGATTTCATGAAAAAATGTTGATTAGAATCAGAGATACGGCATTTCGAAAGATCTCTTATACATATATTTTCACTTTAAATTGGAATTACTAAAAATCAGGATCTATGACCCATACAGAATATTATATTTTTATAAATTACATAAAAATACCTTTAATCTGGAACCTAGTTATTCAAATACTTGATAGTTATGGAAACAAACACAAATTATCATATCTGGAAACATTGTAAATTGTATTTTAACTTATAATGTTTAACCCGGGAAGTACAATTCTGATGTCAGTTTCAGTGGATTACATTGTCTCCCTGCCATAAATGTTGATTAAACATCCCCAACATCAAAACATGGTTGCTGACATTCAAACATGGTCGCTGCCACTATGTTGGCTATTGCTGCTATTGCAATGCAAATTGGCAGAAAGGTAGATAATAAAAGTGTGAATAGATTATCAAAATTTGTTTGAGATAGTGCTTGCAGTTCTGGAGAAACTCCAGTTTTTGCTTCTCATAGACTTAGAGTGGGGATTTGATTCAGCAGTTAAAACAGTTTCTTTTTTAACCTAAAAAATATTGGGGAGGGGACCCGTTATACTCGCCCCCCTTGGCTATGGGCTTGGGTATTTGTACTTCTTGCCCTGGGACCCCATGTCTATAAGCTATGTCTCTGCATGAAGGCAATGGCAGAACCCAGTTTGGGCAGGACTACCCAACAAATGTTGCTGACTAAGCAGAGGCAGAACACACATTCCAGTCACTGAGCATGCTAGTCAAATCATTTTGGTAGCTAATGCAACATTTCTTCATCTCTGTAGTCATGTTAAATTCAATAGTAATAAATTTCAACAACAATTTGATCTTTCATGATGTCCCAGACTATTTGATTGGGGTGGTTCCTCCACTTCGCCCAGTGGTAGAGTGAATTAAATATACTTGACTGTTCTGGAAGCTGAATGTTGAAGCTCTGTCTGAACCAGAATGATTGTTTTAATGTTTTGATAAATATAATTCTATTTCAGAAAGCAGAATAAAGCACAGTACATAATTCTTTCATTACAAATCTTACAATAATGGTACTGACATGTGCTAAAACCCAGCAAAGAAATGTGTCTTGAGTGCACAGTTGGTTTTGAAAAATTGTTTGGAAATTACTGCTATTAAAGTAACTTCATTCACTTGATATGTTAGAAATTTAGCCGGGGGGGGTGGGGGGCATGGAGAGAAAGTCTTAACAATGGACATGATAATCTTTTGTCCTACAACTTTGCCCTACTCGTGTGTTTTTATGTCCATTACAGTATGTCATTCAATTTGTTTATGTTAGAGAAATTTAAAAAAATCAGCATTTGCCCAGAATCCTTAATTCTTTACCTTGCCACAGATCTATATTTCTCAGATGACAAGCAATGATATTTTCCAAATGGAAGAATCTCTTGGCTAAAATCTTAATGTATTTTACATAACATAGGAGATTTTTAGCACCAGAAAGATTCCATTTTCCTCAGTCAAGTTTCAGGTTCCTAACCTGATTTTCTGGGCTTAATCCTCTTCCTGTTGAAATCAATAACTACATTGTAATATAATGATTCACGTTCAAGGTTCAACCATAGAAAATTCAAGCGACATGCTGATTTTATTGGCATTGTTGAAAGATGATCCCCTGAAATGTGTAAAAGCACAATAAACATTAACTCTTTCAGCGCTGCTCAAATATCCTTTAAGATGTCTACTCCGAAAATCTAAAATATTTTATCTGTAAATGGTAAGTCACACATATAAGTGAATTTGTCAGCTCTCAAAATAAAAACTTTAATGCTTCATATTTCTTTTTAAAGAAAATATGTGAGTTCTGTCGAATATTCCTTTGAAGCATAAATGCAATTACATTTATTTTTATATTGACTAAAGTGCCCTGAGGTAAGATAGGCTGATGATTTTATAGACAACACTATTATCCACAAATGACACTGAAGACAATATCACTAGCTCACTAGTTAAGGACTAATACATAATATTCACTCCATTTAGCAACATACTTCCTGATTGCATCTTAAATCGTTCATTTTGGGAGCCATTGCTGTCCAAGACTGTTGCCATCATGTCATCATGGAGAAGCCACAGGATGTTCACAAATTTGTCAGGGCATCTGTTTTTTGTTTTTTTTTTGAAGAATGGTCCATAGAGCACTGCAATTCGCTGTGTCAAATGTCTTTGCAAGGTCAATGAATGCCATGTGCAGAGGTTGATTTTGTTCCCCACATTTTTCTTGGAGCTGTTGTGGTGGGATGGAAGCTGTTCTGGGATTCTGGGAGGATGTCTTCTGAGATAGGTAGAAGGCTGTTTGCAAGGATTCTTGTGAAGATTTTCCCAGCAGTTTAGATGGGAGGTATCTCAATAGTCTGTTCTTTCCCCCTTTTTGAAAAGGGTGATGATAGTGGCATCTTTGAAGTCTGCTGGGATTTTCTCGGTCATCCATACCTTTTCAATGAGCTGGTGGAGTTGTTGTGTCAACTCAGGTCCACCCTCTTGAAAGATTTCAGCAGGGATCTCATCAGCTCAACTGGCTTTGTTATTTTTAGTTGGCTGATGGCTTTGTTGACTTCCTCCAAACTAGGTAGTGCTGCATGCCCATACTTGGCTTGTTGTTGCGTGATTTGCGAGAGAACCTCTTCGGCTGCATTAGAGCTGCGGTTAAGAAGGTTGTGGTAATGGTCTTTCCAACACAGTGCAATTGCTTTTTTATCATTTAGGGTCAAACATATCAGGCAATGTTGGATTACACACACTTAAAAGCAGTACACTATCCAGTGCCCACCCAGGTCAAGAATTTGAGATAAAACTGGAAGAAACACGTAGTTTTAAAACCCAGATTTCTACTACTTCTATACATATAAGCCACATTCTTATAATATTTCATACTTAATGTCTTTTACATTAAAAACCCAAAAGCAAACTTCATTGGTAATATATGGATGAATGTGTCTTCCTAAACAGTGTGATCGTTTGTTTGGGATATTTTCATAATGATTCATATTTTTCCAGTTCGCCGGTATTTGAGGCATTATCATTGTTACTATAATTTACTGATTTACCGTTTCCCATTCAAACTGGGCCACATCAATATTGTGTATCTATCTAGTTACCAATGTTCATAGCTGAGGATCCAATGGTATACTTTCACTAGATTCATTGAATTTGGCAATATTTCCTTCTACTTCAAGTCTACAATGAAATCTAAAAACCTGCTTCTGAGAAGCAGAAAACCCTATGGAGCAGGTGTTTCAAACTAGAGGGGTATTATCTACATTGACTATATAATGCAGTTTATTTATTTATTTTATTTTACTTCAAGTTTTTTTTTTAATTTTCTGGGAAGTTTTCTATCATTAAAACTGGCATGATAGGAGAAATACCTGGCATTAGGGTTTTTTTATATCTCCCCCAAATCTCTAAAATATTTTTAGAAAGGGATTATTTAAATTGTTATACCATTTCTTTTTACCCTTTTCTCTACCTATAAAAAATGTATTCCAATTTCAATTCTAATTTTTTATCATCTTCTTCTAACCACTCCAAGCTCTTTTGTTTTGTTAGACTTTCTACTATATATCTAATTTGATTTGATTGATAATATAACTTGAGGTTTGGTAATCCAAGACCTCCCTCTTTCTGTGACTTATACCATAAACTTTTATTTATTCTAGCTTTTTTGTTCCCATTACAGTACAGATTTAACATGTTTTGCCAGATTTTTATTTCTTGATCTGAAATTTTTACAGGTAGCATTCTAAATAGAAAATTTAGTTTGGGTAATATCTTCATTTTAACTAATGCTATCCTACCGAACCATGATAATTTGAGCTTATTGTATTCCAGAAATTTCTTATCAATTTCCTTTCTTAATTTGGTTAGATTATTTATTTCTAATTTTTTTAAATCTTTAGTTATATTTATTCCTAAATATTTAATTGTTTCTTTGATTTTAATTTTAATTTTCCCTTCCTGTTTTATATTTTTTATCTCTTCTTCTCGATATTTTATTTTGAACATTTTTACCCCACCCTTCTCAACCCCTGAGGGGGGTCAGGGTGGCTTACAATTGGCAATAATTCAATGCCGCATCATAAAATACAGAATAACAAATATAACAATTAAACATGAACATTAATAAATAAAGATTAAAACCGTATACTTACACTCTGATTAGCTATTGCCCGTATGGTGGCTGTTTAGCTGGCCATCTACTAATGATTACTCCGCTCAACTTATCCAAATCTTCTTCCATGCCATAGTCTAACATGATCAACTGTCTTTTAACCTGATTGTTTTTCTGCAGCAGCTAGAAAACGTATGCCACCGCAGTGCACTGCAGTGCAGGTTAAGGCCTTTAAAGTCAGGGAAAAGTCAGAGATAAGCCCCTAAATGTGCATCATTCAGCCCCACATGTAAACCACATTGCATGGCACAATCTGGCCAGCAGATTGTGAAGTGCATTGTAGACATCCACCTGGTGGAAGTGCTTTGGAAAATTCAGAATGTCCCAAGGAGTCAATTGACTTCCAGGGACAGGTAACTGATTATCTTTACTGCTCATTGCCACCTTCCCTTCTTGTTTCCTCCTCATATGCCTCTGGAGCTCTGGCTCATAATTCACCCAGAAATACAGACAACCCCCCCCCCCCCCCATTTTCTGGTGTCTGTTAAGCTGCAGATAGTGTTAGTTCTGGAATTGTTTTGAGACATGGAGGCTTAAATGAAAGACAGAAAAAAGTTCATTCATAAGGAGGTAAGAAACACAGGAGGAGACTGGAGAGCCACTAGGGAGGAAGGAAAACCTGCTTGAAAAAATAAATTATTCCCCCACTGATATCCCTGTTATGGTTTTTTTAAAAGAAATGTTGCTGATAAATAAAAGGTCAATGACTGTATTTATGATAGGAAAAGCCCCATGTTTTTAGATACACACACTGCACTGTACCCAGATAATCCTTGAAGCAAGGAGTTTTAAGGTAATTTGTTGTGCAGCTGTCCTTTTCTGGAACATAGGCAAATTTTTCTGCCTGTGGTCAGCTGCAAGAACAAATGTCTGTAGTAAATGAAAAAACAAGATGTTCAACCACAGGCTTCAGCTCAAGCAGGAAGGGCACATGAGTGAGTTTGTGTGTGTGGGTACGGGGGAGTGCTGGCACTGTCTGAATCAATCTATAGAGCACCAAAGGGTTTACTGTAATGGCTTTGGGCCAAGTGGAAGCAACCGGTCAGTGGTAAAGAAAGAATCCTGGTGATGGAAACCCAACTGATTGACATGTAGATGCTATAAAGCCACAGTCCATCTATTGTTTCTCTCGAAGGAAATGGGATTAAAGAAGGTATAAATATTACCGTGTCTGCACTATAAAGCGCCAAATTGACAGTTGCTCATTTCAATGCTGTATGTGTTATTTGCAGTCCAAATCCTCCAATCTATACTGGGACAAAGCTCACAATGAACATATCTGATTCAAATGGATATTATTCTTGAGAGTGACAAGACACGTATTCCACCAACTCCTTGTACCAGAATAACAATTATTAAATAAATTTCACACAATATCAAATGATCTTCAACAGCATTTCAGCTTCAAAACACATTTAATTGCGACCTCATCTCATAGATGTTTCCCTCCGTTTTCCCTCCATTTTAGCACACTGGCAAAATGGAGTTCCATGGAGAACATCCCATGACGCACAGCCATTTCTGGTGGCTGTCTGTGGCATTGTGCTACAACAGAGAGAAGACACCATTTTCAGGATGCAGGTGTTACCCAACATTCAAGGAAGTGGGGGGAAGTGAGAGAAAGCAGGAAGAAGAAAGGGACAAATCGTGGGATGGAACTTGCCGGGAGAAAATGGGATAAGACAGTTTCCCCACTCTTTACAATGTTTTTCCCCCACTTCTCTTCTGCCTGTCTGATGAAGTCCTTAGTTTTAAAAAAAAAGTAAGAGGAGGAGGAGGAGGAGGAGGAGGAGGAGAATGGGAAACCTGAGAATTGGATGCTTGAGCGTATTGTTTCAATTTATTGTCATGAATGTGTGATATCCACAGAAGAAACAAGAGAACACATCACAAGAAAAGGTTTGATGCATTTTGGCCAATGTATATCTTGCATGTATTCTTGAAATCTTTTCTCAAGAGGCTACATAAAAGGACAAAATATAAATACATAATATCACTTTACATGAAACCCTTATTAAATTGTTAAATGTGTTGTCAAAGACTTTAATGGCCAGAATCACTGGGTTGTCCACAAATCAAGAAACATGAAAGATAGTCAGCTATAGCACAGCACCTGATGAACCAACCTGGACACAGCATATTATTTAAGAACACAGAAATGCTGGACCACTCTAACAACTACCATGTCAGGCTAAACAGAGAAGCCATTGAAATCCACAAGCATGTGGACAATTTCAACAGAAAGGAAGAAACCATGAAAATGAACAAAATCTGGCTACAATATTTAAAAAACTAAAAAATCAGTAAATAAATTGCAACACAGTGTTCTTTTCCAACTCTATTATTCAATTAGTCTGTGATTCTATGATTCTGTGATAGGAGGATAAGTCAAAGACCAGTGTCAGTTAATAGAGAAACCCAAATTCTTAAGCCTTTGAAAGTGTAGCCAACATACAAACAGAAATACAAAACACAGACTGATAAGGGTGATCCAAGTCAAGTTCCAAAGTCCAGTTAGCTGATGCCAAGCCAGAGAAGTACCCAATCAGGTCAGGAACAAACGATAGCCAAAGTCACAATCCAGGGTCAGAAATGCTGGGAGTCCAAAGAGCAGGGTTCAGCCAAAAAAACAACAACAATGGTTGCCAATGTCACAGTCCAGATGTCAAACACCAGGAATGCTTGAAAACAAAGTCAGAGTTCAGAAGTCAAACGGCAGGAGTTCATTTCTCGGGGCCTAGAAATTAAAAGCCAGGAATTCATGCACACAAACTGAAGGGCAGCAGAGCCAGGGTTCAGAGCAAGAATACAATGTTGCCTGCTACCCCGAATCTTTACATTTAGAGATCTTAGCTGGTGGTTGTTTCATCAAGCTTCCACCATTAATTTCTGAGGCCTGTGATACTTCCCTTGTTCTAAAGGATGAGGTATTACAAACTCTTCCCGAGCTTGCTCAAAATACTGGCTTCTGCTAAAATCTTGAGCTAGACCAGACTGCTAGCCATGACACCTATGTACCTAGAGATGAGTTCTTGAAACATCCATAGGGCTCAGTTGTATATACAGTTTGACACCAGTTTTGGTGACCTGCTCTAGTGGCATCACTCTTTATACAATTTGCTTACTCTTGAGTCATAGTAATAAGAGAAAGTGTACTGTTCCATTATCTGGGCGGAGGCCACAAGGGGGCCTAAACAGAGAAGGCTGGTCCATTTTACAGGGTGGGGGGGATTGAAGAAGTTAAACAATTTCTCCCTGTTTTCCTGTTATTCCCCACACCCATGTCCCCATGTCCCCATCATCAAAACAACCATCATTTATTAAATGGGAAGTGGGGGGGGGGGAGGAATGGGAAAAATGGTTTTCCTCCTTCAACTCCCCCCCCCCGCCGCCCCCGAACTATCCTTTTCTGTCTACACCCCCTTTTGGAGTCCACCCAGATAATTGAGCAGTCCCAGAAAAAGTTCAACTACAAACACAAAATACAAACACATTTAGGGGAAGATTCTTTTTCTCCAATAGGAGGAGAGGTGCGTTTTGCTTTAGTTGTCTGAAGAAATTATTTTCAATTTTCATTTCCATTGCAATCAATGCCCTTTTAAGAAACAGATGTGGGTGGAGCAATCTTCAAGGCAGGTTAGTCTGAGAGATTGAAGGGATGAGCAGATTGAAGACTGAGAGCAGAGAGAAGTAACTTCTGACTTAAGGCAGCCCTATCACCAGGTTTTCTTGGGCTGAGAGTGTGTAAGCCAACCAGGTCACCCAGTGAATTTCCACAGCTGAGTGGGGAATCAAAATCTCATTGTAATCCAATGCTCAGGTCAATACACCACACTGGATGGTACTCTGGAAGAATTATTTATAGTACTTTAAAACTATATTGACCCACATAAGAAACAAATGCAGAATTTATTATGATGAAAAATAGCTTTGAAGGAAGCAACCCAGAACTTGCAAAATCTCACAACTCCATATAGCATCTTTAAAAGGGTTAAAGCAGCAGCAGCTGGCCTCAAGGAGTCTGGCTTGCTTAGTTCTTATCTCACTGTTATCCTGAGCTATTAACTGGCCACAATTACGAAACATATCAGTTACTACCATCTGTTTTTCAGGAGGCGCTCCTCGGATCGTGGCCAGCAAAGGGGGATTAAGTGGAGAAAAGGAGAAATGACAAAATGATTCTATAGCATTCTGCCGCTGCAATTGGGCTCCCCCATATAGCTGCAAACACAGAGTATAGTCTGCAGTTGGGAACAGCTGCAAAGAATTAGGCATAAAGATAAACTGTGAAGACTGTTTCAAAGCTGCTATAAAGAAAATGCATTTCTCAATGCAGTTGTAATGTGGAACTGCATAGAAAGAAATAAAAGTGTATAGAGTGCACATATTTATTTGAAGGGAAACTGGGAGCATTTCTAGGTCTATTTCCCCCCACAAGTAATATTTCTCATTTTGTTAAATGGGTCAGAGGGTAGAGCAGTCCTAGGATCCAACCAGGTTGGCAACAAGCTTGTAGCTTAATTGCAAGTGCCTGAAAACATAATGAACTCACCAGTCATCTTCCAAGTATTCATGGCATTCATTGGCATTGCAGCACCACTGGCACATATGAATCAATCATGGAGAAGCACTGTAATGTGCCATTAGCAATCTATGGCTTGGTCCAAGAAACACATAGCAATAGGAGATGCCCCCATGATGCCATCCATTCAGACCATGCACAGAATTTCACAATGGAGCCATTGTGCAAAGAGCAAGTTCCTAGTAACTAAAACTATCAAAAAATGTCTGGCAAAAAGTGGGCTTGTACCCCTTGATGCCACTTACATATCTGGATTACTAACAATCACCATTTTGACTCCAGATCAGAATACTAATGGGAAGGATACACAGATAGCCTTCTTGGGAGGTGATGAATGAAAGATGCGCAGGGTTTGGAGAAGAAATGGTTTAAAGTCCATAGGGAAGCAAAAAGTGATTTGAGGAAGCATTTTTCTGATCAGGGAGGAAGCATGAGGACAAAAAATATGGGTATTTCAAAGTTTACAAATAATTAAGCAAGTAATTTTTTTTTTTTTGGAAATGGAGAAAGGAATTGGCTAAATTTATATGGAATGGAAAAGAACCCAGAATTGCATATAGAAATCTAATAGATGCAAAAGATGGAGGAGGATTGGTACTTCCAGATCTTAGATACTACAGGGTTAGTCAAAATGCATAGGCCAATAAGCCATTCAATTGAATGGCTTATTGGCCTATGCATTTTGACTAACCCTATGAAGCTGCAGGCTTTAGTTGGCTAAAGGGCTGGATTAGACTAAAGGGGCACAATCTGAGATTTGGTTGGTATGCCTACCTATGGCATGGAAAAGAGAAGGCTAACAAAGATTTTAGTAGGTACCCCACAAGAGCTAGCCTTCTAGCAATGTGGAAAAGACGCAAGGAAGGGATGGAACAGAAAATCCCTTTATGGCCATGTCCTTTGGAAGGATCTGGAAAGGATGCTGTGTTGTGATATAGCATAATTTCCATTCTATTGACAATAAGAAAATTCTTCTTGTCCTATTTCAACTCATTTCCAACTTATGGCAATGCTTTCACAGGATTTTCTTGGCAAGATTTGTTCGGAGAAGGTTGCCTTTGCCTTCTCCTGAAGCTAAATACGACTCCCCTGAGGTCACCCAGTAAGTTTCCAGGGATTTCAGCCCTGGTCTCCAGAGTCATATTTCCATGCTCAAACCACCACAATATAAAAAGAAATACTATATTGCCATAAACTCTGCTACCACATCTGTTCTTCAGTAACAATAATAAATGTATGTGCTACTTCTCTATCAAGTTAAGGACTTTATTACACCAGCCTGCTGTCTCACTGCAATTGCATTAGTGTAGGAAATGAAGATATACTGGCTTTATCCCATTTCTCTAAATTAGCACAATGGAGTTTGTGTGTGTGTGTGTGTGTGTGTCAGAAGCGACTTGAGAAACAGCAAGTCGCTTCTGGTGTGAGAGAATTGGCCATCTGCAAGGACGTTGCCTAGGGGATGTCTGGATGTTTTGATGTTTTATCATCCTTGTGGGAGGCTTTTCTCATGTCCTTCATGGGGAGCTGGAGTGACAGATGGAACTCACCTGCGCTCTCCTTGGATTCAAACCTCCGACCTGTCAGTCTTCAGTCCTGCCGGCACAAGGGTTTAACCCATTGCACCAGTGGGATCTCCAGCACAATGGTACTATTTTGGCAATCTATGGTACCGCGATCTGTCTTTCACTCAACCTCCATACTCCTGCCTGCTTGCCTTTCAGTTGTTTATTATTATTATTATTACCACAATTTCACAATTACTGCATTAAAACTTTCAAAATAAGAAAATAAATGGAGAGGAAATGGAAAACAGCCTATTTGGGAAAAGAGAAAGAGGTGGATAATAATTCTCACTGATGCCATCTCCTTGCTGGCATATCAGGACTGTAGCAGAAAGGACCTACAAAACAGAAATCAGTGATGAGAAGGCAACACTATCGAGAGCTATTGATGGGTTTTATCTGTCAATGAAAAAGTATGCTACACTAGTGGATGAAAATACAAAGCAGTAGCACCGTAGACACAGTGTCACATTATAAAGTGTCACATTATAAAGTGTGACCTTTTATCCTGCTGAAATTCCACATTTTCAGCATCATATGATAAAGGCCTAAGTTACACACTTCTGAAAAAAAAGTAGAATGTCATGTAAAGTTTTTAAAATGTTCCCATTGAAGCATTAAAGTGTTGGCCAAAATCTCGTATGATTCTCGTAAGGTACTTTCTTTTTTTGACACTTTATTTTTAAAGTGAAATATGAATGAGCAAATCAAGCTTCAATTGTTTTGCCTTTGCACATTTTGTGAGATGCCTGCGGAAGGAATGCTAGATTTGCATGTACAGGTAGATCTTGAAGTGACTGGTAATACTGTTCATGGAATTTGTATCCCTCTTATCAAGCAAAAAGAAAAGCTTATGTAATTATTTTACACATAAAACGTAAAAAAGGTGAAACAATATATAAAAAAGAAATGTTGTTAGTTTGGAATCTTTCAGCAGGGCAAGTGAAATTGTACTGCTTTCCATCTGTTTCAGCACATTATAATGCCTGCCAGTTGACAGGCAAGAATTTCTGAGTCTCCACTATATTCCCCAAAGTACCCACAATAACACCACACAGATTATTCTTGTACTAAAGTATACTACTTACTTGAAGAAAGCTTGGGGTAAGCAGCATAAGATCTTCATGCAAAAGAATTATGAGCTCTATTCACTATTGGTATGCAAAACAGATTTCTAGGTTCACTGTGGCAGGCTATGGCACCACCAAAAACCAAAGCCTGAAATCTGTCTGCCTTTGCTATACACAGTTGACAGACACAGAGAGAATACAAGGACTGTCACATGAAGGTGTTAAACCAGTATTGAAACTGTATATCCTTAAAGGCATGCTGCAGCAAACATTGGCAGTGTGCATTTTGTGGCCATTGTGGTTTTGAGGTGTCTTAAAGCCACATTATACTATTAGCATAGATTAATTATTTATCTCTCTATTCAGCTCTACAACAGGCTTGGTAACATTTGAAAATTAAATAACTTTACAGCTTTTTAGCCATTACCATCAGATCATCCCATAATTTCATTATGCCAACTAGACATTGGCATAATGAAATGTCTAGTTGCTGAGTGAGCAAATCCTCACTCAGAGGATTTGCTCCTATATTGTACAGTGCTCTACCTTATGTTTTGAACATAAAATTGTACCTTTTAAATTCTTAAATTTCAGTACCAGAACTATATTGAAATTTTGTAGGTGCCTAAGGCATGGAAGAAGTGTTTAAGGACCTCATCAGGTAAACACTCAGCTCCTCCAGGAGCATTCTAGACTCCTCTTCACTGCTGGAACCAAGTCCCACAGAATCCCGCTATAGGTTGCCAGAGTCATGTGATGGGATCTGTGGGATTAAGTTCTGGCATTTTCTCAAGTTGCTCCTGACCCAACAAAAAAATAGTTCTGGCAGTGGAGAGAAGTGGTTAGAAGGCACTCCTCTTACTGCATCTGATGAGGTCCTAAAATAAAATATGTCAGAGCCAAGTTGTAATCCTATGAACATTTAGTTGGGATTCAGTATACAGCAGCCGAGATTAACCCAGTGTGACTTCCTTCAGAATAAACAGGAGCAGAACTTGGGTTTATAAATGTAATGAAATTACAAGTAGGGCTTCCCCTTAATTTTCTGATGTTGCTAACTTAAAAAATCTCTTTTGGTATATATTGCCAATTTTCTAGAATAAAAGATAAGGTATTCACATTATCATTATGGTCCAGCAGCTGTACTTTGATTCTGATTTTGTTTAAAACCCAATTAATTGAATTATTCCATAATATGTCATGCTGCCAAAACAAAGTACATTGGACTTTATTGCTTTTAGTAAATTCAATTAAGGTCTAATACAGATTTTATTGTCAGAAAATTAATACTTCAGAGCCTTGTCTTTGCTAATATATAATAACCCTTTTTAATATTTATTTAATATTTGATAGTCAATATCCTTTGGATTATCTTCAAAGGGCAAAAAAATCTCGTTATCTCAGAAACAAATAAGAAATACATAAAGGTGCACTCTATTGAGGACACTGTGTCATTGATATTATGCTAGATCAATTGCAGCATACAATACTGCGTGTTGATGTTTCCTTGATCTAGAGGGGTCACTCTCATATTTCCCACAAGTTTACAATAGCAATTTGGGGCTATTGTGAAATATTAATCTGGTTACTGCTTTCTTCTGTAAAGCCTTTGCACACTCTGACAGAGCAGCAGCCATTACACTTGGCCTAAAGTCTGATGCACACTTAATTTGAAATAAGAACACTCTAGACTTAAACAGGCATGTTTAGAGTTGGGACGCCATGTTTCTCAAGAGTGATCAAGAGGTTTTTAAACAGAGGCTGGTTGGCCATTTGTCGGAGTGCTTTGAATGCGATTTTCCTGCTTCTTGGCAGGGGATTGGACTGGATGGCCCATGAGCTCTCTTCCAACTCAAGGTTTCTATGATTCTGATTCTATGATCAGACAACAGTGCTTTGGCTGAGATAATGTAGTGCTACCAACTCACTTCAAAATAACAACAGAACTATGCACACTTGTGAACAGAAAATATGTCCAAAGTATAACTAAAGCTTTGTGTCATAGCTTTTCGTAAAATATGACAGAAGTCTTTTCAGATAACCTTTTAATGTCATATCACAAATCACCCTTCTATCTTTCCCTTTGCAAAGATCATAGTTAAATCTCCCAGCCTTTAAAAAGCTTTCCTCACCTGGAATACTTTTTCCAATTCTGGGCACCACCGTTCAAAAGAGATATTGACAAGCTGGAAGTTGTCCAGAGGAGGCACACTAAAATGATCAAAGGTTTGGAGACCAGGTCCTATGAGGAGTTTCTTAAAGAACTGGGTATGTGTAGCCTGCAGAAGAAAAGGTTGAGAGGAGACATGATAGCCATGTATAAATAGGTGAAAGGGAGCAGACTTGTTTTCTGCTGCCCTTGAAACTACAACTAGGAGTAATGTGTCCAAATTACAGGAAAGGAGATTACACCTGAACATTAGGAAGAACTTCCTTACAGTATGATCTATTCAACAGTGAAACTCTCTGTCTCAGAGTGTGGTGGAAGCTCCTTCCTTGGAAACTTTTAAACAGAGACTGGATGGCCATCTGCCAGGGATACTTTGCTTGTGCTTTTCCCGCATGGCGGCGGGGGGGGGGGGGGGGTGGACTAGATGGCCCATGTGGTCTCTTCCAACCCTATTATTTAATGATTTTATGATAAGAGAGAGTTCTCAAGAGGTAGATAGGACAGGAAATGGTGAGAGAAAATGTTTAGGCTGGATTTACACTGCCATATAATCCATTTCTGAATCCAGATTAACTGCTTTGAACTGGATTATATGAGCCTACACTGCCATATAATCCAAAGCAGATAATCTAGATCCAGAAACTGGATTATATAGCAGTGTAGATGAGGCCTTATTTAAACAAACTGAGATAAATCATGTTTTAAATAATTTCACACTTCTTAAAATGTCATGGTTTTACCATGATAACTTGTTCAGTTGTGTTTTTACTTTTTTATGATCATGTTTTTGACTTTATTTTATTTAGCCTTGGGGTCTCCCTTAGGAAAAATGTAAAATATAAAGAAAGCAATAGAAATAATTAAAACAAAATAAAAGAACGTTTGCATCCATGAACTTGTAATTATATCTCATATCTGGATCCTATATAAGATATAATAGGGGAAACAGCTATTATTGCCTTTTGATAGATATCCACAACAGCAACTGCAAGCTAATAATGTAAAAGTTCAAGCTCTACTCTGTAAGTTTTTTGAGGCATGTGAGGTATTTCAATTATGGCAAAACTGGATGACATGTTCCTTTAATTACCCAACTAGTGTCATCCATTCTTTCCTAAAATAGGTTCATCCCCTGATGGGAATAGCTGGTTTTTCTTACACTTTAATTTAGTGATAGATAGCTTAGTGAGGAAAAAAAGAGGAAGCCAAGTTGGATCTTCACAGCCAGACATTGTGAAAGAAGCTTCTTCTCTGGTTTCCTTGGGGGAATTGAAACCAACCTCTTGTGCATTGCTTGCTGTCTAATTTCTGCTACCTTTAGGAGGGGATTATTGAGAGCAAAGTGCACAAGTCAGAATTGCACTGAGAAGTTTAGAGAAGTGTGTGAAGACCTTAATCAATCTGGACAACAATAAAAAACAAGTAGTAAAGCAATACAAAGTTGTGTTAGTGTGGTGAAGGCTAAGCCAGAGTACTGGACACAGTGCAGAGCTCTTGTGCCCCATTACAGTCACAGCAACAGCTCTTTGATGAACCGGACAGCCAAGACTGGTTCAGTAGTACCATCATTTTATAAAAGAGCTACAATGCTTAGAATGTCTTAGCTCATCTCCCCCAACCTTTTCAGCTTCACAAGTATAATCCAGGACATGTGTGTGGTGTAGTGGCTTATCTCAAAAGATTGGCAAACCACATAATGGAGCTTTTCTAATTTATTGTAATCCTGAGATTAATTTATCATGGGATTTTCTGGGGCTGAGAGTGTGTGACTAGTACAAGGTCACCTGGTGGGTTTTTATGACCAAGCAGGATATCAAAACCTGGTCTCCAGAGGCATAGTCTCAAGGTTTAAAACACTACATAATGCTGACAGTCATTACATGATAGAGTTGCAGCTGGGGAAATGTGGTTAAAGCTGATACGTTCTTTACATTTTAAGAAATGTTATTTAAGGTTTAGATGTCTGTAGCCTACTAGGAATGTAGGTAACTTAAATAAAAGTCAATGCACAGATCTTTAGATAACAACAATGCAGGCACACTGACTTTCAGGAGGAGAGTTCTGGGCTCTGCTTCTCGGCGCTGCCAGCATGCTGCCCGCATAGAACCCAATGGAGCTCTGCCAGAAGTAAGCCCTGCATCATTTTATGGGCTCTGGGGGACTATGTGATGGCAGCATGCCAACAGCATGCCAACAGCACCAAGAAGTACAGCAAATACACTTCTGGACCTCAATGTGATCAAGTCCTAAGTCTCAGATAAGCCATTTTCTCTCTCAAAGACAGTTTGCTTGATTACAAGATAGCCAATTGCAGAGCTGTTCTTTACTGAGTAGCTAAATAACACTGAATGTGCCTCCATAAATTCTTCAAGAAATGTTTGCCACTTGGGTTGCTGACATTATCAGGTTACCAAGTCCAAATTATTTTCCATAGAGCTAGGTTCCTAGGAGAGTTTTCTGTACAGCTCTTCCTCGGAGAGCTTAATGAGTCATTATTTCCTTTAGTCCTGCAGTAATGTTCAGCTTGATTTCTCAGAAATCAAATTGTGCTTATGGTCAGAGCAAGAGAAAATGTTGAACTTATGCAATTGACTACCATATTTTCCAGTGTATTAGATGACTTTTTAACCCTGGAAAATCCACACTAAACTTGGGGGTTATCTAGTATGCTGGGTATTAAAAAAAATCACTTCCTGTTTTGGGTACAAAACAAGATAGAGGCTTCTAACAGGCAAGGGAGGCAGGCAGCTGCCCTGCACTGGAGCAGAGCACCCGAAGCAGCAGTAGCTGCTGTGCTCCTCCAGTGCTGCTTGGCTCCCACTGCCGGGCTTCAGCATCCCCGAAGGGCTCTTCCACTCCATGCCCGCCTCAGCTGTCAATGTAGCAGCGGAGGAGGTGGTGGCAATATACTCCCCAGACAGCTGCATCACTCCCTCTTTCTCCTTCACCATCTTCGTTGAGGCTGAAGCCCAGCAGCAGGATCCAAGCATCACCAGAGGAGCACAGCTGCTGCTGCTTTGGGCGCCTTGCTATAGTACAGGACAGCTGCCCTCACCTGTTAGGAGCCTCCATCTTGTTTTGGATCCAAAACTGTTCATCCTTTTTGGGCTCCTCTCAATTACACTTTTTCTATTCCTACCTCATCCAAGGTTTTATCATTTTACCTCATCCATTTTGCCTGCCCATTGTGTTAGATTTTATATTATGCCAATTTGCTTTATTTATTTTATTTTGCTACTTGATTTTTTTTCAAATTTATCAAATTTTGCTATTTGATATTTTTGTTTTCTGCATTTTGTATTTTGTTTTGCTGCATTGTATCTTTGGGCTTGGCCTCATGTTAGCTGCCCCGAGTCCCCTTCGTGGAGGGTAGGGCAGGGTATAAATAAAGATGATGATGATGATGATGATGATGATGATGATTATTATTATTATTATTATTATCTACCAACACAAGGGAAACAGCAAAGAATGAAGAATAGCTGCCTTAATACTGTCACAGGGTTCTCACTTGCAAACTTCAAAATAGTTTACTACAGTAATAATGTGTGCCTCAAACTATGTTCCCCACTTTTCTTGCAGTGACACCAAGCTTGCACAATCTATATGGAGTCACATTTTACATGTGAGAAACTCTTTAATTTTTGCACTAAAAATTTATTTTGATGCAGAATAATCAGCTAAGGCACTTTGGGATGTTCAAAGTTTTCTCCCAAAGTGAGGAGGAGAGAAAGTATGGAGGCCATTCATCCTTGCATACAAGGATGGAACATTCAAATATTGGCACTGCAGCTAGTGCTGAATTCCTTCCCATATGGACTAAAGTCCAGGGTGAATTTAACACCCCACTGACCCCATCATTCACCAACTGTTTTCTTGCATTCCTGTTGTTGAGTCATGATGTGTTAAGCACTGCAAGAAATGGGTGTGAGTTTTGATGTAGCAATTTGTTTAACTGAAGTGTTATTTCTAATGAGGCAGAAGTCCAAAAAGGACAGAAAGGCTGGTGTTTCATTTTCTTGGGTAACAGTTGCAAAATGCAGAGAGTATCATAACAAGTCTTTGGATGTCATTTACTGCATGACCTGTGTATTGCATATCCTAGTACTGAAGAGTCATGTTTTGATTAGAGTGAGCATTTGAGGAGAAAGTGATTTTGCCACAGTGTAGTAAATAGAGACAGAAAATATTTCATTATGATGAAGTGTATCTGGACTGACCTAGTCACACTTATGTTCCTTGGAGATCTATGTGGCTTTAGGTTAGTAAATGAAGTGGAAGTATGGTTCACTTCTATCTGGTTGTGATTGTAGGGCTTAGAGTGGTTGAAATGGAAAAAGAAGGTCACTTTGGTTGCTGTTCTATGGAGTAAAAGAGTCTGAACTGTATGAAGTAAGGGGTGGGAAATCATCCTGGATTAGACTTTTTCTTAGAATTGCAAGATGATCCAAAGCTAAAGCAAAGGCGCTATTCTTCTGAGGCTTATTAAAGAGATCCATGTATTTTGGTCCCAGAGGCTGAGAGTCATAGTCGGTAAATTCACAATCCAGCATTGCAGATGAAAGAATGAGCTGAACTGACGTTAATATATGAAATATTTACTGAACTGATGGGTATATATCAAGCAATCTGAAACCAGAGAACATTCATCTATATGATATTTTAATTTATGGGGTGGGGAAAATGTGGTACATACACTGTATGCAGCAGCCCTTGATCCCCACTTTTGTGCCCTAAAAGCCCATGACGTTCTAACTCCTTCTATAGATAGACAGATAGATAGACACACACACAGAGAGAGATAGCATTTATTTTAGGTGCAAAAATAAATCATAAAACTCCCAAACATATGGAAAGCACCCCAAAACTGCAAAGCACCTTCAAATGACTCCATTTTTCTGCAGTCCCTCTCAAAACATAACAGGGAAAAATATGCTTTCCTTTCCTGTCACCATTTTGAGAAGGTTGGAACAGAAAAATGTATTTATGCTTGCTGTTTGTAAAAAGAGGGTTCCACAGCAGTGTGGCTGGGAGGAATTGGGCCCTGCCCCTAACACACTTTGTCAAATATTGCTGTATGGTGTGAGGAAGAAATGCACAATGGTGGCACTTGTAGAGGGGTAAAGCCAGGAAAGCTGGAGTTCTTGGAGGGCATACCCACATACTGAAAGAACATGATTCCTTCTGAAGTGGTTCTTCTGACTTCTCCATGTTTTAATATGCCTGAGTCCAGTTTCAACCCATAAGCCTGTGCTTCCACACCCACACACCCTCTTTCTTTCTTTCTTTCTTTCTTTCTTTCTTTCTTTTTTTACAAGAGTTGGAACACAGTGTCATTGGGCTTCCCTAAGGGAGCCAGGACAACTATGTCCCACTCCACCATCAGCCCTCATGTTGATCCACCATCTCTCAGACCTTTTTTTCAAGCTGTTGCAGCGAACTATTCACTTTTGATGCTCAGTGGCCTCTGGAACTCGAAATCTAAAAGAAAATAAAACTGTGTGCAAATAAAAAGAACTGTACTAGATGAGCAGTGTTTTACTGCACAGAATGGCAGGTGTACAAACTGATATATTTTTCTCTGGATCTAATTTAGGAGTCTGATCCTAACAAAATGAACACACTATAAGAATGCCAAAACCTACACAAAGTATCCATGTCTATATAGTCTGTCAATTAACAGAAATGAAAAACCAAAAATAAAACAGCTTTTCTTCACATGAAACAATAAACCTATTAGCTCTAATAATCAATTAAAAATATTAGATGACCAGGCAATCACAGATGTAGAAGCTTATCTTCCTTTAAGACATTGTAAATCACATCCTTTCTTAAATCTCTCAATTCCTTATATTCTAATCCCCATTCGGGTATCGTTTTCATTGCTAAAACATACTGTTTGCCAATCAGTTTATTAAGGTTTGTCTTGCCGGTGCCAAAACAAATGCTCTTGCTCAAAGATAAAAGAGAGCCTAATATTAAAATAATAATTTCACATCTCTCCTTGCTGAGCCTAATTATGGAAGAAATTGGCACATAGAACCTCTGAGGTGATATGGAATTCATATGTCAATAGTCAGCCTCTTTGAAGTCTACCCAGGCTGTTCTGCAGTGTGTTGAGTAAAGCAAGTCTTTTGGATTATAGTACTGGGCCCTAGTATCTTGGGGAATAACACTTTGAAGAAAGAACTACTGTATAGATCTATCTTGCTTCCTATTAGTTTGTATAACAGATTATCCATTTAAGGCATCACAACCATGATGTTTTTAAAATAAATGCTATAAAGAAAATAATCATTCTTTTGCTAAGGACAAGCAAATATAAGACATACAATGATGCTTTGTGAGATTGTGTTTCCTGACACTGCACTGAACCAGGAATGCCTTGCAAATGTGGGAACTTGGTGACACGTTGAGGCTTCCAAGTGCATACATTTCAGTGTAAATCAGCATGAGACCCTGCCACTGAAAGGTTGGATTAAGAGTATTTAACATCAACTCATGACA
The DNA here is from genome assembly GCF_037176765.1 of Anolis sagrei. NCBI lineage: Eukaryota > Metazoa > Chordata > Lepidosauria > Squamata > Anolidae > Anolis > Anolis sagrei. The sequence continues at coordinate 247,773,413 of NC_090021.1, read as the reverse complement.
CCATCTGTGTTACTTCCTCCCATCAAAGTGTTCAACATGTGCATCCCTCTCCTGCCAGAATTGTAAAACACTGGAAAGATTTGGAAATTCAAAGTATAATTTTAAAGGAGATTAATTTCTGCTCTTTTTAAAAAGTTTCAGTCACATCATACAGTTAGCTTCTGGTATCCACTAGAGTTTGGTTCCAGGATCCCCTGTGGATATGAAAATCTGTGGATGCCCAAGTCCATTTGTATGCAATTGTGTACTTTATATGAAATGGCAAAATCAAAGTTTGTTTTTGAATTTTTAAAAAAATATTCCCAAGCATTAGATGGTTAAATCTGTGGATGCAGAATCTGTGCCTATGGAAGGCGAATTGTATTTCTTAGGAATTGAAGACAGTATGCAGTCTAATTAAAGGAATGACTTGTGCTGTTTTTTTTAAAAAAAAAAACTATTGGAATAAGCACAATAAAAAGCAGAGTAAGTAGGTTGAATTTTGAATAGTTTAGAAGTCATGTTTATTATCAGATTAAAAGAGCAATCATGTAGAGAACTACTTAGAAGTGTTATTGTGTTCACTCTACTTGTGGGGATAAGATTTCAGGGTAAGGTTGCAGTCCTATATTACTCATAGGTGAATAAATGTCACTAAATATAATGGGTAATGACTACTCTGGCTTTAAAATATAGCTATCCCAACACAGAGATCACTGTGTTCAATTGTGTTGATAGCTGTATGCCCTGGATTTTCATTCATTAAACTGGAGAAATCCATTTAAACATACAAAAAATGTATCTAAATTTGGAGGCCTTTAATTAAACGAATGGAAAACACATGATGTAAAATGAAACCCCGTGCAACCATCAAAATTTGTGCACCTAGAACAATTCTATAAAGTCAAATGCATTTATTTCAATGGTACTTGCTTCTTCAGCAACAGTAGTATTCTTCAAGGCAAGAAGTGTAGCCAGAAATTAAAAGTATGGTCTGTGCATAGCTGGATGGATAGAAAGACAGACAGATAAACAAACAAACAAACAAACAGACAGACAGACAGTTTTGTGCCTTCAAGTCATTATTAATTGCTAAGGTATGGCAACCCTAAGGCGAACCTACCATGACGTTTTCTTGCCAAGAGGGGTTTCCTATTGCTTTCTTCTGAGGCTGAGGGAGTGTGACTTGCCTCCAACATTACCCAGTGGGTTTTTATGGCCAAATGGGGATTCAAACCTGGGTTCCAACAGTTCAGATCCAACACTCAGACTATTCCTCATCTACTATAATTTACTCTGTTTATTAGAAACATTTCTAGTTAGTCTCTCTGCTTCAATACCTGCCACTAGCTCATAAAAGTCCTAAACCACCTGGAGCCCTTGGACACTACACAACTATTGCACTACTATTCTACTGGAACTGAAATGGTTCCATCCTGGCACATGCAGTTGAAGGAGAGATATTCAGGATTCTCAGCCAGAGTACTCCTCCATCTCTGACCAAATTACTAGCCCTGATTCCATAAGATGCAGCCATGGTAGTTAAAGTGAAATCTGGTTTGTATCATTGTGTGGTGCATTAAAACAAAGGCAGAAATAAGTAGAGTGGAAGAACTTTAGCCATTGTGTGTGTTGCTTTTCCTCTCCTAGCTACCCATACCAGCTTAGTGGCTTAGTGATAGAGTGGCTTAGTGATAGAGCACATGTTTTCACATAGCAACCCCAGCTTCTCTTGCTTCTTCATTTAGAAGGAATCGGAAAACAGACTGTATGAAAAACCTCACTGTTATGACTCCGTAGAGCTGCCAGTCAATGCAGACAATACTAGATTACAGCCCAAATAATCCAACTTTGTATGAGGTTGTTTCCTGTACTGAATGCAAAACATGCAAGAAATACATCTTTGTGTGGTTCTACACTGAACCTAAAACTCTACACTGAATCCCACGGCCCTTCTACACAGCCCTATATCCCAGAATACCAAGGCAAAAAATCCCACATTATCTGAGTGTGAACTCAGATAACCCAGTTCAAAGTAGATATTCTGAGATATAGGGCTGTGTGGAAGGGCCACCAGACACTGGGTTCAAGCCTGCTTGAGTCACCTTGGTGGCAGAGAATCCCTACTGCCTAGATGTGCAGAACACAATTTGGTGACACTAGGCAGGAGTCCTAATTGTCACAGGCCTCGTGACTCATGAAGGAGGTTGGGAAGATAGAGGGGGGACTTTCCCCTCTCCCTCCTCCCAGCCTCCTTCATAAGTCATGAGACCCACCAAAAGTCTGGTGGACCCCTAAGAATTCGATAGGTGTCCTTGCCACAGCTATAAGCAGCTACAACATGGGGGAGGGGATAGCCATCTCACATCCAGGGGTCACCTGGGGAGAGTGAGATGGCTGTTGAGACAGCTCTAGCTGGTTCCACATAGGAACCAATGGCAGTTGCCTATACTTTCCCTAACACTGGTGAGAACCCAAATGCTGCTTTAGGATTCAGGTTTTCCCCTGAGCTATGTTAACATGGAGGTAAATCTGCATTAAGCAGTTTTGCCTGGGTTAACCTGGATCAGCCTTAAAGGCTATATAGCCACACGGGTCTGACTGATCTTAGTGGTCAACGTAGATAGATGTGCTCTTTGCCTCTGGGTGTACTTGATTGAACACAGAAAGTATTTACCAATTTACTATTGACTAAAATAAATGTATTATTGACTATTAAAACAGTCTTTTGTCAAAGCACAAAAAGAAAGGCTTTATTCTGTTTAAGAGTCAGTCTCCTTCAAGTCCCACTGTACTAAGTAAGGAAAATTACTACTTCTGACAGTGGTAACTGAGCATCTGACATAATTTGTGAGTGTGACAAAAAGGAATTAGTTCTGTGATGGACTGCATATGTATTCTGAGCCTGAAGATACCTTCTAACTCATTCATGGCATGTGTGCAGTAGACATAAATATATTGTGACATTTAAAATGTGATATGAAAGCATATGGAGACTCTCTTGCAAAACACAATGGACTTATGTGTTTTATATCATTCTGCCTTGAGACAGCTGGAACAGGCTTGGAAGAAGGGGCTAGAACTATAAATACCATTAGCTCCCCCTGCCCCGTATCTTCTGTCTTTTGACTTTTTTCACTCATAGTGGGCAATATCCTCTGGCGCCCAAAAAACTACAGGTAAAGATTGCAATATTTTAGTGCTATTTCCATGCCATCCTGTATTAATCAGACGTGACTAATTGCAAGCAGAAAACAGATTTGGGGGATACATTCTTGTTGTTATTGTTCATTCGTTCAGTCGTTTCCAACTCTTCGTAACCTCATGGACCAGCCAACGCCAGAGCTCCCTGTTGGCCATCACCACCACCAGCTCCTTTAGAGTCAAGCCAGTCACTTTAAGGATAACATCCATCCATCTTGCCCTTGGTCGGCCCCTCTTCCTTTCCCTTCCATTTTCCCTAGCATCATTGTATTCTCTAAGCTTTCCTTTCTTCTCATGATGTGACCTCTACTATCCTTCCCTCTAATGAGCAGTCAGGCTTTATTTCCTGAAATATCGACTGGTGGGATCTGCTTCCAGTCCAAGGCACTCTCAGAACTTTCCTCCAACACCACAGTTCAAAAGCATCTATCTTCCTTTGCTCAGCTTTCCCTATGGTCCAGCTCTCACATCCGTAGGTGACTATCAGGAATGCCATTGCTTTAACTATACGGATCTTCTTTGCCAGTGTGATGTCTCTTCTCTTCACCATTTTATCAAGATTGGTCATTGCTCTCCTCCCAAGAAGTACAAGATACATTCTAGTAGCATTAAAAGAAGTGGGGAGAAGGGTATCAGGTGCATGGTGTATTGGCTTATAAATTATTTGAGTAGGTTGCTGAGCTTAACAAAGACAATTACAGTAAAACAAATAAAAAACCTTAAAAACAAACAAACAGGATGATCTTCAACCAACAGGATCACAGATTTCCATAAGATGCGGTGTGATCCTATACAGATAACTCCCACTGTTTTGGAAGTGACTCCAGCTGTGTTAGATGTATTTATTTATTATTTACTTACTTTATTTATACCCCACCCTTCTCACCCTGAAGGCGACTCTGAACGGCCTTACAAAAGGCAGCAATTTGATGTCACATAAAACAGACATATAATTTGTTTTTGAATAATATCAAGGAGCCCCTGGTGGCGCAGTGGGTTAAATCCCTGTGCCGGCAGGACTAAAGACCAACAGGTTGCAGGTTCAAATCCGGGGAGAGGCGGATGAGCTCCCTCTATCAGCTCCAGCTCCTCATGCAGGGACATGAGAGAAGCCTCCCACAAGGATGATAAAAACATCAATTCATCCTGGCGTCCCCTTGGCAACGTCCTTGTAGACAGCCAATTCTCTCACACCAGGAGCGACTTGCAGTTTCTCAAGTCGCTCCTGACACGACAAAAATAATAATAATATTAAGTCAATACAGATTTTATACTGTAGTATAGTATAGGATGGTGTATAGTTTTAGCTAAGTCCATATTTAATAGTAACCCTTAAGCAACCAGAACTACATTTTTGGCACCTACTAATCCCCATGGGTGCCAGTTAGCTGAGAGACATGTATATATTATCTTTAAAAAGATATGCACAACACAATATAGCAATTTAACATTTTATCCCTTTCAAATTAACTCTCATGTTTTAAAATATATATGCATCAAAGCAAATTTTATTTAATACATTTTTCCACTCACATTTGAACAGGAAACTTCTTTTCCTTGACAAGCTTTTGAAGTAAATGATAATGATAATAAATACCAATGCTGCATCCTTCCCTTGAATGGTTAGTTGCATATTTCTCATTGCACATTACTGGTGTTTAAACATGACATTGATTGCTTTAAGGAATGCAAAGAATTATAATAAATATTTATCATATTCACTTCATAAAATGGATTTAGTAGAGTGCACAACATTTGTGGCAGAAGAAATCGATATAAAAAAGGTCTTGAGACCCTTGAAGACCACATGAGGATTATCAATCTCATTTCCTCAGGGGTTTCCTCTTCCAGGAATGAGGAAGGAAGCTTTTGATTAACATGACCCTAATGCTAGTCCTAGCTCTAACTTGTGATGGTAACAGCAATACAAGACCTCCCACATGGCTAATAACACTTTCCCACTTTTCTGGTGCAGAGAACACTGACCTCTTCCAGTCTTTCAAAATGAAGGCGAAGCTGAGAGCATGTTTATCTAGGAGGAAGACTTATGAAACACTGTGGAAATTACTCCAGAGTAAAACATGCCACAGTTTGACTATTGGTGCTCTCCCAGCTTTACAGCCATGGTTTCTCCTACTGGAACACATCCCTTGGAGGCAAAACAAGGGATTCCTTCAGTACCAATCATGTCATCATTTGACAACCTTGACAGTAAGGAGATGGGTGAAGGGTGGTTGGCACGTGCGTGTTGCATCCAGATCAAAACTCTTTAATGGCCACTTAAAGCAACCTCCTTGAGTTGGTTTATAAAAGGAAAGGAAGATGTTGGGGCAGGGGAGAATGCCCCTCCCAAGTCTCATGCATCGAAAGGAACCAAATGGAGCCTTTTCTGCCCCCATCTCCTCTGATAATTATCACCCTCTCTCACTTTGCAAGCTGCTTGCAGCAAGCATGGCAATATTTTTGTGACATACTCAGATTTCAAAGACAGTCGTCAGAACCAGCTGCAGCTCAAGAAATCAGACAATGTTTTGTGCAGAAGATATAATGCCAAGTCTTTTGAAATGAAAGCTGAGGCAGGCCTAGTGGAGATTACTGTAGGGAGGAAAAATGCTTCTTGTTTGATAAGCCACAGATGTCTGCTTGATTTGTTGAGGTGGTTGACAGTTGGTGATGGCTCACAGCTTGAGATTTACCCCTCACCCACATATGGATTGGTTTTACCCAAGTGCTGTGATGTCTATTGCTGAGGAACATTTAACTTACTGGCAAAAGAAGGGGCATTTTAGAAGTGAACACATAAGACAGCATAAGAAAGGCACACAGTCTCAGGTTCATTCCAAGATATAGAATCTTTTCTAAAATAAATGAGACATAATAATGTTGTAACACAAGTATGTGTGTTTGTTTATTGAATTTATAAGCCATTTTCTCTGAAAAATGGAACACCAGGGATCACATGATAAGTTGGACTTTGAAATATAATTAAAACACAAAGCATGTTCAAATACTGAAACACAATTAAATGAAAATGACACTACTTCATTAAAATATAAAGGACCTCTTCAGTGGCATGTGCCGATTTTAGCCCAGGTCACCCATGGAGCTGGCCAGCTTCCATCAGATGATACCAGAGTGGCTCCGTGGATGAAGGAGGGCGGAGCAACACAGCAACATGGGAGGCTTCCCGTGTTGCTGTAAAATCAATGGGGGGGGGGCGCACACTCCATGATCCTTTACCTGGTTCTAAGCAATGCAGGACATGAAGCACCAGATACCCCCATATCTCCCAACAAAGTGGAGCAACACCAGCGGCCATGTGGCAAGGTTGAAAGTATACTATCTTCTAAAGTGAAAGTCCATTCTTTAGAAGCCAGTCAAACGTACATGTCATTAGAGGCTGAGTACAAATTTAGTTAGAAACTCATGACCAATGCACTTATCTAGAGATTGTGTGTGTTCCTAAGAGTGCAACCTAAATCCCAAACACACTTATTAGGCAACAGGTCTTACTGAATACAAATGGTTTTAATTCTAAATAAATATGCATAACTGTGTCATTAGGGACTTGAGATTTCATCTAAATTTGTAAACATATATTTTAATATTGTAAACATATATTTTATTTCCTGCCCTGCACAATATCTGAGATTCTGGACCCAATGTGTAGTTTATGCTGCCTGTTTAAATTTTCAGAGGACAATAATAAATAGGTATGACTTACTATTTATAATAGTGACTAACATTAGTTTTGTGAACTTGTGGTACTATAGATATACAGGCCATAAGCTTGTAAGAATTGGCACAATGGATCAGCTCAAGTCCTATCTAACACCGTAGCTAAAATCAACATATTGATGAAAATAATGCATATAATACAAAAACACATAACACACTGCCAACTACTATTACTTACTAACTACAACTACTAAACTATAACCCCCTAAAACTATGACTATGTATTATTGTCATTGCATGTGCTATTTAACTAAGCAGATTGACCAATCTTGTAAGCACTACAAGAATCTTTGTTGTTTCTGCTCCAGATATCAGCATTATGTGTGCATGTGTTTCTTCGTGTCACTTGTTGACATGGTGATGCCATGAATTTTATTAAGCAAAAAGCACTCAAGGTGATTTTTTCCAAATTCCTTCCTCTGAAATATAGCCCACAGCACCTTCTTTTTGTTGGCTGGATCCCATCTAAGTTTGTTGTTTAATATTGCTTTAATTGATTTTAATTTGCTTTAGGTTTTGTATTGTTATGTTGTGTTTTGAGGCCTTGGCCTTTGTAAGCCGCATTGAGTCTTTCGGGAGATGCTAGCGGGGTACAAATAAAGTTAATAATAATAATAATAAACAGGGCTGGCCCTGCTTAGCTACCAAGACCAGATGAAATATGGTACTTTTAGGGTATTTAGCCCCTTCAATAGATGGAAGTGACATACTTAAATAACACTCTTACTTATTACCTGGTACTTTTAAAAAATATACATGGAAATGCCATATGGTCACCTTTAGAAGTTTTAATAATCATGGCATGGGCTTTTTAAAAATCATATTAGTCATTCTTTTAGTGACAACTCCACTCTTTCACTCATGTTGTTCAATAAATACATATTAATTAATTAATAATTCTTTGGGGAAGTCATATTGCTTCTAATTTTGGAAGTAACAAATTATACTTGGAAAGTATTTGAAATATCTGAATGAAATAAAGAAAATGGGTTTCCTGAATGTTGGGAATCCTGATGAGGAAAAATACTAGTGGAATGACAATCTTCATATTTTGAATCATGTTCTGCATGAAAAATGCACAATTTTGGCACATATACGTGTTTGCCATTTTCTGTGCAGAAAACAATCTTTTGGGGAGCATCAGCAACAGTTTTTTGGGACTTTCTCACAGCAGTCCCAAAAATTGTCGAAGGCTTTCATGGCTGGAATCACTAGGTTCTTGTGGGTTTTTTCGGGCTATAGAGCCATGTTCCAGAGGCATTTCGCCTGACGTTTCGCCTGCATCTATGGCAAGCATCCTCAGAGGTTGAGAAGGTCTGTTGGAAGTAGGAAAAATGGGTTTATATATCTGTGGAATGGCTGGGGTGGGGCAAGGAGCTCTCCCCTGCTGCAGTTAGGTGTGAATGTTTAGCTGATCACCTTCATTAGCATTTGAAGGCCTGCCTGAGTCTGGGAAAATCTGTTGCTGGGAGGTGTTAATCTGGGCCTGGTTTTTTTCCTCTCTGTTGTTTAGCTGTTATAATTTTAGAGTTTTGTCATTCTGAAATGTTTGCATTTATTTTTAGTTTTATGCCCATTTATATACAGGTTGAGCACTAGGTGGAGGCACACAGATGAAATATTCTAACAGACTTATTCCACCTCAAGATTCTCAGAGATCAAAATCTTCAGTGTCTGCGACTTTCTTTCAAAGTGCATATTGTCCTTCTCTACCTCACATGGAACAAAAATAGATGAGAATATCCTCAGCCAGAGATTTATTTTGTCAGGTCTTCCCTAGGCATTCTTAGTTCTCAATAGTTGGCTTTCCAAATGTCTAGGCATTACTTGAATAGGGGAGGCTCAGGGGCTACCAGCCACATATGTTTCAAAGACTGCCCTGGCCCAATCTGGACCCCCTTGTAATTCCTGCATAAAACAATTTTTTGTTATCTGTGAATCCTGAGGGAAAAATGCAGAAAATTCTTAGCACTGTTATTCTTATTGACTGGTGTTACCATGTGCTGGGAGACTCATTTTTCAGCTTCAAGGGAGGGACATGGTTAGTTCACTTCTCTCTCAAAAATATATACATATTGGTATGACTAAAACATGAGACAAAGAAGGTAGGTATGTTGGATGAGCATTCCCCAAATACTATTGAGCTAGATTCCAAACCTAAGCTGGACTAGGAATCAGCAGTCCCCTTTGGTCCATACTAGGCTTTCAAGTTGATCTTATGAGCTACTTCATGCACATAGCAGTTCCTAGAAGAGAGCTGGGAAAAATGCTAAATAGAGATGGATGGGAATGTCATTGCACTCAAGATTCTGCATTAACATACATCCATTTTGCACCTTTGAGTCCTGCATGTAGAACATCTTGCATTGGAAACCCACACATTTCTGAGGCTTGTAATCCTTTTGGAGAAATTGAAACACTTAAAAAGAAAAGCATGGCAAAACTCCATACAATTGAAAAATATATGTACAAGAAAACTTGAGAAAATGGGAAAATCTATATGCGAATCCATACATTTGTTAAATGCAAATAAATTTACACACAATTGCGTCACAAGTTTATGGGATGAAAATGCAGAAGGAAGTCAGAGAAATGCAACAAAAGTACTACTATTGATTACATTGTAATTTTTATTTTAGACAGATAACTATACTCCCACTAAAATATGATTTTGTGTGGGAATTATAGGTTTATGTTTTTCTTTTCTTTTCACAATGCTGACTAATATATTAGTTCATCCTGTCATTTTTTGATGAACAGAAGCAGATCATATGCCTCCAAATCTGAGTGTCTAAAATGTCAGCAGTAACAATGTTACATAAAACCAAAGCAGTTAAAAAAAGAATCAGGAGAAATGTGATTTATGCCTCTGTAATTAGTACAGCTTTAATCCTGAAATGTATACTCTGTGCACAAATGAAGCCACAGGGACCTTTCACACCTGCAAAGCATATGGAATTCCAAACAATTAAAAGCTTTGTATATCTGAGAGGAAACAAAACCATTGTTCATTTATATAGCAATAACTAGAGCAGGATGGAAGCAAATTTAGTATGCAGTATATTTAGTCTAAGATAGCTTTTGAATGAAATTCTCAATACTCAATTAATTTTCTTGGGGAAAACAATGCCATTGTTCATTTTTAGGAGTCTAAACATTTAAATCAAAATGGCAGATACCGTTCTTTAATTTTAAAAAAATCTTCAAGGAAAAGCAAATATAGTTCTAGGATTTTCTTGAGGGTAGGTGTTTTTTCAACACAAATAGCCTCACTTCTTGGTATTTCCAATTATAATTACAGTTATGTCTTTTAGAAGAAAATTGAAGACTTGCCTTTGGGATCAGGCGTTCGATTAGTGGACAGGGGCAATTGGAAAGAAGACTTGGATACTGTGACATTGAATTAACCCCAGACTTGGTTTTAGTTTTAACTGGCATGACTAATCTATTGTTTTAATGAATTGTTTTACTGTTTTAATGTATTTGTTGACTATTCATATGATGATAGCATCGTACAGTGCTTATGTGAGGCTGCCATGAGCCCCCCCCCCTTGGGGAGAGAAGGGGGGGTAAAAGTGTATGAAATAAATACATAAATAAATAATGTATTGGGTAGAGGAGTTAAGAAAGATGGAAAGATGTAATTCTACTTAAAAAGTTAATCAGCTTCAGATAGAAGTATATTCAGGCCTGCAGGGCCGTAGCCAGAAAAAAATTCGGGAGGGGTTGAAATTTTCCGGGGGGGGGGGTTGAAATCTGCCTCCTAGCTCACGCTGAAGCAAAGAGCACAGCAGGGGGCAGAGCAGCCTTCAATAGCCTGCAGCTCCACCCCTGTCAACCACCTCCACCAAGTCTGGCCTCCTTAATGAGAGCATTCAACACACACACCCAACTTGGTTGCTTCGCTACATCGGCTATTGCTGCAAGTAATGACAGTGTGAATAAATTGTCAATATTTGCTTGAGATAGTGCTTGCAGTTCTGGAGGGACTCTTCATTTTTTGCACCTCATAGACATAGCATGGGGATTTGGTTAACTAGTTAAAATTCATGAGTAAACCAGGTTTTTTTTTAAAAAAAAAATCTGAAACATTTCGGGGGGGGGGGTTGAACCCCTAACCCCCCCCCCTCGCTACGGGCCTGCAGGCTTGGTATTTTAACTAAAAATTAGAATAGGCTATAAGAAACTATATGAGAGTGTAGTTATGGGAAGCAAAATGAAGATATTGCTACCCAGATAAGAACACCACTCTGCCTTTGTGATTTTTTTCCTTCACTCTCCAGATTGAATATCTGTATTTAGTTACAGCAGTGATGGAAATTTGGGGACTGAAGGGGGGGGGGGGGAACTGGGGCAGCAGAATTTTTATTTGGGGACAATAGACTCATTTTAGACCCTCAACATAATTATATCTTGGGCGGAATCCCAATTGAAATAGAAAGTAGGTCATATGAGGCCTATTGCCCAACATAAAAAAATGTACTACAACCATGAAACAAGAAGTAGAAATGTCTGCAGAGCCCATGGGCATATCTACACTGACCAGTTCAAAGGTAGCTTGCCAATGTGGTGTTTAGATGACACACAGTGCGGATACATACAGCAACATGCATTAAAGCTTTACACTGGGATCAGCAAAGTTGAGAGATACTAAAAAATATCGACATTATTATTATTATTATTATTATTATTATTATTATTATTAATGCTGTTTATTTATACACCTCTTTATCTCTCCTGAAGGAGACTCAAAGCGGCTTACATTAAAAGTATGACCACATAATTTAAAATATACAAATATGCAAACATTAAAACAGAATTGCACATATGCAGTTATAATCCATTAAAACATATTCAAAGCTACAAACCACAGCTCTCCCTAATTTGCTCTTAAAAAACACCTTCTTTAAAAGAAGGTTTGAGTTACCGTACATTTTAATGTGTATCACTGCACTTTGGTGTAAACCACATTGCATGGGAAAACCAATTAAAGCACATGGTGGCAAAGGAGTTGGGGGGAAAGGCAAATTTCTCTATGGCCATGAAGCTATAGATACTGTTGATCTTGGAACCACATTGCAGTCAACTTTTCCAAAGCACTATTTGGGTCTTGACTTGGATCCAGGTCTTCCTAAGTAATCAGTTCCATTCTTCTTTCTCTTCTGATTTCACCCCGCCTTAAATGGTCAGTGTAGATGTGCCCCATGACTCAAGCACATAACATCTAGATCTTGGAAAAACTAGTTCAATTCTAAAAACTGAACACAAATAAATTATTAAATACAGAGACCCTGGACCAATCTTATTATTAAGGAGAGTGAGGTAACTACCAAGGAGGATGAATTGAATTTTCTAAGTAAGCATCACAATATTGTGGATGACTATGTACCTTGGGTGTTTATATGTGTGTGGACTGTTTGCTTCTCTACCTCAGACAGCAAAATACCTTTGTTTGGCTCTGAAGAGTATACTAGATGAAAATTCCTAGTTTTGTTCTCTGACCTCTTTTAATAATTACACTATCAATCATTGCTCTAGCCCACCTTGAATTCTGCCCCTAATCTATTCTGTGTGACATTTGGCGTTTAAATTAGCTGTTCTGTTTTCTATTGTTGTTTCCAGTTGCTTTTATAAGTTTTTTAATAACATTTTAATGTGTTCCAAAATATTTTCACCTTTGTATCATTTAAATGAGATTTTATATGTTCATTAGCTTGGGAACCCTTGTGGTCTGGCTGGTGATACAGAATACAATTAATTAATTAATTAATGCTTTGAAACTTTTTCTCAAATTTTAAGTCAATCTTCATCTAGCTCATGGTACAAAAAATGGCAAATGAAACCAAAGTATAAACAGATTGGACACGACAGTTTATTTATTTATGATGTCTATCACTCATAAGGGCTTTCCTGCTGTTTATCTCTATTTTGTTTTTATCTTTATAAGCTACCCTGAGTCCCTTCAGAGAGAGAGGGCAGGTTATAAATAAAGTTGTTGTTGTTGTTGTTGTTGTTATTATTATTTCTACTACTACTACTATTATTATAAGACATTTCATTTTAATCTGTTTTACAGTCATTATAGATGAATTATTATCCACATGGATATTGGAGAAGTCTCACCAAATCTGAAATGAAGTTTGCAGCTATCAAGTGAGATTGTTTTGGCAGCAATTGTGCTAAATAGGGATTTTCCAAGCTTGGCTGCGAACCCGAGATTCCTTGCTTAGGATCACATTGCTTATAGATTACAAAATTGGCTGAAGAATAGACACTATGCTCAAATGACAGATTTGTCCAACCTGTGCTATGCTAAAGGATACTGGGCACTGTTTTGTAAACCAGAGCTAATATTTTCCATCTGTAACTAAGTGCAAGATTGATGAAGGACATACAGAAGAGTCTGTAGAAGTGAGGAGCTCAAGAGGATGCTGAGAGAGACAGAGAGACAGAATAACAATGAATATTTTTAAAAGAGTCTTCTAACCTACATTTTTAATATTTCAGGCCCTAAAAGAAGACTGACACAAATTGCCAGCACTGGAGTGGAAAAGATGGATTCTTACATCAACTCTCTTCAACTTTTGGTTTCGTGATAGATATTGGACACACAGCTTCTTATAATAATGTGACACCTTTCCATGGGAATCTTACAAAGTTGACATAGTGGTAAACCCAGCCTTCACTTTATAAATAAGAAACATTCCCTTTGCCAGCTCTGAATAACTGGAACTTATATAAATAGCAATGCTACAGTTTTACTCTAGTTGGGACTAAATTAGATTTTGGATAGAGGTGCCAGGTTATGATTATTCAGATTTGAAAATTCAGGGATGAAATGTGAGATACGGGGACTAGTTATATCACATGGAACAAATCATGGCGGTGTTACTAGGTTAATGTTATCAGAAAGGACCCCTAATTTTAAAATAACACCATAAATTACATTTTTTGCAACAGACAGTGGCTTGCAGTAGCCTAGGAAATGTTAAGTTGACTCCCTAAAACAGCTTCATACGATATGGAGACAGTTCCTTCCTCCTCAGTTTGCAAGAATCAGAATGCACTTGAACATATACACACTGGTGGTCAAAGAGATAGAGCTGTGACTTGGAGTCTCCCAGGTAGTGCTGGGAAAGAAAAAGATGGAGGAGCTTCTTTTAATTGGGACAATTTTCTAGGCTGCACTATTGTTTCTTGATCATGATGCTCACAAAGATCTGCTCCAACTGTATTCTGCATTGACTGCCACTTTGAAAAACCTTAACAGTCAACACTCCCATAAAACATGCAATGAATATAATAATTGAGGTGGAAGCTCAAAATCTGGAGAAAGTTATAGCTTAACCGTTAAAATGGTTGGAGATAGCTCTTAATTATAATTATTGTTGCTTTATGAAAACACAGAAGGATTAAATCCAGGAATATTCATAATCACGAATCTGGAGCAGATTTTCCTAATGTGGTGCCTTCCAAATTTGTTGTAATACAATGGCCAGGCTCGTTAGGCATTACAAGAGTTGTGGTCCAATATATCTAAAATTATGTGGGGAGCCAGCATGTATTAGGAATGAAGTCACATGTTTTCCTTAACTGCAGGGATACACAGCGATGCGAATCTGTATTTTTCAGCCAAAATCAGATTTTAAGCATGTGTTTTTCAGACGATAATGTGATCCCGTGCACTTTTTCAGCAAACATCATTTAGTCACCCCACCCCTTTATCCAGGTTCGTTCTGCATTTTAGGTCCTGTGTAGAAGGGCCCATAGAAGTCTATGCATGGGAAGGAGTAATTTTAACTTGTACATACACAATGAAACCAAAAAATTGATGGGTGTCTGGAACAAGTAAGGAGTAGATACAACATGATTTGTGAACTCTTCATGTCTTTTCACATCTTTTGGAGAACAGCCAGATACAAGGATTTCACACTATATAGTTATAGCACAATGATTCTACTTTAACAGGCACATTTTCTTATGTTTGCAGTTAGGAAAGGGCACTTAAAATTCTCAGCCAAGAAACTCTAGTACCTCTGACCAAACTATAAATATTAACATTTCAGAGGATGTAGCTATGGCATTTTAAGTGTAATCATAGTGTTTTAATTCTATAGTGTGAAAGGGCCCCAGTGGCAGACAATATTGCACCTGATCCTGTTGGGTTTCCTCTCAGTTCAGCATTCTCACAGCCATCTAATGAACACAGCCTTTATGTTAAATCTCTTCAAATAGACTTTATTTTCTAATAGGCCTCAATACCCTAGGTATTAGATGCTGTCTGTCCAAGCAGGGTCATCCATGGTCAGTACTTGGATGAGATTCCACCAATGCATACCAGGTGCTGTAGACTATATTTCACAGGATGGAAATAGCGAAATCACTCCTGAATATTTTTTACTTATAAAATTCATGGGTCACCATAAGTTGACAGGCAACTTGAAGGCGCACATTGCCTCTATCTCTGCTCTGAAGAGAAGTATAGAAGTTAAATAAGAAAATTGATGACTATGGTAATAGCATCTCCTACTACAAAATGTGAAAACCAACATGACTAAAGGAATTAAATGAAAGTAACACTGCCAGGAAGGTCTAGGTCATATACAGAGAAGAGGCATGTATGTAAACAATATGCTGCATTTCTTTATGCTGACTAGAAGGGACAGGTCACAAGGCTGTTATGAAATGGCTATTTAGAGGAGTCTGTTAATTCTTATAGACCGTATGTTTGGACTTGTGCAAAGAAGGAATGCCTCGGGGAGAAGTCATTTGGCCATCCGGTCAGCAAATCATTTAAATAAACAAACAAGCAGGTGCTACCAACCACTATGACTTTGCACATTGCTTCAGTCTTATTACGTGTTTGGTAATGTAACCACACAGCATGCAAGAAACTACTGTCACGGTGGTTGAAATATATTAAGGGGAAAATGGACAGGCAGTTTTCTCTGAAGATTTGGAGGTGTAATTGAAAGAATTGCAATTACAATTAACATTTTATTTGGGATCCTGGCACAGTATGCATTTACTGACATGATTTTCATTTTCATGTATTACTTTTTCAAATGTATAGGTTTTTGTTTACTTGTTTGTGTTTCTTTGTTTTTTGTTTTGCTCTTAGGGCTGCGTTTTCCAATGAGCATTGGCATGGCTTGAGATGGTGCTATGTATCTATCTGCACAGGATCAAATTGTGGTGGGAAACCAAATAGTATGCACACTATTGTGTGCCGGCTCAATGACCTTATGTTCATTGGGTCCTTGTTATCCACTGGGGTTGGTTCCAATCCCCTCGAATGGATACTGAAATCAGTGGATGCTCAAGTCTCATTGTATACAATTGTTGAGTAAAATGGTGTCCGTTGTGTAATATGGCAAAATCAATTTTTGATCTTTGGAATTTTTTTGTGGGGAGAAGATATTTTCAAGCTATGGATGGTTGAATCTGCATACAGAATACATGGCTATGCAGGGCCAACTGTACTGGAATTATGTTACCCCAGTAGCAAAGATTTATTTATGTATTAATTTATTTTGCTAAAATATTTACCATCGTCTTTCTGAAGATACTAGAATGACATGCAATAAAACCAACTTGATCAATTTGAAATAGTGTAAAAATTATAATGATTTTTAAGGCTAAAAACATAACAAACAGAAGATCTAATAAAGTGCTGGACGGTTGGAAAAAAGGAAAATTGCATTACAGGTAGACAGAGTCAAGGAAGGTATGGTCCTGAGCTTGTAAGACCTGAGCAGGGCAGGTCAAGATTTTCCGGCAGGCCAACCCAGCCAGTTTCAAGCATGAATTTTAAACTTGTATCCTGTGTTTTAGTCTCTGTCCTTTGTATTTAATATGTATTTATAGAAATACGTTTTAAAATGTATCTTTTATAGAACTACGTTATAATGTGCGTGTTTATAGAATGTTTATAGAATATTGCAAGGTTTGTGTGTTTTGACTGTGCTGTGACCCACTTCGAGCCATGAGGAGAGGTGGGTAAGAAATAAAATATAATAATAAAAATCATTTTATTAAATCATGTTAGACTAATTTAGACAGTTTTAAACTATCTTCTTTTAACTTGTTAAATTGTTTATCTAGTTTTGTCATCTTCTCGTTTGACATTAAATTGACAATAGTTATTATTATTATTATTATTATTATTATTCTGCAAGAAGGCATTTGGGGAAGGATAAGGGGCATGCTGCTGGGAAGTGTGAGTGGGATTCCAGCAAATGGGGGGGGGGGGGGACCAGAGGACTGTGAGTTTTAAAGGCTATTTTAAGTTTATTTATTATATTTTAATTTAATCTGGTTTTACCTTAATCCACAAGGAGCCACAGTGGCACAATGGTTTAAACCCTTTTGCCACTTGAACAGCTGAACTGAAGGTTGGTGGTTTAAATCTGTGAGATGGGGTGAGCTCCCATCTGTCAGCTCCAGCTTCCCATGTGGGGACATGAGAGAAGCCTCCTACTGGATGGGAAAACATCCAGGTGTCCCTCAGGCAATCTCCTTGCAGACGGCCAATTCTCTCACACCAGAAGCGACTTGCAGTTTCTCAAGTCACTTCTGACATGGAAAAAAAACCCCTTAATCCATATTGTACTATTTAATAGTTTTTAAACTTTTGTGTTGCATTTTTTAAAACTACGACCAAAATTTGGGATTGTTAGTTGCCTTGAGGCAGGATATAATTAAAGTAAATAAATAATATAATATAATTATGGCTGGGCAACTTGGAGGTTTCTCATCCATAGGGTTAGCATATGTTAAAGTCAACTTGATGTCAAACGAGAAGAAGATGACAAAATCTGGTTAAACAATTCAACATGTTAAAATAAGATAGTTTAAAACTGACTAAATTAGTCTAAAATAATTTAACACCATGCACATATGTGGATTTGTGTACAACCCATCAGGCCCCTAAGGCTCCAGTAAACAGCCATGTTTTTGCTTGGCACTGGAAATGGCAGCAACTTTAGTGCCATTTAGGCCTCTAGAGGGTATTTCAGAACTGGAATGCAACAGCAAAGAAATTGTCCCTGAAACTACTTACCACAGAGCCACAAAGCAAAAGTACAAGCAGACATTTTCTCTAGCTTGCATCCCTGGCCCACAGGCCTTTAAAAATACCACAGCTAATACTATGGGTGAAGCAGGAGATTAATTCCTATGCCACCTGGCAACAAGCTGTGGATTAAAGCAATGCCCTTAATGTTGTCCTAATGCTCTGTGAATACCATGCTCAAATGCCAAAACAACTGGCTGCTTGTTTAAACAAAGAACGACGTGTTGCTCTTGTTAGCCAGTGTTCTTAAATTTTCATGTATTTCTCCCTCTGGTATGCAAAACTCATGCAATGTGAATAACTGCTCTGATAGAAGGGAGAAAAAAGACAGCAAACCTGTTCAATTAAAGCCCATTATCAGAGCCAGCTGTTAAGGCCCTATGAACGCCAGTGGCTTTAGCAAAAGTAAATATCCTTAGCGAAAGACGGCAGACACACTCTGCCCTTGGAGGCAAGACAAAGATTTCACTCACTGTACAAAAAGGGATCCTTTGTCTTCGCCTGAATGTTAGAACAATGCAAAGCTCATGAAATCAAGTGCCCAGTAAGTGTACTCTTCCACAGGAGGTAGCTATACAGTCTCAAGTTTGCTGTTGGAGACTGCCTGTGCTTCGTGCAAGAGAGTTTTTGAAGTTTCTCTTTATGTAATCCTCCAGCAAAGGATCACCGCCGTGTTGTGGCACTGGAGCTTGAGCACCTCAATGATGTCATGAGCGAAACCGTGAAGGGCCACCCAAGACGGGACGGTCGTGGCAGAGAGGTCAGACCAAGCGTGATCCCTGGGGAAGGCAATGGCAAACCGCCCCAGTATCCTTGTCAAGAAAACTAAATGGACCAGTACAACCAGAGATATGTCGGTATGCCATTGGAAGATGGGACTCCCAGGTCGGAAGATGGCCAAAATGCTACTGGGAAGTAGCAGAGGGTAAGTTCAACTAGTCCCAGATGTGATGATGCAGCTAGCTCAAAGCCGAAAGGAAGGCTAGCGGCCGACGGTACTGGAGGTGAACGACGAATCCGATGCTCTAAAGATCAACACACCATAGGAACCTGGAATGTAAGATCTATGAGCCAGGGCAAATTGGATGTTGTTACTGGTGAGATGTCAAGACTAAAGATAGACATTCTGGGGGTCAGCGAACTGAAATGGACTGGAATGGGCCACTTCACATCAGATGACCACCAGATCTACTACTGCGGACAAGAGGAACATCGAAGAAATGGAGTAGCCTTCATAATTAATAAGAAATTCGCTAAAGCAGTGCTTGGATACAACCCAAAAAATGACAGAATGATCTCAATTCGAGTGCAAGGAAAGCCTTTCAACATCACAGTGATCCAAATATACGCCCCAACCACAGCTGCTGAAGAAGCAGAAGTAGATCAGTTCTATGAGGATCTGCAGGACCTACTGGATAATACACCAAAAAGAGACATTATTTTCATTACAGGAGACTGGAATGCCAAGGTGGGAAGTCAAATGACAACTGGGATCACAGGCAAGCATGGTCTGGGAGAACAAAATGAAGCGGGACACAGGTTGATAGAATTTTGCCAGGAAAACTCGCTGTGTATAACGAATACTCTCTTCCAACAACCTAAAAGACGGCTTTATACGTGGACCTCACCAGATGGTCAACACCGAAATCAGACTGACTACATTCTTTGCAGCCAAAGGTGGTGGACATCCATCCAGTCGGTGAAAACAAGACCTGGGGCTGACTGTAGCTCAGATCACGAACTTCTTATTGCTCAGTTTAGAATAAAACTAAAGGGATCAGGGAAAATACACAGACCAGTTAGATATGATCTCACTAACATTCCTAGCGAATATACAGTGGAAGTGAAGAACAGATTTGAAGGACTAGATTTAGTAAACAGAGTCCCAGAAGAACTATGGACAGAAGTCCGCAACATTGTTCAGGAGGCGGCAACAAAGCACGTCCCAAAGAAAAAGAAAACCAAGAAGGCAAAATGGTTGTCTGCTGAGACACTGGAAGTAGCCCAAGAAAGGAGGAAAGCAAAAGGAAACAGTGATAAGGGGAGATATGCCCAGTTAAATGCGCAATTCCAGAGGTTAGCCAGGAGAGATAAGGAACTATTTTTGAATAAGCAATGCATGGAAGTGGAAGAAGACAACAGAATAGGAAGGACAAGAGACCTCTTCCAGAAAATTAGAAACATTGGAGGTAAATTTCAGGCAAAAATTGGTATAATAAGAAACAAAGATGGCAGGGACCTAATGGAAGCTGAAGAGATCAAGAGAAGGTGGCGAGACTATACAGAAGATCTGTATAGGAAGGATAATAATATCGAGGATAGTTTTGATGGTGTGGTGAGTGAATTAGAACCAGACATCCTGAGGAGTGAGGTTGAATGGGCCTTAAGAAGCATTGCTAACAACAAGGCAGCAGGAGACGACGGGATCCCAGCGGAACTGTTTAAAATCTTAAAAGATGATGCTGTCAAGGTGATGCATGCCATATGCCAGCAAATATGGAAAACACAAGAATGGCCATCAGACTGGAAGAAATCAACTTATATCCCCATACCAAAAAAGGGAAATGCGAAAGACTGCTCAAACTTCCGTACAGTGGCCCTTATTTCTCATGCCAGTAAGGTAATGCTCATGATCCTGCAAGGAAGACTCCAGCAATACATGGAGCGAGAGTTGCCAGACGTTCAAGCTGGGTTTAGAAAAGGCAGAGGAACGAGAGACCAGATTGCCAATATCCGCTGGATAATGGAGAAAGGCAGGGAGTTTCAGAAAAACATCTATTTCTGCTTCATTGACTATTCTAAAGCCTTTGACTGTGTGGATCATAATAAATTGTGGCAAGTTCTTGGTGGGATGGGCATCCCAAGCCACCTTGTCTCTCTCCTGAGGAATCTGTACAAGGACCAAGTAGCAACAGTCAGAACTGACCACGGAACAACAGACTGGTTCAAGATTGGGAAAGGCGTATGGCAAGGCTGCATACTCTCACCCAACCTTTTTAACTTGTATGCAGAACATATCGTGTGATGTGCGGGGCTTGATGAATGCAAAGCTGGGGTGAAAATTGCTGGAAGAAACATTAACAACCTCAGATATGCAGATGACACCACTCTGATGGCCGAAAGCGAGGAGGAGCTGAGGAGCCTTCTAATCAAGGTGAAAGAAGAAAGTGCAAAAGCCGGGTTGCAGCTAAACATCAAAAAAACCAAGATTATGGCAACAAGAATGATTGACAACTGGAAAATAGAGGGAGAAAATGTGGAGGCCGTGACAGACTTTGTATTTCTAGGTGCAAAGATTACTGCAGATGCAGACTGTGGCCAGGAAATCAGAAGACGCTTACTTCTTGGGAGGAGAGCAATGTCCAGTCTCGATAAAATCGTAAAGAGTAGAGACATCACACTGGCAACAAAGATCCGCATAGTCAAAGCCATGGTATTCCCTGTGGTAACCTACGGATGTGAGAGCTGGACCTTAGGGAAGGCTGAGCGAAGGAAGATAGATGCTTTTGAGCTGTGGTGCTGGAGGAAACTGCCGAGAGTGCCTTGGACTGCGAGAAGATCCAACCAGTAGGCCTGGGTAACAACGGAAAAATTTGTTTCTAAAATCGATTCGTTTTTTGGGGGTTTTTGCGTTTCGTTATTTAAAATAATTACAAAATTTTCCTTTTAAAAAGTTCGATATTTACGAAATTTCGTAAATGTGAAAAAAATTACAAAACATTAACGAATCGATTTCCGAAACAATAACAAATCGATTCGTTAATGGCGGACGCGACCGCGAAATACGCTAAAAAACCTCCAAAAACTTCTGAAGCTTCCCTCTCCCTCTGTTGTTGACTGTTGGTGTGATATTATAATTTTTTTCACTAATTAAACAAAAAACAACCATAAAACTTGCCCCAGACATGTGGAAATAATAATGAAACGACCTCAAAACAATAACGAAACGAATACAATAACGAAATACGAAGCATTTACAAAACGTATTTAAAAATTCGTTTTTTAAAAAAATTGCTCCAGAATGGTTCGTTATTGTTTTGTAATTAAAAAAATTAACGAATTATTAACGAATTACGAATTAACGAAACGAAACCGCCCAGCCCTACCAACCAGTCCATCCTCCAGGAAATAAAGCCCGACTGTTCATTGGAGGGAAGGATACTAGAGACAAAGTTGAAGTACTTTGGCCACATCATGAGGAGACAGCAAAGCCTAGAGAAGACAATTATGCTGGGGAAGGTGGAAGGTAGAAGGAAGAGGGGCCGACCAAGGGCAAGATGGATGGATGGCATCCTTGAAGTGACTGGACTGACCTTGAAGGAGCTGGGGGTGGTGACGGCCGACAGGGAGCTCTGGCGTGGGCTGGTCCATGAGGTCACGAAGAGTCGGAGACAACTGAACGAATGAACAACAACAACTTTATGTAATCTATTCTTTCCCTCAGTTTTTTCTCCATTGTTCTCCATTTAAAACAAAGTTAAGTCACAATGAAATAATAAGGCACACACTAGCATCACCTACACTTATGAGTTGTTTCCAGGGGCACGTCTATACTGACTACTTAGGTTGGTTTAGATGTGAATCAGCCCCATGGTGGCCAAATGTGACATGGGACTGATTCTGTTACAAAATTCAGGCTTTTCCCCAATTTAGGGCCTGTGGGGACTGCTAGGTCAGTTCCCAAATGGAACCACCCACAATTGTCCTCTTGCCATTGTGTGTTCCCTGGGCTCAGGTGTCTTCTGGGACACAGGATAGCAGTTTCATTCACTCTGTGTTGTAGCTGTTTCTGGCCATGTCATGGGTCCTACATGTTCTCCATTGTATGCAGTAACATCAACCAGGGTGACAGGGAGGGCTCTTCCCCTTCCTGCAGTACCCCTTGGTCCAACATCATGGCATGCAACAGAGAACAGGTACGAGTCATGTCATGACTGGAGATCACAGTGACACAGAGAGCAGGGGACAGTTAAGGTGGTTGCCTGGTGGTGTCGAACTGCATTTGGCACTTTGTTTGGGTAGTGGGGATTCTCCACTGTCTCTGTAGTTGCTGGGAGATTCCCTGTGGGAGCCAGACCCAGGCCCAATCTGGCATCCAGCATGCCGAGTTGCTCTCGGGTTTTGAGTCTGTGCAATCATGCTATAATTGTATTGTGATCATGTTGGCTGTTGCAGTGCTGTAGTGTGAAGACATCAATCCAGTGTCACACTTGTGCCCAATCTCATTGGGATTTTCTCTCCTCAGCCTTATTGCGGTGTTCTAAGCTTCCTGAAAATATGTTCTGGAATAGGTTTTGTTGTTGTTTTGTGCCTTCAAGTCATTTCTGACTTATGGAAACTCTAAGGCAAATCTATCTTCAGTATTTGGTCAGTTGGGACTTGACTCTTTCCTCCCTTTCCTCAGGTTGAGTCATATTCTAATACTCAAACCACTACACCACACGGGTTCTCTGGAATAACTTTATATAGTGGACAAGGGTTTGCACAGGATAAGGGGAATTACACCCATTTCAGTTCTCCTTCTAGAAGTGATGGGAAAATATTGGAAAAATAGATATTTTAATGCATATATTGTATGTACATTACAAGCATTGAAATGTAAGAAAAATCAGGTTCTCTCTGTGTAAGAATGCCAGCAGGACAGAGAAGGAATGTTGAAAGGGGGAGAAGAGGGAGCCGTGTTTTCTGAACATTCCAGAGAGAGAGACTGGTACAACATAGGTCAGCATCTTCCTTCTAAGTAAGGAGCCTATCTCTCCCTCCTGACAGGTCAAAGTAGGCCCCTTGATTGATGAATGTAAGCTGTAAGCTGTATACTGCTTTTTAGAAAGAAATACAGAGACATGCCTTTCGCATGTTGGAAGATAGAATTTGATATTCCTATGATGCCAAAGTGACGCAGAGAATGATGTCAATGTATGTAAAACCATGTTTCTTTGTTTGTCTGCATTTGAAGTGTATAAAAGGCAGTCAATGCCTTTATCGGGCACTCTGGTTGCTTTTGGACACAGCTCCACTCCAGAGTCCCAGCTGGAAATAAAACCGTGCTTTTTTAAACCTCAGGAACTCTCTTTGTCTCTTTTCCTCAAACCTTCTCCCTGACATTTCAGAAGTAGTTCTTCTGCAAAATGCACTGCCAAAATTAGGCTGATCTGGATGTGGCCAAGGCTTGGTTGGAAGACTGTATTAATGAAGGTCTAATGTTGTCAGGGTTTGTAGAATTAAATTGCTAGCACATTTTGATTCAGGGGAATGGTGTTGTTAACTACCTTGAATCCCATTATTGGTTGAAACTGAATATAATAATAATGGCTTCATCTGCCACCCCCTTAATCCTCCTTAGACTTAATGTGTAATCCCCCTACTATATGGTAGTGGGTCATAAAGCCTTTTTCTGGCAAACAACAATGTATTGACTACTGCAACGTACTTTGAAGCCTTTGAAGACTGCTCGGAAGCTTCAAATAGTCCAATGAGAGGCAGCCAGGTTAATAACTGGGGTGGCATACAGGGAGCATACAACTCCCATGTTAAGCCAGTTCCACTGGCTGCCAGTTTGCTATCGGGCACAATTCAAAGTGCTGGCTTTGGCCTATAAAGCCCTAAACAGTCCTGGTCCAAATTACCTGTCCAAGCACATCCCCTATGAACCATTGCAGAGATTAAGATTCTCCGGGGAGGCCCTGCTTTCTGTCCCGCCATTGTCACAGGCACAATTGATGGGGATGAGAGACAGGGCCTTCCCGGTGATTGCTCCCCGGCTATGGAACTCCCTTCCTGGTGAGATCAGGTCGGCCCCCTCTCTCCTGTCCTTTAGAAGGATGGTAAAAACTTGGCTGTGAGACCAAGCTTTCGGGACAGAGCAATAAGGCAGCAATAGGAAAGATTACCAGACCAATTAGATTTGACATGGATGACTAGGACGGTTTTAAATGGTGTATTTTAATATTTTGATACTTTTTTAATGTTTATGTATGTATATAAGAATTTGTGTCCCAGGATTGAATGTTTGCCATATATATGCTGTGCTCTGCCCTGAGTCCCCTTCGGGGTGAGAAGGGCGGAATATAAACGTTTTAAATAAATAAATAAATAAATAAATAAATATTGTAAGCAATGGTTCAGACGAATTCAGTGTAATTAAGGCTGGAACTACACTGCCATAGAATCCAGTATCTGATTCCAAATTATATGCTTTGAACTGGATTTTATGAGTCTACATGGCTATATATTCCAGTTCAAAGCAGATAGTCTGGATTTTATGTGGTAGTGTAGATTGGGGCTAAGATTCCTGCATTCTACAGATCTAGTGCTTTTTACATTAATGGAAGATCCTAAACTTATTGTGTATAGCAATACATTTGCCTGAAATTTTAGAGGCATTGTTAGGAATTGTCATAATGTATGGTTATTAACAAGATAAATTCTGTACGTTTGTTCATAAGTTGAATTTGTATGTAAGTCTGCCATGTGTGTGTGTGTGTGTGTGTGTGTGTGTGTGTGCTGGATAGCATAGGGAAGGGTTAACACCCCTGTGGTGTTTGTTTTGTTGCCTGTGCCTCTGTTCAGAATATTTCACCTCACTTTCTGTTCCTGTGATAACTGGATTTTGAAAAATTCGGCTTCTTGTGGAAACTAAGATTGGTGATAAAGCTTCAGTTGAGGTTCCTTCTACACTGCTATATAAAATCCAGATTATCTGTTTTGAACTGGATCATATGGCAGTGTAGGCTCCTACAATCCAGTTCAAAGCAGATAAAGTGATTATCTGCTTTGATAATCTAGATTATATAGCAGTTCAGAAGGGTCTTGAGACACCTTTTCCCCATGATAACTCTTTCAGGACTGAATTTCCCTTCCTAGAGGTAGATTTTTCTCACTTCCTGTTGTCTCACCCCCCATTCTTAACCAACTTGCCATATGCACCACCAGAATGGCTGTGGTTTGCTGTGGATCCCAGTGATCCTGGCAGCACCCGGCCAGGAGGCATGGGGACCTATTGCCCCGCACCTCACACTGTTCTGGCTTCCTCCCTCCCTCTTATATAGAAGGAAGTGTCTACTGGCCAGCTTGCCCCATTGAGGGCAATGCATCATGGAAACCTCCCATGTTGCTGGCGGCAGCTTTCTTCCGCAGCAACTTCTATGATTTTATGATTCTATGATTCTATGATTCTATTATTTGTAAGTTGGATGTTTGTAACTCTGAAACTGCCTGGCCTGTACTTCATAATTGATTCCCAAACCATTGCATTCAAGAGTCTTGTCTAATGAGCTTCCTAGATACGAATGTGACAAACAAACCAATGAGTAATTTCGGATGCTATTACTGCCTCTGACTAGGCTAACGTAACTGGCCTGAATTTAGATGGAGATAGGGATGTTATGTCTCCCGCATGATGCATGTCTGCATTAGATAAGCAATGCTAATTGAAGTGAGAGAAATAACTGACAATGCAATTGAGTGTCTCGTTTCAGCTGTGTTAGTAGCTATGCTCACACCTAACATCCAAAGCATTTCCTAGTGTGCCTGTTTGAGAAGCATTGCAAACCAGAATGTTTTGGGTGCCCAAAAAAGCTCTTGGATTAAGGGGAAAAGTAACTACTTGACTCTTTGTTTTGATTGAAAACAATTGTGTTGCTTGTCTACAAGTGCAAGAATAACTGCCAAACTCTAGTAAACTGGAAGAATTCACATTGCTTCACTCAATTCCTTGCACCCGTAAGCTTCAGAGAGCCTCCCCCCTCGCCCCCTTTGCTTCACAACACCAGTCACAATGAGTTAGAGTTCCACTCTCTAAAAAAGCTATGGAGGTTTCAAGCAGTCTCTCATTGCAAAGCGGGCAGACTGTCTGGCACCCCAAAAGTAACTTCTTCATCCCAAAGACAGCTGCAGGGTAGGCATGACGACACACTTTGCCAGTCAGGACAGAGCTGCCTGAAAGCTGTCAGAGCACACCCAGAGCCCATGGATGCCAGAGTCAGGGAGGCCAGCTGTCCAGGGACAGTAAACACCATTCCAGAAGCTACAGGGTCAATGGGGTGATGCGGGGTGGGGAGGGGAAAAGTGACATGCTCCATTCTTTTGGAACTTTCAGAACAAGGGAAACATTATAGTACCTCCAAGGAGATTCATCAGAGGCAGTGTGTTGCTTAGGAATAGGAAATTTATGGTAAGGGGAGGTAAAGAGGATTGTGAAGAATGTTATGCTGAGAGTCTGTGGGGTGCCTGTGTAATGTATGCATACTGGGAGGGAGAGATTTAGTGAAAACTTGAATACATGAAACTGCAGATAACAGCAAAACTTATTGTAATGACCCAAGAATCATATAGACTTGTTCTGGATGATCTAAAAATGCTTGTAGATGTCATATTTTGTTAGAACTGGATAAATGAAACCATAGGTACAAGTCGTATAGATAGTTGACCGGGATTCTACTGTTTAAAATATGCAATGTAATATCACTTTTGCAAGCTCATGAATACTAAATTAGCTTCAAACAATTGTGTAAACAAACCACTTTTTTCATTTCAGGAGCAACTTGAGAAACTGTAAGTCACTTCTGGTGTGAGAGAATTGACCATCTGCAGAGGATGTTGCCCAAGGGACACTGGGATGTTTTGATGTTTTACCATCCTTGTGGGAGGTTTCTCTCATGTCCCCACATGGGGAGCTGGAGCTGAAAGAGGGAGCTCATCCGCGCTCTCCCCAGATTTGAACCTCAGACCTGTTAGTCTTCAGTCCAGCCAGCTAAAGGATTTAACCCATTGCACCACCGGGGGCTTCTCAAACCACTGAACAAATGCAATAGTGAATCAACAAAAGCAAATTGTATCTTACTCCTGCAAACACTTATCCTCCCCCCACTTGTGCAGCAGGGGTCCTCAAACTTTTTAAACAGAGGGCCAGGCCCCAGTTTCTCAAACTGTTGGAGGGCCAGATTATAATTTGAAAAAATTATAATCCGGACATTTGTATCCCGTCCTATCTCAACCTCCACAGAGGTACTCAGGGCGGCTAATTCCTGTGCACACTGCTCATATCTTATTTGTACTGCAAAGAACACTTTAAAATAGAAAAATTAAAATGAAGAACAATTTTAACAAATATAAACTTACTAGCTTGGGGACCCGGCGCTGCCCGGGTTATTAGAGAAAGTGGGTAATGGCGGTTCTGTATGCCAAGTTTGGTCTTTATTGGTCATTGGATAATGGCTGCATTGTTTTCAGGAAGTGAGTGAAGGTACTTGAAGTGCCATCATCCATGGTCCACCCTTCTCCAAACAGCAGCAAGATATAGAGTGGGTCATGGGGGCTCTGTGTGCCAAGTTTAGTCTTTATCAGCCATTGGATGAGGGTGGTAGTAGTTTCAGTAAGTGAGTGAAGGTAATGCAAGTCCCATCATCCAAAGTCCATCTTCCTTCAAACTGCAGCAGGATGTAGAGTGGGTCATGGGGGCTCTGTGTGCTAAGTTTGGTCTAGATTGGTCTATGCATGAGGGTTGCAGCAATCTTGGGAAGGAAGTGGAGGTACTTGAAGTCCCACCATCCATGGTCTGTCCTCCTCCAAACTGCACCAAGATGTAGAGTGGGTCATGGGGGCTCTGTGTGCTAAGTTTGGTCTTGATCAGTCATTGGATTAGGGTCACAGTGGTTTCAGTAAGTGAGTAAACGTACTGCAAGTCCCATAATCCATGGTCAACCCTCCTCCAAAACTGCAGCAGGATGTAGAGTGGGTCATGGGGGCTCTGTGTGCCAAGTCTGGTCTAGATTGGTCATTAATGAGGGTTGCAACAATCTTGGGAAGGGAATGGAGGTACTTGAAATCCCATCATCCATGGTCTGTCCTCCTAGAAAGTGCACCAGGATGTAGAGTGGGTCATGAAGACTCTGTGTGCCAAGTTTGGTCTTGATCAGTGATTGGCGAGGGTCTCAGTGGTCCCAGGAAGTGAGTGCAGTGACTGCAATCCCATCATGCATTGACAAATTATTCCAAACCGCACCAGGATGTAGAATGGGTCATGCAGGCTCTCTGTGTAAATTGTGGTCCTGACCCATCATTGTTGGCAGTTGTAATGATCGTAGGAAGGGAGTGCAGGTATTGCAAGCCCCATCGTCCGTGGTGCATCCTCCTCCAAACTGCACCAGGATGTAGAGTGCATCATGGAGACTCAGTGTGCCAAGTTTGGTCTTTATCGCTAATTGGATGAGGGTTGCAGTGGTCTCAAGAATTGAGCAAAGGTACTGCAAGTCCCATAATCCATGGCCCATCCCCAGCCAAACCACACCAGGACGTAAAGTGGGTCATGTGCCAAGTTTGGTCCTGATCAGTCATTGGATGAGGTTAACAGCGGTCTCAGAATGTGAGTGATGGTACTGCAAGTCCCATCATCCATGGTTCATCCTCCTCCAAACTGCAGTAGGATGTCGAGTGGGTCTTGTGTGCTCTGTTTGCAAAGTGTGGTCTGTATTGGTAATTTTCTGACAGAGCCCCTGGCCTTTCCTTTCCTCTCTTTGTCATCTCGGAATCTTGGAATTGAGGCTGGCCAATCAGAGACCATATGCAAATTTCCTTCTGTCATGTCCCTGTTTCTGTCATGAACCCTTTTCTCCACCAGGGGCTCCTGTTGAAGCAGGCCAATCAGGGATCATATGCAAATAGCACCACAGCAGCAGCCAGTCAGAATCTTGGAACTTTCAGGCTGGCCAATCAGAAAGCCGGCACATACACCGCCACACATCCGCCGCATACAAGTTTTGACTTTTATTATATATATAGATAGATTAGTATTTCAGTGGGAAGTATGGGCCTGCTTTTGGTTGATGAGATAGGGTTGATGTTGTTGTTGTTGTTGTTGTTGTTGTTGTGTGCTTTCAAGTCATTTCAGACTTAGGTTAACCCTGAGCGAGGGCCAGGTAAATGACCTTGGAGGGACGTATCCGGCCCCCGGGCCTTAGTTTGAGGACCCCTGTTGTACAGTCTTCAAATGGCAGTTCTAACATCCACATTACCATTATCTGGATCACCATGACCATCAATACTGATGCAGGGAAAGTTACATGGAAAATGACTCACACCAGATCAGAAAGCTGCCGCAGAACTTAACAAGTTTCATAGGCATCTCAAGGGCTTGCAAGTAAACTAGCAGCTCCTGAAGCAAACTTCAGAAGACAGCACTCTTAGGACTGCATCCCACAAAGTGGGGAAACTGGGTGGAATTGTCTTCTTTATGGTTTAGCCTTCATGGGGTTTAGTCTTTCAAGAAGATGGAGAATTTACTCACCCGCATCACACAACATTGCCTCCTCCTGCTTCTAGCTCAGCCATCCATTTAATCCCCATCATACGGGTGGGTGATGTCCCCTCCCATTTTAAGGATACCAGCACACAATTTAAAACAGGCATCTGTTTTGAGACACCAGTATTCCTTGGGGTTGTTTAACTCTCAAGTCCTTTACACTGAAGGAGACAAGGCACCCTTTTAAAATCCACTTATTTCAATGTGACCCACACAATCATTGAACCACTAATGGAAACAGAAGGAGCATTGCTGACTCCCGAATCCTCTTGTTAATTTATGTCAGGATAACTGGGAATTATGTCAATGTAAGTACTTTGTTGAACCATGTTCAGAGAGGTATCCACATTATCTGCTTTAAACTGTATTATAAGAGGCCCCTTCTACACTGCCATATAATCCAGATTATCAAATCAGATAACCCCCATTATCGACTTTAAATTGGATTATATGAGTCCAATGCCTCTAGAACATGGCCATATAGCCCGAAAAAACCCACAAGAACCTAGTGCTTCCAGCCATGAAAGCCTTCGACAATACATTGAGTCTACATTACCATATAATCCAGTTCAATGCAGATAATCTTGATTTTAAATGGCAGTGTAGAAGGGGCCTCATTGATACTTGGGACCCTTCTACCATGCCATATAAAACACAGATTATAAAATCTAATAACCCACATTATCAGTTTTAAATTGGATTATATAAGTCTACATTGACATATAATCAAGTTCAAAGCAGATAAGGCCCTCAGTGCCATATAAAATCCAGATTATCTGCTTTGGACTGGATTATATGGCAGTGTAGAATGGGCCTTGGATGCTACTGGGCATAGTTCTATTTCCTCCAATTGAATGGATGAGTAGGATGCACTCATTTGCCATCCCTAATCTCTATGAGTGTATAAATATGCTGGCAGAATATTATGCTTTGCCTGCTGAAAATATAACCTTAGCTCTCGCTCTGTCCTCTAAAAGAACATAGGTATGCCATCCAGTAATATTTTCCACCTTCAGTCCTCATCACTACTAGCACTTGGGGGATTCTTCATGTTATTAATATCCATTATTAAGGGAGCATGGCATAAAATGCTTTCAGAATCATTCAGGAAATGTTATTGAGTTGGTATAACTAAAATGCAATTAGACTACTGTTGTAACATATTTAGAGGGACTACCATGAAATTTAATTTTGGCTGAATCATGCCACAGAAATTAAAGATATATTCAGAAATGTATTACTAAATTATGTGAACCAGATTTTGGAAATGACTAATTAGAATCACAAGAGACACTCTGATGAAATTATGCACCATGCTTATTAGGTGACTGGTGATCTCAGTTTATATTCTGACCTTAGTAATGTGTGGTTGCAAAAAAATGTTCACCATCACTATGGCTGGAATGACTGTAACACTCCGGAATTCCAGTTACTCATGCTAATAAATAGAAACCAACATTATTTTATGCCTAAATCCAATTGCCAATCTCGATTATAGCAGATCTATTAAATCAGTGGAATGCATGTGCTAACTACTACAGCCCCGTTTACACTAGCATATAATCCAGATGATCAAAGCGGATAATCCACATTATCTGCTTTGAACTGGATTATATGCATCTACATTGCAATATAATCCAGTTTAAAGCAGGTAATCTGGATTTTGTATGGTCTTTGCTCTCATTGCTTTAGTGCAGGGGTCCTCAAACTAAGGCCTGGGGGCCGGATTCGGCCCTCCAAGGTAATTTACCCGGCCCTCGCTCAGGGTCAACCTAAATTTGAAATGACGAAAGCACATAACAACAACAATCCTATCTCATCATCCAAAAGCAGGCCCACACTTCCCATTGAAATACTAATAAGTTTGTATTTGTTAAAATTGTTCTTCATTTTAATTATTATATTGTTTTTAACTGGTTTTTGCACTACAAATAAGATATGTGCAATATGCATAGGAATTCATTCTTTTTTTTTTTCAAATTATAACCGGCCCTCCATCAGACTGTGACCTGTCCCTCTGTTTAAAAAGTTTGAGGACCCCTGCTTTACTGAATCTAACCTGGATGGGGATTTGGTCCTTAATGTATAACTTTCTGTCTTCTCTATGAAACCATGACTGCTTTAATTTGACAATCATCTAGGGAAGCAATATATCTCCTTATTACAATGCAAAGGTATGGGATTTGTGAAAGAAATATCATCTCAGACAAAATGTAGGTCTGTGGCTCTAACATCATGACTTTCCTCCTCCTGTATAATTTTTAATACATCCTGATGAAGAATCGAATAAAGCCTTGAAACTAGGTTCTTGTGGGTTTTTTCGGGCTATAGGGCCATGTTCTAAAACAGGGGTCCTCAAACTACGGCCCGGGGGCTGGATGTGGCCCTCCAAGGTCATTTACCCGGCCCTCGCTCAGGGTCAACCTAAGTATGAAACTACTTGAAAGCACGCAATAACAACAACAATCCTATCTCATCAGCCAAAAGCAGGCCCACACATTCCATTGAAATACTAATAAGTTTATATTTGTTAAAATTGTTCTTAATTTTAATTATTGTATTGTTTTTTTAAAAAATTGAACTTACAAATAAGATATGTGCAGCGTGCATAGGAATTCATTCATTTTTTTCTAATTATAATCCGGCCCGCCAACAGTTTGAGGGACTGTGACCTGGCCCTCTGTTTAAAAAGTTTGTGGACCCCTGTTCTAGAACATGGCCCTATAGCCCGAGAAAACCCACAAGAACCTAGTGATTCCAGCCATGAAAGCCTTCGACAATACAAAGCCTTGAAAATTTGCATGATGTATCTTGTGCACTTTAACTGGGCCAATAAACATATAGCTAGGTTCTTGTGGGTTTTTTCGGGCTATAGAGCCATATTCTAGAGGCATTTCTCCTGACGTTTCGCCTGCATCTATGGCAAGCATCCTCAGAGGTGTGAGGTCTGTTGGAAGTAGGAAAAATGGGTTTATATATCTGTGGAATGGCTGGTGTGGGGCAAGGAGCTCTTCCCTGCTGCACTTAGGTGTGAATGTTTAGCTGATCACCTTCATTAGCATTTGAAGGCCTGCCTGAGTCTGGGAAAATCTGTTGCTGGGAAGTGTTAATCTGTGCCTGGTTTTTTCCTCTCTGTTGTTTAGCTGTTATAATTTTAGAGTTTTTTTTAATACTGGTAGCCAGATTTTGTTCATTTTCATGGTCTCTTCCTTTCTGTTGAAATTGTCCACATGCTTGTGGATTTCAATGGCTTCTCTGTGTAGTCTGACATGGTGGTTGCTGGTGTGGTCCAGCATTTCCGTGTTCTCAAATAATATGCTGTGTCCAGGCTGGTTCATCAGGTGCTCTGCTATGGCTGACTTCTCTGGTTGAAGTAGTTTGCAGTGCCTTTCATGTTCCTTGATGCGTGTCTGGGCGCTGCGTTTGGTGGTCCCTTGCCCCACCCCAGCCATTCCACAGATATATAAACCCATTTTTCCTACTTCCAACAGACCTCACACCTCTGAGGATGCTTGCCATAGATGCAGGCGAAACGTCAGGAGAAATGCCTCTAGAACATGGCTCTATAGCCCGAAAAAACCCACAAGAACCTAGTGATTCCAGCCATGAAAGCCTTCGACAATACATTAAACATATAGCTCTTTGTAGATTTTGGATGCAACTAAAACCCAGAGCAGATTCAATGTTCCCATGACACAGAAGTCCCATTTGCCACTCATCACAGATCATATTTCTTTTTATTTGTGACAATGCCTACCATTTTGCAAAGTATCTTCTTAGCCTGTTGTGGATGGAGCTTTAGAATCATTAGGCAAATCATTTCCCAAGTGCAGTAGTCAGTTATGCTAATCTGGACATTCCAACAAACTGTGCTAGTGTATTACTATGTATATATTTTAAAATGCTGCGAATTTTTGTTTCAGCTGGGTTCTTTTTTTTTTTTTTTTTGTAGATTAAACAAATGTCCTAGCCAAAATACATTTAGCCAATTCAGAGGAATGTGAGTTTCATGATGTGTGCATGTGCCTCCAAGTTGCCTGTGGATTTATGGAGACCTCATGAATTGTATAGGGTTTTCTTAGGCAAAGAATACTCAGGCTCCTTTCTACACTGCTATATAATACAGATTATTAAAGCAGATAATACACATTATCTGCTTTGAAATGGATTATATGAGTCTACACATGCCTGGAATGTAGAGACATGTTCTTCCTAGTAGGACCAGGCAAAAGCAAAGTGCTACAGCCTCTTGTAGCTTGTGTGTTCTTCCTCATTAATAGCTGTTGTCAGCTTGACCACACACTGATGTAGCTTGGCCATATTTGTTATCTGTGAAACATTAGAGGGTATATTTTAGAGCAAACTAAGCTCTCTGCAAGCTTATCTCTGTGTAACCCGAACAGTGTTGTCTATGCATGTATCAGGCATGTAGAAAAACAGCAAACGTTTAGCAGGGGATGCTTGTGGGATATGTGGGGTGGGGGTAGTGGGGGGAGAGAGACTCCAAACTATTTAAAGGAACTGAATGTTATCAGTTGCCACAAAATGTTGGCTTTTGTTTTCAGAGGTTGTTTGGGATTTTTTTTTATGCTGGTGAATGGAAAGCTGTATGGGAGGGGAATGAAAAAGAGATTCCAGAAAATGGGCACCTAGGGCCCTTCCACACAGCCCTATATCCCAGAATATCAAGGCAGAAAATCGTACAATATCTCCTTTGAATTGGGTTATCTGAGTCCACACTCAGATAATGTGGGATTTTCTGCCTTGATATTCTGGGATATAGGGCTGTGTGGAAGGGCCCCTAGTAAGTACTTCAGCACTTTGTTTCAGATACTTTGGTTGTGAAATGGCTAAAGACATGGATAAAACAATATATTTTAATTTATATAAATCAATCAAGTAATTCTATAGATGACAAAAAGACAGACTTGTGATTACGACTTTTTGCAAATGTAAGCGTACAAGTGACTGTATGAAGCCTTTGAGCCTAACATCTTAAACTGAAACAGAATAGTATCGTGTTCGAAACAATGAAAGACCCAGCCCAGCTCAGTTTTTCTCTGATACTTTGTTGATGGGCATAATGCAAGATTCATTGAGCTCTTAGATTACAAAGACTATAAATAGAGCCAATATTTTACAAAAATCCTTTTATCCTTCAGGCACCAAATGCAAACACATGTCCTCTTTGACTGAAAACCTTTCTTAATCCAGAGATAACAAAAACTTGAATGCAATTAAAATAGCTCCTCTTTTTTTAACCACATAATCACTTACATTGCCATATAAAATCCAGACTATCTCCTTTGAACTGGATTATATGGCAGTGTAGACTAATATAATTCAGTTCCAAGCAGATAATCTGGATTTTATATGCAATGTAAATGGGGCCTTTGAAATGCTGAACCTCCTAGTGCTCTGGGTAGCTGACAGAATTCACTTATGAATGGGAAACCACCATAATTACAGAGCTACACAATGAATCTGGGCCTTACTCCTTCAGTCCCCACTTACTGGGCAGCAGCTGCTGTGACTGAGAAGGATTCATTCCCTTGTCACTTGAGAAGCAGTTAATAGATTTTTCTATCCTTTCCCATGAGTGATCTCCATTGTGACAGGCAGAAGCAGGGTTACTAACACATTTCCCCATAGCTTGTAGAAGGGTGTCAATGTTTCCCAATCAACTTGGAGATAGGTTCCCATCAATTTGAGTGGCTACTGGCCAGTAAGTGGGGATTGGGGGAGTTTTATGGTCCCTACATATCCCTTAAAACAGAGCTTTCCAAACTATGTGTCGTGATAAGTTAGTGTGTGGGCTGCAGTACATAGATGTGTCATGCGAATGTAATTTGAAACCTCTGAGTCTATGTGAAATAAGCAATAAATCATATATTTACAATATATAAATGAAAGGTTTTCATGTTATATGTTGTGTGTTCACACATTTCGTTATTACGGTTTAGGAATGTGTCATATAGCCAGTTTTAAGCATGAGTTTTAAACTCATGTCTTGGGTAAAATCCCTGCTCTGTGTATTTTATTATGTGTTTTATAGAAATATGTTTTAAAATATATCTTTTATAGAAATACATTGTCATACACACACACACACACACACAGAGAGAGAGAATTTTTACAATGTTTATGTGGTTAAATTATGCTCTAATCTGCCACAGGGATTGAAATTCTTCCCAAATGTTTTACAAAGTCTTTGATTGGTCTTTCAATCCTTTTCCGACTGATCCCCTCATGGAATTTGTCTTTTTAGCAGCAGCCACACACTGGATCGATGTGTTCTTTGCTGGAAAGATTCTTTGATCTGCAGCACAAATGGATTACATTCCAGATCAATGACAGATGCAGTATAATGCCAGTAAAATAAGCGGAGTGTCCTCCTGTAACACTTGAATGAATAGCACTATACAAAGAAGGTTTCTGCAACCCTCCCCATCCTTCTGGATGAGTTTCTCCAAGGCATGTCCAAAACATCTCAGTTGCCACCATTGCATCATGGTTATTGGAGGGCATTTCTCAACTCTTTATAAACTTCCAAATATAATTTTATCTTATTCCATTATGCCAAATATCAGCCAATAGCAGCTGGCTGCAAATCTGTTTAATCTCTCAAAGACTTTTGGCTAAAATCCACAGCTCACAACCACACAAATTAAACTGAATGGTTTTAAATGTTGGGCCCTAAGTACAAGTTGCCTTAAGGAGCTGGTTTAAATTTACACAATAGAATACCTGTCTTCTATTTATTGGCTTTTCTGCTAAAGGTGTTACTATTCTGCACTACAGACCAATCCTAAACAGGTTTGCTTTGAGCTGGTCATTGACTGTAATAAAGTGAACTAAGTTTGCTTTGTGGTGTGGGTGCATGTATGAAGTGGCAAATCAAATCCTATTTCCAAAACTCTTCCAGCTTATTCAAACCACAGAAGGACTTGAGGAAGGGACACATTTATCCCTCCCCATTAAGATCTTTAATGCAAAACAGAAAATAGAATATTGCAGTCTATTGGTTTTACCGAGCTAGAGAAACAACTGGAGACTACCACTGGGAATGGTTGCCTTGGGCAAATAAATGGGCCTTGGAGCCAGTGAATCACAGGTTCTCTATCTACTCCATTCTCCTCCCAAATGGTCTATTCTGGTGGCTATAACCATAGGTATAGTTGCACTTCTCTTTTCCATCTGAACTGTAATCATATTGAAACTGAAAATCCCAACTTTAATAGATTTAGTTAGAAACATTAAAGCTTTTGTATTTTAGTGAAATACAAAATAATTTTCAATCACTATGATTGAAATTCTTCCCAAATGTTTTACAAAGTCTTTAATTTGGTCTTTCTTTCTCTGTCTCTCTATGTCTATCTCTTGCCACTCTCATCTGCTTTCTCTAATTGCTTAGAGTAACTTGCAAATACTTCTGATGAAGTCCTGTCACTTGGGCTACTTATGGGGACCACACTTCGATGATTTAGCAGAAGTATTGTATTTCATCTAATTTACTATGTCTTGTCAACTAGCAGATAAAATGCTTCCTCTTTCTACCTGGGAGTAAAGTCTCTGGGGTACAAGAGATGTTAGGATCACAATCCTCTTTTCTTCTCTTTTTTAAAAAAAACCTTACTCTCTGACTCCCAAATTATGCAGAGAGACTTAAACTGTTATAGGACAAAGAATGATGCACAC
Organism: Anolis sagrei; assembly: GCF_037176765.1. NCBI lineage: Eukaryota > Metazoa > Chordata > Lepidosauria > Squamata > Anolidae > Anolis > Anolis sagrei. The sequence goes on along the minus strand of NC_090021.1, from coordinate 247,735,422 downwards.
ACTACATCATTAGCCCAGAGCCTGACCAGTGGAGCAGAGGAGAGTAGATCAGAGGTGTCAAGCTCTGTGTCACACTTTTTGCCACCGAAAAAAATCCAGAAAAGTTTTGGAGAAAAAAAATCATACTTCTATTTTACTCCTATTGCCAGTGCAGTTTGTTGATCTTTCTATTGCTGTGACCCACAGAATCTAAGAACATGATAAAGGGAGCAAGATATTAAAGGCACCAGCTGTTTTCTTCCAGAATAAAATAAGTACTGGGGGGAGGGGAGAGAGAGAGCCAAACATGAACACTAGATAAAACACAAGAGGAGTACCAATGAATTCCCTCCCCTCAGATATTTTCCTCTTCATGGGTCCTACAGAAAAATAGAAGCAAATCTATTAAGATGACATGAATTAAGAGAAAGCACATCAGTCAAAATGCTCTGCCTTTCTCAGTGAAATTATCCCTTTTCCGGGGTAATCTGAATATATCTTGTATACACGTTATGCTGTCTGACCCTCATCTTAAAGTTGCATTATTTTGCCTAGTCGCTTTGGCTCAGGGCTCCTAGAAATCTTTCATGTTCCAAATTGTACTACAGAGAAAACAGTGAGAGAAGTCAAGGGTGAGAGCTTGAACATGAACTCTAACATGGAGGAACTGTCTCAACTATCCCTTTCCTTCAGATCCCAGAAGAAAAACAAATATTTTTCATGGCTAGATTACATATTTCTGCTTGCCCCTTGGGTATCCAGATTCCTTGTTTGAACACCATTAATCCACATTTACATGCTCCATTCACAGGGTCTATCTATCAGCATTAAGTTTATCTCTAGCAGATGAGTAAATACATGAATTCGCATGCTTATGTATCTATTTCTGTCTAGTAGCTTTCATTGGCTGCCTTTTGAAAGCTCAGCCATTAACTCTTTATGCTGAGTTTCTAAACATAATACTTCTTTTCAGGATAATTTGCCAGAATCACTGAGGCAATCCATATCTGACATGATTTCCTCCAGCAATAGTTTATTTTATATATATATAATAAGAGAACAAGAGTAATAGACACTTTAAAAAATATCCTCCTTCTGATCTTTGGCTAGTAAGAACAATTTTTCACCAAGCAAATCAACAATATTAAACATTGAAATTGACTGTTGTTCTTGTGTGCCTCCATGCCCTTTTCCAACTTATGGCAACCCTTAACCAGCAATATCTTGAAGTTTCGTTTACAAGATTTGTTCATAGGAGTTTTCCTTCGCTTTCCTCTGAAGTTGAAAAATATTGTGACTTGCCCAAGTTCCCTCAGTGGGTTTCCTGGGCCAAGTGGGGATTCAAACCCTGAACTCCATAGGCATAGTCCACACCACTACAGCACACTGAAATTATTGTAGCACATCAAAATTAATATGTCATCTGGTTAGTCCAACAAAATTGTTAAGTGTTAACAACCACTGCATGTCTGTACACACTAATGGCTAGCTTACATGTTAATTTATAAGCATTTTGACACACAATTTAGTACAGCCCTTGGGAAATTGAACACCATGGAGTACCACCAGAAGTCTCTTATGTCATCTGATGGCTTTCGGGGGACTCCCGTGTGGGCTCCATTTCTCCATTGCATGGAAAAAACATGGGATGAAGTCCCAAGCTTGTTCTTTTTCTGGTAAACCACTGGAAGCGTGGGAAGGGAGCAGGGATAGTGTATTGGTTCTTGTTGAGTCAATGAAAACAGAAAATGTTAGGAAGAAAACTGACCTAGGCATAAAAATACTATAAATAGGTTCATAAGTATGATGTAGAAATTCAGTTGCCCAGTGCAGGCAAAAATGAGGGGATTCGCCAGGCAGCGTGGCACTGTAATCTGTGGCTCCATACCCCGCATCACCCACAGTGCCGCATTTCCCATAAGATAGGGGAAAGTGTCACTGCCTGACTTCCCTGCACAATCACCCCATTGTAGGCAACAAGAACATGGGAAGCTTCACTACAGTTTAGGGAAGGAGCCCCACCGGAAGTAGCTCTATGTCATTTGATGGGATCTGGCAGGCTTCATCCCTGAACTGTGGTGAAAGTGTTGTATGAGGGATAAATTGGCCCATGTGATAAAGTCCATAAACAAGTAAAACTCCAAACTCTGCAATGTATTTAAACATTATGGAATGCCAATTTCAGTTTTGAGTAGCTGATGTGGAATTTTTTGATAACACATTCCACATTTAGGCATCTCTGCCTCTCCCTCTCCCCCTCCCTCCCCCTCTCTCTGTGTGTTTAATCAGCAAGACAGTTCAATTACCATGTTGCTATTAAAACAATTAAAATCATGAATTTTAGCCATTATTTTAAAATTCATTTTTTCAAATGTTTTAGCACTAACATTGTTAACTGCTTTGGTATTGATTAAAGATTTACTGGATAGTAATTTATGACCCCTTGGTGAAATCGGAGTGTGGGGTGAGCCAGTTTTAATAATATAGTTATACTATTTTTAATTATATATATAAAAAAGTCTCTAATGCAGTAGTAATAATGTTCATAGCACATTAATTTTATAAAACATATAAAAACATTAAATCACATATTAATGTTTGAGAGAATACAGGGTTAGTCAAAATGAATAGGCCAATAAGAAAATTAATTGTACCCGAATGTATGTTTACTGTAACCAAACCACAGCTACGTAGCGACAGATAAACTATCAAAAATTTTTTTGAGCAACACACATGTACGTTAATGCCGCTAGGCGTCGCTAGGAGTCGCTGTTTTCAAAATGGCGGAATCAGGCAAAGAGAAGGCGTTTTGTGTGATGACATTTGCTAAAACAATGTCAGTAATTACGGTCCAGCGAGAATTTCGAGCCAAGTATGGCAAGGAACCACCTCATCGACATTCCATTGCGAGGTGGGTAAAGCAATTTGAGGAGACGGGCTGCTTATGCAAGGGTAAAACCACAGGATGACCGCGTGTCTCCGAAGACACAGTGGAATCCATTCGTGCATCCTTTCAACGAAGTCCCCAGAAGTCGACAAATCGTGTTTCCATGGAATTGAACGTTCCACAAAAAACTGTGTGGCGCGTGTTACGCAAACGTTTGCAGTTCAAGCCGTATAAATTGCAAATGGTGCAGGCTTTGAAAAAAGGTGACTATTCGAAACGACATGATTTTTGCGAATCAATGCAGCGAAGACTAGAGGAGGAAGGCTTTGCCAACAGACTGGTCTTCAGTGACGAGGCAACGTTTCACCTGTGCGGGAAGGTCAATAGGCATAATCTCCGCTTTTGGGGATCTGAAAATCCTCATGCCGTATTGGAACATGTAAGGGATTCGCCGAAGGTAAACGTTTTCTGTGCAATAACCAACCGTCACGTGTTTGGCCCATTCTTTTTTGCGGAGAAAACCGTAACAGGCATAGTGTACGCTGACATGTTGTCTGAATGGTTGATGCCACAGTTAGAAGAGAAAGTGCCCGATTTCGTATTCCAACAGGACGGTGCCCCTCCGCATTGGCACAACAGTGTACGCGAGTATCTCAACGAACACCTTCCCAGACGTTGGATTGGCCGTGCTGGAGTGACTGATCTTCCATTCTTCCTGTGGCCCCCCAGGTCCCCCGACCTCACACCATGCGACTTTTCTCTCTGGGGGTATGTGAAAGACACTGTGTTCCGACCTCCATTACCGCTGACCTTGGACGACTTAAAACAGCGCATATGTGCTGCATTCGATGCCATTACGTCGGATGTGCTGCAACGGATGTGGAATGAACTGGACTATCGCTTGGACGTCTGCCGTGTCACACGGGGCGCCCATATCGAACATCTCTGAAGGTGAGACAAAACTTTGATAATTTATCTGTCGATACGTAGCTGTAGTTTGGTTACAATAAACATACATTCGTCTAAAATTAATTTTCTTATTGGCCTATTCATTTTGACTAACCCTGTATTATATTAGTTTCTAATATTAACATTTCCCAGTCCTTTCCTAACATTAGTATAGGGTAAAAGAGATGAATGGTGATCATCAAAAGGGCAATTACACTGAAAATCTGAACATCCAAGAACTCTTCCAGACAGGCCGATAACCCATGACCTGTACAATGTGTCAGGAGAGCTCTCTGGAGGGGTCTGCACTACCAGCAGGCACCTCAGGTACAGTTTTTTTTTTGCGGTGGGAAATGGAGTAGGGGTGGCTGGTTGACTGGGCATCTAGCCACCCCCACCTCCCATGGGAACCATGGGGATGTGGTAGGGTGTGAAGACTAAATCCCAGTTCCTCCCAGAATTTAGTTACGTGTAGAAAGGCCCCAAGAAAAATGAAACCGTGATTGCCAGACATCCATAACACTTTCAGATAACATTCTTTTCTGGTGGAGCTTCAATTGTTATGCATAAATGTGTTCCCCAGATCTGTAGCATTTGAGGGCAAAGGATGAAACTAAAGCAATGAGAATAGGACAATTTCAACCCATTTGAATATTTCTTCGCCATTTAGAGAAAAACACTGCTTGATTGTAGTAGTAGTAGTAGTAGTAGTAATAATACTACTAATAATAATAATAGTCAACTACAAAAGGTTACCTTACTTGGATCTGTGCGCCTCATTCGAAAATACATCACACAGTCCTAGATGCTTGGAAAGTGTTCGACTTGTGATTTTGTGATACAAAATCCAGTATATCGATCTTGTTTGCAGTGACATACTATGTTTTTGTCTAAATAATAATAATAGTATTATTTCTTACTCACCTCTCCTCATGGCTTGAGGCGAGTCACAGCACAGTCAAGACACACAAACATTGCAAAAATTCTATAAACACACATATTAAAATGTACTTCTATAAAAGATACATATTAAAACATATTTCTATAAAATACACAAGTTTAAGCATATCTATTCAAAAGACAGCATTGTCTAGGCTGGGTGCCACAGATTCTCCATCTCTCACATGGTGTTGGCTGGTTTCAAATGCTACTCCCCTCCCCCGTATGATCTTAGGAAGGCCTACATGGGTATGGCAACAGATCTGTCTGATCTTGGAAGCTAAGTATGATGAGCCCTAGTTAATACTTGAGTGGGAGACTATCAATGAATACTAGGTGCTGTGGGCTATAGTTCAGAGAAAGGAGCTTACAAGAAACCTCAAATCCCTATACAATTCATGGTGTCAGCATAAACCAACAGGCATCTTAAAGACGTTTTCACAAACACATATGATCACAGAATGTGTGCAGTTAAAGCAGCCCTTTTTACAAGACCATGTTTAGTTTTAATTTCCATTTTTAAAGGATTCATTGAACACAAATGTTTGAAAAATACATCAAAATCAGTACTGTGGCAGCAATACCTAAGCATAATTTTTGAAATTTATCTTTGATGGTGCATTCATCCAGTGAAATGGAGTGTGGACTGTACACCCAATTGATGTTAATATAGTACATAGATGACATTTATGCTCAGATGTGAATTCTAAAGCAGAACTCACAACAGAATTAGAATTCTATGTATTTCTCTGGATTAGAATACAAATAGGAAGTCATTAAATCATTACATCTTAATCCTTCCTCAGCAGCTGCACCTTAATTAGTGGGCTGGCACAGTCCAAAGCTGCTGATTCAGCTACTAACACAGCAGGAGAAAACTCTTGAGTTAAAAAAAAAAAAAACATTGCTGGGTCCAGGACCATCTTGACAACATTATAGGACCGTGGCAAAACAGCACATTGGGCCCTGCTTATGCAACCACTCACAGGAATAAATAGGGAGGAGGAAGAAGAGGAGGAGACTTCTCTTAACCCCCAATGATCAAAGAGGGTAGCACTTCTTTTCTTTGCCAACGGTGCCAGGACACTGAGAGCAGTGACCGTGTTTTATAGATGTATGTGTGCTGAATGTTGCAGCATTGAGACTCATGGTATTCTACACATTCCAAAAATCTGAGAAGAACTGAGATTTTAAATCCCAATTTCTCTCGGGATGAGGCCGCACAACTGGTCCAAACCTCAGAATTTTGCAAGGGAGTAGCTGATGCTCTCCCATGCTGATCTGATACCAGCACGGGTGGGCAAGGGCACTGCCAGCCTCCCTGGCCCACCCCCCTTTCCCTCTCCACTTATTAGAGGAAGATTGCTAGCTTCTTCCCTTCCCCTCCCTTGGAAGAGCCAAAAGAGGGCTTTGGGAGGGGAGGGGAGGGGAGGGGGGATTCCTCCTCCAAGGCTGTCCAAGAGAGAAAGGAGAAGGAAAAAGACTTCAGGCCTGCACTGGAGGTTTCCTTCAGTAAGTTGGTTGGGAAATAGGGGCCACGGAGGGAGTCTACAGAGGGAAGGGAAGGAAAGCACATGTTTTCTATACCTGCAGGGATACACAGGCATGGAAAGGTGCATTTTTAATGGAGGAATTGGGTTTAAAGGACACCTTTTTAACATGTGTTTTCCAGCCCTTAATTCAATTCCTCCCGATTCCTCCTGCATTTTGGCTGAATGTCATTTAGACTCCTCCTTTAACCCTATTTAATCTGGGTTACAATCCAGGTGTAGAAGGGCCTTCACTAAAAGGATCAGAAAGACCCAGATTCCAGTTTTATTTTGGAAATTCATACACATCTTGTTTAACCTAGAATATTTTCTTTCAGCTCCTGGTATGATCAGAGGCTTTTTCTAGCACAGCCTGAACTGGGTTCTTTTCAAGATGATTCCACCAACGGAAAAGTGGAGGGGGGGGGGGGGCGGACAGAAACCATTCCCTCATTCCTCCAGGGAGTTTCTAAACCATCTCCAACATAGCAGGGATAGACTAGAAAGATGAAAAAGGGAAATTGGGAGAGAATAGGGAACATCTGAATACTTGATGTCAGAGTTGCCTCATTCTGTCTAATGGTGGCAACCCTTCTAAGGAAGTAAATTGGGAGTGATATCAAAAATATGTGTCTTCAAGTTGCCTGTTTAAATATGATGATACCTACTGAGGTTTTCTACCTCCAACAACCAAATACATTAGGCTATATCTTGGACCAGCTTTGGTCAGGGCTTGGATGGGAGACCCTGCAAGGAATTCCAGTTGCTGTAGGCTACATTGCAAAGGAAAGAACTTGCAAAACTGCTTCTGAGGATTCTTTGCTGAAGAAAACTCAGTGACTCTTAAGTCGACATGTGACACTGAGCATTATAGAATAGAGGCAATCATTGGAGTTACTCCAGCAGAATTCTGGGAAATGTAGTTCAGGGTGGAGCCTTTAGAATTTTCAGCTAGAAAGGTACTCGGCTTTCCTAACTACATTTTCCAGAATTCTGCAGGATTAGATCAGATGATAGCCTCCATTCAATAACACTATAACGCTTGTGGGAAAACATCCAAGTGTATACATACCTTGGATGAAACTAACATTATAGGTTGGATCAAGCTAACATTGAATCACAGCTTGGTAAAAAAATTATACAGTTCCCAGAATTCGTCAGCCAGCATTTCAAGTTATTATTATTATTATATTATTATTAACTTTATTTGTACCCCGCTAGCATCTCCCGAAGGACTCGATGCGGCTTACACGGGCCGAAGCCTCAAAACACAATACAATAGAAAACATAACATAACAATAAACAAAGCAAATCAAAACAATTAAGCAAAATAACCACAATGACAATACATCAATACATCAAGACACTATTAAAACTGGTTCGGCCGGCGCAATGGGGTACAGGGTTAAAAGTGCTGAGATGGCAGGAGGAACGTAGGATTAAAAGTGTGGTGTGCAGCAACATTGGTTGTGCTAAAGTGCTTCTAGGACTTGGGATGGGGATTCCTAATCTGCGAAGGCACATCGGAACAGCCAAGTTTTTAGGTTCCTTCTGAAAACTGCTAGAGTAGGGGCCTGACGAAGCTCTTTTGGAAGGGCATTCCAAAGTCGGGGGGCCGCCACAGAGAAAGCCCTGTCCCGTGTCCCCACCAAGCGCGCTTGCGACGTAGGTGGGATCACGAGCAGGGCCTCCCCAGATGACCGGAGCGAGCGTGTGGGTTCGTAGATGGAGATGCGGTCACGCAGGTAGGGTGGTCCCAAACCGTTCAGGGCTTTGTAGGTGAGTACCTGCACCTTGAATTGGGCTCGGAAAATAAATGGCAGCCAGTGGAGCTCCTTAAACAGAGGGGTAGACCTCTCTTGATAATGAGCTCCAGTTAGCATCCTAGCTGCTGCCCGCTGTACCAATTGAAGTTTCCGAGCCGTCTTCAAGGGCAGCCCCACGTAGAGCGCATTGCAGTAATCCATTCTAGAGGTGACCAAGGCGTGGACCACCCCGGCCAGATCAGCCTTCACGAGGTACGGTCGCAGTTGGCGCACAAGTCTCAATTGTGCAAAGGCCCTCCCGGATACCGCCGACACCTGAGCCTCAAGTGTGAGCGAAGAATCCAGGAGGACACCCAAACTGCGGACCTGTGGCTTCAGGGGGAGTGTAACCCCGTCCAGCACAGGTAGCCACCCTATACCCCGGTCCAGTTTACGATCGACCAGGAGGACCTCTGTCTTGTCGGGATTGATCTTCAGCTTGCTCTTCCTCATCCAGATCGACACAGCGGCCAGGCACTCGTCCAGCACCCGAGAAGCCTCCTTGGAATTAGGTGGAAAGGAGTAGTAGAGTTGCGCGTCATCCGCATAAAGATGGCACCCAACTCCAAAACTCCGGATGACCTCTCCCAGCGGTTTCATGTAGATGTTGAAAAGCATGGGCGACAGAATGCAGCCTTGCGGGACCCCACAGGTCAAAGGCCAGGGGTCAGAGCAGGCGTCTCCCAGCTTCACCATCTGGGTCCGTCCCTCCAGGAAGGACCGGAGCCATGACAAAACCGCGCCCCTGAGGCCCATCCCAGAGAGACGACCCAGAAGGATACCATGATCGATGGTATCGAAAGCCGCTGAGATGTCCAGGAGAACCAGCAGGGTCACACTCCCCCTGTCCAGCTCTCTGCGGAGGTCATCCACCAAGGCGACCAAGGCTGTCTCGGTGCCATGACCAGGCCTGAAACCAGACTGTGACTGATCTAGGTAGTTGGTATCGTCTAGGAAGCTCTGGAGCTGCGAGGCGACCACCCGCTCCAGCACCTTACCCAAGAAAGGGAGGTTGGAGACTGGCCTGTAGTTACTCAGCACCGTGGAGTCAAGGGAAGCTTTTTTGAGGAGTAGACGAACCACAGCCTGTTTCAAGTTGGATGGAAAAATCCCTTGCTCCAACGATGCGTTGATAATCAATACAAACCAGTCAACCAACCCCTCCCTGGCTGATTTAATGAGCCAAGATGGGCATGGGTCTAGAGGTGAGGTGGCGCCCTCACAGCCCCAAGAACCTCCTCTACGGTTTCAGGAAGAACAAGCCTAAAAGAATCCCACAAAATTGGACAAGCAGATGCCTCCGTCACCTCTTCAGGCACTGCGATGGAATTGGAGTCGAGCTCAAGGCGTATCTGGGCGACTTTACCTGCAAAATGCTGTGCGAAATCGCGACACCGAGCTGCTGGGTCATCAGTGACCTCCTCCACCACAGGTGGGTGGAGGAGTTCCTCCACGACCCGAAACAGCTCCGACGATCTATTTGCTGCAGACGCTATACGGGTGGTCGTGAATGATTTCCTGGCCACCCGTATAGCCACGGAGTATGCCTTAAGAGAGGCTTTAGCCCGTGCTCGATCAGACACGACCCGAGATTTCCTCCATTTGCGCTCAAGCCCCCTTCTCGCATGCTTCATCACAGTCAGTTCCCCGGTGAACCAGGGAGATGGCCTGTCACGACGCAACGAGATGGGGCGTTCGGGTGCGATCACATCTAACGCCCTGGACATCTCCCCATTATAGAGAGTCACCAAGGCGTTGATGGAATCGCCAGGCTCCAAGGCAGGAAGAACCCCAAGATTCCTCAGGAATCCATCCGGATCCATCAGTCTCTTAGGGCGGACCATTTTAATCTGTCCTCCACCCCTGCGGAGGTTAAGAGTCGCAGCAAGTCTAAAACTGATCAGATAATGATCAGACCATGACACCGGAAGGATGTTTTGATCTTCCACTCTAATCATTTCGTTGTCCGCCACGAAAACAAGGTCAAGAGTATGTCCGGCTTGATGAGTGGGACCAGATATTATTTGTGACAGTCCTATGGTCATCATGGTGGCCATAAAGTCCTGAGCTGCGCCAGATAGGGTGGTCTCGGCGTGGATGTTAAAGTCTTTCAGTTTTACTTTATAAGTCAGAGACAATAGGTGCAGTGAGAAACAATGAGGAAACTCTATATTGAAGCAGGAGGGGGTATCCGAACACATAAATACCTAAGTAAAAATGGCTACCTAACTGCAGGAAGGGAAGTAGACAGGGTATTCTGTAAAATCCTTTGAATAATTTCAATGCCATCCTGGGTCAGCTTTAAAAGAGCAGGCATATTTTCCTTCAAGCTAATAATAACCATTGTAGAAGCTAGAGAAAACAAGTGCAGGACTGAAAGGCCAAGTGCCTAACTATGTGCAGATTCAGCAGTTATTTGCATTGTATTGTAATAGTGCCCTCTGGTGCCCCTACAGTGCATAGGGATCTGTACCCAGCTGGATGAGAATGCCTTGCTTCTGGTGGCCAGTTTTCTATCCAGAAGCAAAATGAAATGGCTGTAAAATCTAACAAGTGCCCACAGGAGAACTTCATGCTGTGAGCAGCCGGACAGAAAAGGAAAAGAATCTATATGAAGAGGAGTCTGAATGTTGTTCATTACCTGCCTAGAAAAAATAGATAATATACATTATTGATAATTCACAGGTTGAACAATACAGTCCTCAACCATTTGGAAGTCCTGTTGAGAAAATAATAAACCATTGGCTTCTGTATTCTAGCCTGCCCAATATTCAAATGTCTCACAATGTTGTAGTGCAATTGTTCTGCATAGAAAATATATGGATTTTTGCGCAAAAATTCATTTTAGAATCATAGAATCAAAGAGTTGGAAGAGACCTCATGGGCCATCCAGTCCAACCCCCTGCCAAGAAGCAGGAATATTGCATTCAAATCACCCCTGACAGATGGCCATCCAGCCTCTGTTTAAAAGCTTCCAAAGAAGGAGCCTCCACCACACTCTGGGGCAGAGAGTTCCACTGCTGAATGGCTCTCATTGTCAGGAAGTTCTTCCTCATGTTCAGATGGAATCTCCTCTCTTGTAGTTTGAAGCCATTGTTCCGCGTCCTAGTCTCCAAGGAAGCCTCCCTGTGGCTTCCTCTCACATATTTATAAATGGCTATCATATCTCCTCTCAGCCTTCTCTTCTTCAGGCTAAACATGCCCAGCTCCTTAAGCCGCTCCTCATAGAGCTTGTTCTCCAGACCCTTGATCATTTTAGTCGCCCTTCTCTTTTTTCACACATACTGCTCTCAAGCCAGGCATCCCCCATTCTGTATCTTTGCATTTCGTTTTTCCTGCCAAAGTGGAGTATCTTGCATTTGTCACTGTTGAACTTCATTTTGTTAGTTTTGGCCCATTTTCATATAGTTTCCTGTGTAGCCCCCACACTTGTATTCTGCTGAAAAAACTTTGTGTCATGAACGGGAAACTGTTTTTTTTTTTTTAACAAAGCAAATTAAGCGGCATGAATTTTGCAATATATCAATTACACTGAGCAGGCCCGTAGCCAGGATTTTGTTTCGGGGGGGGGGGGCTGAGTTTGGTTCGGGGGGGTGAGTTTGGTTCGGGGGGGCTGAGTCTGAGTGAAAGAGGGTCTATCCTAGCAAACCTTTTGTATCGTTACCCCAATACCTCCATGCATATGGGTTCTATTGAGCATGGTGATCAGATCATGATATGAATAAACATAACAGTTTAAATAATGTACCAGTAAGGCCTTCTCGCGGACCACCATGAGAATTTGGGGGGGGGGGGCTGAAGCCCCCCAAGCCCCCCCCCCCCCCCCGGCTACATGCCTGACACTGAGATATTAGGAAGCTACATCAAGTGTCTTTTCCTTTTTGAGGGGATGTGGATTCTTTTATTTGTGATGATTCGACATATTTCTGAGATATGGGACTAAGTGGATGGAAAGAGCCAAATGTTAATAACTCTAGTTTGTGGCGTGATATCCTCTATAGAGAACTGGTGCTTAGAATGGAGGTCAGAAGCAGAACCAGAGCAAAGAAACAGAAGGACAATTCTAGCTAGTATTCCATGTGCAACATCATAATTGTGCAACATTGAAATTTGCTTGTTTTCTTCAGTACAAATGAGCAGTTGGACAGGGCTACTTTTCTTTCAGGAAGGTGGTTACATAAAGATGCTGCAATCATTGCTGTTTTTAATGTTTTTTGCTTCACCTTGATATGCTAACCATTGTATCACATACTACCTCATATGTGCATACGGCCACTCATTTACTTAACAGCCACTGACCTGGGAGTAAGAATTTACTGAGGAAGATCCTAAATGATCTTCCTGCTCCTTTCCTGTGTGCAGTGCAGGAACAGGCAACTCGGAGTCCTCTGAATGTACATCTTCCATTAATCTTAACCAAACTTGCCAATAGTAAGGGATGATGAGAGCTGCAGCCCAACAAAATTTTGGAAAACCACAATTTCACCCCGGTGTAATATACTGAGGAACGCCAAGGTAATTTAGGCTGATATATTGGAGTACTGCATTGCCCTCGAAATGAGTTAGCCCTGGAGCCTTCCCAAAGATTCGTGCTACAATCAGTTACAAGTGTTGTATCAGAACATCCAGCCAGCAGTATTGAGTCAGTTAGTTCAGGATGGAAAATTTTGGTGGTTTTTTTTTTTTTTGAACTACATTAACTCCAACAATCTCACAGCCAGCATGGGCACATGCCAGCAGTGCCAAACAATTCTCTATCTGAAGTAAATTAAATAGCTGGGGAGTTCAATAGCTGGGAATCTGCAATCTGTAGGCAAATCTACATCATCAGTTATGCAACTCCCACCTCTCCCCCATGTCTGTAAAGTGCAGAAACATAAACAAACTTATTTGAGAAACAGTCCTTGAGAAATGAGATCCAGTAGGTTGGTTATTTGGAAGGTCTCTTTGTTGAGAGGAAACTTTTATCTAACTTCTGTTCAGATTTGGAGAAAAATGCCATATGGGAAAGAGTCACGCCAATGGTGATTTATTAGCATTTTTGGAACATGTCATATTTTGAAACAGGATGGAAAGGTATTTTCATGACTCACCACTCAATTTACAAACCATGACTGAAACAAGCACAGCACAATGTTCTAAAAGGCTACAAAACACTGTTACAAAAGCACACCAAAATAGGAATGCTTTGGTCAGAGTGCCAAAGCATCTTTTACTTTTCACCTCTTACTTCAGAATCTGTTGTTAGGCAAACACATGTATTGGTGATGTCCTTTGTCACTATCGCTTCTATAAAAACCTGTCATTGACTATTCAAGAATTTATTTCAAAGGTCATTAGCCTAAGAGTGCTCCATGTCTTCACAGAGAAATGCGAAATAGCATGACTTCAGTTCATGCTCATGATTCCATCATTATAATGAGTTATGAGGAATTTGTGTGTTTTTGCACCGATGCCAGCACTGTTATATTCAGATCTGCATTGTGAGCAGCTTGGAAGGCTCACTTGTGGCAGATGATGCCCGCCTGCCTCCAGCATCTGGTGAGATTCAGGTGCTCCAGCCAACTCCAAACTCTCTTGGAGCACATGCAGAAGAAATGGGAGTATTGGAGTTCAAGCTGTAGAGAGCAGCAGTTTTATTTCTCTGTCACCATCATCATCATCATCATCAACAACAACAACAACAACAACAACAACAACAACATCATCATCATCATTTATACCCTGCCTTTCTCCCTGTGGGGACTCAAAGTGGCTAATAATCCCACACTTAGTCAAGTTTTAAGAACACAATGCAAAAGTTAAAAAAACAATTTAATAGTAGCAATGTGGTAAAAACAGATTAAAATACAATAAATATATTTAAAATAGTGTTTAATATTCACAGCCCCCCCCCCCCCCCCGTTGCATCCACATCTCCCCACAGCCTGCGCCTTATTCTTCCTCAAATACCTGTCTGCAGAAGGGAAGCAGGGATGGGACTCTCTTGGGAGGGAGATCTACAGTCTGGGAACAGCCACCAAAAAGGCCTTCTCCCATATTCCCACCAAGCGCACATGAGCAGGTGGTGGGACAGAGATAAAGTCCTCTATTAGATATCACTATTATTTGTGTAAAAATGCAGCCAACTTCCAAGTGAATTTAGGCGTATTTTGTGCTGTAATTTGTAGCTATGCTGTCTGGAGGATTTTGGAAGGTCGTGAGAATGAAAACTCAGCCAGAGAGTTACTTTGAAGAAGCACTGTATTAGATATAAAACTTAAAGTTTCTTTAATAATACATATTATACTGCATATGGCAGGCCTAGCTTACAGTGGTGGAACTGCAGGTGAACTATCTGAAGTGGGGTAGTAAAAAAATGCACAATGTTACATTTTAAAAGGTAGCAGTTGTTTTCTTCTGATCATTAAACAGTTAATGATCAGACTGGTTAAAACCTGAAACACAACTTATTGTGTTAGCTATGGCAATCAAATAATTTTTGTTCCTGTTGTGCCATAGGCAAAAATAGTAAAACGCTAGTTAGGACACTTCCAGACAGTGCAAAAATCTGGGTTTTAAATTGGGGTTAAATGTGAATATGCACATGTGATGTGAATATGCACATTTTTCATCTGGAATCGGGACCAAAGGGGACCTTTTAAACTCGTATCTTTCATCTGTTGCAGTGAATCAGTGCGGATTTAGCGCTAGCATCATGTAGCCACCCCCCCTTTTTAACCCAGCAACTTCCGCATTTTAGATGCTATGTTGAAGGGCCCTTAGTTCCCTCCAGTGGCTACTTCAGGTACTGCACATTAGACATTCTGAGGGGAAAAGTGCAAAAAGTAATTCTACTATAACCCTGTATGGCTTCAATACAAAACAGCAGCCCATCTTCCTATTACTTATACTTGGTTAGCACTCACAGAGACATTAATGAGTTACAGGCTTTTAAAATCATGCCGGGGCTGCTGTGGTTTTATATGTTTTTATGGATTTAATCTGAATTGTTTTAATACTAATGATGTTTAATATTTGTATATTTAAAATTGTATGGTGATGTATTTTATGTAAAGCCACTTTGAGTTTACTGCAGGAGAGATAAAGCGGGGTATAAATAAATATAACAATAATTATTATAATAAGCTATTCCAATGAAAAGTAGTAAATTACACCCATGGTAATTGAAAGGAGAAAGTAATTCCATTCCAGATTATTACTAAAAATAAAAATAAATAATGTCACATGAAGAGCTTGGAGAAGTTGCTTTTCTAGACCACAACTTTCAGAGCACAACAGTACCACCAGGGCCAGGAATGGCTATTCAATTTCTATTTTGATACCTTTAGCCAATATGAAGGCACGATCTTTTAACCAACTGCTCTTCTGCCAAATAGATCTCATTGTTAGGAAGATTGTTCTGATCTTTAGTTGAAACCTCTTTCCATGCAATGTAATCATTCTGGTTCTAATTGTGAATAGAAGTTACAATTGCCTATTGTCTATATGGCAGACTTTCTCTAATAATTGAAAATGAGTATAATGTCTTCCCATACTCTTCTAGATGTTAATTAGGTTGGCTTTATGGGCTACTGTGTAATCGTGCTCACTATTTTTCCTTAGTTTGATTTATTACACAACATTCTGTTCTACTTATGTTCTCACTGTGATATTATATATAGTTTCAAGTTCAGCTATTGTCCCAGGTATTCAGAAAGAGAGATTTTTTTTAAACCCAATAATAAATAAATATGCCATCACAGAATGGTATAAACATAAGATAGCTCCTTTCCTGCTATAATTATGTTATATAAATAAATTGAATTATTAACAAACATTCTTAAAATATTCCTACTCTTTAACAGTTCTTTGAGGCCTATAAAGAAGTCCATTAAAAATACTATCACGCTGTGCCTTCTGCATCTGGTTATGTCATTCTCCAGCCTGGTAATATCCTACTGTTAATGGGCTTGCCATGCCAAGTCTGAGCTGGACTTGGACTTGAAGTAAGCAACAACAAATTTTGCCTATAGCAGTTATTTAGCCACCTGGGTTCGGTGAAGTCCTGCCATAAAGTTTTATTTTTTACATAGATAAATAGTTATTGGCTAACTTTATGCACACAGCAATGCTGTAGTTAGACCTCCATGAAACAATAGAGAACGGGATAACTGATTATGATGTAGATTTTTTAAGATTCCCAAACTACAGGATATTTTAAAAACTCTATGCTTGGGTTAATTCCAGTTACTACATTCAATCTATAAATTTTCATATCACAGAATCCTCCAGCCAGCATGGATTATGGGCAAAGTGGTTAAAGGATTCTGAGTATTGTCTGAAAAGGTATATCCTCAGTCAATAGCTTTGGACCACTATTGTTGAAGCTTCTGACCTTGGCCCCTTTTTCTGACCCTCATCCAATGATAATTTCTCACATTGCTGTTCTTCCTGGTCAGTAAGGCAGGTAATTCACCCACCCCAACTATGACAGAAATAAAATGGAAGAGAAGGGGCCACCCACTATTTTGTATGACAATGGCATGTACAAAGGGAGCATCATAAGGAGGCCTGCAGATTTGGAACTGAACATAATTTTATGTCTGAAAAGAGAAAAAGATATATTTTCTCACAATGCATTGATTTTGTAAAATAACAGGGTAAAGTCCCCCATAGCAGCAGCATTTCAGTGGTCGAGGAAAATGACTCCAAGATAAGTGTGGAGTACAATAGAGCAATCATTTTGAGGTAGCACAGTACTGGCATTAAATAAATATTTAGTAATAAGTAATAGATATGATGCTGTGTGTGTGTGTTCATTTGGGTGGCCATGGAAATTCCTTTGTTTCTTTCTCACTGGGGCTGTTAGGAATTTGTCTAATTTCAAAAGTGATTCTGTAGTGATCAGGCTGTCACTATAACTACTTAAATTTATGTCTAAAATGTGATTAAGACTAAAGGCAGAGAGGGCAATAAAGTCTTTTTCTTCTTATATTATAGGCTTTTTCCTTCAGACTTTATTCTAATAGAAAGTGATGCTGCACATTCTTCTGCTCCATAGTCCTTTAACAAGATGAAATAATGTCCTTGGTTAGGATAGACATTTTCACTGAGAGCAGAACAGTCTAACCCTGTCCTGTGATTTGGGATCTCCTATTAGGTGAAGACACGTCAGGCAGTGGGCAAATTACTTCTCCCATCTGCTGTCATAATTATCCTTAACTATGAATGACTTTACAAATGCAACGTGTAGTTAGAAATCCCTTTTGTATGCTCATTGCAGCATACTCTTTTAGTTCACTTCTAACTGATAATTCCTCAAACTACATTAAAATTAATTATTCTACTTTCTGACAGCAGCCATATTGCAGGTATAAGATTCAACTTATGTACTAGTCTTCATCCCTTCTTGCCAAACTTGAGGACAGTCATTGAAAATAAAAGGCAATTGCACACAAGCATTAAAATACAGTTTGAAGCCATCTCAAGGTCAGTATGTCCAAAAATGTACACTCCCAATTAATACTGCAGCACGCATCCAGCTGAAACAGCGTATTAAAAAAACTCACCTGAAATTGTGGAATAATCCATAAAATCCACTACAGCTGATCAGGAAATGGTGTAAACTAAAGCCACATTTATTTATTCATAACATTAAAGGTATAATTTCCAGTGGAGTGTTCCTAATGTGGGATGCAAGGGTCATCACTGACCTTCATTTTAACTGTCAGAGTGAACATCCATGCCTCAAGACTTAAAGGAATCCAGCTCAGAGCAAGTCCAAAAGTTATTCCCCAACTATCAGCCAAATCCCACAGGAATCTATGTGCTATTCAGGGGTCCCTTTCAGTAAAACAGGTTTCTATTGGGTATTCCTAGCTGTTCAGGTTGTTGATGTGATCTCCTATATAAGCTAGCCTCTCTAAGCAGTGTTCCCACACGTCTTACATGCACCTGGTGCAGGATAGGCAAAATAATTCTCCATCAAGAAAATTCAACAAACCAGCCATGTAACGAGGGCCTGTGGAATGGAGGAAGGGCTGACTATGGCAGGTCAAAGAGTCTGATGTAGCAAATGAAATGGCATGGCATCGCTACATCTCCCCTCCATTTCTGGGGCACTTAAAACATTCAAGATCAAAGGAAGCAGCACTGCCACAATGTTTTTATTTGGAATACCTGGAATACTGTGCCAACTTCATGAAGGATATTGAGAAAATGAAATGTGTCCAGAAAAGAGTGGTCTGGGAAACAAAACATAACAGGACTCACTTCGGAAGCTGGGTGTAGCTAGTCTGAAGAAGAGAAGACTGAGAGATGACAATATAGCCATCATTAAATAATTGTTGGGGTTCAATGAGGGATGCACTGAACTTGATGTCTGATGCTCCAGATACTGGAACATTTACCAGAAGGTTACATTTAAAAGAAAAGTGATAACACCTTAATGCTAGGATTTTTTAAGACTGTAAGAGCTGTTTGACAGAGTATACTGCCTCAGAGAGAGATGTACCCTTGTCTTCTGGTGATTTTTAAACAGAGGTTTAATGAACATCTTTCAGATGTGCTTTAGTTTTGCATTTCTGTGTGGCAGCTAGTTGGCTTGTATTATGGTTCTTGCAGTGCTTTGTGGTGCTATGATCCTATAACTTCCACCTCTACAACTTTGGTGACGGGGTGGGGGCATAGGGTATTTCTTAAGAGATAAGTTATGTCTGAATTATAACCGCTTACACTGTTATAAAGATAATGTTCTTCCACATATTTTGAACTGCACTCCCTACAGTCACTTACCATCTGCTGTAATGACTGAGGTCTCTGGAAGCTGAAACCCAGAATATCTAAAAAGGAAAACATGTAGAATTTCCCACCTCTGAGGTATTCTGAAATAGATGCTGCACCACAACTATTTTCAGTGAAGTTTGATTCATTTCGATAGATGTGCCTTCTCCAGATTGTATGCACATTAGTATTAAGCCTAAATTCTGTTGCTTGCTCATCTGCATTCTGGTACATCAGATGATATGTGTGGGTTAATCTCATTTTGTCTGTATGATACATTCAGAAACAATGTCCCCAAAGAGATGCCAGAACAAGATTTGGAACAACACTGATCCTCTCTGGATTCTTGTCATTCTCATATTCTGTCATGAAGGATTGGTATAACTCATCAAGCCTAGGCTGGGAGAATCATTGGACTACAAACAGAAAAACATCATCCTGAGAACAGCCTGTTCCAGTCTTTATAATAAAATGCACAACATATCATGCAAGGGGTTAACCTTTCATTTGGTATATTTATATACTGATCTTCAGTAAAGCTTCCAGATAAAAGAGCAAACAGAAAAATATAATACCATCCAAAACATTTTTTTTTTAAATTGACAAAATTATAAGATGTCATAAGGTCCAAAAGCATTAAAGCATTTTACAAGGGCTAGAGGAACCATTAGGTTAATATAGACTTTGCCCAAGTAGAAGGTACTTTAAACCCACGCAGGTCAGGAAACCCCATGCACTCTGCAAGCAGAAGGCCATTCCTCTATCAGATGCCACCTGTAAGATCTCAAGTGGAGACTGGAGCACGTTTCCTTTCAACTCTGTGCCAAACTGCAGCCTGCCTATTTTGATCCTGTACTTTGGATCCACTGATCCAATGCTTAATGACAGCCACTGAGAACTGTGAACATTGCTATATTGTATTGCTCCAGTTCTCAGGCACTCACTCTTCCCACCAGAAGTTGGGAAAATTACTTTTTGGACTGTAAGTCCCACAAGCCCTGTCTGATCAGCTCAGCCAAGGGGCTCAAGAAGTTACCAGCAAAAGGCAACATTTCAGACTTTGCTTTCTCTTTATCTTTTAGGTGTAAATGGGCAGTTCTAGCCAATTATAAGTTATGTGTTCTTTGAGGAGGCAAACAAATACCCATCCTCTGAGAAGTGCAAAGATATCCATAAGAAACCTGACTCCAGTCAAGCCAAGGTTCATATCCCAGCTATGAAAGCAGCTCTACTAGTCATGAGTTCCACCCTCCAGATTCCTGCTAATGATAGCCTACAATGAGCGCTTCACTACTGAAGTGTGTGTGTGTGTGTGTGTGCGTGCACGCGTGTGAAAAGAGAGAGGGCAAAAACTCATATATAGTATGACTCCCATATCCACAGGACTGGTATCTGTGATTTCATTTATCTACATCTGATAAAATGTGATCATGCTCCATGTGGAGCATAGTTTTCCATTGACAGAAAAACGCATCAATGCCTCCAAATGTTTCTGCTATTCCAGCACTGCCCCTGGAGCAATTGGTTTCTTCCACTGCCATTCTGATATTCTGGCAGTCACATGGCATGAGTGTACATGACTCTCCTCCCTCTATCCCCAAGCAGGGTGAGCTTGTTTTTACTCAATTTACTCAGGTACACATACATTGCATAAGACATATATAACTCCTGTCTTGTTCCTGACATAAGTCATCCATCTTCATCCATGAACCTCTGAAGCTGAGGAGTTACCATGCATTCCAGCCCCTTGCCCAAAAATAGAAGAGTGGAGACTGATTGATAATTATTCGATGTAGCAAAATCAAGATAAGATTTTTTTTCCCAGTTGAGATGTTACAATAGCTTCCTTGGGACCTTTTGGGGGGCTTGTACTGACAGAGAGGCATTAACCACTCCTGCAACTCCCTCTGTCATGTTTAAATGAGACAGAAAGGACAGGGGTCTATTACTGTAAACTCATCTCTCAAAGGATCCTGAGACATAAACTGAGAAGTAGCTATTATCATTGGACAAGGAGAGATCCAAATTACACCTTCCAGATCTATATCAACTACAGAGTCCAAGTTGAGTCTGAAATCTCTTTTTTGAAATAAAGAAATAAACACATTTCTATCCGGTGTTTAAAAAACAAGAGTGACTGTAGCTTGTGCATTTGGATGAAGCTCTACACCTTAATGGCATCTGCAGGTAGGATAATGAAATGGGGGAGGAATTCAAAGAATTTGAGTAGTTCTGTGCAAAAGAAAGCAAAGGACCAATTTGAGGATGAAGCCTGAGAATATACCATATTATTCTCATGAAAGTTGCATAATTTCCATCTATTTTTCTTGGTATCTTAGTTTTTCATTTCACCCTGGCATGTTCTAGTTAAGATGGCACATCAATGAAGGACTGACTATGTCTTAGGAAGCTATTTTATATAACACTTCTAGAGCGAGTTACCTCTCACTTGAGTTTCTTTGGAGGGGAAGTGGGGAGAATATGACCACACAATTAAGTTTTCATCCGAATAGCAATAGCAAGAGTGAAGGATTTTTATTATCCTATCCATCATCCCAGTAATAATCTCTTTCCTTTTGAGATTCACTGTTTCCTGAGCACCTGTTCGATTTATCTGGAAAGACAGATCCTGCAAAAGTTGGGAATGGAACTGATGGCATACATCTTGTTGGATGAAATCCAGACAAGCCCTTGAAAGCCCCCCTGCTCTTCTCCTTGCCTGGGGCAATTTATGGAAACCAAAAAGAGGGGCTCAAAGTCTTGATTTTTAAAAATATCTCTATGGATATTCAACTGTGTTTAGAGAAAGGAAGCATTTCCAAAACGTAATTAAAACTGCTGTGGTATGCATGATGAAAATGCTATGCCATTAAGGACATCAACAAAGATCCTGTCTTTTTTCAGTTTTTAAAGAAAGACTCTATACAGCTGTTAAGGTAAATAAAGTTTAGTAAACTCCACTGTAAACTGAGATTTTATAATACTGTAGTTATTGCCATTCTTTTTTTCTTTTCTTTTTTTTTTACAAATATTGATAGTCATTGCAAACACATAGTCAAAATCCTGTCGGGATTTTCATCCTTGTAAGTGAATGTATACTAGGGGGAATTAAGACTGAACAATTCCATAATATATGCATCCAGTGACGGGCTGCTATTAAATTACTACACATGAGCCAGCAAAGTGACTGAAGGACATTGGGACAAAATCACAACACGAGTGATGCACATTGAGACCTGACAAGATTTGTTTAGAGGGGATTAACTTTTGCCTTCAATTAAAATTTTGTAATCAAAGGGATTTCAACTGGAATTCTTCTTTTCCAGGTCCCACACATTAGACATTACACTGAAAAGGCTCCTTCAAATAAATACTTACTATATAAATAGCTCCAAGGCTGAAAGATAGTGGTAGAATTTATCAAAGAGCAACCAGTATCACGATATGCAAAAATTGCATAAGATGCCTGGAGAACAGAAATATGGCAATTTTATTAATTGTCCTTTTGGATTTATTTATTTAAATTAATAATCACAAAACGTTCCATACTGTAAAAAGTTTTCATGTCAGAAGTGGCTTGAGAAGCAGCAAGTCATTTCTGGTGTGAGAAAATTGGCTATCTGCAAGGCTGTTGACCAAGGGATGCCCAGATATTTTATCATCCTATGGGAGGCTTCTCCCATGTCCCCACATGAGAAGCTGGAATTGACAGACAGGAGCTCACCCTGCTCCCCAGATTCAAACCGCTGAGCTTTCGATCAGCAGTCCTGCCAGCACTTAGGATCGTAAGACATGTTTAATATTAAGATCATAAGACATATCCAATTGAACCCCAAATAAAAAGAAACAAGTCCGTTAAATCTAAGGATATTGTGGTGAACTTTGTGATTATTGTTATTTAATTATTGTGATGGAGGTGATTTTCAGGGATGGAAACCTTCAATGGAAAAACTGAAAACTTTAGGAAATATATTTAAAATAACATTAATTAAATATTTCTTATTGAAGTGAGGGGATGAACTGTTTTTGAAGAGAAGTTTTTTGTACACTCAAAAGTGCATAGAATGAAGGTTTTTATGTAAACGAGTCTACAAAATTCAAGAAGGATACACAGAGGTATGCAACTAGGGTGGCCCTATATCCCAGAATATCAAGGCAGAAGATCCCACAATATCTGCTTTGAACTGGCTTATCTGAATCCACTCACAGATAGTGTGGGATTTCCTGCCTTGATGTCATGGGATATAGCGCTGTGTGGAAGGGCTCTATGATTCTATGACCCCTCCGCAGGTAAGATGCCTTGCAAACTCAGGCTGGGGCCCCTTATCATAGAATCATAGAATCAAAGAGTTGGAAGAGACCTCATGGGCCATCCAGTCCAACCCCCTGCCAAGAAGCAGGAATATTGCATTCAAATCACCCCTGACAAATGGCCATCCAGCCTCCTAATGTTCAGATGGAATCTCCTCTCTTGTAGTTTGAAGCCATTGCTCCGCGTCCTAGTCTCCAAGGAAGCAGAAAACAAGCTTGCTCCCTCCTCCCTGTGGCTTCCTCTCACATATTTATACATGGCTACCATATCTCCTCTCAGCCTTCTCTTCTTCAGGCTAAACATGCCCAGTTCCCTAAGCCGCTCCTCATAGGGCTTGTTCTCCAGACCCTTGATCATTTTAGTCGCCCTCCTCTCGACACATTCCAGCTTGTCAATATCTCTCTTGAATTGTGGTGCCCAGAATTGGACACAATATTCCAGATGTGGTCTAACCAAAGCAGAATAGAGGGGTAGCATTACTTCCTTAGATCTAGACACTATGCTCCTATTGATGCAGGCCAAAATCCCATTGGCTTTTTTTGCCGCCACATCACATTGTTGGCTCATGTTTAACTTGTTGTCCACGAGGACTCCAAGATCTTTTTCACACGTACTGCTCTCGAGCCAGGCATCCCCCATTCTGTATCTTTGCATTTTGTTTTTCCTGCCAAAGTGGAGTATCTTGCATTTGTCACTGTTGAACTTCATTTTGTTAGTTTTGGCCCATCTCTCTAATCTGTCAAGATCGTTTTGAATTCTGCTCCTGTCCTCTGGAGTATTGGCTATCCCTCCCAATTTGGTGTCGTCTGCAAACTTGATGATCCTGCCTTCTAGCCCTTCATCTAAGTCATTAATAAAGATGTTGAACAGGACCGGGCCCAGGACGGAACCCTGCGGCACTCCACTTGTCACTTCTTTCCAAGATGAAGAGGAAGCATTAGTGAGCACTCTCTGTGTTCGTCCACTTAACCAATTACAGATCCACCTCACCGTAGTTTTGCCTAGCCCACATTGGACTAGTTTCCTTGCCAGAAGGTCATGGGGGACCTTGTCGAAGGCCTTACTGAAATCCAGGTACGCTACATCCACGGCATTCCCCGCATCTACCCAGCTTGTAGCTCTATCGAAGAACAAGATCAGTCTGGCATGACTTGTTTTTGATAAATCCATGTTGACCATTAGCGATGACTGCTAAGTGTTTGCAGACCGCTTCCTTAACAATATTTTCCACGTGAGGCTGACCGGACGGTAGTTGTTTGGGTGATCCTTTTTTCCCTTCTTGAAGATTGGGACCACATTGGCCCTCCTCCAATCTGCTGGAACTTCTCCCGTTCTCCAAGAACTCTCAAAGATGGTTGCCAATGGTTCCGAAATGACTTCCGCTAGTTCCTTCAATACTCTGGGGTGTAGTTGATCTGGCCCTGGGGACTTGAACTCGTTAAGAGCGGCCAGGTATTCCTGGACGACTTCTTTCCCAATTTGGGGTTGGATGTCCTCCAATCCCTCATCCACTCCATCTTGCTGAGGTTGAAGACTCTCTTTTTGTGAGAAGACCGAGGCAAAGAAGGCATTAAGTAGTTCTGCCTTTTCCCTATCCCCTGTCAGCATTGCCCCATCTTCTCCTCGAAGAGGTCCTATCGCCTCCTTGTTTTTCCTTTTTCTACTGACATAAGAATAGAAGCCCTTTTTATTGTTTTTAATGTCCCTGGCAAGTCTGAGCTCGTTTTTTGCTTTAGCCTTGCGGACCTTTTCCCTACAGGTGTTGGCTATTTGTTTGAATTCTTCTTTGGTGATTTCTCCCTTTTTCCACTTCTTGTGCATGTCTCTTTTGTGTCTTAGCACAGTTAGAAGTTCTTTGGACATCCATTCTGGCTTCTTTGCACTTGTCCTATTTTTTCTCTTTGTTGGCATGGTTTGCAATTGCGCCTTGAGTATTTCACTCTTGAGAAATTCCCATCCATCCGTAACTCCCTTGTCTTTTAGTATCTGTGTCCACGGAATGCTGCTCAGCATTTCCTTCATTTTTTGGAAATCAGCTCTCCTAAAGTCCAAAATGCGGGTTTGACTTGTCTTAGTTTCGGCCTTCCTTTGTACCTCAAATTGCAGGAGCACATGGTCACTTGCCCCTAAGGATCCTACCACTTCGACTGCATCGATCAGGTCCTCTGCATTTGTTAGGATGAGATCAAGAGTAGCCAATCTCCTTGTTGCCTCTTCTACCTTCTGGACCATGAAATTGTCTGCAAGCCAAGCGAGGAATTTGTTGGACCTTGTACTCTTGGCCGAGTTTGTTTTCCAGCAAATATCGGGATAGTTGAAATCGCCCATGACTACTACATCTCTTCTCTGTGCCTGTTTGGTCAACTGTTGGCAGAAGACTTCATCAAGTTCTTCCTCCTGGCTTGGGGGTCTGTAGTAGACGCCTACAACAACATCTTTTTGAGTCCCAGTTCCCTTGATTCTTATCCAGATGATTTTCTTCCACACAGCTGAATGAAATTCCACATTGAACTGGGTTATCTGAGTCCACACAGCCAGATAATCCACTTCCAATTGGATTTCATGCAGCTATGTGGAAGGGGCCTCAGATAACCCAGGTCCCTTCCACACAGCGGAATGAAATCCCACATTATCTGCTTTGAACTGGAATATATGGCAGTATGGACTCAGGGACTTTCCACACAGCAATACAACCCAGAATATCAAGGCAGATCATCCACAATATCAACTTTGAACTGGGTTATCTGAATCCAGACTGATATATAATCCAGTTCAATGTGGATTTTATACAGCTGTATGAAAGGGGGCTCAGATAACCCAGGCCCCTTCCACACAGCTGAATGAAATCCCACATTATCTGCTTTGAACTGGGTTATCTGAGTCCACACAGCCAGATAATTCACTTCAAATTGGATTTTATGCAACTGGGTTATCTGAATCCAGACTGCCATATAATCCAGTTCAATGTGGATTTTATACAGCTGTATGAAAGGGGGCTCAAATAACCTAGGCCCCTTCCACACAGCTGAATAAAAACCGACATTTTCTGCTTTTTAACTAGAATATATGGCAGTGTGGCCCAAGATAACCCAGTTCAAAGCAGATAGTATGGGATTTTCCACCTTGATGTTCTGGGTTATATGGCTGTGTGGAAGGGCCCAGAGAAGGCCTTTTCATTGCCATAGTTCAGTAGTATGGCATGACAGGAGTTGTAGTTTTTTAAGGTCTTTGGCCTTTGCTGCCAAAGAGTACTGGTGCCTGCCCAAACTACAAGGGCCATGATTCCAGAACATTGAGTTGTGGTGGTTCAATCTAGCAGTGTCAGGTTGAAGTAGTTTGGTACTTCAATTGCCATAGCTCCATGCTATGGAATCCTGGGATTTGTTTACATATCATTGAGCTATGGCTGTTCAAGTGGTGCCAAACTGCATTCATTCTACAGTGTAGATGCACCCTGAGACCCCTTCTGCACTGCACTTCTCTGTTATTAGCAAGCCCGAAGTCTGAAAAATCTTCTGAAGAGACAGCATGACCAGGAAACCTTTCTGTAGTACTTGTAGACCAAAAATAACAACAAAAACTTAAAATTGTTGCTAAGTTAGATGGGCTCAAAATATAGGCCAAGAGATAAAAATGTCCCAGTGGGAAAAGACATGGAAGCGAAGAATGAAATACACTGCATGCCAAAACCTAAAGGAAAATGTCTATGAAATGCACCTGCAATTTTATCTTTCTCCAGAGAGACTAGCTGAGATGTATTATTGCTCCAACAAATGTTGGAAATGTGGGAAAGAAAAAGATACATTCTACCACACATGGTGGACTTGCAGCAAAGTAAAACATTACTGGAAATAGATCCATGTATATCTTGAAAAAATGTTAAACACAAATTTCAAAATGACACCTCAAATGTACCTTTTGAATATGCCCAAGGAAGAATTAGAAAGAAAATTTGGGGGGTGGGGGGAATTGTTTTACGCAACAGTGGAAGCTCGAATAGTATATCCTAGATATTGGAAAACCCCAGAGATACCTCCTCTAGAAGAATGGGAAAAATATATTATAGATATGCTGATAATGGACAAAATAACTGTATTATTAAGCGGAGAACTATTAGATAACTTTGTTAATGAATGGCAACCAATGATTCAACACCTTAATGTAAAATTAAACTATATAGAGGATCCTATAAGATTGCAGACAAGGAAGAAGCAGATGTAAAGTAAGAGTCTATAATATTTTTATATGTATTATTTAGATAGACTGTGAGCCTTTAACCGAAATATATTATCAGATAAATGATTATGGAACATTAATAGATAGAAAGTATTGCATGTATGCAACAAACACTTGCAAATGTATGTCTACTTAAATAAAATAAAATTTAAAAAAATTGTTGCTAAGTTTAATATAATATTTGCATTCTAAAAAAAGTTAATTTGTGTTAATTTTATGTAATGTAACTATATGAACATAATGTTATAAGTAAACTTCTGGTTTGTAAGGTAACTCTTTTATTCACCTCCACCTTCTACCCTTTATTTTTCGTAATTGGTTTTTTTTTTGGGGGGGGGGGGGTACCAAAATACTGTTTGCTTACACTTGGAAATTACCTAGGGCCAGCCCTGTATGCAACCTACAATTCTAGAAAGCACTTCTACACATAATGGGTACTTTCATATTCCTGAGCAGAGCCTACATGTGGGGAGGAAAAGGGGACTGGCTCCATTGTTTTCCATGATAATATACTGTTGTTGTTTTCAGTATTGTCCATGTTGGGTTACACTTTATAACCAAACTTTTTTTCCTTGTTGATTTGTGTATGCTGGTAATCTTTAGCTATGTTTGAATTGTTGTAAGTCACATTGAGTTGCAAATTTTGGAAAAGGCAGGATATATATAACTTGTTGGTGTTGTTCATTGTCGTCATGAACCAAATGATGATGGCCTAGTGCCTGACTATGACTACATAAGACTGTTTGTGTCCAAATGCTAAACAGAAACTGTCAGGGATATTTTTGTGTGCACTGTCACTCTTCCCTTTGTGTTTAAATACAGTGGTTTCTTGAAATGGTAAAGCAAGCTTTAGGTTTACACATCTTTTCCTTTTCATGTTCACATGACTAAGAAGTTCTCTTGTCTTCTGTTCTATTTCCCTAGTGTCTTGTTGCAATAAAGAATCCACCTCTGTTTCTATGTATAAATATTCACAGTTTGAAATATTATTTTAGTTTAGTTCCTGCGACAGGACTTGATTAGTTACTGTTATCAGTCAAGTTCTAGATGGGCTTAATCCTATAAATTAACACAGAATTGTGCCCTTTACTTGCATCTGGAAAAGTGATCACGGCACAAAACACAATGAGTTAGCTGGTGAGTTTTCTTGTCTATGGTCTTTGAACATCACCATTACTTTCTTCTCAAAGTGCTGTTAGCACCTTGTGGCCTTAATTGTATTCAATGTGTAATCACTACAAAATATATTTAAGATGTATATATAATCCATACATATTAAAATAGGCTTTGAAAAAAGAAAGCTTAATGGATCTGTCAAAATCCATTTTTAAAATATCCATTAAACAGGTTCATAAATTTAATCATGTAGAATTCCATATATTTAATCTAAAATTGCATTTGCATAAACTTTTTTTGTATCTAGACACACTGTCACAGATTCATTGCTGTAACACATTGTGATTCCAATCCATGCGCATTACACCCTGGAAAGGGTAACATGTGGCCATCTCTGGACTACAGTTTCTATTAGTCCTAATCAGCATTATTATTGGAGTACAGCTTAGAATCATAGAATCATAGAATCAAAGAGTTGGAAGAGACCTCATGGGCCATCCAGTCCAACCCCCTGCCAAGAAGCAGGAATATTGCAATCAAATTACCCCTGACAGATGGCCATCCAGCCTCTGTTTAAAAGCTTCCAAAGAAGCAGCCTCCACCACACTCTGGGGCAGAGAGTTCCACTGCTGAACGGCTCTCACAGTCAGGAAGTTCTTCCTCATGTTCAGATGGAATCTCCTCTCTTGTAGTTTGAAGCCATTGTTCCGCGTCCTAGTCTCCAGGGAAGCAGAAAACAAGCTTGCTCCCTCCTCCCTGTGGCTTCCTCTCACATATTTATACATGGCTATCATATCCCCTCTCAGCCTTCTCTTCTTCAGGCTAAACATGCCCAGCTCCTTTAGCCGCTCCTCATAGGGCTTGTTTTTCAGACCTTTTATCATTTTAGTCGCTCTCCTCTGGACACATTCCAGCTTGTCAATATCTCTCTTGAATTGTGGTGCCCAGAATTGGACACAATATTCCAGGTGTGGTCTAACCAAAGCAGAATAGAGGGGTAGCATGACTTCCCTAGATCTAGACACTATGCTCCTATTGATGCAGGCCAAAATCCCATTGGCTTTTTTTGCCGCCACATCACATTGTTGGCTCATGTTTAACTTGTTGTCCACGAGGACTCCAAGATCTTTTTCACACGTACTGCTCTCGAGCCAGGCATCCCCCATTCTGTATCTTTGCATTTTGTTTTTCCTGCCAAAGTGGAGTATCTTACATTTGTCACTGTTGAACTTCATTTTGTTAGTTTTGGCCCATCTCTCTAATCTGTCAAGATCGTTTTGAATTCTGCTCCTGTCCTCTGGAATATTGGCTATCCCTCCTAATTTGGTGTTGTCTGCAAACTTGATGATCCTGCCTTCTAACCCTTCATCTAAGTCATTAATAAAGATGTTGAACAGGACCGGGCCCAGGACGGAACCCTGCGGCACTCCGCTCATCACTTCTTTCCAGGATGAAGAGGAAGCATTGGTGAGCACCCTCTGGGTTCGTCCATTTAACCAATTACAGATCCACCTCACCGTAGTTTTGCCTATCCCACATTGGACTAGTTTCCTTGCCAGAAGGTCATGGGGGACCTTGTCGAAGGCCTTACTGAAATCCAGGTACGCTACATCCACGCCATTCCCCGCATCTACCCAGCTTGTAACTCTATCGAAAAAAGAGATCAGATTAGTCTGGCATGACTTGTTTTTGATAAATCCATGTTGAGTATTAGCAACGACCGCATTTGTTTCTAAGTGTTTGCAGACCACTTCCTTAACAATCTTTTCCAGAATCTTGCCTGGTATCGACGTGAGGCTGACCGGACGGTAGTTGTTTGGGTCGTCCTTTTTTCCTTAGTCCTAATTGGAATGGCTAATTGTGAGGGATTAGGATATACATATTTCAACAATAACTGAAGAGCTACAAATTGCCTACCCCCTGTTGTTGTGTGCTTTCAAGATGTTTCCTAGATTTGTTCAGTTGGGAGGTTGCTTGCAAAGTATGGCCTGCCCAAGTTCCCCCAGTGGGTTTCCATGGCATGTGGAGATTCAAATCCTGGTCTCCAGGGTCATATTCCAATGCTCAAACCACAAACCATGCTGTCTTCTGCCTGGGTACTTGCCCAGAGTGCACACAAAAAAGGAGGAGATATCCTGTCAGGAGTTCTCATAATTTCATCCACAACTGAAGAACCAATGGCTGTTCAGATGTAGCTGGATTGAGCTTGCCATCAGCCTCTATCAATTTGGTGAGTAGTGAGGGAAAATGGATGTAGTAGTTCAGCAACTTTTGGAAAGCTACAGGCATTCTGGCCATTATCGAAACTGATATTAGTAGCATGAGAAAATGTATTGTGCTAGCCTTTCACTTTAAAGTGGAAATCAGTCGGAAGGTCAAACCATCTTGAGACACTAGAAATAATAATAATAAAATTGTGTCACATTGCCCACAAAGATGTTCAAAGATTACATACCATGGAAACATAACCCAAAATGACATAATTTAATTAAGTAAACAACTTGAAATTCAATAGTATGCACTGAAAAGCCAGCAACGAAGAGCAGTAATTAGTGGATGTTCTCGCTCAAACAAAATCGACTTTTTTTTTAAGAAGATATAATTTCTACACAAAGGAAACTCATCTGTTTCACTAAAAAGAACTTGAACATATTCATGTTCAAAAATTAATTAGTCTTTATTGGTATGTGAAGTAATGGCACATTGTAGCTCAGATGTGCAGTTTTGGGGAAACAGATGGGCACTGCATTGTTTTCACTGCACCAGTGTATAGAAAACTTGTAAGAAACCTCATGTGTAATATTTCTGATTGTAAAAGGGGTGTACAGATCATTTTGAACAATACTTCTGAAAAGTAAAACGGTAAGTAAATAATTATGTTGCTTAATAAACTTATGTGTAATGTGTATTGTAAATGGCAACCTGAACATTCTCCTTAATAAAGTTGGTGTTTCTAATCATGAGATGTGTTGTTCCATTAGAATGTGCAGAATAGTCTTTTTAAAAAGTGTTCAGATTAATAAAATGGTAAATTTTAAGATGCTGGAGCTGTATATTACAAAGCCCAGGAAATATGGACAAGGAGAGTTGATTT
This sequence comes from Anolis sagrei, assembly GCF_037176765.1. Classification (NCBI taxonomy): domain Eukaryota; kingdom Metazoa; phylum Chordata; class Lepidosauria; order Squamata; family Anolidae; genus Anolis; species Anolis sagrei. The sequence continues at coordinate 247,703,813 of NC_090021.1, read as the reverse complement.
GCATCCTTGGTAACAAAATGTACAGCACAGCAGGAAGACACACCATGATAATTAGAGAATTACAGCTGTTAGTCACACAAAATATGCTGCAGTTGTGGGTCAGAGAACTGAGGTCATGGCACAGGAAGGAAAATTGTAATTTAGAGACTGTGAGGAACTTGGGGGCACACATATAGTCCTGTGAACCTAAGGCATCCTGACATATGTCTGGTCTCAAAAAGAAATCAGAATCAGACAAAATAAATACAGGATAATAAATTCAGGAAGTGGGGCTGAATAGTCTTTAGGCTTATAAGATCAACTTTGCTTTTTTCTGTAACCCCAAGATCCACAAACTGGACCCAAGTGAAAAATTAATGGCTTAAAGGGCCAGACATATACTTAGCATAAAGGAATAGGATACCTGTAAGCACATGTTCAGTCTAGGACTTTGTTTTGAGTGCCAACATTAAGGTCACGCTTCTTTCAGTCACAAGCCCATTTCTGATATCCCTCTCAAGTTTCTTTCTTTCAGCAGCATGAACTGTTGTACCGTGAAACACAGGACACTTTGGATTGAATCCTATTAATCCAAATACAGTGAACCTATTAAGTGTCCTAACCTGTGGATGGAGGTGTGTCAACCAGTTCCAATTGGGGTTACACTCCGCCTGAAAGACTGTGTCCACAGCTTGGGAGTGCTCCTGGATCCATCTCTCCAAATGTCAGTCCAGGTAGATGCGACAGTCAGAAATGTTCACTACCAGCTTCGGCGGATACACCAGCTACACCCCTTTCTAAAATCCAAGGACCTAAAGATAGTGATGTATGCACTGGTAACCTCAAGATTGGACTTCTGCAATGTGCTTTACATTGGGATACCTTTGTACCATGTTTGGAAACTCCAGTTTGTTTTGGGAACATCCAGAAGTGAGCATGTTACACCTATCCTAAAGTCACTCCACTGGCTGACAATTAGTTTCTGGACAAAGTTCAAAATGTTGTATTGTCAAAGGGCTTTTTAAAACCCTTCATCACCCAGAGCTCCAACACCTAAATCAGCTGTCAAAATTTAAGATAAGATCTAAAACCTATCTCTTTTGGCAGGCCTGCCCAGTCAATTTTAACTTGTGAATTTATTTTATCGATACATTTTGAGCTGCATTTTACCTGTGTGTTATTTGTTATATGCATTTTAATAATGCTGTGTTCTGCTTCACTGTTTTAAATGTTGTGCACACACAATGATTTTCTAACCCTATGATGTGAACAGAAATCCAAATAAGTCAAGGAAGTGGGTTCTGGGTGAAGGGGCTTCAGATACTACTGCATTTGCTTGGGGAACCTTCCTTTTCCACATCTCTGCTTCCTTCTCTGGTGATCTCTATAGCCTCTGGTATATGTTATATATGGTATATATCTCTTTGGTATATGTAGAACTTCTCAGAATCTCCCTGGAATCTGTGGGTGTTTCTTTTCCCTAGGATCTCTCTGTGTGCTTGAGGTCTTCTGGAAGTTCTGCCTTTTCTTTGTCCCTGCCTATATTCAACAAGTTCCTAACTTGGGGTCTGTTACCTGGTGTTAATTTCTCTGGGTGGGGCAAAACATGGCCTTAATCTTATTATATGGGGAGATCAAAAGAAAAAACCCCCAATGTGATTGAAGTGATGAATGCAAGGGGCAAAGAGAGTCTGTGAGCAAAGGAGTAGATATGAATGTGACCCTCTCATCCCTTGGTGATGCTTTTTAATGACTCGTAGATGGTCCTCTGAGAGAAATAATGCAGTTGCCACATGGGACCAAACTAAAGAAAGTCAGGCAAGTATATGTGTACCAGTCTGAGCCAGTTTGACAAGATCTCCCATGTACTAGGAGTAGACAAAATAGTTAAGCATTGATTCTTTTGAATGCAACAATTAGAGGATTTCCTTGGCAGCAGGTGTGAAAGGGTTTTGTAGGGAAAAATCCAGTTGATACTTTTTTAAATTAGACATGTCCAAGATGGCCAAGGATCCAGGAGAGATCACTCCTTACTGGCCTCATTCTGCTAATATGGAAGGCGGCATGCCTCTGTCTAAGGACCTCTTCACACGGTCCTTTAAGGCATGCTGTTGCACCACCAATCACTGGCGAAAGGGAAAGCATGCAGAGCAGCTTGTGGCACTCCCCATGTCCTCTTTCCTTCCCCCATCACATGGTGGGTATGGAATAGAGTGCACTGTCCCTGTCCCCATCAGATGGGAGAAAGGGCTGCAACATACATTGCAAACCTCCTAACCCCCCCCCCCCACCCTTTCCCCATCATACAGGGAAAAGGTGAGGAAAATGCGGGAAGCTCCGCTGGAGCTACCCAAATTACCCTTTCCTCCTCATCATGACAGAGGAAGCGTCTTTCAGCACTTCCACCCCACTTTGGGAGGAATGTGGACAGGGCCTGCCTATTGTGTGATGGTGCATGACATGCCCTGTCCTTGCCATGCAACGAAGTGTCAAAACAGAGAAAAAATGCCCTGTGTGACAAGCTGGTAAAAGATTGCTTACAAATCATATGCACTGAAGATAGCTCAAAACAATGGGCTCTGCTCCAAGCACACATCAAGTGTTTTCGAGCAAATGGGTATGAGAATGTCTAAATCCTTCTGCTGGCCATGGATTAGATCTTTGTAATAAGCTGTAGCCTATTTGGATGAGTGGGAAGAGAGATACCCAGACAACCCTACATTTGTTTATTTAAAAGTAAGTCCTGTTACACTTGATGGTTACAGCTGGGGATGGGAGAGAAATCTGTGTTATTCATGTTTCAAGGGAAACTGATTTTCCCATGTTGTAGAGTCACGTGCAGATCAGAATACTGTCAACTTCTCTTCATTTGGTAATGTTGATCTGAGCTCAAAAACTGAACATAAAATTAATCAGAGTGTAATACATAGGTGCCTATACTTTAAATAGTACATCAAACATTTCATTTGCAAGTGGAAAGAAATGCAATTGTCCATGTGTTTTTCAAAAGTGTGTTCAGGAAGACTTGCTTCTGGGCAAGAAGATCAGTCTCACATAGAAACAATTTGCTTAACTAAAAGGTAAACTCAATAGCCAAAAGCAGTCTCTGTATAGTCCTTAGGTTTCACCCTCTTCCCTCAAAATCAAATGGAAGATGCTTTATGTGCATTTTGCAGGCAGTTAGCATTACAATAAGAACAGAGGGTCATAATCCTTTTAATTGGAATGAGTCAGTTGTTGAAAGATGAGTCAACTAGTTGATACATTTCATTGGATATGTCTGCTTTCACTGAATAATACTGTATTTTATTGATTGTAAGATGCCATCGATTGTAAGGTGCAGCCCAATTTTGAGGTCCCAATTTTAGGAGCCTCTTCTTCCCTCTCTGGAGCCAGCAGTGAAAAAGGGAAGCTGGAAGAAGCCCTGTGTGTCTAGAAGGTGAATGTGGGTTTCCTTTGCTCCTGGTACACAGAGCTTCTTTCTCCCACCCCTTGCCCCTTTGCTGCTGCCACCTCGCTCCCAATGGGCTTCCCTTTCTGTGCTGTCACCTCCACCACCAATAGCACATGGGGGTGAAAACTGGGTCCAACCCTGAACTCTCTGTTCGCCTCTGCTGTGCCTAGTAACACAGGAATAGCACCCATTAAACCAAATATTTTATTTTCTTCTCATAGTCTTAGAAGAGTAGGAGCATACATATCCTAGAAGCACCAGATCCCATCTAATCTTGGAAGCTAAGAATTGTCAACCCTGGCTAGTACTTGGATGGAAGACAGCTAACAAATACCAGAGACTATAGCAGACATGGACAGACTTCAGCTCTCCAGGTGTTTTGGACTTCAACTCTTACAATTCCTAACAGCTGGTAAAATGGCTGGCATTTCTGGGAGTTGAATTCCAAAACACCTGAAAGGCCAAAGTTTGCCCATGTCTAGTCTATAGACTTTATTCCAGAGGAAGGAACTGGCAAAAACTATTTATTGGTATTTCTAGCCTAAGAATACCCTATGAAATTGCCATAAATAGACAAGAGACTTAAAGGTGCATATACATATCCATACACACACAAACAAGAAGAAAGAAATGCAGCAGAAATTAAAAAGCATGATGCCCATTCTTGAGCTAATAAACAGGCCATTGCTTAATCAGCTATTGTTGTTATATCTGAACAAGCCCACATGCCTGACATTACCAGAAAGACAAACAATCTGCCAAGAGATGTATTATATATGTCTCAGTGAAAGTTGGCATAGTTGAGGATAAACAAGATTTGGGGTTTGCCTCATTTTTTTGCCTATTTTCATAAAGAAATTCTGTTTAAAGATGCACAAACCATTGAAAATTAACTGCTTCAAAACCTTGTTGAGTTCAATTTATTCCTTTTTTTTAGCCCTCTTGTTAAAACAAGTACACCTTGAACTTTCTTCATAATGGCTGCCTCTGAGGGAAGAATGGGTTGCAAAGTCTCCAATCAATTGTGTCCTTTAAACTCATATTTTCATGGGAAGCTAGAAAAAGCTATAGAACGCTGCCAGCATATTAATAGTGGGCTGAACTAATTAGATCCAGCTAATGTTGCAAAGTTTATTTCTGCAACATTGAAACAGCTGTTAGCGTGAATTCAAAAACTGGCAAACCTGAGGACTTCTGCACTACAAGTGTCAAAGCTCTTGGTAAAAAGCTTCCATCATAAATTCTGCATTGCTCTAGCAGGGACTAGGAGGTGTGTGTTAACTCAGAAGTTCTGAAACTTCATTTCCTCACACTATCACACTATTGCTATTTGGATGATGTGACAGTTGTGAATAAGGGTGTACATAACCTGCAGCACAGCTTCAATAGAGAATTCCAATAGGAACAGATTTATTGACATCTATAATAATAAATCCAAAATAGGCCAAAACAAAACATTTAAGATACTTCAAAGAGCATTTTTCTTTAGCAAGTATCTATAGATGCAAAGTTAAATGTGCTTATCTAAGTAGCCAAAGTGGTCATAAGAGCTATTGAACAGTGCAACTCTGCCTCAGAGTTTGGTGGAAGCTCCTACCTTGGAAGCTTTTAAACAGAGACTAGATACCTCTCAGGGGTACTTTGATTATGCTTTTCCTGCATGGTAGGGGGTCGGACTAAATAGCCCATGTGGTCTCTTCCAACTATTATTCTATGATATTTTTATTAAAGCCTTTTGGGCCTGATTTTATTCTAATCTACCCATATTTGAGACTTTTAAATTATTTTCAGCTATTCTAACTAATTCTCTCATGTTTTAACCAATGCCACATTTTAATACATTTTTAATGAGCTGAATTGATTTTGTTGCTCAGCACCTTGGGATCATGTGATATAGAACTGGATATAAATATTGCAACAAAGAATTAAATAGATGCCTGATAAATTTGAAAGATTGTGGCTTGAAAATTCTTATATCATGAACAGCCACATATTAATTTTCTCCAGCAGGTGGCAATGGAGTGTGCACACAAAGATAAAACATGGGGGTATATAACTCACCATAGAGAATGTAAGGTAACTAAAGATTGAAAGAACAATTGAAAATATTCCCAAAAAAATGGTGAAGATCCGTTTTAAGAGTGTAAGGAAGGTCAGAGAAAGTGAATTCAGAACTTATGGGAATCTTTGCAGTTTGGAATGTATTTTGTGCAAAATTCACACACATATTTTATTTATTTACTTTTTGGCACAGAATACAGCATTCTTCTGTGCAGAAAATGCTCGTTCTCTATGTTGGAAATGCATAACTGCAATATTGAATGCAAAGTTATATTTTTAATTTTTGCATAATGTTGTTTTATCCATACTTGTTTTAACTTTGAATCCCAGATGGGAAAACACCCTGAGTTCCAAATAGGGAAAAGCAGGACAACAACGACAATGATGAATCATCCTATATTTGTTGCTACTCTTAACTCACACCATCCCTTTTCAGCTGATAAAAAAGTAAGGGGGGAGGATATGACACTAGATTACTGTGCCATTCTCCATATAGTAAGTGAGATCTCAGCTTATGAACAACCTGAAATATTGATTTTTTTTCTGAGATACCAGCCATTGCTCAGCTCATTTTTCACTTTGAGATGTGAACAGTCATTCGAGTTACCAGCTGCATGCCTGGCACCTGGCAAAGGAGGAGGCTCTGCACCCCAATGGCTGCGAGCAGGCCCTGCACTGAGCCTGGAGCAAGCTATGTGCCCGGTGCCTGGTGGAAGAGGATGCCCTACCAGGCCTGCTCGTGGCCTTTGGTGGGGCAGTGGATGGAGAAGAGCCATCTCAAGTCCTGAGGGCCTCCTTCTCCACAAGGTGCCACAGGGAGGTCTCCAGCTTGGCCTCCAACAGGTAACATCACTGGCGAGGCCTCCAACAGAAAAGGAGGGAGGGAAGGAAGGGGAGACTAAAAAAGTTCATTTTATGGTAATTTGTTCTGTTATGGAGCTCTTAAAGGGGGAAATTGCATTTATTTGGGTGGGGATGGAATGGATTAATTGAATTTCAATTCATTTCAATGGGGAAATTTGCTTTGACATAAGAGAAAATTTAGCAAATTGAGTTATGAGCTTGGTCACAGAAATAATCCTCATAATATCAAGGTATCACTCTACTCAGAAACTTCAGTGGCTGCATCAAGACTGTGGCTGAATGTAATGTGCTCCTTGTTACAACATCTTTGCTGGCTACTGATCATAACCAATGAAGCCCAAAATGTTATTTGAAGCGCTATATTTTTTCATATGAGTCTGCCTAGGTTTTTAAGATCCCCAGCCTGTCCCCTTCAAAGTTACATCTGATGAGAATGTAGGAGTGACCTTCCTTGGGGGCAGTTCCTTTTTTGCTCCCCTGAGATCTGGAGTTCCTTTCCTAGAGAGATTAGGCTGACACCCTCCATCGTGTGCTTCGAGCACCAGGTGAAATTCAACCTCCCTTCCACTTCCCCCAATTTTGGGGAATTTAATTGATGGGGAAGATACTTTTAATAATGATGCTATACTGTTCTTATTTTTTACTTTCTAATAGGAATGTTTTAATTGTTTTAATATTTTAGTTCTAAGTGTATTAATGTATCATTTTCTGTAAGATTCCTCAAGCCCTAAAACTGGGGTAAAGATGAAATATGAAGGAGGCGGGGGTGGTGACAGTAGTGGTGATGGAGGAGAAGGAAGGTGTATATAATTATATGTAGTGTGGAAAGGGTAGAGAAGGATCTTTTTCTCTCTCCCTCCCTCTTGCTCTCTCTTTCCCCCATCCACCATAATACTTGCATCAAAAACCGCATGACAAAGTTGAAGAGTGGAATATTAGTATTCAGGACAGGAAATCTCCCTGAGAAGGAAATACTTTTTCAGGCCATTGTGTAAGAAGTACTGCTGGCTTCTAATTTGAATGGCTCTAAGGGCCATCCAGGTAGCACAGTGGACTAAACTGCTGAGCTGTTGAACTTGCTGACCAAAAGATCAACAGTTCGAATCTGTGGAGCGGAGTGAGTTCCCACTGTTAGGCCCAGCTTCTGCCAACCTAGCAGTTTGAAAACAAGCAAATGTCAGTAGATAAACAGGTACCACTTCTGCAGGAAGGTAATGGCACTCCATGCAGTTGTGCTAGCCACATGACCTTGGAGGTGTCTATGGTCAATGCCGGCTCTTCGGCTTAGAAATGGAGATGAGCACCAACTCCCAGAATCAGACACAACTAGACTTAATGTCAGGGGAAAACTTTAACTTTACTTATGGGTCAATTGAGCAAATACATGGAATATAAGGTTATAAGGTAACTACTAATCCTGATAGCTATATATTACCTATAGTCTCAGAAGAGGTCTGCAGTATATGCCCCTGTGTACTACCTGTTGAGGAACCCTAGTGAGGGACCGATCCATCCAGGCTTGTCTTTTGCTTTTAAATCAACTTTTAAAATGGATTTAATCTCACAGTGATTCACATGCTCTGTTGATGGAAAATCAGATTGACATACAAAGACATTTCTTAATCATGGAAAGATTCCAATACACCTATGAGGTGTGTACAATGATTATCAGTTTAAATTAATCTGACAGTTGATTGCATGTATGCGCTTCACTCATTCATGTACGGCAATGCTCATAATCCATGGATGTAATGTAGAAGTCAGTTTCAGAAAAGTGCCCTGAATACAGTATTTAATTTTGCAATTCTTCTAGAATCTCAATAATATTATTTTTCTAAGAATCATCATCTTCATCACAATATTTATTTCTTATTCCCCTCTCCCTATGAATCAAAGTGCAGAACAATGATAAATTATATACATAATACCAGCTAAAAGAGTTTATAAAACCAATGTATATTAAATACCATCGATATTTTTAAATCAATGATAATGTATGCCTTCAGTAGCATTATTTTGTAATGACCCAGAATATCTTTTAAGATACTCTATCCTTGGGTTCACAGGAACCTCTTCAATTGCCAGATCTTAGAATAATTACTTTTTTGATCTGCAACATCTTAAACGACCAACCAGCATAATGGCAGCTATAATGGTTGGGGATTTCAGAAGGCAAAATTGCAAAGAGATGTATGTAAGATAGCATTCACACATAATAGTCTATTGGCGTCTTTGTCCCAAAGGAAGGCATGGAAGAAGAATAGAAAGAGAAATAAAGTCCACCCTCATTAGGACTGGAGAGTTGTTACCTGAAGTAGATGCATAACTACTGGTATCATTGGATGAAAGGGCAGTCTGGGCTTCCAACAACCATCATCCATGCCCCCCAGACCCCACCCAGACAAACATGATGGAAGCTGTGGAAGCCGCCTGGAGAATGGCTTTGTAATGTTTCTCTCAGAGTAAGTAATGCCCCTGATGGTTTCTTACTGCAAAAATACTGAAAACCTGATTTGCAGTCCTTTCTAACATTTCTCATATAGTTCTGAATGTGAGCATTCAAAAGCTTGTAGTTTTCCATTCCCACTCTTGCTTTGACCATCATCAACCAGAACTAATGCCATGTACAGGTTAAAGATGAGAACAGGCAAGCAAAACGCAATTAGCCACAGCCTCACCTTAAGGGCTTTTTGAGATCGATCTGTCAAGTTTCATAAGGCTCACGGAAGAGAGCCTGCCAAGTCTAAATGCCAATGAAAAATGAAAGAGACAGCTGAAGATATATATATATATATATATATATATATATATATATATATATGCTAAACTGCATGCTTCATTAAATGCATACTGTGCGGCTAAGACTTACTATCTTACAGTAAGTTTGACTATTCCAATCTGTATCAGGGTCATCATTTGTGGTATGGAGTTGAATTAAGAGGGAAGTGTCTGTTGAGAAGAGTTCAAGACTTCCATATACTTTTCTGCCCCCATGTGATAGACCAGCCTTAGTGTTGTCATAAGTCAGAAACTTGAAGGCAAACAACAACATAGCAGTCTTGATTTGGAAAAGAGACCTATATGCTTAACTCAGTAGCAGCTGATGGCTCTAATATCAGTGAACTGGTGAATTCATTTTTGGATTTTAATACAAACTTTAAATGTGAAGTTCAGCTGCATGCTATATATTTAATATATCATGTAATTTAGTCCTTTCATATGAAGATGAGAATTTCAGACTTTTTATATACTATATACAACAATAATGGTGATGTTCCTATATATGTGATCATAAAATATAACTTTCACAGATTGACTTGCTTGGAGAATTAACAAATTTATGCAGTATTGCTAAAGATTATGGATGTAATTTAGTTAATACTAAGATATCCAGCTAACATTAAAATTATATTTAATTCACAGCGAGAGATGTATGATGACTTCTTTTTGCTCCCAATCTATGGGATATTTTATAGCCATTTTCATATTAGTAACTCCTAAAGAAGCCAAATATGGATTATCATTTAACAGCAAGCTTCCTTTTTGTGTTGGTATGGCTGTTAATTAGTGACTGCAACACAAAATGCATGATTATAGAGTTTAAGTCAACTCAGAATTTCTCACATTTAACTCCAGCGATAAATTGCTAAGAACGCTGCATTATATTAATGTATGCTTTTTTACCTATACATCTGTTTCAGCCATAATATTACTCTAGCCGCTCTACAAGTCCACCTTCCTAATTTTTTTTAAAGAAAAACCCTGATAGTAATAAGTGGATTGGTTTCCCACCAACCGGCAGGGGACTTCCAAGCTGTCACAACAGTCCTAATCCAGTGGAAAATGATTTTATTGTTGGAAGCAGTGAGGAGTGTGAAAGTTGCATGACAGATGGGATTGCGCATGGAAGAATAGTCTCTTAGGGAGCAGTAGATTTTAGCAGCAGAGCTAGGTTCACATAAGGAACATTGGCTGAATGTCAAAGGGAAGATTATAATCACATTGACCATTTGATCCTCTTCCTAGATTTGGGTCCGCTGACCATGCTTAATGGAAAGACAAAAAGCATCTATTATGAACCATGAAGAGCCATTACATGCAGCACAGCCTTTCGAATGGGCACTTGGAAGTCCAAGGGGTTACTCATACACCACATATGTCTAAAACATAAAATATGGCTTTAATGGATCTCTTGGGAGGACTGCTTTGGAAACCCATGCCTCTTTTCAGTTCAAGCAAGTGCTGCTAGCAATGGAAAAGGCAGGCACACATAAGGACTTGAGTGATATAATGGTGGGGCTGAATATTTCCCAGCAACATGTTTGTGCCTAAAATTTTGTTGTTGTTCATTCATTCAGTCGTTTCCGACTCTTCGTGACCTCATGGACCAGTTTGTGCCAAAAATAAAATAAATAAATAAAGGTGCATCTAAGTTTGTTGTTGTTTTTAAAATCACATCTGTTATGTTAATTTTTTTGTTAATGTTGCTACCTTTTTCGTGCCATTTTCCTGGTTACTGCTTTTATAATCTTCATAGAACATTGGCATTGGTTATTCCATCTAATTAGCAATCACATGTCTAATTATGATATCATGCTGTTACATAGTTAACACAGCTATGACTCTGTCTGTGAAATAACAGTGAGATAAAGATAAATCAGTTGAAAACTAGGACAATACATTCTAAATTTCTAATTTTTTCTCACTGAAATCCATAGGAATCACAAAGTAAACATGATTCTATATAGTCATTCAGATTTGATTGGTTGATAGAAGAATTAATGAAATATTATTAAGAATGAATAAAAGAGAAATCTAAAAAAAATAGGTGACCTCTGTCTCAAAGTAATAAATTTGCCACATCAAAAGAAAATAAAAGAAAATGGTATATGTATGATGAGCCCAAGATTGTTCCTGCATAAACATTAATAGTTTGAATATAGCCCTCACAGTTATGAAGGGGGTAATACTGTTCCTAACAACCAAAGGAACAATACATTGATATACTATTTTAGCCAATACATATAAATCTCGAGGAGGAAATCTCGAGACGTGTCTGATCAAGCACGGGCTAAAGCCTCTCTTAAGGCGTATACCGTGGTTATATGAGTAGCCAGGGAGTCTTTCACGTATAGAGTCTGCAGCAAATAGATCGTTGGAATTGTTTCGGGTTGTCGGGGAACTCCTTCACCCACCGGTGGTTGAGGAGACTTTCGATGACCCAGCAACTCGGTGTTGCGAGTTCGCACACCATTTTGCAGACAAAGTTGCTTAGATACGTCTTGAGCTGGACTCCAATTTCACCACAGTTCCAGGGGAGGTGACTGAGGCATCTGCTTGTCCAATTTTGTGGGATTATTTTAGGCTTGTTCTTCCTGAGACCGTGGAGGAGGTCCTTGGCACTGTGAGGGTGACCACGTCGGCTCTAGACCCTTGCCCGTCTTGGCTAATTAAATTGGGCAGGGAGGGGTTGGTAGATTGGTTTGTGTTGATCATTAATGCATCTCTGGGGCAGGGTTTTTTTTCCATCTCAACTGAAATAAGCGGTGGTTCGTCCACTCCTTAAAAAGGTTTCCCTTGACTCCACGGTGCTGAATAACTTCCGACCAATCTCCAACCTCTCTTTCTTGGGCAAGGTGCTGGAGCGGGTGGTCGCCTTCCAGCTCCAGGGTTTTCTAGATGACAACAACTACCTAGATCACTCACAGTCTGGTTTCAGGCCTGGCCACGGCACCGAGATGGCCTTGGTCGCCTTGGTGGATGACCTCCATAGAGAGCTGGACAGGGGGAGTGTGACTCTGTTGGTTCTCTTGGACATCTCAGTGGCTTTTGATACCATCGATCATGGTATCCTTCTGGGACGACTCTCTGGGATGGGTCTCGGGGGCACGGTTTTGTTGTGCCTTCGGTCCTTCCTGGAGGATCGATCCCAGATGGTGAAGCTGGGAGATGCCTGCTCGGACCCCTGGCCTTTGACCTGTGGGGTCCCGCAAGGCTCTATTTTGTCTCCCATGCTTTTTAACATCTACATGAAATTGCTGGGAGAGGTCTTCCAGAGTTTTGGAGTTAGGTGCCATCTCTACGCAGATGACACACTACTATTCATTTCCACCTAATTCCAAGGAGGCCCCTCGAGTGCTGGATGAGTGCCTGGCCGCTGTGGCTATCTGGATGAGGAAGAACAAGCTGAAGATCAATCCTGACAAGATAGAGGTCCTCCTGGTCAATCATAAACCAGATCGGGGTATAGGGTGGCAACCTGTGCTGGACGGGGTTACACTCCCCCTGAAGTCACAGGTCCGCAGTTTGGGAGTTCTCCTGGATTCATCACTTACGCTTGAGGCTCAGGCGTTGGCGGTGTCCGGGAGGGCTTTTGCACAGCTAAGACTTGTGCACCAGCTGCGACCGTACCTCACAAAGGTTGATTTGGCCGGGGTGTTCCATGCCTTGGTCACCTCTAGATTGGATTTCTGTAATGCGCTCTACGTAGGGCTGCTCTTGAAAACGGCTCAGAAATTCCAACTGGTCCAACAGGTGGCGGCCAGGATGTTAACTGGCGCTCCTTACTGAGAGAGGTCAATCCTCCTGTTTAAGGCTCTCCATTGGCTGCCGTTTACCTACCGAACCCAATTCAAGGTGCAGCTGCTTACCTACAAAGCCCTGAACGGTTTGGGACCTGCCTACCTGCGTGACCGCATCTCCGTTTATGAACCCACGCGCTCCCTTCGTTCATCCGGAGAGGCCCTGCTCGTGGTCCCACCTGCGTTGCAGGCGCGTTTGGTGGGGACGAGGGACAGGGCCTTCTCTGTGGTTGCCCCCCCCCCCGACTCTGGAACACCCTCCCCAAAGACATTAGACTAGCACTACGTTGGCAGTCTTTAGGAAGAACTTGAAGACCTAGCTATTCCGATGTGCCTTTCCGGAATAGGATAACCTCCAGCACTATGTCCCAGAAGCACTTTATTAGAGTTTAAGTCTCTCTGCACATTGCACTTGCCCAGAAATCAAATATACCACCTACTGTCTTATTAAATGTAATTTGACTCATAAATTCATGCCAAATTGACCTTGGGGAATGCAGATTTGAAAACTGGCAAGGAAACACTTTTATGGAAAGTGCAGGCTGATAAGGGGATGGTTACCTTAAATTAGGTACTTGGTATTGATGATGAGTTTTTGCCTTTTCAGTTTTGCAAGAGCAGCTCAAACTACCTGTTTCAGCTAAATGGCAATATCTACAACTGAGCCATTTATACAATCCAGATATAGCCCTGCAGCTTTAAGTGCATTCAAGGTTACCTTCGTATTATAGGCATTAATTGAGTCCTATAATACTAAGTATGTAAACCAACCACACACACACACTATATTATTTGTAAATAAACATGACATGCAATGTTTAAAGGAAGAATGGGGTAGAAATTTCTAGAGAATGGAAAATATTGTCTTACAAAGAAGCTAGTAAAATGTGGGCTAGACAATGCTACTATTAAGTGAATTTGTAATTAATTGACTGGCTGAACCCTAAAGGTGTACCTCGTCATTCCTGGAAAAAAGTGCCATGGGGTTATATCCTGAGTCCTGTACTATTTAACATCTTTATCAATGACTTGAATAATGGAACAATGGATGTGAATATCAAATTTGCAGGTGACAACAAACTAGAGGAGGTAGACAATACCCCAGGATATAGAATCATAATTCAAAATAATGTATAGTTAACACAACTTGGTCAAAATGAATTTCACAGGGAGAAATGTAAGATACAACACTTAGACAGAAAACAGCACATGTGAAAGGGATCTAGTAGCCACACCACTAAATCAGATGGTGTTTTTCCCCCATCCTAACACGTTACTGGCATGTAGCTGGAATGGAGTCTGCCAGAGGCCTGTATATGATGCAGGGCTCCATTGGTCTCTGTCCTGGCAGCATGCCGGCAGTTCACTATGAGGGAGACCTGGTAGTCACCAGTATCCTCACTGAAGAAACTGGGGACACCATGGAGGAAGCCAGGGGCAGTGGGAAAACATTGTGGTAGCCCACAACCCAAAAGAGTAAGGGGATGAAGCTGGATGCTGCACCATGATTTTGCACACTGTCCCCCACTTTCCCCAGACTTCTGCACCTCCACGTGATGAGATCCTGAGTAGACCACATAACACTCCAAATAAAGCACTGTCTTTCATGGTAATAAATTGTCATGAAACCAGAGACAGACATAAAGAAACTGGAAAATAAAAGGATAGTGACTTAAATCCATCAGCTTAAGCATGGTAGTTAGAAGATACATAATTATCCTGGAAAATTTGCAATATGTATACATTTCTCTAAGAATGTAACTAGGTTAATACTTCTGGGTACTCACTCTTTCCATTTGTCTCTGAGCAGAATGCAAGAAAATAACCTGATGTTAAATTAGAAAAAAAAATAACCTTCATTCACAATTTGGGAAAGGGATGAAACTGTGTCAGGTTGCCACCCACTAATAACCACCTCTTCAACTGCCTCTTGGGAAGAGCAAAACAGCTGGTTAACAGTGAACAATGAAATGGTACAACAGCTTAAATGAGCAGTGATTAACCTTTGGCTGAATTCTCCTAGTTCCAAGCTGTGTCATTTCAAACAATGCTCTTCCACCTGCTAAAATCTGGTGTTTTTCTCATTGCGTTAGCACAGTTCCAAAATACTAAATCATAAAATACTTGGCGATAAAGTGGGCGATTTCACAGATTTTTCTAAAAGTCCAAATACCTGCAGTGTCACTGTCAAGACAGACTTGAATCGGTGATGGACTCATACTAAAAATAACTGTTACTAGTTCCTCTGTATATTGTCTCCAGTTTTCTGGGTTCCTAGATAACCAATGTGAAGTCTGTTTTTATACAAAGATAAACCATTGATCTGTTTATCCATTTGTCTGTCAGTTCTGCTGAAGTTGAATCAGATAAGCTTGAACATTCTTTGAAGGTGTTGAGAGGGGCTGGTTATAAATGCTGAAAAGGCAATAATATTACTGAGAGTGGTCTCTGATCATAATCCTCTGTTGTTAAATCTAATTGGGGGATGATGGGAAAGGAAAGCTTGGGAAATGAATGATTTTGTTTTAAAAGACCCCAAAATTAAAGAAAAGATTAGGATGAGAATAAAAAATTATTTTGAAAAATAATATAAAGGATGATATGGATGAAAAGATTGTCTGGGACACAGAGAAAGTGGTGATTAGAAGTTTATTAACCAACAAAATACTAGGTGGTATAAAGAGAAAAATAAGATACAACTGGAGATCTTAGGTAAGATTCGAAATAAGGAAAAGGAATTAGAGAATTGTAATTCAAAAAGAGAGAAAACACAAGAATTGTCTAATCTACAACAGCAATATGAATAGGTAATTGTGAACAAGGTAGAAAGGAAAATTATATACAACATACACAACTTTTTTGAAAATGCAAATAAACAAGGGAAATTGTTAGCATGGCATCTGAAGAAGAATATGAAGATACAAGTAATTGTTAAAATAAAAAATAAGGGAGAAATAGTTACAGATATAAAGAGTATTCACAACATTTTTGAAGATTACTACAAAAATCTATACCAAAACATCCAGACTAACCTTAGAAGATAGATCAATAAAGTGATGTTTATAAAGTTAACAGAAGAAATGAATTTAGAATTAGACAGAGCAATTGTTGTTGTTGTTCATTCGTTCAGTCGTCTCCGACTCTTCGTGACCTCATGGACCAGCCTACGCCAGAGCTCCCTGTCGGCCGTTACCACCCCCAGCTCCCTCAAGGTCAGTCCAGTCACTTCAAGGATGCCATCCATCCATCTTGCCCTTGGTCGGCCCCTCTTCCTTTTGCCTTCCACTTTCCCCAGCATCATTGTCTTCTCTAGGCTTTCCTGTCTCCTCATGATGTGGCCAAAGTACTTCAACTTTGTCTCTAGTATCTTTCCCTCCTAGACAGAGCAATTACTATGGAGGAATTAGGCTAGACAATTGATAAAGCTAAATTAAATAAAGCTCCTGGCCCAGATGGGTTTTCAACCAAATGCTACAAGGAATATAAAGAAGTATTGTCTCCAATTCTGTTATCCATAATGAATAAAGTGTTGCAAAAAGGTGAGATTCTAGACTCTTGGGCTGAGGCAAATATAGTTCTAGCCCAAAACAGGATAGAAATTTTGGAACAGGTGAAGAACTATAGACCAATCTTGCTATTCAATTGTAAATACGAATTATTTGTAGAAATTCTTGCAAATAGGTGTAAAAGAATTCTGGTTAAAATTATAGATGAAGATCAAGTTGGTTTCTTCCCAGGTAGACAGTTAAATCAGAATGTAAGAACAATATTAAATATGAGGGTGGATCAAAAGTTTTGCCTCCTGTGTCATAAAGACGTTATGAATGAACATATAAGAGTAGAAGTTGTTACAGATCATAGCCTGAGCTATCCTCTACTCAAAACTACCATTCAATATAGTCACCTTCAATTTGTACACATTTGCACCATCGTTTAATCCAGGCATCAAACCATTTTGGAAAAAGTCAGGGTCTTGCTTCATGACCCATGATTTTAAGGATATTTTAATGTCACTCAAGTCATTGAATCTGAAGCCATATAGGTTGTCTTTTTGGACCTCTGAAAGACAATCTACATGGTTTCAGATTCAATGACTTTAATGACAATAAAATGACTTTAAAATCATGGGTCACAAAGAAAGACTCTGAATTTTTCCAAAATGGTTTTGATGCCTGGCTTAAACGATGGCACATGTGTGTACAAATTGATAGTGCCTATGTTGAACAGTAAAAACCGAGACAGGTCCTGGGATATGGGTCTGTCTAGATAGACCCTCAGTTCGCCATAAATCAGAAGAAATGTGAAGGCGCACAGCAACAATGAATCTCCTAAAAGACACTTGAACTGTGTGTTTGTTCTTGTCTTTTCCCTCATTACTTTGGAAATAGAACAATTTTGCATCTAAGTCAAACATTATATGTGTGAAAAATAGGGTGACAGAGTTTCTGGAAGGTCATCAAGTGTTCTTTTCATTCTTACTTCCCCTCAGATGTGCAGGTGCAGACAGTGAGGCAGGAGTGTAGAAAGAAACTCTTAACCCCCTTGACAGTGTAATTTCCAAAGCTGATACAACAGTCAAATGGCACAGCGAAGGCACCAGCTCCTCCCTGTCTGTCATCATCCATGCCTGATTGTCCAGGGCTTTTTGCTTTGTTCACTCCGAGTGGGCATGCTCAGTTTCCAAGCCATTTGCCAGCAAACTTGCTGGCATGCTGCCCACCTTAAGTACCGTGCAGGCAGGATGGCGCCTCGGATACATAAAACAATATTTTACGTTTTACATCATTGTGGGCTCGCAGATTAATTTCCAAATCCATGAAGTAACAGTGGATCAACATGTGGCTGGCTAATGCTGCACCAGGAAATAATGCATGAGGAGAAGAGATTAGTGAGCCGAGTGCAAGAAATTATAGCCAGCATTAGCTACAAAATAATTGTTCAGCCTGTGATAAAAACTTCCTTCTCCTGTGGATTGTAGAAAGTCTTACAATAGGCTTGGGGAGAAGAAAAGCACATTTGGAGGTAAGAGAATCTGAGCAAAGCCACCGACACAGTTCTTACTTTAGGCAACAATAAGCCAGACTAAAAGGAAATGTCTAGGAAACAAAAGCATCTATCGGAATTGTTTAAAGAAAGTTATCCCTTCGAAACTCTCACTAGGGATCAGACTTCCATCCCCCTCCCAAAAAAATTATGAATGAAGGAATTGAATTTGGGTGTATAAATCTACCTCCCACATTCACAAGAATGATTGAGTAAGACAGTCTAAGAGTGGCAAGGTTTAAATTTTAAAATGAAGGCGGGGAGGGGGGGGGTGCTATTGGATTTTTTTAAAAAACCAATGAGTCTCTGCAATCGTGGCAGTGGTCTCACGGCAAGGAAAGGCAAGTTAGGGCCAATCTCCCTTTCCTTAAAGCAGGACATATCCTACACCCTGGCCATGGTGTAGGATATGTCCTACTTTACACACAATGGTCCTTCTTTGAAAGGCAATCAGAATAGATTGCCTATTTTATGCTGAAATTATGTCTAGCTCAAGTAAACTTAAAAACTAAAAACTGTATCATTGCCGAATTTAGGACAAGTGAGGCCTTGTGCTAGTTAAATTATGAGGCCCCTGACTTGGGCCCTAAAGGAGGTCAGCTGGGTAGGCCTACATTACCTGCTTTGTGGCATGCTCCTATTGATTATCAACTCTATCATTATATCTGGAATCGCTCTGAAGCAGAATGCCTTCAAATTTAGAATTGCACCACATAAGCAAAATCCACCGTAAAATAAAATTGGCAGGAAAATGGGTCTCCCTGGCCAACAGGGCCCTGTGCTTAAGCACACCTAAGCACAATGGTAAATCCGGCACTGAACAGTATAGACTGAGAATGGGATCATGAAGGCCCTTTGCAGGATCTAGACATCAAACACAGCAGGATACAAGTCACAGTCTTAACATGGTGATGTGTATTGTATTTCCATTTAATTCACTACATGTATGCATGTAAGTATTGTATTATATTTCCATATAAATCATGGGAATTATGTACGTCACACCAATTAGTTCTGAATTGGCATCTCTACATATAAAGTAGCCAATATACATTTTAAGCACAACTATAACCCACCTCAAGCTGTGAGGAGAAGTGGGTAAGAAATAAAATTATTATTATTATTTTACTGTCACAAAAACACAGTATGTCACAGTAAATGAGATCTATATGATGGATTTTGTATCAAAAAACCACAAGTCGAACACTTCCCAAGCATCTAGGACTGTGTGATTTATTATTATTATTATTATTATTATTATTATTATTATTATTATTATTATTTCCTCTTTTGGGCAGGAGAAATTCATTCTCTCACACACTTATTTGTCTGTGAGTATAATGTGTGGAATTCCAAAAGTCTCTGTACCTCATAAGAGTATCACACCCTGGTCTGTATACAGGGTCCTCTTGTACGCACCAGGGCTCACTGTCACTTCCAAAAAGTGGGAAATATTGGTTCATTGTGGGGTGACTCCATAATTCACTTTGAGTCCTTTCATCAGAGGGAGACTGACCAAAACCAAAGGAATTCTGCACAGTATTATATATAAATTAACATGTGTGTGTGTGTGTGTGTGTGTGTGAGTCTTCAAGACTGAATTTCATTGAGTTTACTTAGGCCCTTCTCACACTGCCCCTATATCCCAGAATCTGATCCCAGATTATCCGTTTATCCCAGATTATCTGGCAGTGGAGACTCAAGGCCCTTCCATGCAGTCATATAACGTAGAATATCAAGGCAGATGATCCACAATATCTACTTTGAACTGGAGTCCACACTGCCATATCATCCAGTTCAAAGCTGTGTGGAAGGGGGCTCAGCTGTGTGGAAGGGGGCTCATTTAACATGGTTTAAAGCAGATATTCTGGAGGCATTTCAACATTTCCATATAATCCAGAATATCAAGGCAGATAATCCACATTATCCGCTTTGAACCGGATTATCTGAGTCTTCGCTGCTATATTATCCAGTTTCAAGTGGATATTCTGGGTTTTATACAGCTATTTAGAAGGGGTATGGGATCAGATCCTGGGATATAGAGCAATGTAGAAGGGGTCTTAGGCAAGGACTACTCAGGAGTGGTTTTGTCAGTTCCTTCCTCTGACATGAGTTCTTACAGGGAGATATGGTGGGATATTTATTATTATTATTGTTGTTGTTGTTGTTGTTGTTGTTGTTGTTATGACCAAAAACACAGTATAATACAGCAAACGCAATATATATGCTGCATTTCATATCACAAAATCACAATTTGAACACTTCCTAAGTGTTTAGGACTGTGTGATATATTTTCAAATGGGTGCCACCCTGTTGTGGTGGGGGACTTAACTGCTCCAAGGATGCTGAGAGCTGTGCTGAGAGCAGGTCCAACCAAGTCAGAGAGGTCTCAGCTGAGGAGTGGAACATAGAGCCGTCGCAAACTAGGTTCCTGCGGGAGAAAACCTTGCTAGCACGTCCCTGACGTCATGAGCCTGCGCCTCTCTCCCCGCCCCTTTCTCCGCCCCTTTCTCTTTGCCAGCGTGGTTTTTCCTTTGCTAGGGCAGCATTGCCCGCATTTTCTCTCAGTTGAATTCTGCCAACTGAGAGAAAATGCGGGCAATGCTGCCCTAGCAAAGGAAAAACCACGCTGGCAAAGAGAAAGGGGCGGAAAAAGGGGCGGGGCGAGAGGCGGAGTCTCGTGACGTCAGGGACATGCTAGCAAGGTTTTCTCCCGCAGGAACCTAGTTTGCGATGGGTCTAAGAGCACCTAACCCATTACCACTAACCCCTTAGTACTATGGAGAAACAAACCAAAACAAAGTCTATACTGGCTCAGTCGATGCCCACAATAAAAGGGACTGCAGTAGATGCTGCTGATTCTGGACACCCATCAACAAGTGGGCTACCAAATCAAAGTATAAACAAACACTCACAGAAGCAGCAGAAATATACAATGCCAGAAAACCACAGTTATAAAATAACAACAACAACTTGTGATTTTGTGATGTGAAATCCAGCATATAGTTACTGTGACATACTGTGTTTTTGTGTCAGTAAAACAACAACAGCAACAGCAACAACAACAACAACAACAACAACAACAACAATAACAATAATAATAATAATAATATAGCCTATAGTATCTGATATTCAGTGGTGGACTCATATCCAAGTACTAACAAGATGGAATTTGGTGCCCCACATAAGTGTATAGGTTTACTTTGGGCCCTTCCACACAGCCCTGTATCTCAGAATATCAAGGCAGAAAATCCCACATTATCTGCTTCGAACTGGGTTATCTGAGTCCACATTCAGATAATGTGGGATTTTCTGCCTTGGTATTCTGGGTTATAGGGTTGTGTGGAAAGGCCCAAAGTAGGTCTTTTTAGATTGTTTCAGGTTATACGTAGAATCCCAGGCCCCTTCTACACTGCCATATAAAATCCAGATTATCTGCTTTGAACTGGATTATCTGGCAGTGTAGACTCATATCATCCAGTTCAAAGCAGATAATGTGGATTATCTGATTTGATAATCTAAATTATATGGCAGTGTAGAAGGGCACTAGTGAATAGATTTCAGTGGCCTATTCATGCTACACAATTATAGCACTATCATTCCACTTCAATTGCCATGCTTGAATCCTATAGACTCTTAAGGTTTTAATTTGATCAGAGGCACTGGAGGAGGCTGAATTTTAAATGCCCTTCTCTAGGGTGCAAATCTTAGGATTCCATAGGGCAGAAGCATGGAAGTTCAAGTGAAACTTATATAATTGTGTGGTGTGGATAGGTCCCAAGTGATTCATTCTTCTAAAAACCAGTTAAATGTTTGAGAAGAATGGATCTTAAAAGAAAACCAGGCTTTAAAAAATAGCCTTTGGGGAAGAAGGGACAGTCTTGTGAAGTGTATATCTTGTAAGGATACAATATAATTAAAATGTGTATGAGATGGTAGCAGTTCAGGGAAGATGATGCAAATGTAGAGCGATGGCATTTGTAGTATTGAGAAGAAACAAGCATAGCAGAAGCCATGTTTTAAAGATACACAAGTTATTTAACCACATCCTTTGGGGATTTTGTCTTGTCTAGGTACAGTTCTTTGAGTAGTGTAATGTTACAATTTTAAACACAATACAATGTGCTCCAAGTACAGGTGCTCTCACCCTTAAGAGCACACTCCTTAGCATTTAATAGGAAAACCTGTGCCACTTTGTAGTGTGATCCATTTCAAGTGTGCACTAGGAAGGTGGGTAATTCTATCCCATTCACAGTTTTATAACAATCCAGGCAATTTGAATTAACAGTGTAAATGGAGAGCACTTGCCATAAACATTAAGCAGTTGCTTTATTGAACATGTCAAGTGCATTCCTTCATTTGGTCACAGTTATGGTTAAACAAAAGAAGTTAAGAAAGAAATTAGCTAGCAAATTCTCATACTACAAAAATAAAGATGGCCAATAAAAAAAATAAGCAAACCAGAAATGTGGAGAAAACAGTGAATAGTCTAGAGTAGATACTATTCAGTTTCTGCTAAACATTAGATCTGTTATTTTATACATTGCCTGTTCATGGCATTGATAATACCAATGTTTGGGGCATATCAAAATGAGATAAAAAGCATGGTAAAAAATACAAGGATGTGAAACTATTAAGAAGAGATTTGATTCACTTATTTAATCAAACAAGAATATTTCAGTCTCAAAATACCCTCAGTTTTTTGGAAAAGGCTGGAAAAATAGAGAAACCTTTACGATTCCTACTGGAACACATCATTTCAAAATGTTGAGCTGCAACACTAGCTATTGCATTAGAAAGTTCAGTTGGTGTACATAGCAGTGAACCCCCTGGGTGATGGGACATGCTTAAAAATTCCTAATGGGACTCAACATTGGTTGATCTGCAACACTAGAAGTTTCATTAATGAGTTTACTGGTGTGCATAGCAGTGAATTTACTGGGCAATGGGAAATGCATCCATAGACACTTTTCACTCCTGTATGTTCATGGCACATCATGCCTCTGAGCAATGAGTTTCTTCTTGTCATTCACCTCTAGGAAGAGGTTGTTCAACTGCCCAAGCATGATGTATTTGCCCCAAAGGCTTCCACCACATGAATCTAAATCTGAGCCACAGTTCCATTGTGGAGACCTCTAAGCTAATGCTCCAAAAATTATTGAGTTTTTCTTTATATGAGTTTTTAAATATCTATAATATTATTGTTTTTGACAAATCAAAAAAGTGGTCTTATACTACAGCTCAATCCAGAGTTAATTCCAGAGTCCAGAGTTAATTCCAGAAGGGAAGACCTCCTCTCCAGGAAAGACCTCTGAGCAACATGGCTCTCTGAAGCTAGAGTTCCACCATAAAATTCATTATTCCTCTGAAAACTTCTGGATTTGCTGGTTCCACTATCTTCTTGTGACCAAAGCATGCCAATTCAGATATTCACAGAAACTTATTTATTTATTTATAACATTTATATCTCGTCCTTCTCAACCCCTGAAGGGGGACTCTGGGCGGCTTACAGTTGGCAATCATTAGATGCTGACAAAGAACAATTACAGCACAGCAATTAACATAATCAGGTCAACAACAGTAAAACTACATTAAAATACATTTAAAAATACATTTAAAATAATGGCCCTTAAAATATTAACACAACCAAGTCTGAGTTTGCAAATCCAAATCATAGTCCAGAGTTCGAGTCCAAGGTCTCTTCACTGACAGTTCTCACAAGTCATTACAGTTGTTGCTCAGCCATCTGCCCGAATGTTTGGTCCCAGAGCCAAGACTTGATTTTTTTTTCTGAAGGCGAGGAGAGATGGTGTCACTCTTCACTATCTTGTACACACACTTTAATCTTAATTCTTGTTTTCACTATCATGTACTCACACTTCAATCTTAATTCAAATTCTTTGTAAGGTTTTCTGTACCCTCACGATTCTTAGTGTATGTTTCTTAGTTTTCTCCAAAGTTGTTTCAGGTCTCTGATTTCTACTTTTGTCTTCTTACTTTCAAATAGCAAGCAAGGACATTTTTAAAAGTGTTTTTGATGGAGATGTGGAACGGAATCCATCAAATCCCAAATTTCAAAATGAACCAGGCTAATTTGTACTAACCCCAAATCAGCAACTGGTCCAATTTCATTTCAGAACAATACAAACTATAGCTATTCAGACCAAATTGAAGGTCCAGATATCAAAAGTAAATGCAGAAAAGCTAGAAAAATGGTTTTCCAACATGACTATAAAAATATGAATGTATGATAACAGAGTGGAAGACAGCTCTTTGGACCTCTTTACACAGCAGTTGACAGTGAAAGTGAAGGCAGACAGGCAACTTGTGGCACCCCGCATGCCATCCCTCCTTTTCCCTTCATATGGTGGGGACAGGACAGGGCGCATTTGGCACCAAGACCAAGAGTGCACATCCACCATATTTGCAAAATAGTTTTGAAAAGTATGTCTATAGTTTTTGTTAAAACAGACAAAAAATGTTTCAGGTGCCTGGAACAACCTGTCCACAAGCTACCTATTTGAAATGTGATTGGCCTGATTTCTGCTTTGGTATCAAGAATGAGAAGGAAGCCATTCAGAGAAGCTGTGGAATTAATGCAGTTTGACACCATTTTAACTACTATGACTCAATGTTATATAATCTTAAGAGTTGCCATTTTCCAAGGTCTTAAGCTTTCTCTGCCAAAGTAATCCCCTCAGTAATCCAAACTAATCCCCCTCCCCATAATGTGGTGTCCAACTACATTAGTTCTACAGTGTAGATGCACTCCTTGCCTCCCTAGGATGGAGTTACAATGTCTGGGCACAACCACCAAAAGCTTTTTCTTTCATTTCATCAAGCATGCCCAAGAAAGTAATGACACAAAGAGAAGTGCCTCTCCTGAAGATCTTACAGTTTGAACAGGACAGCATATGGTGATATGGTCCTTCAGGTAAGCCATATAGGGCTATACATGCAGCAATGGAAATGGTAAAAGCATGAGCATGTGTGAAGAGATGTCTGCAGATTGACAGTCAACATACATTGCTACCTTTAAACAGTCACACACTTATACGGCTGCGTGGATCACAATTTACTGTAGACAGGTCTGGTTTAGTTGGCTGACCAAATAATTCAGAAGGCCTATAGGCACTAGATTAAAAACTAAGAGATATTACAGATGAGTACTTACATACTTACTGTCAAACCTGATACATGTCTAGGATGTACAAAGTGGTCACAGAGGTGACTATTTTGATGCCAGTCTGACGGCTGAAAGCATACTTGCATCTGTTTTACTGCAATGACCTCTGGACTTCAGTGTTATAATTTTAAAACCATCTGTATATTTAGACTCATGAAACTGTAGTAAGTTTCAAGATCTGTCAGGGAAGCATAGTGGGAGGGTGTCATTCTTCTTGCTGATTAGTGCAGACATCTCCAGGGGAAAGTAAAACATGTAGCTCTTTGACTGAGACAGGTGCACACCACTGTTGCAACCACAGCAGGTGACAGTTTAGTTTCTACAATGGGTTTGTGGGTAAACCTGTACCAAACACTTCAAATTGTTTTTTAAAGAAAGACCTTATTTAAAATGAGCATTGCTGCATATGAATAATCATTATAGTACATTTGTTACATGCATTTATCACACTTTTTATCTTGATCTAATCTGCTACTATCGTAAACATTGATCATGTAGCAACAAAAAGGTTACACAAGAAAGTCACACAGAAGTTGCAAATCAGTCGAAGGAAAATGCAGTTTCTTAATTTCATATTGGGACCTGTCTCTTCACTTTTAGAAAAAAAGTTAGCGTAAGAATAAGTAGAAACAAGGAATAAGGAACAGAATATATGAGGAATAGCATGAAGAATATGGAAGAATAATCACACCTCAAAGATATAAAGGGTTTATTTTTTTTTTTAAAAAACTAATATCAAGGCACATTGATGAGATCCCCCATGCCAATTCGCCAGCCTCCATGGTTAATCAGTTGGGCACCAGGGGAGTCCTGGCACCCTGCGCCCCAGCCAGCTGGCAGCAATGCTTCTCCATCACATGTGGGTAAGTGTTGCAGCGCGGCTTCCTCTTACAGGAGCCCTGTTGTTCCTAATGGAACACAGGGAAGCTACTGTGTTGCTGGTGTAGAATCCTAGGATGCTGCAATCTCAGTTGAGCAACAGAGCCCTGCCAGAAGTGAGGTTACGTTGTGTGATGGGTGGCATGGGGCTCCATCACTTAACTGGGGAAGAAGTGTCCTAGGATGCTAAAAATTCCTTGTGTATGTAATGAGCTCCTAAGTCTAGAAGCAAAGCCATGGGGTCATTGGGAATTTTGTATGGATTAGATTATAAGCAGATGATTCATTTCGTTCTTTGCCTCATTAGAATGTGGTGACCTTATAGTCAAGTGAGGACATGGCATAGCTTATTGGTACAGCATACGCTTCTTTGTTTCTTTGGTTATTGCCAGTGTGTTTCTGGGGTTAGTTAAAACTATCAACTTCAATCTTGAAACAGCTTAAACAGTTTGGCTGCCCAGTTCTTTGAAGGACCAGCAGTTTCAGAATGACCTTGACTTTTCATATCTTCTTCTGAGGTCCTACTCATTGACTCACCATTATATTTAGGTGATAGATTGGGCCTTCTCAGGGATGAAAAGTGTACAATAAACTCCAAAGAGCTGTTAAGAGGGTTCTTAAAAATATCCTTGCAGGAATCAAAAATATTTTATTAATATGCTGCTTGGAAACATCTGAAATTGTGTTTTAATGCAATTAATAATTTTGGGCAAAAAAAAAGGGCAGGCTGAGAAGTTTGGGAATATCAAGGGGCACAAAAGTAGCATTGGGAGTCAGATCCAGTTCTAGCACTACACTTGATCCACCCCTATTTTTGGACATATTTCTTGCCTTGCTAAACTACAAATCCCAGACTTCCACAACATTGAACCATGCTAGTTAAAATTATGTCAAACTGCACTAATTCTACAGTGTAGATCTTTGTCGGCATACAAACACAACTTAAATATTGGAAGACAAGGTCCAATCTGCCTGAAAAATGAGCCCCACAGCCCCTCATGATTGTTTATTCCTTCAGAAAGATCATGCAGTGTAATGTAAGCAGTCCTCAGCTGAAACCTATGCCAATTATGAAATTACAAGATGGTAAAGGCATGCCATCATTTACAGGGTAGAGCTTTGGTGAGATACCAGCACACTTTGACACAGAAGGCTAAAGACCTTGCAAAACTACAATCCCCATGATTCCATAGCATTGAACCATGGCAATCCAACTACACCAATTCCAGGGGAGATAAATAATTTAAGTATTTTCTGGTAATACTACAAAAGAACTTTACTTATTTCCCTATTTTCCTATATCTATTGCAATACAACGATTTTGATAAGTTAAGAATAATTATCAAAATAGTTTAATATTACCAGAGTGATGGTGAATTTTTTTGAAAATGCTGGAGCTATGTAGCTATCTCATTTTCTGACTGTAACATTACAAACATATTTCGAAAATTTTGAAGGCATTCATCCTGTGACTCTGTGATGTACTGCTTCTGATGGGAGGTCCAGACAATCGGATGTGCATGAGACAGATGATCGCTTCTGCAGATGCAGTGTAATGCAGTTATTAGTAACAGAATGTGTGGTAGACCTAGCCTCTGTGTGTCCAAACGCTTATGACCTTGCATTCGGCTTTGCCTTAGGTCTCCCAACTGGAAAATTGCTCTCATTTGTTAAAAGATAACAAGCTGGCCACCCACGGTACATACGTTTTCACTGCCTTCTCTTCCTACCTGCTGTTTCAAATCTCATTCACCTTTAAAATGTCCTATGTTTGGCTGGTGGGTTCTGCTCTGAGGCACCTGTTCATGTTGTCAGCCCTCCATGATTTGTACCATGTCTGAATGCAAGAGGCAAGTGGGGGGGGGGGACCCACTCCCTGTTGTTTATGACCTCTTATCATTTTTGTCTCTGCTGTTACGGGTGTGAATCTGACTCTTTGGGGATTTTAGCAGATTCTAAAATTTTTTCTTTATTATTATTTATTTATTTCACTTACTTATACCCCGCCCTTCTCACCCCGGGGGGGGGGGGACTCAGGGCGGTTTACAGAGGAGGCACAATTAGATGCCCAAATCAATTGACAAGCAATACAAAATACAAACAGTTCAACAGTTAAATTAAATGCATAGTAAAATAATAAAACAATCTCATAAATAAATAAAACAATCTCATGCTCAGGGTTCAGAGTCCATATATCCATTCAATTCCATTTATCCTTGTCTATCGTCAGATCCTTAAGTTAGTTGTCAGAATGACCAAAAGCTTGGTCCCACACCCATGTCTTCAGTTTTTTCCTAAACGCCAGAAGGGAAGTCGCCGATCTAATCTCCCCGGGGAGTGAGTTCCACAGGCGGGGGGCCACCACTGAGAAGGCCCTGCTCCTCGTCCCCGCCAACCTCACTTGTGACAGTGGCGGGGTCGAGAGCAGGGCCTCCCCAGACGGTATTAAACTTCGAGATGGGATGTAGAGGGAGATCCGTTCGGACAAATACACTGGGCCGGAACCGTATAGGGTTTTGTAGGTCAAAACCAGCACTTTGAATTGTGCTCAGAATTGGATCGGCAGCCAGTGGAGCTGATGTAACAGGGGGGTGGTATGCTCCGGTGAGCAATCTGGCTGCTTCTCGCTGGACTAGTTGAAGTTTCCGAGCAGTCTTCAAAGGCAACCCCACGTAGAGTGCGTTGCAGTAATCCAACCGGGATGTGACAAGAGCGTGGACCACCGTGGCCAGATCTGACTTCCCAAGGTGCGGGCGCAGCTGGCGCACAAGTTTTAATTGTGCGAAAGCTCTCCCAGCCACCGCTGAGACCTGGGGTTCCAGGCTCAACAATGAGTCCAGGATCACTCCCAAGCTGCGAACCTGCATCTTCAGGGGGAGTGTAACCCCGTCTAACACAGGCTGTAACCCTATACCCTGTTCGGCCTTACGACTGACCAGTAGGACCTCTGTCTTGTCTGGATTCAATTTCAATTTGTTAGCTCTCATCCAGTCCGATACAGCAGCTAAACACCGGTTCAAGGTCTGGACAGCCTCCTTGGTGACAGGTGAGAAGGAGTGACAGATTTGGACGTCATCTGCATAGAGATAACATCTTAGTCCGAAACTCCGAATGATCTCTCCCAGCGGCTTCATGTAGATGTTAAATAACATGGGGCATAAGATTGAACCCTGTGGGACTCCACACAGTAACGGTTGCGGAGCCGAACAGGTGTCACCCAATAACACCTTCTGGGCCCGTCCCTCAAGGAAGGATCGGAGCCACCGCAGAGCAGTGCCTCCGAGCCCCATGTCCATAAGGCACCCCAGAAGGATACCGTGATCGACGGTATCGAAGGCCGCTGAGAGGTCCAGCAGAACTAACAGGGACACACTCCCCCTGTCTAGCTCCCTGCGTAGATCATCTACCAAGGCGACCAAGGCTGTCTCAGTTCCATGTCCCGGCCTAAAGCCAGACTGTGCCAGGTCTAGATAATCTAGGGCCTAGCAAGAACGTTCCCTCCCAGCCGTGACAGCGGCCGCCAGACTACCTCGACTGAGCCACAGCCCAGGAGGGATGTTAGCCCCCGACCACTGACCGCCCCTCATAACCCCTCATAACACCGGGGAGAAGCAGGACCTTGCCACCGCCACGGACGCCATTACTGCCGGAGAGCCTACCGAGACGCTGTCCTGGTTGTGCCGCCCGGCGTCTTGTTTGGCGCTCCGCTCCACGGCTAGCGGAGCCGCTGCCTCGCTGCTTTGGTCGCTTGCCATCTCGGCGTTCTAGCCGCTCGGCGGTTGGCTGCGGCGTGAGCCGGCCGCGTCGCCCTCGCTGCCCTCGCACCCAGACCATCGGGCGGAGGCGGGCAACGTTCTGGGTCATCCGCTGGACTAGAGGGCCTGGCGCGCGGCTGCTCCTTGGCCTGATTCCAGCTGGCGCCCGCTGCTTGCTTCCTGCCAGCGCTCCGACGTC
This sequence comes from Anolis sagrei, assembly GCF_037176765.1. Taxonomy (NCBI): domain Eukaryota; kingdom Metazoa; phylum Chordata; class Lepidosauria; order Squamata; family Anolidae; genus Anolis; species Anolis sagrei. The sequence continues at coordinate 247,673,812 of NC_090021.1, read as the reverse complement.
CCTCGTGGTCCCTCAACGCCCCCCTGGCCCTGGGTGGGCTGGCTTTCCATCGCGCCGGCCCCCTGCCATTCAGCCGGCTGGCTTTCCATCGCGCCGGCCCCCTGCCGTTCGACCGGCTGGCTTTCCATCGTGCTGGCCCCCTGCCGTTCGGCCGGCCCTTCGCCTGACCATCTTGGCTCGACTGCTGGCCCTGGGCGGGAATGGCGCTTTTCGCTGTCTCTGGGTGCCTTGGGCCCGGGGAGGCCCGGCTTTTTCGTTGTGCTGATCATCCACTGTTGCGGACTGATTGTGCTGATTGATCATTGTGCTGTCCAGACTGATTGTGTCGACCGCTCTTGTGACGCTGCCATCTTGTGTTGAACGTGTGCCGAACCTGCCGCCATCTTATATGATGCCTATCATCGTGTCCATTGTGTTCATCTCCGGAAGGACTGGTGCTGACCGTGACGTTTTTTGTCTCCACCATTACGTCTCTGGTCTGTCCCCTCATGACTCAGGGTTTTAATACAATCATCAGAGCTCTATATCAAAGAACCAGACTCTCATTCCTTCCACACTGCCCCTTGAGATCAGGACAAAAGGTGCAAACAACATCCATTATACAACGGACAATCCGTAAAATTGTGCTGTTGAGTTTACCAATAATTGCATATATTGTCTCCATTACGGATTACCATCTGCTCTGCTGGGATCATCTTCACCCAAGACGGCCAAGAAGAACCGGAGCCCTGGCCCTGGGTGCCAGCTTGCTTGCTCCACAGGCCCAAGAACCTAGGTTCTTTGGTGCAAATTGTCTGTCTTGACTGAGTGGTTGGAAAGTGAATCCATTTATAGTAGACATTCTTTGCATTATTGAGCACTTTAGAACTATCTATCTCACCACAAAGTCACTTTAATCTAAGCACTTTAGTTCCTGTTATATCTCATATCATTACTCTAAGCACTTTAGATCTTGCTAGATTCCATACCTCGACTAAGTGGTCCAAAATCCTAGGTCAAGTGGTCATAGCCATTGCACTTTATGTTCTGTTCTTTGGGTTCCTGCTAACTGTTTACATCAGCATACCACCTCTAGGTCAATGTTCACTTTACCTTTGCTGCTATTGATATCCCTCCAATTTCCAGCGCAAGCGCACTTTATAATAACTCTAGCACAAGTGCACTTATAATATTAACACAAGTGCACTTTATAGCTTTTTCAGCGCAAGTGCACTTTATAACAACTTTAGCACAAGTGTACTCTATAGCATCAACACAAGTGCACTTTACAGCTTTTGCTACACTGGAAGGAATAGATAGCATTGAGAGGTGGGAATATTGGGACCCAGAGACAGATAATCAGTACTATGAGTATGCGCCCACAACTGAGATTACAACTGCTGGAATGGAGGGAATGTCCCCGGGGGGGTGGCTGTGGGTGGGGGGGCCGCCATAGAGGTGGTGACTGGGAGAGGGAGATACGGGAAAGGGAGTATAAAACATTCATTTCGGCCCAAAATTCTTAATAACAAATTGGCAACCTCCAAAGATCTTAGAAATCAAAGACAAAAGCAAATTCGACCCAAAATTCTAAATAGGACATTGACAACTCCAAAAATTAATGTTACTATTCGGCCCGAAATTAATAATGACAATTTGACAACCCCAAAACTCACTCCTGACAATATACAACTGAGGTGCCAGGATGGTGACCCCTCCAAGCTAAAGGTGGTGCTGTTCAATGCCAGGTCGGTAAATGGAAAAACTTCTATCATTCAAGATCTAATCCAAGAAGAACGAGCCGACCTGGCTTGTATAACGGAGACCTGGCTGGACAAGAGGGGAGGGGTCAATCTCTCCCAACTCTGTCCACCAGGTTATTCCGTTCAGCACCAACCAAGGCTTGGAGGGCGGGGAGGCGGAGTCGCAGTGGTCTATAAGGACTTTATTCCACTGATCAGGTGTCCCATCCCACAATCATATTCCTTTGAATGTGCTGGCTTCAGGATAGGTGACCGGGACAGGATAGGGATTCTGTTAGTGTATCGACCACCCCGCTGCACTACAGTCTCCCTACCTGAGCTAGCGGAAGTGGTCTCGGACATGGCGTTGAGCTTCCAATGGCTTCTGGTCTTGGGAGATTTCAACGTCCATGCCGAGGCCCCTCTTTCTGGCACAGCTCAGGACTTCATGGCCTCCATGGCAACCATGGGCCTGTCCCAACTAATATCAGGTCCCACCCATAGTGCCGGGCACACTTTAGATTTGGTTTTTGTCCAGGGATGGGATGAGGGTGACGGAATGGAGGAGCCGACCATCGCTCCATTGCCATGGACCGATCACCACCTGATCAGATTTAGACTAACTGGGCCTCCTAACCTCCGCAGGGGTGGTGGACCCATTAGAATGGTCTGCCCCACGAGACTTATGGATCCAAATGGACTCCTGACGGCTCTTGGGGATCTTTCCACCTCCTTGGCTAGTGATACTGTCGATGCTCTGGTCTCTTTCTGGAATAATGAGTTGACTAGAGCAATTGACACTATCGCTCCGGAACGCCCCCTCTCGAGTAACCGAGCTAAACCAGCCTCTTGGTTCACCGTGGAGCTGGCAGCGATGAAGCGAAAGAGGAGGAGGTTAGAGTGCGTGTGGCAGCAGAACCCCACCAATCCAGCCCAAACACACCTGAATGCCTTTCTAAGCTCCTATGGTGTGACAATAACGGCAGCTCAGAAAATATTCATCACGGCCAATATTGCATCAGCGAAGAATCGTCCAGCGGCGCTTTTCCGAGTTGTCAGGGGCCTGTTAAATCCACCAAAAAGTGAGGCCTCGGGCAACTCGGTGGCTCGCTGTGAAGCATTTGCTCGATCCTTCGCGGATAAAATTGAGCGGATTCGGTCGGGTTTTGACATCATGTTAACGGCAGTCTCTGGGGATGTAACGAGAACATCTGCTTGTCCAGTTTTATTGGATTCTTTTCAATTGGTTCAGCTTGAGGATGTGGACAGGATCCTTGGAGAGGTGTGACCCACCACATGCATCCTAGACCCCTGCCCATCCTGGCTGATCAAGGAAGCCAGAGGGGGTTTGGCGGAGTGGGTGAAGGTGATGGTTAATGCCTCCTTACAGGAAGGAAAATTTCCAGCGAGCTTAAAACAAGCTATTATAAAACCGCTGTTGAAGAAACCATCACTGGACCCCACTCAATTCGACAACTATCGGCCTGTTTCCAATCTTCCCTACTTGGGCAAAGTCATGGAACGTGTGGTGGCAACACAACTCCAGGGGTTTCTGGTAGATACTGATTATCTGGATCCGGCACAGTCTGGCTTTAGGCCGGGACATGGAACTGAGACAGCCTTGGTCGCCTTGGTGGATGATCTTCACAGGGAACTGGACAGGGAGAGTGTGTCCCTGTTAGTTCTGCTGGACCTCTCAGCGGCCTTCGATACCGTCGATCACGGTATCCTTCTGGGTCGCCTCATGGATATGGGGCTCGGGGGCACTGCTTTGCAGTGGCTCCAATCCTTCCTTGAGGGATGGACCCAGAAGGTGTTATTGGGTGACACCTGTTCAGCCCCACAACCATTGTTGTGTGGAGTCCCACAGGGTTCAATTTTGTCCCCGATGTTATTTAACATCTACATGAAGCCGTTGGGAGAGATCATTCGGAGTTTCGGAATGAGATGTTATCTCTACGCAGATGATGTCCAAATCTGTCACTCCTTTCCACCTGTCACCAAGGAGGCTGTCCAGACCTTGAACCGGTGTTTAGCTGCTGTATCGGACTGGATGAGAGCTAACAAATTGAAATTGAATCCAGACAAGACAGAGGTCCTACTGGTCAGTCGTAAGGCCAAATAGGGTATAGGGTTACAGCCTGTGTTAGACGGGGTTACACTCCCCCTGAAGATGCAGGTTCGCAGCTTGGGAGTGATCCTGGACTCATCACTGAGCCTGGAACCCCAGGTCTCAGCGGTGGCCGGGAAAGCTTTCGCACAATTAAAACTTGTGCGCCAGCTGCGCCCGTACCTTGAGAAGCCAGAACTGGCCACGGTGGTCCACACTCTTGTCACATCCCAGCTGGATTACTGCAACGCACTCTACATGGGGTTGCCTTTGAAGACTGCTCAGAAACTACGACTAGTCCAGCGAGAAGCAGCCAGATTGCTCACAGGAGCGACGTACAGGGAGCATACAACCCCCCTGTTGCGTCAGCTCCACTGGCTGCCAATCCAATTCCGAGCACAATTCAAAGTGCTGGTTTTGACCTACAAAACCCTATATGGTTCCGGCCCAGTGTATTTGTCCCAACGGATCTCCCTCTACGTCCCATCTCGAAGCTTAAGATCTTCTGGGGAGGCCCTGCTCTCGACCCCGCCACTGTCACAAGTGAGGCTGGCGGGGACGAGGAGCAGGGCCTTCTCAGTGGTGGCCCCCCACCTGTGGAACTCTCTCCCCGGGGAGATTAGATCATCATCTTCCCTTTTGGCGTTTAGGAAAAAACTGAAGACCTGGATCTGGGATCAAGCCTTTGGTCATTCTGACAGCTAACTGAAGGATCTGATGATAGACCAGGACAAATGGAATGGAATGGATATATGGACTCTGAACCCTGACCATGAGACTGTTTTATTATTTTATTATGTACTGATGTTTTTAATTAATTGTTGAGTTGTTTGTATTTGTATTGATTGTGAATTGCCTTGGGCATCTAATTGTGCCCCCACTGTAAGCCGCCCTGAGTCCCCCCCGGGGTGAGAAGGGCGGGGTATAAGTAAATGAAATAAATAAAATAATAAATAAAATAATCAGTGTCTACCAGAAACCCCTGGAGTTGTGTTGCCACCACACGTTCCATGACCTTGCCCAAATAGGGGAGATTGGAAACTGGCCGATAGTTGTCGAATTGAGTGGGATCCAGTGATGGTTTCTTCAAAAGCAGTTTTAATATAGCTTGTTTTAAGCTCGCTGGAAATTTTCCTTCCTGTAAGGAGGTATTAACCATCACCTTCACCCACTCTGCCAAACCCCCTCTGGCTTCCTTGATCAGCCAGGAAGGGCAGGGGTCTAGGATGCATGTGGTGGGTCGCACCTCTCCAAGGATCCTGTCCACATCCTCAAGCTGAACCAATTGAAAAGAATCCAACAAAACTGGACAAGCAGATGCTCTCGTTACATCCCCAGAGACTGCTGTTAACATGACGTCGAAACCTGACCGAATCAGCTCAATTTTATCCGCGAAAGATCGAGCAAATGCTTCACAGCGAGCCACCGAGTTATCCGAGGCCTCGCTTTTTGGCGGATTTAACAGGCCCCTGACAACTCGGAAAAGCTCCACTGGACGATTCTTCGCTGATGCAATATTGGCTGTGATGAATATTTTCTGAGCTGCCTCTATTGCTTTGGAATGAGTATGCTGATTCAGCTGAATTCCTGGCTATTTGTACAATGGAGATATTTCAAAATAGTCAACAATGAAGATGATTCTGCATTATTTCACACTGAGACAAAGGCAAGTCCTCTCTATGAAATAAAGAATGTGTACCTGGGAAGTGTAATCTTTCTTTTCATTCCTTGCAGTAACTTTTGAAAACATGCAACAACTAGGTGTAATCCTGAGCTCATCATGCCATTCTGAATAAAAAGAAGAATTTACCATGTCTCTTGCAGTGCTATAAAGTGCAGTCTCTTTTTCTTTTAGAAGACTAAAACAAAATAAATATTCCTAGTGTTGCAATAATATCTTGTGCACACAAACTTTTCATGATGTACAGTACATAATCTGGGATATTCCATTAAATCCCAGGCCTGAATTTTAATCAGATCAAAAGAACAGCACCCTTCATACAATAATAACATAAAGAGAAATCTACACAATAAAGATAGCACGAGTTCATAGTACTAACTCTACTCTTGGATTATCAATCTTTAAGTGATTAGGGTTGCCTGCAAACAAGTGCTTTTGCATAGAATTTCTCAGTGCAGATATTGTCCATGCCAAAACAAAAAAGTCACACAAAGGGTTAAGTGGGTAGTATTACCCAGCACTAGGAGTGGGGTTAACAACACATTCCTGATACAATTGTGTCTCGGAATAGCAGGCACTGGAGTCAGTGGGAGAGGTTTACTTTCCATGTGGGACAGCGGCAACTATAAAGATGGAGTGGGTCATGGATTGAGTACAACTGCACACAAATGAAAACTTTTTGGTGTGTCTGTCTATGAAGCAGCCAGAGGGCAAAAAGGAAAGATATTTCATCTTTTACTTGCCACCCAGAAGAATTGAACCAAGTTAAGATGAGCTTCTTGAGATCAGCTTTATAAAGGCCAGGAGTGGAGCCCTTACATAGTAGTCTGTGTTAAATCTACTAGAAGAAAAATCACTGGTATTGACTTAGGACTAGACACCATCTTTGCCATGTCTGCAGAGAGTTAGGCTGTTTTTTGGGATCGGTGTCCACTGTTGCACTCTTCCTGATGACATTGAAAAGATAACCAATTTCTGTCTTTCCTAGAACTGATAGGTACAACTGATGCCTATCTTGACTGATAAGATCTAGTCCTACTTCTATAATGCAATCTTGTGAAAAGTTCTGATAAGTGTAACCACTAAAAGCAATTAATATATGTCTAAAACAGTGATGGGCAACCTTTTGAGCTTGGTGTGTCAAAATTCACCAAAAAAGTGAGCATAATTCAGGTGGGGTGCCACTTTGAGAAAAAAAACATAATTTTGCGATATTTATAGTTTAAATAACAAAAATGCATAATTGTAAAATATAACCGTATTTAATAACCCAAAAACTAATTATTTAACTTACCTGCTTAGTTACTTCTTTGTTCATCCTTCAGTCGGTTTCTTTTGTTGGTCTTGATTTTGTTTAACTTGTGTGGGTTGCCGTAAATTAAGATAAGTGAAGGGGAGGGGAAATTCTTTAACTAAGCTGATTAGTGACTTTTTTGTTGCTGAATTTCATTGACTAAATCTTCAATTGAAGGTTGGTATTTTGTACACTTCAAGCCCAAGCAAGTCTGTCAATCTGTTTCTTTTGATGGTTTTGATATTATTTAACATTGAGAATAAGGTCTCACAAAAGTATATGGCCGCGTGTCATCAAAATTGGTTACGCGTGTCAGTGCACACGTGTCATAGGTTCACCATCATGGGTCTAAAAGAACCAGAGCAAATTGGATGAACAACACCATAGTCTAGAACAGATTTTCTAGATGTGGAAACTGGATATTGAAAATCCCCAAAAGTTTTGTACTTCATTGATGGATCAAAACATCAACAAGATAGTAATCCTGCTTAATGAATGCTTCCAGAGACACTCAGTAAGCAATTTTACTTAGACAAGAGTATTTTCTTCTACAAAACCAAGTAGAAACATTTTTGGTTCCAATTTCCTGATCTGTACTTCAGATCCAAGTTGAAGAAGCAGTAGCTAGGTTGTTCAGCAAACTGCTCCCTGCTGGTTAGTTATGGATCACTTAGTATTGTATGACACTGACATAGCTTAAAAAGGTAAAAGTAAAGGTTTCTGCTCACATTAAGTCTAGTTGTGTCCATCTCTGGGGAGTGGTGCTCATCTCCATTTCTAGGCCAAAGAGTCCATAGATGCCTCCAAGGTCATGTGGCTAACGTGACTGCATGGAGCACTGTTACCTTCCCACATAAGTGGTACCTATTGATCTACTCACATTTGCATGTTTTCAAAATGCTAGTTTGTCAGAAGCTGGGCCTAACAGAGAGAGCTCACTCTGTTCCTTGAATTCAAACAGCCAACCTTTTGATCAGCAAGTTCAGCAGATCAGCAGTTTAACCTGCTGCACCACCAGGGGGAATAGCTTAACTCTTTCTTGAATATATATTTGAACTATTTGGGAAAAATGCCATAAAAATAAGAGGGAAAAGTAAAGTCCACAGCTCTGCAAAACAGAATGGAAGTACTCTGTTCAGTATTCTAAGGCAGAGATATCAAGTTATTTCATAAGTAAAGTAAGAACAAAATTTCAAAAGCAATACCAAATAATTTATGAGTAAGAAATAACTGTGTTGAGTATTTACATATGGCAATTTATGTCTTTGAATGACAAAATTCTACAAGCTGTGTGCCTTACTATTTAATTTAAATAATAATAGTGATAATGATAATAATCCTGGGTTCTGCAGATCTTAACTTTGTGTGGTCTTTCTGCACAAACCTGTTGCCCATGTTTTTCTAAGTGTGTACTTTAAAGTACCTATGTGTTTGTATAAGACAGCATTAATGGGTAACCCAGGCTTAAGGCACAGTGGGCCACTTAGAATTCTGTCACAGAGGAATGCCCTCTTCTGATTTATGAGCATGTTATAGTTATTCAGGTGGAGCAGCTTAGCTGTGATTTCTATTGTAGAGATCACGTGTTCTTTTTAAGTTCCACAGAGCAGTCTGGAGTTGTGCTGATGGTCCAAGGGTGGTAAAAGAGAATGTCATTCCTGCAACCAGGTCTTAAAATAATACAGCTAAAATTACCTGAAGTATCACCTTCTTTATTTTTACAAGCTGGGTTCAAACACTGTCTGTTTTTTGCAACCCATTTAATATAGTCTGACAACCTGTTGCATGTTGATTCAGACACTAAAGAAAACACTTGCACCTGTCCTTTGGAATCTGTGGAACTTTTGTAAGTGTTGTCTTACTGAGTTACCACTGAATCAAGGGATCTACTCTAGTTGAGACTACCAACAGGTAGGAATCAGGCAGGAAGCCTGTAACTTACTAGGATATTATTGGATGGTAATGCTCAGTAGCCCAGCATAACCAATAGGGAGGAATGCTGAGAACTACAGTCTAATGTCTGAAAGACTGCAGGATTTCAATCCAGATTTAAGCCTATGTGAAACCAAAATTTCATAAGGGGAAAATTGGTATGTAAGAATGTAAGATGCTTTGAGTCTTCTTTGTGGGGAGAAAAAGTGGGTTATAAATAAACATAACAACAACAACACATAGATTCATCTAATTCTCAGAAACACAAGATGTGAGCTACTGGCTTTCCTCTAATGCTATTCAGTTCACATCACTGTTTCTTGAAATGGCCATGTACAGTCTATAAATCATGGATGGGACTGATTGATTGAATGATAGTATTTATTTTTTGCTATTCAGACTTCCAAGGCCCCTGATGTGATGCATATTAGGAAGGGCACCACTGGTGCAGCAGAAGCTTGACAGATGCACTTCTGGCTCCAGCAGCAATCTAAGCTTCCAGGAGTAGTACGAAGTTCAAGAACATACCTATGTACAAAACCAATTTTTCAAAAAAATATGCAATCTCATTCAAAACAGGCTGTAGTTCCAGTCACAGGTTAATATTACCTCTTGATAAGCAGAACACTCTTCTTGTTGGGATTGAGCCACACTTTATTCACTTATATCCAGTCAGGCCCGTAGCCAGGATTTTGATTCCGGGGGGGGGGGGGGGTGAGTCTGAGTCAAAGAGGGTCTACCCTAGCAAACCTTTTGTATTGTTTACCCCAATACCTCCATGCATATGGGATATATTGAGCATGGTGATCAGATCATGATATGAATAAACATAACAGTTTAAATAATGTACCAGTAAGGCCTTCTCACGGAATTTGGGAGGGGGGGGCTGAAGCCCCTCTAGCTCCTCCCCCCCCCCCCCCCCCCCCCGGCTACATGCCTATATCCAGTCCTTCACCACATCCAGAAAAGAATTCAGGAGCTGCACAACCTCCTTGTTATCCATTATAAAGGAGAGAGAGGGGAAATGACACCTACCCCTCACTCTGTTTGCTCTATCTCAACAGCTTCATGTCCATATTGAAAAGCAAAAGGGATTCACAGGTTAACAGCCAGGACCGTGAACCACAATACTCCTGTTGTTCAACCAAAAAGGCTAGAACCATGGCACAAATTTGCCTTTGAGGACTTGATCCCATTGAGGCCAGCACAGAGTCCCCCTGGAGCCCATCATATGAAGCAGGACTACTTCTAGTGGGGCTCCATGCTGGCAGTGAAAGGAAATTAAGCCCATACTCAAAAGGCACAGGAGCCAAAGAGAAAGCAGGAACAGATGGGAAAATGTTGTGGGAAGAGGGACTATGGCCACCAATGGGAGGTAACAGAGCCTGATGGCTATCTCTGGTGCTCCATGATTTCCCCTACTGTCCCCCACTTTGCCCCTGTCCATGTGATAAGGTCCTAAGTTCCATATCACTGAAGCACCCCAAAGATTATCAGTGATGTCAAGTGCTGCAGAAAGCTGTAGTAGAATCAAGCCAAACACTGTCTGTCCCACAACCAGATCTGAACCCAAATTGGAATGAATCCACCTGGATCCATTCCATAATTATTACCTAATTATGAGTTATAGACCCAAAGGGAGATACATGATTCCCACTCTTATTACTGGGAAAGTAACTTTTTACTGGGAAAGTTTCCCTTCTCATTTCATTAATTCAACTAAGGCTGATTCTACCTTGACCATATAATGCACTTCAAATTTGTGGTCAGTGTAGATTAATAAGGCACATGCTGACTCTAATGGCCTACTTTAGTCATCTCCTTAAAGCTTAATGGACTATTTATTTATTTATTTATTACCCTATTTATACCCTGCCTTTCTCTACTCCAAGGGAAACTTAAGGCAGCTTACTTTCTAGTGCAAATTGGCAGCCAACTTGTTCCCACAGGCAAAATCACTGACATAATATCATATATGATTTCAGGCTGAATTCTGAAGTTTTTTTTAAAAAAAATTACACATCCACACATGTGCCATAGATTTGGAGAAAAAACAGTTGAAAACTATAGCAGTTGTACAGTTAGAAAGGTAAAACTGTAGTACAAATATTAACCCACAAGAAATCAAGGATTAGTATTGTCTTAACTGACTTTTATTTGTTCATCACTTGGTGCGCCCTTGTGGGCTGGAAGGCTACATGCATGCATACATATTGTTTCATACTTTCATTTTCTGCTGGAGAACCCTGAGATTCCAACAGCTCCCAACTTTGAACCACATCACCCAAACTTTAATAATAATGTCTGAGGATGATGCGAATTCACAATGCTGTCAGGAAGCTCTGGTTTGGGGACCTTGCACTAATGTCTATGGGTTTCACCCCAGTGATAGCGATAGATTTCAGAAACACTATTAAGTCTCAGTATCATATCTTGTTCATATTCTACATGTGCTATTTTTATTTATTTTTTTAGAAAATCAGGTGTCTTTAATCATGTAGAAGAATTATAGACAAATTGTGGGATTTAACAATGGCTAATGCAGCTTTGGAAAGAAATGTCTCACAGCCTTGAAAACTGAGACCACCCCAAGTTTCATGAATCCATCAAGGATTAATTATTGCTTGGGGGAGGGGTTTTGTTTCTATTCTGTCAAAAATGGAGCCTGATATCTTCTAAAAAGCAGGTTAAATAAAATAAACTGGGTTTGGTTTCCTGCCTTCACTCTTCTTTCAGCACACATATTTTAAAGGAAAAAATCAACAGAAATGGGCAAATTAATGACTTAAAGGGATGAAAAGGATCCTTCTTCAATTAAGAGGGCAGATGCTCCTTTTCCAGCTAATTTCCTTCTCTTAGTTAAAAAAGTGCATCAGTAGCAGAGCTTAGAAAAATTACTTGTTAAATCCCATGGCTATCTGCAAACAATAGTTGTTTTTTTTTAAAAAAAAATGACTATCCCATTCTGACCAATAGTATAAAGAAAATTTTTCTCCATTGGATTGGAATTTGGTAACCTCCCCAGCCAGCACAGTCCTTGGGAAGGCTGTATTTAGGTATATCACTTAAAAACTCTTGCTCTCCTGTCAAAGTCCTGAGCTTTGAGCATCCCAACAAGGAGTGTTATCCCCATGTATAGCACTTATCCGCCCTCATTACTTAGGCTGGGAAGTCACCGTTGTTCTCTTTGGAGATGTGAAGGTGGTATGATTGAGAGAGTCCTCACTGGTTGAAAAGGATGTTTTCTTTCAGCTTTTCCTTGACTGAAAGGCTTTTAGCACTTCTGAGATTTGTCATACTTTTCAAAGCAATCCACTCTAATGACAGCTGAACTTGAATTGTGTACAGCCCGGCAAGAAATGTCTTTCTTCATTTGATACTTTATGCTGATGTATTGCACCTTGGGGTGTCTGCCTCACTCTCTTAATGGTGAATGGGATTCAAAATGTATTCTATAAAGTAACAGACCTCCTCACATGGGACCACTCACTCTGGAACAATACGATACATCCTAGCTGGAATCAGCAAGAGCCAATTACTTAGTCTTTCCCATCTTGCCATTACAAAAGTACTTTCCCTCAAGCTTCCCTAAGGCTTCTCTGCAAAATGGGTGGCTTGTTGAACTTCCACTTCCAGAATGTTTCAGATCGGTTTGGTAGTCTTAGTTCAGAGGGTTCTTGGGGATGGGGCGGTGAGGGGGAGGGAATATAGCCCCAAATTCCCCAGCTAATCTTGTGTCTTGTAAGATTTTGAGAACTGTAATCCAAAAAGACCACTTTCTTCACCTCTTGGTGTACTTTCTTATAAATGAGGACAAACTAGTGAAGTTAGTGGTAGACTTTCAAATTACCATATCAGATGAAGTTGCTTACCTCTGCTTTTTGGGCTTCCAAACCATATACTCTACACCAGAGCTTCTTAAACTTTTTTCACATGTGACCCCTTTCTACCTGAGAAATTTATATGTAATCCCAGGTATATAGGGATATAAAATAGGTGTAAAAATAAAACATTTACTAATAATAAATCACCATTTGCAGAGATTGCTAATCAGGCTGATTTTCCTTTTTGTGAAATACAGCTGAAGCATTTTCTGCAGAGTCCACTGTAAACACTGCACATAGTTTAGTATTAATGTGTGGCATTCAGAAATCTTTTACTATTGCCAAATGTGTAGTGACCTCAGCATTGAGCTAAGGATATCTCATCTTCAACCACATTCTTCTGGCTCCTTCTACTAAATTAGCTACCAAAATCAAGGTGAAAAACATGTCTAATATGCAGAGATATAACGAAAGAGTTATTCGCACTTGTTCATACTGCAGGAAGAGGTCAGAGAATGCTTTGTCTGCATCTGGAGTGTCAAGAAGCTATTAAGGCAAGAGTCCTCTCAGGTCCTCTGCTGCGGTTCACACTGGGGAGCAAAAGGTTAAGTATCTCAGGTCATGCAAACAGAAGAACCTGAACTATAAAATAAGAGAACCATTAGGATATGCTGAGCCAAATGGACTCCCAGGAAGCTAGTTGGCTATGTCTATCCCAAGAAGCTTAGCCATGCTAAACTATGATTTTAAAAACTGATATCTGTTATGAGCATATTTAACAGCGCCTTAATGTAAGATCCCATTGCAGCTTAATCTTAGAGCATGGTTTATCCAGTGAAAAATGTAAGGAAGCCTTTAAATAATACATGCATATTATTTCTAGAACATTTAATATAGTCTTTGATTCTGAAGTCATAAAACCCTTCCATTCATGCAGATTTTATGCACTAGTTGAACCAAGAGTTAATATTACTGATATCATGGCAGAGTTAATGAAATTGTTATAATGCCTGTTTAGTGGGAGAGAGAAACAGCACCAACTGCCTGTTATAATGCAAGTTCTCTCCACATGTAACTGAATCTAGAATGTGGAAATGTCTCCCATTAATGCATAAAGGTGCCATCCTTTCCAAATACATTGGTCTGTGCCATGTTATACAAAACGTTTTTTTAAAATGAAAGTAACATATAATTGTGATTTGAACTGAATATGATATACATTTTAATAGGCAATGTACCTGTCAAGCTTTGTAAAAGTATGGCTACCACACACTAAAAGGTAGCCTTCTATATCACAACAATTTGTATTATATTATTTATGGTGCTACAATAAACCCAACATGTTGGAAAGTTTCTGTTTTTAGACTGGCAGACACTTTCCCATTAAAGTAGACATTCCAACAGTCCCTCAGTGTAGTGTAAATATTAACATACTAAAGCACGACAGAGTCCCATCTAGAATAGCAATATTGTCAACAATGAGGTGCAAAGTCACAATGCACAATTCATGAAGCACAACCATGATGCATAAATTGCAACTGCAGCACATGATGCACAATGCACAGGCTGGAAAGATAAAGCACATATGAACATGCTTGTCTGTACATATTTAATAATAATGATACTGATGATAATTTTATTTCTTACCTGGTTCTCCTCACAGTTCAAGTCAGGTTACAACACTGCTAAAACATGTAATCGACACATAATCATACTCAGTAGAACACACATATTAAAACATATGTCCACAAAATACATATTAAAATATACAAAACAAAAGTTTGCTTCTGCCTCTATCAGCAGAATATTCTGCTGTTCAATGTTGACTTTTTGGCCCACAAGTATACTGTGATATACATATATATATTCTTAACAGAACTCATATCTTTGTGAAATTGAAATGCATCCAAGCTATTGAGATTTCTTCATTTATTTAGACTATCTTGTTATATTACCTGGGTTTTTTTATGTTATCTCGATTCCACCTGAATATTTGGAAGAACTTTCTGATGGTAAGAGCTGTTTGACAGTGTAATTGGTGGTCTTGGAGGATGTTGGAGTCTCTTTCTCTGGACATTTTAAATCAGAGACTGGATGACTATCTTTTGGGAGTGATCAAATGACAGATATTCTGGCTCAGCTTATATATATTAGTTATTTAAATAAAATGGTCTTTTGTACACCCCTTCTCAACTTTTTGGTTTATCTTTCTAGTTTTCATAAGTAGGCAACAGCACTTTGTACCTTGTGTTGTCAAAGGCTTTCATGGCTGGAATTACTGGGTTGTTGTAGGTTTTTTGTGCTGTATGGCCATGTTCTAGAAGCATTCTCTCCTGACGTTTTGCCTGCATCTATGGCAGACATCCTCAGAGGTAGTGAGGACCTTATTTTAATAGAAGCAGGGAAACACAGGATGTTATGCAGTCACAATATGAGATCACTTCTGCTAGACATTTTGATGGAGGAGAGGGAAGTATACATGTTGTTGTATTTTTAACAGCAAATAAAGGACTCTTTATGGTTAAGGGGGCTATGCAGTAGCAACAGAGTCACCCCACTGCTCTTTCTTTCCTCCCAGATGCCAGATGATGCAGGACACTTCACCTGGCTAATATGGTGAGGTCCTTAGATTGCAAATCTCACTATCTCACACCAAGAGTTCTGCTGTCAAGGGATTATGAGATTTGTAGTCAAGCAAGCTATAGGAGGCCAAGTTTCTCTTTCATGTGCTAGAATTTAAGTACTGATGTTAGTAATGGCTATCAAGTCAACTTTCAATTATGATGAACAAAAGACCTCCCAAGAAATCTGGTCATCAACAATCTTGCTGAAATCTTACAAACTCAGGGATATGGCTACCTTGATTGAGTCTATCCATCTGGAAAATTGTCTTCCTCTTTTTCCTACTGTCTTCTCCTTTAACAAACATTATTGTCTTTTCTACTGAGCCATATTACCTCATGAGGTGTCCAAAGAATTAATTTAATTTAATTTAAGGATTTGAACAAACTGGGACAATTTCCATGGTGATCATATGCAGTTAATCTAAGTATGTAATTGATGAAAGGCGGAAAATAAAGATCTGGGACTGGAAATATTTAGCACACTCCTTTTCCTACATGCTTCCACTAGAAACAAAGTCTTTGTTATTTCATCCATAACCCTCATGCTTCAAATCAGCTAAAGAATGCATGGAAGCTCTCTAACCATTGGCCAGGATACAATCTAGCATTTATGAATTAATCCTCCTTAGTTAAAGAGCACAAGGCCTGGTAAAGCTTCTGTGTCCACTTCTCTGAATCTTCATTGTCCACACTGTTCAGGGATAAACTAAAAAGCTAATCAGTGTGTAATTCAGTAGGTGCCCAGGCTGTGTCACAGCACAATGCTCAGCTTATGTGCCACGGGTTAACAGCCAACTACAGTTATTTTCAGCAGCAGGTGTGGAGACTGTCACTTGGTGTAATTGTATGTTACCACTGGGCTGGGCTCTGTTGCTGATGATACTTCACTCAACACTTAATGAGTGAGTTTTTTTCTCCCTACTGAATTAATTATAAACTGCAAACTGTATAAAGGAGTTTTTGCATATTTCTGCAATTTTACTGGGAATTTCTGCATCATATAAATGGGGAGGGTGTAAAGAAAGAAAATCTAATTTGGGTGGATATGCCTGCAAATCTTTCCAGATCTGCCAAGTGTTCCTCATTTGCTGACTTCAGACTAGTAAGTAATAACATGGAACAGAATGGATCACTGTTTACGTGCACAATTCTGCCGATAGCAGCAAAGTTCACAATTCAATATTCGGGGACAAGGGGTGTTCTGAACTGCATCCTCTTTACAGCAGTCCAGTTGCTTGATTGCTGGCAATTCTATAGAATGTGGATTAACTATATATATATTTGAAAGTAGGTGTAAAGATTGGCATATTATAAGTTGAATAAACATGTGCCAACTGGATAAAAATATTGACAAAACATTTCTTTTACCTTATGGATCGGATCCAAAGAAATGCCGGTGGAAAAAGAGGGCAGAAAGTGGTGTTCCTGCCTCTTTTCCCCAGTATTCCACTGAACACACTTCACAGCCACACTCACAATTCAGCAATCTAAATGAACTGATTTGAGAATGGGGAGGCTGCTTAAAAAGTCGCCCTCTTTTAATGGCAAAATATCAATTTCCCTGCAGTCCCATACAATGCAACCCATTTTTTCAGTAGGATCCCTTTCCTTCTTGTTTATCAGGCTTTTCAAAGACTTTTATATGGGGAGGAAGATAAGAAAGCCTCCTCCCTACCCACCATGTCATTCCAGCATTTCTCTATATCAAACCCATAAAATATATGTAGGACATTATTTTGTGAAACAGTAACTAACTTCTTGAGAGACAAATGGCTACAGAAACAAGGGTAGGAGGATCAGAAAGAAGACATTGGGAACCATACCAGATGAGACTGGAGACGAAAAGGAGACATACTAAAAACTGTAGAGGTGAATAAAAGAGGCCACAGAATAGAACATGAGTTATATGAGTTCTAATGGGGTTTTCACTAAAATAGATAAGTTGTGCAGTACTCATCACATTGGTTCTGAACTTATTGTTATTGACCTTCAGTTCTCTGAAGTCTCAGCACCCATGACTGATGTGAAAGATCCTGGGAATTGAAGTCCAATTGAAGTTTACAGCCTTTCTGTTTGAGAACTGTTCCAAGCATCCCTACGTGATGGGCACAATTTTGTCTAGGGCAAGATATTGTTGGTGGGTTTGTTTCCAGTCTAATTCCTGAGCACCCACTTCTATACAAGGAGACTGAAACAAACATAATTTTCATTGCATACTTGCATGGCTGAATACTGATATTTTACACTGGCAACTTAGATACTCATCATTAAATAACTTAGCAACATCCCCTGGCCCAATGACACTTATAGCTTACCTTAAGAGCTAGTTTAAGGTATGCAAAACACATCATGCGACATGCGGGGCTTGATGAATCCAAGGCTGGAGTTTAAATTGCTGGAAGGAACATTAACAACCTTAGATATGCAGATGATACCACTTTGATGGCTGAAAGCGAGGGGGAGCTGGGGAGCTTTATAACCAAGGTGAAAGAAGAAAATGCAAAAGCTGGGTTGCAGATAAACATCAAAAGAACCAAGATTATGACAACCATACTGATTGATAACTGGCAAATAGAGGGAGAAAATATGGAGGCAGTGACAGACTTTGTATTTCTAGATGCGACGATTATTTATTTATTTATTTACTACACTTTTATCCCACCCTTATCTGCCCAAAGGTGACTCAGGGCAGTGAATAAGCAGGCAACAATTAGATGCCAAACACATAGATTACTGCAAATGCAGACTGCAGCCAGGAAATTAGAAGACGTTTACTTCTTGGAAGGAAAGCAATGACCAATCTCAATAAAATAGTGAAGAATAGAGACATCACACTGGCAATGAAGATCCACGTAGTTAAAGCAATAGTATTCCCAGTATTAACCTATGGATGTGAGAGCTGGATCATAAGGAAAGCTGAGTGAAGGAAGATAGATCCGGGGAGGCCCTGCTCTCGATCCCGCCTGCATCTCAGGCACGGCTGGCGGGGACGAGAGATAGGGCTATCTTGGTGGTGGCTCCTCGGCTGTGGAACACCCTTCCCGTAGACATCAGGTTAGCCCCCTCCCTGTTGATCTTCCGCAGGAAGCTGAAGACCTGGTTGTTTAAGAAGGCTTTTGAATAGTAGTGCAATGACTGGTAACTTGACCATAGGAATGGAACAACGGAAATGGTATTGGATTGTGAATTGGACGATGAGACGACTCGGAATGGTCTTGTAGTAAGGTTGATGTTTTGATGATGTTGATAATTATGTACTGTGGATTATTTTATTTTATGTTGTATTTTGCACTTTTTTCTATGTTGTACACCGCAATGAGTCGCCAATAGGCTGAGAATTGCGGTATATAAGCGTAGTAAATAAATAAATAAATAAATAGACGCTTTGAACTATGGTATTGGAGGAAAATTCTGAGAGTGCCTTGGACCACAAGAAGATCAAACCAGTCCATACTCCATGAAATAATGCCCAACTGCTCACTGGAGGGAAGGATATTAGAGGCAAAGATGAATTACTTTGGCCACATAATGAGAAGACAGGAAAGCTTGGAGAAAACAATGATGTTGGGGAAAATGAAAGGAAAAAGGAAGAGGGGCAGACCAAGGGCAAGATGGATGGATAGTATCCTTGAAGTGACTGACTCAACCTTGAAGGAACTGGGGTGGTGAAAAACGACAGGTAGCTCTGGCGTGGGCTGGTCTATGAGGTCACGAAGAGTTGAAAGTGATCAAATGAATAAACAACAGCAAGAGTCTGCAACTGCATCCAGAAGAGAAAATCTATTCAACAGTCAACTAGGGATGGAGAGGAGAATGGTTCCACTGGCATCCCACCAGTGAGCAAGCCTGTGTCAAGCAGCTGTGAAAAGGGTCCTATTTCTGATTGTCAAAAACTTTATTGCTGGTGAAAAGGGGTAGAAGCATCATTCTCCTTGTGCCTCCATCATCAACCTCCATCCTTCACATGATCTGGCTCTTAAGATGAACTGGGGAGGGGGCATTTAAATAGTCATACAGAGCTTACGGAGCTTACTTACTTACTTAGGTGATCCCTCATTGGCCAAGTAGGATAGTCTTCCAGGATCAGTATTCTTGTGGGTCTGTAGGTGACTGTGGAGCCCTATTCTTGACCTGATCTTCTCCCGCAGTGAGGGCATTGGTTTCCAATTGGAAGCCGGCCTTGGTCGGGGTTGGCTTGATGTGCCTTCCTCTTGGCACATTTCTCTCTTTCACCCTCCATTCGTGCCTCTTCAAATTCTGCAGCACTGCTGGTCACAGCTGACCTCCAGCTGGAGCACTCAAGGGCCAGGGCTTCC
Source organism: Anolis sagrei (assembly GCF_037176765.1). NCBI lineage: Eukaryota > Metazoa > Chordata > Lepidosauria > Squamata > Anolidae > Anolis > Anolis sagrei. The sequence goes on along the minus strand of NC_090021.1, from coordinate 247,654,310 downwards.
CAGTTCTCAGTACAGAGCAGTTACACTATGAATCTATCTACAACACAGATAGCCAGCTGAGGGATATTTTTAAAGATCAATTATTGGTTAAAGATTAGTTATAGCTGAAGTTGGGGTTTTTTTTGTAAAGGCATATACAAGGTATACCAGGATTGTGGCGCAGCTGGCTGAGTGTCAGCTGCATTAAGATCACTCTGACCAAAAGGTCATGAGTTCGAAGCCAGCCCGGGCTGGAGTGGGTGTCCAGCCATTGTGTAGCCCGTTGTCGACCTTTGCAACCCGAAAGACAGTTGCATCTGTCAAGTAGGAAAATAAGGCACCACCTTGTGTGGGAGGCTAAATTTAACTAATTTATGAGGCCATAAAGAAAAAAGACTCTGGGGAATGTGGAATGCGGAAGAACTTCATCGGTGTCGCTGATGGACGATAAAAAGCAGCAGCTCCCCTGGCGGCCAGAAAAAAAGTTAAATAGCCTTGGTGTATTTGTGTGTTAAACGTTGTTTGTCAAAACTGGCATTGAATGTTTGCCATATATGTGTTGACTGTAATCCGCCCTGAGTCCCCTGCGGGGTGAGAAGGGTGGAATATAAGAACTGTAAATAAATAAATAAATAAATAAGGTATGAGGGGCTAAACCACTTTGCAATTGTGGTATAGTGGAGCAAGTATTAAGCCTGGGGCCCCACAGACCCATTCATAATATAAGACAATTGGTGACAATGAGAACTTTTTTTGAATTGTTAACTAGGAGACTTCCGCACAGGGATTATGTTGGGGTAAAAGGTTAAATGATTTTCCCCATACAATTCTTCCAACTTTCCTCCTCCACCCTTCAGTTTCACTTTTAGAAACCATCTCCAGAGTGCCAAGGGCATAGTCTAACACCAATTGTCTTGTTTAAACAAGCGTTTGTGGTTTCTTCCCTCAAAGTGCCATCAAAGCAAGAAGTGAAGGTACCATCACCAGGGGCTTTGAGGGAAGGGGCAGTGTTTGTTTCTCCTGTTGGCTCTGGCTCAGCTCTTGTGGACTCACTCCTGGCAGAACTGAGGCCCTGACTCTGCAGCTCAAGGCCAGCATCAACATCTGCTTGCCCCAGAGGCTGGAGTATAAAAAGAACCACGCCTGTAGGGCCTCAGGCCTAAGCAAGAAGTGAAGGTACCATCGCCAGAGGCTTTGAGGGAAGGGGCAGTGTTTGTTTCTCCTGTTGCCTCTGGCTCAGCTTCTAGGGACTCACTCAGCTTCTGGGGACTGCTTGGTGCTGCTGCTGGACTCTATCTTGACTGGCCTCCATTTCAGTATCCTTGGGTCAGCACAGAGATACCCACATCTGTTTCTTCCAGCAATGGCCCTTGATTCACCTGAGCCCTTTCTTGAGTGAACACTGCCACTCCGGTTTGGCATCTCATTCTGCCCCTGATGGAACATCTGCTCTGTTAAAACTATGTTTTAATATGTTTTATTGCATTTTTATGTTCTAATTGTTTTATAATTTGACATGTTATATTTATTATTTGTTGTTGCACTTATTGCATGTATAGGTTTTAATTATTTTATATTTTGATATATTTATTATTTGTTGTATGATGCGGCATTGAATATTGCCATAATCTGTAAGCCCCTTCAGGGTTGAGAAGAGTGGGGTATAAATACAGTAAATAAATAAATAAATAAAGTCAAACATTCACAGGGGTTTTCAGCATCAGTTTGGAGACGAGTTTTCTCACACGATGGAATATTCTTTGGAGACACAAACTCATAGTTATTTTGCCTACAGAATGAAATAAGTATGCTGGGCAGAATACTAGGCTAGAATTGTTACCCCAGTCTTTAGGGATGCCCATGTTTCCAGATTATTTTATTGTAATCTTTAGTCAGATGAACCTTCATAATCTGAAGTGGAACGTTCCATCCACACTCACCACTTCATTGACGACTAAGACAAGAGCATTGAGACTGAGAGGATACATTATGCATTTCCAGAAGGGCCTTGCCCTTCCTACTGGTGGTAACAATGTACATTCAAACAGCTGCCAAAGGGTGGATGAAACACCTGCTGTGGAGAGCAGCAGCTGGAGTTCATTTTGGGTCCAAAGGGCTGGGGCCAAGCAGACGGGCTGCATGTGCACTAATCCAGCACCATCACCACCTCCACCACTGACAGGTGCCCCCTTGAAGAGGGAAAACTATTTGGGGAGGAACCCAAGTTTTATAAGAAGAGCAAATCCTCAGCTGGCTTAATCAGTAGAGCTCCAATTACTTCAAGGGAATTACAGTGACTTCCATAAGTGAGGATATGACCCATTCTCTTCCAGTTGCTGCCTTGGCTTAGAGCCGTTCATTTTGCTATATTATTTCATTTGTCTTTTGTTGTGAATTGACGTTTTTAATACACACACACATATTACACATAGTCAACTCTATTATATAATCAGAATAGGAATATCATTCTGTGGTGGTTAATGCCATTTCATGTTACTTCTTGGATGACTCTGTCCTTCAGTTATTGGCTCCTTTTTCTTCTGAACTCACTCTCTGAGTCACAGTCTAATTCACAATGATGTATTGCATGAGCAAGTGTTGTAAGAACTCAGGAATGAAATATTGCCACAGTATTACCATAAAACAAAAACAAAACTGACCTTGCTAAGCAGAAGAACACTGGACTGAAGCCAGGTACATTGTGTGGGAATAATACTAAAAGATACTATCTGTAGGTGAAAAGAAAAAAAGGATTCACTGGTTGACAGATGAAACTCTTCAAGCACTTAAGGACAGACAAGAAGCTGAAGTAAAATGGGACAAAAATAGAATCAGAATAATAAATATAACTGTTTGGTGACTGGTGCACAGGAGCAATGTGAATATTAAAATAACCAATGCAAAGAAACAGAAGGTTACACAAATAATGAGAAATCTTCCTCAAGATTTGAGACATCAAAGGGAAATTTAAGGCCAGAGAGAGAATGCTCTATGACCAGCAAGGGAATACGCTGCATGATCAAGAAGAAATAACAAGCTAATAGAAGCAATACACCAGATAGGTTTCCAACAACTAGAAGAAAAGTTGGGCACCTGAATTTTATTTGCTTGTTTGCTATCCAGCATTGAATATTTGCCATAATTTGTAAGCCGCTTTGAGCCCCCTTCGGGGTGAGAAGGGCAGGGTATAACTATAGTAAATAAATAAATATCCTGTGCTTATTAAGACAGTTTACATTGTAAGCTTAAACAGATAGAAAATGAGAGAGTAAGAACAAATCCAAAAACATTTTTGTATCTGTTGAAAGACAGCTTTGCTGAGAAGATTTCCATCCTTCTTTGGAGGCTTTTAAACAGAGGCCGGGTGGCCATCTGTCAGGGGTGCTTTGAATGCAATTTTCCTGCTTCTTGGCAGGGGGTTGGACTGGATGGCCCATGAGGTCTCTTCCAACTCTATGATTCTAACTCTGAACTCTTTCACTACATGTTATTAGCACTATACTCAATTTTGATTCATAGGGCAACATCCTAAGGAATCATGGTATTTGCAATTTAGGGATTGTTATATCCTTAAGCATCATATCCCACCTGATCTTGAAAGCTAACCAGGATCAGCTCTGATTAATCCTTGGATGGGAGGTTGCCAATGAATCCTAGATGCTGTGGGCTGTAGTCCAGAGAAAGGAACTGGCAAAACCACTTCAGAGTGGTATTCCATGACTAAGAAAACTTTTATGGAATTCATGGGAGCACCATACATCAGTGACTGAATTGATGGCACACACACATACATTTATACTTTATTTATTGAATTGTTTATTTATTATTGGAGGATATACTGCTTTGAAATTGGGTCCATCATTTTGAAACATCCTGTATAACAATCTCATTTTACTTATTTATTATTTATTTATTTGCTATTCTTGTATACCGCCGTATCTCAAGCCCGAGGGCGACTCACAGCGGTTTCCAGACAGTAAACAGCAAAGACAATAAAAACAGCAGCAATCAATATACCATGACAATTAAACTACACAATTCTATTACTAGCACTAAACAACATCAATACACAGTTATCACAAAAAACCCACCCCCGATCGCCTCATCATCCAAAACGTGATCCAAATTCGTCGTCCATTGTTCCGTTCCTATGTTCAAATTACCTGAATTGCACTGAAATTACTCAAACGCCTGCACAAACATCCAGGTCTTCAACTTTCTACGGAATGTCATGAGAGATGGTGCCAGCCTAACATCTGCAGGGAGGGCGTTCCACAGCCGAGGAGCCACCACCGAGAAGGCCCTATCTCTCGTCCCCGCCAGCCATGCTTGAGAGGCTGGTGGGATCGAGAGCAGGGCCTCCCCGGAAGATCTCAAAGTCCGGGTGGGTTCATAGGCCGAGATGCGGTCAGCTAGGTATCTTGGGCCGGAACCGTTTAGGGCTTTATAGGCCAGTACCAACACCTTGAATTGGGCCCGGTAGCAAATCGGCAGCCAGTGGAGCTGGTGCAACAGGGGGGTTGTGTGCTCCCTGCGCTCCGCTCCTGTTAGAATCATGGCTGCCGCGCGTTGGACTAGTTGCAGCTTCCGGGCCGTCTTCAGGGGCAGCCCCACGTAGAGAGCGTTGCAGTAGTCTAGGCGGGATGTGACAAGAGCGTGTACCACCGTGGCCAAGTCAGACTTCCCAAGATACGGGCGCAGCTGGCGCACGAGCCTAAGCTGTGCAAATGCTCCCCTGGTCACCGCCGAGACCTGGGGCTCCAGGCTCAGCGACGAATCCAGGGTCACACCCAAGCTGCGAACCTGTGTCTTCAGAGGGAGTGCGACCCCATCCAACACAGGCTGTAACCCTATACCCTGTTCGGCCTTGCGACTGACCAGGAGTACCTCTGTCTTGTCTGGATTCAACTTCAATTTGTTCGCCCTCATCCAGACCGTCACAGCAGTTCAGGACCTCGACAGCCTCCTTAGTAGCGGGTGGGAAGGAGTGACAGAGTTGGACATCATCTGCGTACAGGTGACACCGTACCCCGAAACTCCGGATGATCTCACCCAGCGGCTTCATGTAGATGTTAAACAGCATGGGAGACAGGATAGAACCCTGAGGAACCCCACAAGACAAAGGTTGTGGGGATGAACAGGTGTCCCCCAATAACACCTTCTGGGACCGACCCTCCAGAAATGACTGGAGCCACCGTAAAACAGTGCCTCCAAGACCCACTTCCGCAAGGCGCCCCAGAAGGATACTGTGGTCGACGGTATCGAAAGCCGCTGAGAGGTCCAGAAGCACCAACAGGGACACACTCCCCCTGTCGAGCTCCCGGCGCAGATCATCCACTAAGGCGACCAAGACTGTCTCAGTTCCATGCCCCGGGCTGAAACCAGACTGTGCCGGGTCCAGATAATCCATGTCTCTCAAGAATACCTGGAGTTGTGAGGCCACCACGTTTTCCAGGACTTTGCCCAAAAAGGGGAGATTGGAAACAGGCCGAAAGTTGTCAAATTTAGTGGGGTCCAGTGATGGTTTCTTCAACAGCGGTTTTATTATAGCTTGTTTTAAGCTCGCTGGAATTTTGCCTTCCCGAAGGGAGGCATTAACCACCACCTCCACCCACTCAGCCAATCCCCCTCTGGCCTCTTTTAGAAGCCAGGATGGGCAGGGGTCTAGGATGGACGTGGTCGGTCTCATTCCTCCAAGTATCTTGTCCACATCCTCGGGCTTCACCAATTGAAATGAATCCATCAAAATAGGACAAGCAGGTGCTCTTGTTACATCCACAGAGACTGCATTTAACATGGTATCCAGACCAGCACGGATCAAAGCGACTTTGTCTGCGAAGAACCGAGCAAAAGCTTCACAGCAAGAGGTCGAGTTGTCAGGGATCCCACCTTGGGTGGTGGGATTCAAAAGGCCTCTGACAACTCGAAACAACTCAGCCGGACGGTTCTTTGCAGACGCAATAGTGGCCGCAAAGAACGCCTTCTTTGCGGCTTTTATTGCCGCGCCGTATGTCCTCAGAAAGGACACAAACCGTGTTCGATTTGGCTCGCACGGGTCTGAACGCCACACACTCTCTAGTTCCCTCTTCCTTCGCTTCATCACTGGCAGCTCCTCAGTGAACCAAGGCGCTGGTTTAGCTCGGCTACTTGAGAGGGGACGTTCCGGAGCGATCGTGTCAATCGCCCTAGTCATCTCCCCATTCCAGAGAGCAACCAGGGCGTCGACAGGGTCACCTACCGAGGCGGCGGGAAATTCCCCAAGAGCCGTCAGGAATCCATCCGGATCCATAAGCCTCCTGGGGCGGACCATCCTAATAGGTCCTCCACCTCTGCAGAGGTTAGGGGGTGCAGTGAGCCTAAATCTTGGCTTCTTGGGAAAGTCCAGGCTTGATTTGCTCTAGAACCAATGTATTTGTCTTTTTAGCAGTCTAGATATCTATAGAAATCTTTTCCAGCACTAGACAATAATCTAGCAGACTTTAAGGTCTAAATCCTGTTGTCTAGCAAGTGGGTTTCAAATTGCAAATTTGACTGTGTTTACACTGGCTGGTAAATCCAGGGCCAATCTGGACCATTATGCCCTGGGCTTTCCCAGTTCAACTGTGATTGCGGTTACCTGCACCATGCCAAGCCATCTGCAGCACTTCATTGATGTTCTGCCAGTACAGCCAGGCTGAGACCACATTAATCCTGCTTTTTTTTTTTTTTGTCATGTCAGGAGCGACTTGAAAAACTGTGAGAGAATTGGCTGTCTGCAAGGACGTTGCCCAGGAGATGCCTGGATGATTTGATGTTTTTGTCATCCTTGTGGGAGGCTTCTCTCATGTCCCCGCATGAGGAGCTGGAGCTGATAGAGGGAGCTCATCCGCCTTTCCCCAGATTCAAACCTGTGACCTGTTGGTCTTCAGTCCTGCCGGCACAGGGGTTTAACCCACTGCACCACCAGGGGCTCCATTAATCCTGCTGAGCCAGCCCCTTGTCTACTTCTCGCTGGCCATGGAGCTCTGCTGACATGATAAGGGGCACCCATGTACATCTGCTGACATAGTAAGGCGACACCCATATGATCAGTAATGAGGGAGTAGGGTGTCTCCTGGTTTCTTGGTCAATGTGTGGGTGTTCCCTTCTGATCTCAGCAAATGCAGTTATAATGGTGAGGCACTTATAGGAGGTTCTGTGGCAGGCAATGAACAGTGGTGGCAGCCCATCTCCTTCCCTTCACTCATGGAGACAGAGTGTGTGGACAATGAAGGAGACCAAAATTGAACTGATCCTGCTGTCCAGATGGCTTGGGTATCTCCTGATTTTCCTTACTGTTGAACAGTGTAGGTTAAAAGAATAAGAAATAAACAAATTCTGAATACTTACCAGAAGTTGTCATAAGTCCATTGCCAGCTCTTGATTTGGGGTGTGCTTGTTTTTTTTTTACTAGTGTAGACAACCCCTAGAGGCCTTTGGGGTGGGTGGTTGACAGAGCCTGTAATACAGGGGTATGGTAGGATTTGGCTTTCAGATGTTCTTAAACTTCGCTCTCATTGCACATTACAATTGACTATCTGGCTAATCTGATGGAAGTCATCGTCCAACAATATCTAGAAAATTATACATTCTACATTCCTGCTATGATTATAGTTCCTGTTAATCTCATCTGAACAATGCCCTTTAAGCTGATCATTTACAAGCAGATGAATAATATATGAAGTGACTGCTGAAAAGATCCAGAATGGGCGAGATAGTGCATTCTTACTGCATCAGGCACACTGTGGAGAAGTTTACAGAAACTTCAAGATCTCCAGAAAGAACCTATATGGGTGAGCCTGCATTGCCCCTTTCAACCCAGTTCGGGACACCTGTACTACCACCCTACTATTTACATCAAGTGGCATGGCAAAAAGAAAAAAAGCCTACTTTTTGTAAAAACAAAAGATGGCAATGTGAGCATTTTCAAGTTGTTTAACACTTCTTGAAATGAGATAGGGAAGTGGAATATGTTGGGGCTTACAAAGAGAATCTTGAAGTGTCCTTAAACTATATCTTAAGTGAGTGGATAATTTTGCTTTCCAACAAATCAAAGGGTGAATTAAATGAATAGTGTCTTTGTTGTTGGCAGTGTTGAGTATTCATTGCCCCAACTCATGCTGTAGCCCTCCACCCTGAATTCTAATAAACAAATGTTGATTATTTGGCAGATGCTAGGTGGTCAGTGCTGCTCCTGAAATATTTGCATTGTGATATATCAGTGGACCCTATCTTTAGTCAAATATGTCTCTTTCCTGCCACAGATCATAGCAGGAATTGGGCTGATGTTTGCTGTAACAAAGTGAATGAGAAGAGAGGTATTAGAAATAGAATGGTTGGGAAAACACTCAGCCAGGCTTTTTTATTGTAGAGTCTGGGTGGAGTCACAACTTCTCCCAACAAAATAGGTCTGGGGCATGGCCAGGACTGCTGATCTGGGAATGGGCCAAGGACCTTTTAGGGAAACCCCTTCTACATTTAGCGATCGACATTATAGCTACTGTCTGGTGTGTTGAGGTATGTACATGTCTTGTGAAACTTATTGTGACATTGCTTTTTCCTTGTCCAAATTTCCAGAGGACCGCATCCAAGATCTTGTCTAGGAGGCATTTGTCTCCCCATCCCAACCCTTTTCTCAGTCCTAAGTATACCTCCCTCCCCGGCAATTGGTTTCTAAGCCTGCCTCCTGATCTTGGAAGTTGAGCTTTATCCAGGTTGATCTCTCTGCTGTCTTGAGACAGAGAATACTGGAATGAATATATTCTAAGACAGCTGGCATAAATGACAGATTCATTTTAAAGCAGAAACACAATGAAGGGGGAAATGAAACGATTCAAATATACAGTAAGAAAAAGTATTTTATTACTCTGTGTTAGGTCACTTCTAGGCATGCAATACATAGCCAACTAACCTACTCAAACTCATTCACTTAACAACAAATAAATCCCTACCAAAATGCATTCTAACATCCCAAAATGATTACAGATTTGGTGATTCATAAGTCCTTCACACTGTTTTTGACTGAGAGAAAAGGGGGAAAAAAGAATTTGCTGTACCATAAAAGTGAGCTTTGGAGAGCAGCTGCACTTCTTCTGTGCCAAGTGGAGATGCGGTAACTAATCCAGAAAATGAATAGAGCAACCTTCTCGTAGGATAAAGAACTTCTTGAAAAAAAGTCACCAAAGTTCACTTCAGTGTTGGAATAAAATATGGAAACTATTTATTACTCCTCCCCACCCCACCCCAATATTAATATCAGGATTGTTGCTGTCCTTTGCTCACACCATTTCACAATGCAAACTTCCTCAGATTATTATAAAGTTGTATCACCCTTTAATATAGTGGTGTGATAAAACTATAATCCAAACTCACCAAGTATTCAAACTTTATCCTAATGATGGTAGAATAAAAACAATACTGTGTGAGCCTTCCTGCTATTTGGATCCTAAATAGGCTGATCATGAATTGTCATCAAACTTTGGCATAACCATACTGGGGTGATATTTAAATATTAAAGTACCCAATGTGCAGGTACAGCTGTATCAGGAGCTCCAATTTTGTTTGCTTTGCATTGAATGTTTGTTGTAGTCCTAACTTTAGAGCTTTAGAACTACTCAGCACGAAGTCACTTTAATCTAAGCACTTAGATCCTTTTATCAGAACCCATACCATTACTAAACGGTCAAGTGGTTACAACAATTGCACTTTATGCTCTGTACTCTGGGTTCCCACACTATTAATTGGAGTAAGCATACTTATTGTTAACATCGGTATATTACCTTTATCTTTATGTCAATGTTTGCTCTACCTTTACTACTACTGTTATCCCTCCAATCTCTAGCACAAGTGCACTTTATAACAATCACAACACAAGTGCACTCTATACCAGCCTCAGCACAAGTGCACTTTATAGCCCTTGATACACTAGAGGGAATGGACAGCATTAAGGGGTGGGATTATCGGGACCCAGAGACAGATAACAATAATTGTAAGCATGCACCTATCATTGAGATTACTCCTGCTGGAAACGGAGGGAACGTCCCCGGGGGTGGGGGGGTGGGACCGCGGGTGGGGGAGCCGCCATAGAGGTGGTGACTGGTAGAGGGAGATTTATTTATTTATCGTGTCATCAGCAACCATTGTATTACAATTCTAACAGAGCAAAACAAACACAGAGATTAAAAAGAAAAAGAAAAAAAAGAAAAAAAACCACACAGATTTTGTAAATTTGGTATTTGGTTAAATGTCCTTTGACCAGTATCTGGCCACTTGGAGTGCCTCTGGGGTTGCCGCAAGAAGGTCCTCCATCGTGCATGTGGCAGGGCTCAGGGTGCATTGCAGCAGGTGGTCAGTGGTTTGTTCTTCTCCGCACTCGCATGCCGAGGATTCCACCCTGTAGCCCCATTTCTTAAGATTGGCTCTGCATCTCGTGGTGCCAGAGCGCAATCTGTTCAGCGCCTTCCAAGTCGCCCAGTCTTCTGAGTGCCCAGGGGGGAGTCTCTCATCTGGTATCACCCATGAATTGAGGTGCTGGGTTTGGGCCTGCCACTTTTGGACTCTCGCTTGCTGGGGTGTTCCAGCGAGTGTCTCTGTAGTTCTAAGAAAACTATGTCTTGATTTAAGTCGTTGACGTGCTGGCTGATACCCAAACAGGGGATGAGCTGGAGATGTCTCTGCCTTGGTCCTTTCACTATTGGCTGCTACTTCCCGGCGGATGTCAGGTGGTGCAATACCGGCTAAGCAGTGTAATTTCTCCAGTGGTGTGGGTCGCAGACACCCCGTGATAATGCGGCATGTCTCATTAAGAGCCACATCCACTGTTTTAGTGTGATGAGATGTGTTCCACACTGGGCATGCATACTCAGCAGCAGAGTAGCATAGCGCAAGGGCAGATGTCTTCACTGTGTCTGGTTGTGATCCCCAGGTTGTGCCAGTCAGCTTTCGTATGATGTTGTTTCTAGTGCCCACTTTTTGTTTGATGTTCAGGCAGTGCTTCTTGTAGGTCAGAGCACGGTCCAAAGTGACTCCCAGGTATTTGGGTGCGCTGCAATGCTCCAGTGGGATTCCTTCCCAGGTAATCCTCAGAGCTCGGGATGCTTGTCTGTTCTTAAGGTGAAAGGCGCATGTCTGTGTTTTAGATGGATTAGGGATCAGATGGTTTTCCCTGTAATAGGCAGTAAGAGCACCTAGAGCTTCGGAGAGCTTCTGTTCTACCATCTCAAAGCTCCCTGCTTGAGCGGTAATGGCACGATCGTCAGCATAGATGAAACTCTCTGTCCCTTCTGGCAGTGGCTGGTCATTTGTGTAGATGTTGAACATGGATGGAGCAAGCACGCTCCCCTGAGGCAGGCCGTTCTTCTGTTTCCGCCATCTGCTTCTCTGGCCCTGGAACTCAACAAAAAAGCTCCTGTTTTGTAGCAGGTTTCCTATGAGGCGGGTGAGGTGGTAGTCCTTTGTGATATTATACATTTTTCTCAGGAGGAGGCGGTGGTTCACAGTATCATAGGCTGCTGACAAGTCTATGAAGACAGCTCCTGTGATCTGCTGCCTTTCAAAGCCATCACCTCTGTGTACAAGCCCCCAAATGAAGATTTCTGCTTCTCCTCCCCCGAGAACTTTGACAGGCACCAAAGGGCGGTAGTAATTGGTGACTTCAACAGCCATAGCCACGTATGGGGCTATGCCCAAGAGGACAGAAATGGAGAGGCTGTCCTGTCCTGGTCTGAACTGCACAAACTATCACTCATCCATGATAGCAAGCTCCCACCATCCTACAACAGCGGGAGATGGCACCGAGGTTATAACCCAGACCTCTTATTTGTGAGCGACAGCATCGTACAGCAATGCACCAAATCAGTGGGACCACCAATCCCAAACACACAGCACCGACCAATAATATGCCAACTGTTCCCAACAATAAGGCCTCAGGAAGTTCGATTTAAACGAACTTCAGAAAGGTAGATTGGACTAAATTCTCAGACGTGTTAGACGACATGATCACATCGGTCGCGCCAGTCCCTGAGGAATACGAACATTTTATTGAAATAGTGAAAACCTGCTCACGGGCCTCTATACCGAGAGGCTGCAGAACCCACTACCTTCAGGGCATTACTCCTGAAACAGCTGCCTTGTTGGAAAACTACTACAGGCTCCACAACGAAGACCCATTCAGTGAGCAGACTCTTCAGGCAGCGCAGAGCATTGTGTCCTCCATCTCTGAAGCCAAGAAAGAACAGTGGGTCAAGTTGATCACAGAGGTCGACATGGGCAGGAGCAGCCAGAAGGCGTGGAGGCTGCTGAGACGGCTGAGCAACGATCCCTCACAAACTAATACCCATGCCAACATAAAGGCAGATCAGATAGCACACCAACTCTTGAAGAATGGGAAACCCAACCTTGCCACCAAAGTAGGAAAGAAACCAATAGCCAGACAGCCGGAGATTGAGAACAACAACCTCCATGAACCCTTTACATCTACTGAATTGGACATGGCTCTCAACAAATGTAAGAATGGCAAAGCAGCTGGCTTGGATGATCTACGGATGGAACAAATCAAGAACTTTGGCCCAAAAGCAAGGCGCTGGCTGCTGGAGCTGATGAACAACTGCACTGCATCCTGTCAGATCCCCAAAATCTGGAGGAAAGCAAGAGTCATCGCCATCTTGAAGCCAGGCAAAGACCGTATTGACCCAAAAAGCTACAGACCAATCTCCCTGTTGTGCCACCTCTACAAAGTTCTGGAGAGACTTACTTTGCATAGAATTATGGAAAATATAGACCCCTGTCTGATCCCACAGCAAGCTGGCTTCAGAAAAGGCAAAAGCTGCACATCGCAAGTGCTGAACCTGACTCAGCACATAGAAGATGGTAGAGGGAGATACGGGAAAGGGAGAATAAAATTTCCATTTCGGCCCAAAATTTACAGCAATAATTTGGCTATCCCTAAAGATGTTAGAAATCAAAGACAGAAGCAAATTCGGCCCAAAATTTTTAATAGGACATTGGCAACTCCAAAAATAAATACTACTATTCGGCCCGAAATTAACAAAAATAGATTGGCAATTCCAAAACCTACTCCCGACAAAATACAGCTGAGGTGCCAAGACGGTGGCCCCTCCAAGCTAAAGGTGGTGCTGTTCAATGCCAGGTCGGTAAATGGAAAAACTTCCATCATTCAAGATCTAATCCAAGAAGAACGAGCCGACCTGGCTTGTATAACAGAAACCTGGTTGGACGAGGGGGGAGGGGTTAATCTCTCCCAACTCTGTCCACCAGGCTATTCTGTTCAGCACCAACCAAGGCTTGGAGGGTGGGGAGGCGGAGTCGCAGTGGTCTATAAGGACTTTATTCCACTGTTCAGGTGTCCCATCCCACAATCATCTTCCTTTGAATGTGCCGGCTTTAGGATAGGTGACCGGGACAGGATAGGGATTCTGTTAGTGTACCGACCACCCCGCTGCACTACAGTCTCCCTACCTGAGCTAGCGAGAGTGGTCTCGGACATGGTGTTGAACTCCCAACGGCTTTTGGTCTTGGGAGATTTCAACATCCATGCCGAGGCCTCTCTCTCCGGAGCGGCTCAGGACTTCATGGCCACCATGGCAACCATGGGCCTGTCCCAGCTAATATCTGGTCCCACCCATAGTGCCGGACACACCATGGATTTGGTCTTCACTCAGGGATGGGATGAGGGTGACGGAATGGAGGAGCCGACCATCGCCCCTTTGCCATGGACCGATCACCACCTGATCAGTTTTAGACTAACTGGGCCTTCTAACCTTCGCAGGGGTGGTGGACCCATTAGAATGGTCCGCCCCAGGAGACTGATGGATCCAAATGGTTTCCTGATGGCTCTTGGGGATTTTTCCACCTCCTTGGCTAGCGACACTGTCGATGCTCTGGTCTCTGGCTGGAATAGTGAGTTGACCAGGGCAATTGACACTATCGCTCCGGAACGCCCCCTCTCGAGTAACCGAGCTAAACCAGCCTCTTGGTTCACTGAGGAGCTGGCAGCAATGAAGCGAAAGAAGAGGAGGTTAGAGCGCATGTGGCGCCAGAATCCCACCAATCCTGCCCAAACACACCTGAAGGCCTTTTTAAGGTCCTACGGTGTGGCAATAGAGGCGGCTCAGAAAACATTCATCACAGCCAATATTGCATCAGCGAAGAATCGTCCAGCGGAGCTTTTTTGAGTTGTCAGGGGCCTGTTAAATCCGCCAAAAAGCGAGACCTCAGATAACTCGGTGGCTCGCTGTGAAGCATTTGCTCGATTCTTCGCGGATAAAATTGAGCGGATTCGGTCAGGTTTCGACGTCATGTTAACGGCAGTCTCTGGGGATGTAACGAGAGCATCTGCTTGTCCAGTTTTGTTGGATTCGTTTCAATTGGTTCAGCTTGAGGATGTGGACAGGATCCTTGGAGAGGTGCGACCCACCACATGTATCCTAGACCCCTGCCCTTCCTGGCTTATCAAGGAAGCCAGAGGGGGTTTGGCAGAGTGGGTGAAGGTGATGGTTAATGCCTCCTTACAGGAAGGAAAATTTCCAGCGAGCTTAAAACAAGCTATTATAAAACCGCTGTTGAAGAAACCATCACTGGATCCCACTCAATTCGACAACTATCGGCCTGTTTCCAATCTCCCCTATTTGGGCAAGGTCATGGAACGTGTGGTGGCAACACAACTCCAGGGGTTTCTGGTAGACACTGATTATCTAGACCCGGCACAGTCTGGCTTTAGGCCGGGACATGGAACTGAGACAGCCTTGGTCGCCTTGGTAGATGATCTACGCAGGGAGCTAGACAGGGGGAGTGTGTCCCTGTTAGTTCTGCTGGACCTCTCAGCGGCCTTCAATACCGTCGATCACGGTATCCTTCTGGGCTGCCTCATGGACATGGGGCTCGGAGGCACTGCTCTGCGGTGGCTTCGATCCTTCCTTGAGGGACGGACCCAGAAGGTGTTATTGGGTGACACCTGTTCGGCCCCACAACCGTTGTTGTGTGGAGTCCCACAGGGTTCAATCTTGTCCCCGATGTTATTTAACATCTACATGAAGCCACTGGGAGAGATCATTCGGAGTTTCGGACTAAGATGCTATCTCTATGCAGATGACGTCCAAATCTGTCACTCCTCACCTGTCACCAAGGAGGCTGTCCAGACCTTGAACCGGTGTTTAGCAGCTGTATCGGACTGGATGAGAGCTAACAAATTGAAATTGAATCCAGACAAGACAGAGGTCCTACTGGTCAGTCGGAAGGCCGAACAGGGTATAGGGTTACAGCCTGTGTTAGACGGGGTTACACTCTCCCTGAAGACGCAGGTTCGCAGCTTGGGAAGTCAGATCTGGCCACGGTGGTCCACGCTCTTGTCACATCCCGGTTGGATTACTGCAACGCACTCTACGTGGTGTTGCCTTTGAAGACTGCTCGGAAACTTCAACTAGTCCAGCGAGAAACAGCCAGATTGCTCACCGGAGCAGCGTACAGGGAGCACACCACCCCCCTGTTGCGTCAGCTCCACTGGCTGCCGATCCAATTCCGAGCACAATTCAAAGTGCTGGTTTTGACCTACAAAACCCTATACGGTTCCGGCCCAGTGTATTTGTCTGAACGGATCTCCCTCTACATCCCACCTCGAAGTTTAAGATCTTCTGGGGAGGCCCTGCTCTCGACCCCGCCAGTGGCACAAGTGAGGCTGGCGGGGATGAGGAGCAGGGCCTTCTCAGTGGTGGCCCCCCACCTGTGGAACTCACTCCCCGGGGAGATCAGATCGGCAACTTCCCTTCTAGCGTTTAGGAAAAAACTAAAGACCTGGGTGTGGGACCAAGCTTTTGGTCATGCTGATAACTAACTAAAGGACCTGTCGATAGACAAGGACAATGGCATGGAATGGATATATGGACTCTGACATGAGATTGTTTTTATGATTTTATTAGGTATTGATGTTTTATTTTAATTGTTGAATTGTTATATTTTGTATTGTTTGTTGTGTGATTTGGGCATCTAATTGTGCCTTCCCTGTAAGCCGCCCTTAGTCCCCCCCGGGGTGAGAAGGGCGGGGTATAAGTAAATGAAATAAATAAATAAATAAGTTTCAGGGACTCTGCAGATAGGTGGCTTCTTTTGGCTGCAATCATAGGGCAAGCCACCTGTCAATTATAGTTAGGTTCCCTGGTCCCGCCCCCTTTTTGGGTTTTGGAGGGAATAGGAGCCAGTTTAGGTTCAGTCCACACAGAGAAGCCTTTCATGCAGGACATAATACCAAGAGCTCCTGTAGAAAGCTTTGTCTTCTACAGCTTGGCTGGGGAGATACAGCCTTACAGCTCCTTCGCTGAGGGACTTCAGTCAGCCATCACTGAAACCTGAACTCGTTTTTCCCTGGAAGTCTACAAAGCTCTGCTTGGTAAGAGTCACTCGCGGAAGCCAGAAGCAGTTGGTACCGGGTGCAGGGGCTCCATGCCAACAGGGGCAAAGACAGACTGCCCAGATTAGAAGTTAAGAATTTCCCTATTAGCTAAAATACATTTTATGAAGATAGTGCCTGTTCCCTGTGGACAAGATAGACTGTTAAGAGCCAATAGAGCCAATAGACTGTTAAGAAAGCTTTAAAGTACCTGTTTGTTTTCATTAATAAAGAACATTGTTGAACCTTTAAGCAATCTAAAGACTCTGTTTTAAGGAAATCCAAGAGCCTTTAATCTGAGGCAGCCCCGGCGTCCCATTGGGCACACAGAATGTATGTCCTGTCTACAGTCTTATGCACAGGCCCAGCGTGCGACAGCATACCCAATGTGCATAGTGCTTCCTGGCAAAAAATACAATAGATTTTAATGGGTTTTATGCTAGTTGAGCACTGTAAAGATTGCAGTTTAGCCCCCATCTAGACAAATACAATTCTGCCACTGGGTGTCTCAATTTGAGATATTTTCTGACTCCCCATGAATCTCAGGTATTAAAATGCCCTTTATACAGAGGAATGTTTGCAAGTCCATCATAAACTGGCCAGTTTTTTTTTACTGTGATCTTTAACCAGCCTTTATCTCAGGCTATTACTACATCTTGTTTGAAGGCCTCCATCATTGTTCCGGTACCAAAGAAGTTCTCTACCGGGAATTCTTAGGACTACAGACCAGTAGCGCTCACTTCCATCATCATGAAATACCTTGAAAAACTGATCTATAGCCATATTATTTCAATCAACACATCGACAGAGGATGCTATAACTATCATGCTCCACACTGTTTGACCCACCAAGAATGATGGTGGGTCAATGAAGAAGCTTTTTGCAGATTTTAGTTCCATGTTCAACACAATCTTTCCACATAGATTGGTGTCTAAACTCATGGATCTTGGACTGTCATATTCAATCTGTTCCTGGATTATGGACTTCTTGTCTAGATGTTCCCAGAGAGATAGATTAGGTCACTATACCTCATCAGCTCTCACTGTCAACACTGGGACACCACAGGGCTGTGTGTTGAGTCCTCTGCTTTTCACTTTGTACACATATGACTGCAGGCACAATTCAAGGTGCTGGCTTTAGCTTATAAAGCCCTAAATTGCTTGAACCCAGCCTACTCAGCTCACCACATCTCCTCCTATGAACCCACATGAGCCCCAAAGTCAATAGGAAAGGACCTACTCTCAGTTCTGTCATTGTCTCAAGTGCGATTAGTGGGAACAAGAGAGAGGGCCTTTTTGGTGGTTGCCCCATGGCTCTGGAACTTCCTTCCTAAAGAAGTTAGAATGCCTCCATCCCTGCTATCTTTCAGGAGCCAAGGAAAAACTTTCCTAGGGAAACAGGCTTTCCCTGAAGGAGAATAGTAATACTGAAAATGCCTGATCTGTGTTTGCAATGTTACTCCTTTCCACCAAAATCCAAGGAAGCCCCCTGCGCCCTGGACCAGTGCCTGGCCGCTGTGATGGACTGGATGAGGGCTAACAGGCTAAAATTGAATCCTGACAAGACAGAGGTTCTCCAGGTCAGTCATTTGGCTGTGTTTGGCGGGGTTACACTCCTCCTGAAGACACAGGTCCACAGTTTGGAGGTCCTCCTGGACTCAGCGTTGATGCTTGATGCTCAGGTGTCAGCGGTGGCCAGGAAGGCCTTTGCACAGTTAAAACTTGTGTGCCAGCTGCGACCGTACCTCAACAAGTCTGACTTGACCATGGTGGTCCACGCCTTAGTTACCTCAAGATTGGACTACTGTAATGCACTCTACGAAGGGCTGCCCATGAAGATGGTTTGGAAACTACAATTGGTGCAAAGTTCGGCAGCCAGATTGTTAACCAGAGGAAGTTACAGGGAGTGGTCAACCCTCCTGTTTAAACAGCTCCACTGGCTGCCGATAAGTTTCCGGTCCCAATTCAAGGTGCAGGTTATTACCTATAAAGCTCTAAAGAGTTCAGGACCTGCCTATCTGTGCAGCCGCCTCCTCCCCTATGAGCCCACGGGGATGCCCTTTTCTTGCTCCTGCCCCGTCTCAGGCGCAGCTGGCGGAGACGAGGGAAAGGGCATTCTTGGTGGTGGATCCCCGTCTCTGGAACTCCCTCACCAGGGAGATTAGGCTTGCACCCTCCCTAGCCACATTGCACAAGGAATTAAAGACATGGATGTTTCGTTGTGCCTTCAACTGATAAATCCTATGACATAGGACCGTATCATGCCCTGAATCATCATTCAACCTGAATTCCTATATTTCATTACTCTTCAGATTCTGTAAGTTAAACTGAATTTATTCTGATTCTGTTAATTTGCTCTGTTTTCATGTTATTTCCTATGCTATTATACGTTTCCATCCACCTTATTGAACCAATTATCCTTTAATCAGCTCGTATATCGGCCTTATCCCTCCCCTCCCCAAATTACTTTGTTGTTGCTTGATGCTTGTTTATTATTGTTATGCTTTTTATGCTTTTAAATTGTAATTTTTATTGCTCTGCTTTTAATTGTATGTTGCCTGGACTTGGCCCCATGTAAGCCGCCCAAGTCCCTTTGGGGAGATGGAGGTGGGGTAGAAAAATAAAATTATTATTCTTCTAATCGCAGGTTGTCAAAATTTGAGGCCTGGCTACTTCTAGGCAGATACCCTCACTACTATGCAATCTTCTCAGTTACTCACATGGTAATGGATGGATCTCACTCAAGGGCTAGCCAATCAAGCTTGCTAATTGCACTCGTCACACTTGGTTAATAGACATTGGTTCTTTCTCTCACCCTGGACATTCCACAGGTATATGTACTCTGCTCGCTTTACCACCATCAGATCCTCTGAAGATGCCAGATGCAGGTGAAACATCAGGAGAAAATGCTGCTAGAACACAACCATACAGCCTGGAAACCACACAATATGCCAGTGATTCTGGACATGAAAATCTTTGACAATACTTTGAATGCTTTGATAACAATTTTTCAAATGGCTATAAAAATATCTACTTTGTAAATTTTGTAATCAAATACAATGAAAATATCTGATCTGTCTGGATGAGATGAATTAGGCTCTCATCCTAAGTGTGCAACCTTAAAGGTAGTGTTGAACCTCAGTATCTCTTCCTGATATATTTTTGATGCTGTGTTAAAAGGCCTAAACCTAGACCTACACTCAGCTTACTTCTCTTATTTTTGATGTGTTCAGTTTTCTTGATAGTTTAATAATAATTAGAGCATGTAATGGAATAAAGATTTCCACAGCCATTATGAATGCATGATAGGGAGTAGTACTTTGAAATACCTGAAGTTCAGCCATGTAGAACTTCAGTGGATTGAAAAATACAAACATGAAAACAACCTACTTACACTTCCAGTTCACTGGGTCCTGAACATGTCTATGAGCTCCTCCTTTAGTGGTTGTTTGAAAAATTATATTAATTATTACATATGATTAAGTAAATAGGTTAGCAAAAAACATGGATTCTTAACCTTTGCATAATGCACTTCCCAAATGTTCTTGTTCTCTAAACTTCAGTAAATGTTCAGAATGGAGTTTCACTTGTACTCTTTGCCCCTAAGTCAAACGGAATGGAACATACCTGCTCAAGGCCACAGTATGTGTTAGGATGGCAAACTCATTGTCCCACTGTTTCAATACAGTTCACTGAACAGATTCACAGTTTGACTCAACCCATTTTTATAATTAGGTTGATGGACTGGAAATGAACACCTATCAGCTTATTTAACTTGTGTGTCTTCAAATTTTCCAACTTATGAAAGCCCTTTTGTGGGATTTTTTTTGGGCAAGGTTTGCACAGAGGAGGTTTGCCATTGCCTTCCTCTTGTGTTGAAAGAGAATGACTTGCCTGTCCAAGGTCATCCAGTAGGTTTCCAAGGCTGAGTAGGGATTAAAATCCCCCCCCCCCACCAGAGTTATAGTCCAACACTCAAACCACTACACCAATAGTCAAAACATACCTGAAGACAAACTTTTTTGCTGCCTTCTTGATCTTAAAACACTTGTCACTAGATATGCAGTAATTATGACTGCTGACAAAATGCATTATTAAGTATTTTATATGACATGTGTGAAGTGCATTTTAAGATTAGACTCCACTGCTGCTCTCACTAGCAGAGAGCCTACATGGATTGGGTAGTGTAACAGTTCTGCCCACCAGTGACAGGACTCCCCATGTTGCTATGGAACTACACACACATACCATCATTGGTGAAGAACCAAGAAGATCAGAGTGGTGCCTGGTTATGTTCCCATAGTAAGACGCAGACTGATGACATCATCCACAAAGGAGATGATGTCACTGGTTTGTCCCTGGCTATGGGCTCCCTTCTGTTCTTCACTGGCAATGAAATGGATGTTGGAGACAATTATCCCAGTGACAGAGTGATTTTAAGGAGGGATCTTTGGTTGTTAATGGAGAGAGGAAGAGAATACAAACAAAACAAAACATAAGAGTCCCTCAGGCCCTTTTCACACAGCTGTACAAAATCCACATTGAACTGGATTATATGGCAGTGTGGAATCAGATAATCCAGTTCATAGCAGATATTGTGGATTATCTGCCTTGATATTCTGGGTTATATGGCTGTGTAGAAAAGCCTTCATTCATAATTAATGGCATATAGGAAGAAAAAAAGGAGGTGGAGGAGGAAAAAGAAAGAGACTGACTTAGAAACTGTCAAATACAAATCCATCAAATCTATCCAAATCACACCTATAAATTGTTGTAGGAATAGGGGCCATGTGAAAAATACTTTTTTTTCTTAAAGTGTACTTGTGATTCCTTCAACCAGATAGTATTTGCCATGATTTCTTTTGGAACAGAAGAGTGTTTGGAGCTGGTTTTGGCACACCTGCAGCTTAGGTGGTGCTGCCTCAGCCATTCTCACTGAACAGTCAGTCTGTGTAAATACTACTACTACTACTACTAATGATAATAATAATAATAATAATAATAATAATAATCTTTTATTTCTATCTCCTGGAGGGAAAATAAGTGCAAAATATTACTTGGGGAATTGGAATACAGTGAACCCTTGGTATGCACTGGAGTTTGGTTCCAGGACCCCTATGGATATGAAAATCCATGGATGGTCAAATTCCTTCCACTGCCATATAAAATCCGGATTATCTGTTTTGAACAGGACTGAGCTGTGGCGCAACTAGTGAGTAGCCAGCTGCATTAAATCACTACTGACTGAGAGGTCATGAGTTCAAAGCCAGCCTGAGTCGAAGTAAGCTCCTGACCATTAATAGTCTAGCTTGCTGTCAACCTATGCAGCCTGAAAGACAGTTGCATCTATCAAGTAGGAAATGTAGGTACCGCTTTATGCAGGGAGGCTAATTTAACTAATGTATGATGCCATAAAACCTTCCAGCAGTGTGCAGAAGAATGAGGAAGTACTCCATCAAAGGACTCGGTGTCACAAGTGGACAGTGAAGCGGCAGCTCTCTCTGTGGTTGGAATCGATCCGGAATCAAGCATACCCTCATGAAACCAGAAAAGCTGGAATGTTAAATGCCTCTGTGTCTGTCTATATATGTTGTATGTCTAAATGGCATTGAATGTTTGCCATGTATGTGTGCATTGTAATCTGCCCTGAGTCCCCTGCAGGGTGGGAAGGGCAGGATATAAAGACTATAAATAAATTAAATAAATAAATTATATGGTAATGTAGACTCATGTAATCCAGTTCAAAGCAGAAAATGTGGATTATTTGCTTTGATAATCTGGGTTATATAGCAATGTAGAAGGGGGCTTAATGATATCTCTGATATAAAATGGAAAAAAAATCAAGCATATATATATATATATATATATATATATATATATATTCATTCAAGTCATGGAAAATCCATGCATAGGGAGGGCTGACTGTATGGGAACTTATGGATGGTAAAGAAGGATTCTAGGCCCCCTTCTACACTGCCATATAAACCAGATTATCAAATCACATAATCCACTTTATCTGATTTGAATTGGATTATAGTAGCCTACTCTGCCATATAATCCAGTTTAACGCATATAATCTGGATTTTATATGGCAGTGTAGACAGGGCCTAGGACTGAGGGTCCTTCCAGACAGGCCCTATATCTCATTATCTGATCCTAGGTTTTATGTTTATCCCAGATAATCTGGCAGTGTGGACTCATATAATCCGGTTTAAAACAGAAAACCGTGGATCGGATACTGGGATAGAGGGCCTGTCTGGAAGGGCCCTGAATCTTAATATTCAGCTCCAGGAAACCTTTCATTGTGAATTCATCACAACGTTTTGGCAGGCAGGCATTCAAAAGTGAACTTTTTTTTTTAAGAAAGTCAGGTTAAAAAAAAGCACAGTACTGGCAACAAATCTGGATGGTGGATTTAGAAAGGTATGAGGAGAGAGAGAGGTGAAGACTCGGAAGCGACAAGCAAAAGGCATCTCCCAAGGGGCCTTCCCAAGCCCGAGGGGGAGGCTGTCAAGGGCCTCTTGGGTCTGACAGCACGAAAGCGCCTTCTTTGAGGAAATGCTTGCGGCCAGGTGAGTGCCAGCTGCCAAGCACCGCCTCTCCACCTGGACGGGGCTGAGAGATGGGTAGACATATATATAGAGAGAGAGAGAGCAGCGCGCAAAGGTCGAGGGCGCGCTTTGCCTCTTCTCTGAGGTCTGGGCTCGCTTTAAATGAAGACACACAGGTCCCAGAGCTGGCTGAGCTGCTTAGTGGCTTAGGGAGCAGCCAAGCCATTGTGCTTTCGAGGTGAGGGCGTGCGCCATGGCGGAGCCGAACCCCAAGCGTCTCAAGAGCGGGCTGCCCTTCTGCACCGTCCACCGGCAGCAGCAGGCCCGGGCGCTGGGCAAGTTGGTGAAGCAGAACTTCCCTCCCGTGGTGGAAGAAGGCCTGTGCGGGCTCAGCAGCGCCCTCCTGGAGGGAGCCTACCTCTTCCAGATGCTGGTAAAGGCGCGCGCCGCCCGGGTTTGGAGCAAAGGCGCCCTGGCTGGCGCGCGCCCTCTCGCGCCCTCTCCCTCTTCTTTGCCCTCTGCTTTGCAGCCTTGCTGTTCTGCTCCCGCCTTTCCGGAGAGTGAATGCAATTTGACAACACCTTAATTGCCAAGTCTTGCTTACTTAGGCGATCCCTCGTAGCTGGAGGATGATGGTCTTCCAGATGTGGTGTCTTGGCGGTGGGTCAGTAGGTGGCTGTGGAGCCCTATTCTTGATCTGCATCTTCTCCTGCAGTGAGGCAGACCCCATCAGGGTTGGCTTGACATGCCTTCCTCTTGGCACATTTCTCCCTTTCGCCCTCCATTCCTGCCTCTTTGAATTCTGCAGCACTGCTGATCACAGCTGACCTCCAGTTAGAGCACACAAGGCCCAGGGCTTCCCAGTTCTCTGTGTCTATTGCACGGGTTTTAAGGTTGGCTTTAAGCTCATCTTTAAATCTCTTTTCCTGTCCATCAATATTTCATTTCCGTTCTTGAGTTGGGAGTAGAGTAACTGCTTTGGGAGATGGTGATCGGGCATTCGGAAGTGACCAGTCCAGCAGAGTTGATGGCAGAGGAGCATCGCTTCAATGCTGGTGGTCTTTGCTTCTTCCAGCCAAGGATTAGTCTTTTGGGATCATAGGGTTGTAGTTCTTTACCCTTCTCAACCCAATAGTGCTGTGGCCTCAACAAATTTCTAATGCACTGTTTCACCACAGATGGTTGCCTGTTGTAAGCCATCTTGAGTTCCTCCTCAGAGGTGAGAAGGATGGAATATAAATGCTATAAATAAATAAATAAACTATACATCCCAGGATCCCATAGCATTGTACTGTGGTAGTTTTTTTCGTGCCACTTCTGGAGTGAGAGAATTGGCCGTCTGCAAGACGTTGCCCAGGGGATGCCCAAATGTTTTACCATCCTTCCTGAGATTTGTAGTTTGGTGAGGCTTCAGCATTTTTGGCAGAGAAGGCTAAAACTACAGGGAGAAGGGAAAACTACAGCTTCCAGGATTTCATAGCACTGAGCCATAACACTCAATGCTATGAAATCCTGATATGTGTGAGAGGTTCATGGTGTTGTGTGAGGAGAGATTACTTAGTTGTTTCTTAAGTATGCTTAACTTAGTATCATTAACTAAGCAATTGATAGTAAAATAAACAAATAAAAACCATTTTGGTTACCATGTTGCGGGTTATACTGCAAACACATTCTGCTTTAGGAGGCCTAGACTGAAATTATTTGTTTTTGTTTTGGCCTGATACAAACTGAGCCACACTTCTTTGCCAACTGTGAAGTCGATGGGAGGGGGGAGGTTATCCTTGTAGCAATCGTATCATAGTTGTCACTAAGTATGGTACTGTAAATAATCCTAAATGTCTGGAAAACAACTGGATTTTCCACCTTAAGGTATTAATAATGTCATGTTATTGAAAGTTTTGTGAGAAAGGTGTGAAATTTTCACAAAGAAAATGAAAAGCATGTTTGTAGAACATTATAAAAAGGGCCAAGAAGACAGGTAAGAATCACAACCCTTCAAAATATTATAGAGCAGTGCACACCAGCTTTCCCCACTATGCCAGCTAAGGCTGCTAGAAATTGCAGTCCAGCAATACCTGGAGGCCTGCAAGATTCCCACTCACAGAATATACTATAGGGTAGATGTAGATATATTAGTCAGATAGTGGGTAGAAGCTGGAGGCAAGGAGGGTGAGGTCTAGGATAGATGGCTTAGACTATGTAAATTGATAAGGCGTTGAACTGGTGGACATTGATCATTATAGTTTTAAGTAGTTTTATATGGATTTTTATTATGCGATATTAACTGTTTTTAATTGATATGTATGTCAGTTGTGGCATTTAATTGTTGTCAATCTGTACGCCACCCTGAGTTGCCTTCGGGTTGAAATGGTGGGATAAATGTGATAGATAAATAAATAAATAAATAAATAAATAAGGTAGGCTTCCTCCAAGTCAATCACAGAGATACAAAGCGTGGGCAGTTCAAGAAGCAAGAAAGCCTGAAAAGGGAGAAAATAGTTGTGATGCTGGACTGAAGAACTGGGGAAATGGAAAATAAAAGTAGTCCAAGGCCAAATTCTTACCATAGGGAAGGGACATAGTGGTCTTTTCTCCCAGTAGTTCTAGACCAAGTCACATTGCTATCAATAAGCAAGAATCCAGAAACCATATAAGACTGAATATACCAAAAGACAGACCTGGTTTAGTAATAGTAACATAGTTCTTTTCCTGTGATCCGTCCTTTTCCACTTGGATTCCATAATAGCAACTATCTGGTCTCTATTCAAACTGTATTTCCTAACTTTCTATTATTCTGTATTACTTTCATTCTTTGGGGGAAAAACTTGTGAGATATTCATAAAATATGCTGTATTTTTACCATATTTATCTAAATTTCAAAATCAATTCCAAACCATTTGGGATAATGAAATATATTCTGGAAATAACTATTGGCCATAATTACAGCTGGATCAAGCAATTATTTTTGCATAATTTACAATATTTGTTGTAATTTCCCACAATACACAAACACACATGCACAATATGGAAGAAACCTGATATAAAGCATTATGTTTACTTACATTAAAAAAGCAGATTCTGTAATTATTTTGCTCGAAATGTTCTTCCTCTTACTCCTGCTGAAAAGTGTTGCTAAGGGAACACTTGAAGGCACATGTATCTAAACTTAGTGGTGTTTTCTTTGCTGTAATAGGGCGAGACATTTGACCATTCTGATATGGCTTTACCAAATATCTCAACATTTTTCCTGGACCGGGCAAAGGAAGAAAGGGAGGCAGCAGAAGCTTTGATACATTACCAGAATGTCAGGGGAGGCGCATACTGCACCAAAGTAATCCAGGTGAGTCACAAGAGTTTGTTGTCATTACATTAAACTTTATACTTCATGACATTTTAAGAGGGTTATTCCCTTTTGAAAGCCAGTGTGGTGTCATGGCCACTACCTTGACCATTAGTTAAGCCCCTGTTCTGCACTTTACCCACTTCCCAGGCCCTATGTCTCCCATTGGCCCAGCCCTCTCATATCTGTGCCTCAGGCCTTGGAAATAAATAGCTCCAGGTTGCACCCTGACCATCATGCAGGATCATGCTTGCACTTTATTCACTCCCCTGGCCCTAGTTTACCTTGTTATATTAGCCTAGCCCTCAAATAGTTATTGAGGCCCACTCTCGAATCTTGGCCATAGGAAACTGAATTTGCCTGATGGAATTAGCACTGAACTGGTTTTTAATTGTAAATATGTATGGCTGTTTTATAGTATTATGTCTTTGTTTATAATGATTATTTGCATATTTTATGTCTGTAATTGCAATGTTTGACCTATGCTGGAAACTGCCATGAGTCCCCTTGGGGAGATAGAATGGTATACAAATAAAATAAAAGTTATTATTATTATTATTATTATTATTATTATTATTATTATATTTGAAACACAACAAGATGAATCCACAGCAGACAAGATTATTCTGCTGGCTGTTGTATTGGATCACACGTTGGACACTTCCCAAGTGTCTAGGACTATGTGGTGTATCGGCGAATAATGCATGCAGATCCCATTATTATTATTATTATTATTATTATTATTATTATTGTAATTATAACATAGGAATAAGGGCACATCTAAAATAATTATCATAGGAAATATAAGTCAACTACATATTTGAGATAACTGTCAAATGGAATGCCTTGTAATGCAGGTTGTATGCTGGATCAGTATTTAAAGAATACCAATTATTTGATACCCTGGAAGAAATTTTATTTTAACAATAATTATTTCACTTTTCTTCTGTTATAATATCTGAAGTTTTATGTCTGGATGAGGAAATTAAAGGGAACACCATTTACTCACCTGTCTTACTGCACTTGCTGCTCTCCCCACCACTGATAACCAGAAAGTTACAGGCATCTGTGTATATGTCCATATACACATAGTGTTATAAAGCCGGAGGTAGAATGTTCTAAAAATTATATTTCTGCTCTGATATAATTTATTTTATGCTCTTTCTTCGCCCTATGAAAACTCATCATATTTTAAAAGAATTTAGCTAAGCTCCCTTTGGTATTTAATTAATTTAAGCACCAGTTGCAATTATCCTACTGTAAGTGAGATTATTTTCCTCAATCAAAAGGATCATTCCATGTGTTTGTATCACATCTTTTCTCCAAGGAGCTCAAGATAAAGTATACAGGATTTCTCCACTTTTTAAAAATCCACATAGATGTGCTGTATATATGTAACTTTATTCAGCTTTGTAATAGTATGAGTTGCTACAACCTTATTCAAGATTTATGCAATTGACAGTACACTGTAAGAAGTATGTAACTCACACTAGTTCTTCAGAAACATGTCTAAGACCCCCATATACACAAAAGATAATACCACTTCTCCATTAGTTTTGGACTTCAGTTCTCACAGTCCCTTATTCCTGACCATGCTGGATTGCTGGAAACTGGAGGCCAACGTTTACCCAACCTTCCACTAATGGAAGTTGATGCAAAGCAAATTCTGGCTTTCCCATATGTTGTCTACCACACCTTAACTTTTTTTAAAAATTGATTAGAAGACAGAGATAAGAGGTCTGCAATACAAGGACTTAAAGATATGCTGGAAACAGTTGTAGCATTGATTATTTGCATCCTTTCTGATTTGCAACCTTTGTTCTATCCTTTGTGATTCCAGAAACCACCCAATATACTCATAAATGGTGTGTCACCAGCCCTAGAAGTTGCTCTATTACAATGGAAGACGGTGGCAGGCTATTTTGAAGAGCTGTATGCTCTATGTATCAAGTATGGAGATCCTCACACTGCAAGTACAATCAAGAAGGAGTTCCTCAGACCCAAGATGACAAGAATCAAGATGGCAGGAGATCTACTTACCAATGCTCATAGGCTTAGGAGCGCTCAAGATGGAAGAGGTGACCTTGAAAACTACCTTATAGACCGCTTGCAAAAAGAACTCAAGATTGGGACTGAATTGGAAACTTGCTGCAGTTTCTGTGTGCCAGTTCAGAAATGTATAGGAGCTTCAAGGGAGCTACATCTGCTACAAGAGGAATTCCCATGGCAAAGGAATAATGTAAGGCTGAAACATGCAGACCTGTACTGCTTCACTTCTCAGCCTCGGTGGAAAGGTTTGCGGGAGGCAGATAGAAGACAGAACCATAAATGGTATTAAATTGGGTGAGATTTTGACACCAGGCACTCTCTCACACACACCATCATTGAGCACTTATACAATATGCATACATCACTAAACTGCTCTAGTATTGAGTGTCTGTTGATGATTGTGCAGTTAGTATGAAAATAGAATCCTCACCAACATGTTCACTGTAAAATCACAATGTAGTCATTTATTAGTTCATTGCTTCTGCCGTGTTTAAAAGGTTATTTAAAGCCTTGTCTTGTTGATCATCCACAAAATCTTGTCCTGTTACTCTATTAACTACTCAGAACTACCCAGACGCATTCCTTGCTTCCATATTTTCAATCTACAGCACAGTATTTCTAGTATTTCTAGTCTGTCCTACAAATTGGGGGATGAGGTACAATACAGCAGTTGAGAGGTGCTATGTAGTAGCTAATCTACACATCTGCAGTTTTCAGTGAGGTAGTGATGTTTAAATATATAGAAGATGGGGGGGGGGGGCTTTTCTAAACTTGGCAAAGGCCTAGGGATTTGTACCTTTACTTTCAGGGATTTTAAAAACTATTCAGAAGATATATCCCTTGTCCCAAATCATTTCTCGTGAATAAACTTAAATGTGTGAGTCCAGGAACATGAATATTGGAGAGGAGCATGAGGGAAGGGGAGACATGTTAAGTTCATAGATAAAACATGAGGAGGAAGGAAACTGCTCAGTCCATAGCTAACCACACCTAGTGCTGGTAGCAGGAAAGACAGAGTAAAAGAAACCCTGGTATACTTAGCATATGACTAGATGCAGGAGCAAGAAGAACTATTACCAGGTGTGAAATCCAGGAATAGACTAACAACACATTTTTGAAACTAACTGGCCCAACTGAAGGAGCCTAAAGTCTTGCAGTTCCATCAAAAGCTTCCAGGGACTGTAGTCATATCTTCGGATGCAAAAGGTCTTCCCCTGAAGGAGTCCATGCTATGATCTTGCAGAAATGATTTTAAAACAGCTTCTAGATGGGACAGTTTCTAAACTGGGCAACACATAAGTTTGAAGTGAGAGAACCCTTCAAATGTTCCCCATTATGGAATGTGAAGAAGACATTTCCCCTACAGCAGTGGTATTAGGGTGTGAAGTGTGTGGACATCAGTGGATGACACCGTCTGTGGGGGGGGGGGGTCACACCTCATGAGGCATTTTCTCACCATCTATCTCAAGATTCCCCAGCTTCTCCCTATCCACTGGCCAGGATGCCATCTGCTGCAGCTAACTCTGGGGATGAGGTAAAGCTACTGCTGCTCAGTGACCCCTTCCAGGTCCAGTTAGACCAGGAAAGGGAGAGATGGAGTCCTGCTTCCCCCCCCCCCCCAGAAGAAAGTATAAGGCAGTGGGGGGAAGCCAAGGTGGGCAGTGGTATGCTATGCAGCTGGGCTGATATGGAGGGCAGCGAGACAAGTAGGAGAATGGGGATGGATGATGAGCATTGCAGCCCAGCTGCTGCCACTATTTTCCATCACTCCTTCCCCTGTCCCCACAGTTTTATATCCCAAGCATGGGAGGAAAAGAGGACTCAGCACATCAAGATTTCCTATTTGAGCAATGGACTATCTCAGTCCAGATTCCATTGGTATAAAGTCTGGGTGTTTGTATCCACCTTCCTTTCTGCAACCCTCCCTCCCCCACCTGGAGGACCCCTTCCATTCCTGTCTTTGCTGTGGGTGTAGTGGGAGGCAATCAAGACCAGATTTTTCTTTCTACTGGTGTGTCCCACCCACAGGTGGGGTGGCTGCCTGCTTGGAGGTGACACCATTATTTACCCTACCAGTCCTAGTGATGGCACTGCCTTGTAGCCCTTCATCTACCCAAACATGTTCACAAAGCCTGGGGAAGCATGGAAGGTGAAGAATGGAGAATTATCAAAAATACCTTCCACTTCAGATTATGGCCATTTCCATTTGCAGAAGAACTGCAGTGAACCAAGCTATTATTCACAAAATGTAAAATACGTATTTTATTTTCATTACCCAACAGATCATTACTTTCATCTTATTATTACCTCAGTCCAGAAAGTAACTTGCTGTATTATTTGTTAGCATTGAACCAAACAAGAAAATATACTGTCGAAAGCTTTCATGGCCGAAATCATTGGGTTGTTGTAGGTTTTTCAGGCTATATGGCCATGTTCTAGAAGCATTCTCTCCTGGCGTTCCACCTGCATCTGTGGTTTTGAGTTTCCAACAGACCTCACAGACTCTGAGGATGCCTGTCACAGATGCAGGTGAAACGTCAGGAGAGAATGCTTCTAGAACAGGCCATACAACCCGAAAAACTTACAACAACCCAAACAAGAGAATGCTCTGTACTTCACCCTGACCCTTGGATCATAATAATTTTTAGTGGGCTACTCTGCCCGAGCAATCTTCCCTTGCCAATTTCACCTGCATAGGCAAGTAGAATATGCAGCAGTCCCTGAAATCCTCAGAGATGCCTTGGGTGGATGTGCAGAAGCAAACATGGATTCAATGCTTCTCATCATCTTGATGTTCCTTGCTCACAATCTCTAGCCTAAACCTCTAGCCTAAACCATCCAGTGTGCAGAGAAACACTCCTTTCACCCATAAATTCTCTCACAGGTCATGTCCAAGTAAACACTCTGTGCTGTTGTTTAAAGCAGCCAGCCAGACAAGACAGCCCCCAGCCCAGTCCCATGCGAATACTTTCTGGCAGCGGCAGCAAAATCTTTCATTTGGAAGAATAGAGGGAAATAGAGTAATAGGACTAATTTTAATTCTTTTCCCTTTAAAAAGTGGTTACATTTTTCCCCTTTTCTTCACCCATAACCCGTTGTTGTTTCTTCCTTGTATTCCGGTAACTGCACAACTCAGAAGATGGGTCACATTGTTAGTCACCCATGTTATGCTTCTTAGTCCTCCCTTTGTTCAGACCTAGGGTACATCCACACTGTAGAATTATTGTAGTTTCAACCACTTAAACTGTCATGGCTCAATTCTGTGGAATCATGGGAGTTGCAGTTTACAAGGTCTTTACACATTTTTCTCTATCAAAGAGTATTGGTTCCTCACAAAACTAAAAATTCCAAGATTCCATAGCACTGAGCTACAGCAATGAAAGCGGTGTCAAACTACATTAAATCTACAGGGTAGATGCATCCTTAGGCAGAACATAGCCACTCATGAGTAACAAATAGAAACCTTATTGCATGACTCTAAAAAGTATCAAATTACAAGAGCAACATAAATTAGCACACAAAAAGGCATCACTGTTCTAGCTTGTTAGTACAAAAAGTATCTAGTTGCCAAAGTAACTCTTTAAATGTAGCCTGTTACTTGTTTATTCATACATCCTTTGTGTAACCAAACATTAGGCAATCTTGAGCAAGGAACACAAATAACAATTTAGTTTTTCTTTATTCTGAAATCTATTGGATGTTAGGTTTTTTATGTTTGCTGTGCTGGAAATAATTTTTAACAAAATATTATTTTGTAATATATCTGATTTTATTCCAGAAAGTTTTGTTATATGATGGCCTTTTGACAGGAGATTCTTTTAACTGCATTAATATGCTTGCTATGAAAATAATAATGCCAAAAATGTATATCTGAAATAAAGCATTCTTGTGTGGATCTGCAATTATTTAGAATGAATTTGAGAAGATGTAATTTTTTAACCTAGTGCTCATCACTGCTCACTAAAATATAATCTAACACATTTGGAGTACTATAGGTGGGTGAAGGTCAGCATTTTTACTGTGAGCTGGCCAAATAGGTACCCTGTCTATCACATCAAATCTGGCCTTGAATTTTCTACAAAGAGAAAGGTGGAATAAAATAGGATAAGACAGACCTTGTGCAGATCTTGGCAAACACCCAGTCTGGAATAAAAACAGATTGTTGTGGTGTGCCAATTGGTATTCCCTGTTCCAAACCAGGGATCTGTACAATAGCAATTCCATATCTGCAAAAGATACAAAGAACTACTGTGGAAACATGGGAATGCAGATAATAGCAAATCATATTGAAGTAAATTACTTTGGCTGGTTGTTTGGAAATACAAAGAAAAAAAACTTAACAAATTTCACTTCACTTTTTTCACTATTATTGTGTGCCTTGAAGTTGTTTCTGATTTAGCAGCACTAAGGCAAACCTATCGTGGGATTTTCTTGGCATGATTTGCTCAGAGGGCACTGGGCACTGTTTTCCTCGGAGGCTGAGAAAGAGTGCAACTTGCTCTAGGTCACCCAATGGGTTTTCATGGCTAAGTGGACATCCAAACCTGGAGTCCTAATCCAACACTTAAACCACTACATCATTTATTTACCATATTTATATCCTGCTCTTCTTACCCCAAAGGGGACTCTGAGCAGCATTTGCACATAGGTGAAAATTCAGTGCCATAGAAAACAATAAACACATGGCAATCTATAAGAAGACCAAAACATTAATGGACTTTCACACCATTTCCATCAACTTCTTAAGCATCTTGCCTGTACCACTAGTTCTCCAAAGAGAATCCACCCTGTATTAAGTCTGAGATTATCAAACATTTGAGTGACTGTATTAAAAGGGTTGTTGTAGATATGCTACATTTTCTCCCCAAAGCAGCTGGAATATATGAATATAAATGCGGGTGGGGGAGGTTTGATAGCACACCATCAGGGGCATATCACTTTCAAGCCCAGGGACACTAAAAGGTAGAAGTACATTAAAGACTCAGAAGTACATTAAGCCTAGCTAGCTTTCAGTTTCTTAACTTAATATTTTAAAATAACATTTTAAGAAGAAAAAAGCCTATTTCATGAGAGTACAATCACACCCTATTTAACATACAATTATGATACTTGGATATAACCATCACTAAGAAGATTCTATGGGAAGAAATATTTAATTTGATGTACTGCACAAAATACATTTGATTTTTTAAATAAAAAACCTGTTTAAATATATTTATTCCTCCCAGATGAAATTCACTCCATTCTAAACTAGATTGATTGAAATGGGTCAAATTTTACGCATCATTTGAATTTTTTTTTACATTTGCCCATAATACTTTATGAGATTCAATTATTGATAATGATTCCAGCTTTAAATACTATTTCCATTCCAAAACATGCCCTGTGACATTAAAAACCTTAACGTATACATGTCTCAAAAATGTAAGTAGTACATTCATATGGGAGAGAGTAATATGGCAAATAATGACATTTGATGAGATAACACACACACACACACATACACATATATATGTACACATATACACATACATACATACATACATACATGAAACTTTATAAATACTAGACTCCTAGTTGGCAATGCCATGAGATGAACTTGAAATAATTGATGAATAATGACAAATTCATAATATTTCTCAGTTCCCTTCCTTCCTGTAGGTTCTTCAGTGATATACTAGAATCTTCATGAAATAAAATGTATAATACCATAGTATCATATACTGTGTGTGTGTGTGTGTGTATGTACACTACATGTGAAAAGTCAAATTTTATAAATTGTGTCCAGTATCATAGCATCATATCCACTATATAGAGGACCCCTTTATGACTTTGAGTCTATTCTGTGCACAATCTTTTGAATGTTACATAATTATTGCAAGAAAAAAGTCAAAATAGGAAACCTCAGAGCACCTTGGAGAAGCATAGTATACTAATGGGATTAATAAAGAATATACTTTCTGGTTTGCTTGTCTATCCAATAACCCTCCTTACCCAGTAACATTTAGCACATAGACCTTTCATAGAAGATATTAACAGCTGAGAATCAGCATGGTGTAGTAGTATGAACAATTCTGGTGACCAGAGTTCATTTCCCTACTTGTCATGGAAACCCACTGAATGGCTTTGGGCATTTTCTCAGCCTCAGAGAAAAGCAAAGGCAATCCCCTCCAAGCAGTTGAAGGCCCTTCTAAAGAGCACCTAAAATGTGGAAGTTAATGAGTTAAAAGGGGGGGGGGTCACTACATGACGCTAATGGTAAATCCTTGCTGATTTGCTGCCACTTCCAGCCAGAAAATGCATATATGATTTCCTTCTCTCCCCCTTGTAGAGACTGCTCTAGGATATATCCACTTTTTAGAGCCCGAAACAGCTGATCAGCTGATAGAGGTGTGAAATGAGCACACAGTTGCTTTAAAGAAAGCATGAACAGAGAACAATTAGAACTCTCTAAAACTCTTTATTTTAAACTTTATAACATTAAACACAGCTTGACTAAACAATTGAGGGAAGAGAGAAATCCGGCAGAAAGTTTTTTTTTAATTCACTCAGTTATGTGCTAAACCTCATATGCATAGTTACAAATCTGTTTATATTTAAATTAAGCTATTCACATGTGCGCATACACAGTCCAGCACATAATGGAGTGTATATATACACACACACCTTCCATCTTGTTCTGATACAGAGGAAGTCTGTGAGGACAGTGGGGGACCCAATCCCAGGACTGACGGGTATGTGTGGGAACCTGCAGTCAGGTTCCGGGATTTGTTTTACCCCCTATTTAAAATATAGATTTTGGTGGTCTGGAAGCACCCCAAGAGAATTGAAAGAGGTATCCATAACACTTAGTGATATAGTTTTTTAAATCATGTCAGAAGTGGCCTGAGACAAGTCACTACTGGTGTGAGAGAACGGGCCATCTGCAAGAATGTTGCCCAGAGGATGCCCAGACATGTTACCATCCTGCGGGAGGCTTCTCTCATGTCCCCGTATGGGAAGTTGGGGTTGACAGATGGGAACCCATCCCATCTCGCGGATTCGAACTGCCAACCTTCAGGTCTTCAGGTCAGCAGTTCAGCTGGCACAAAGGTTTAACCCTTGTTTCAAGCTTGTTTCCCCAAATGTTATCATTTTTGAGCATCAAGTTCTCTGCATCCAAAATATGAAAGAATTTGCCATTTCTAAATGTTATTTATTTATTTATTTAAGTTCATTTTTATTGACAAATAACATAAACAACCTTACCACCTAAAGAACAACAACAAAAAATTGTGTGTGTGTGTGTAAATAAAAAGTCATTTACATGACTATGATACTGGTTCATCATACATCCTCCCTTCCTCTTCCCTCTTACTCCTACTTTCTCAAAAACCATGTTCACCCAATTTCACTGTATTTATTTATTTATTTATTTACTGTATTTGTATATCACCCTTCTCAGCTTGCAGGTGACTCAAGGCAGTTTACAGCAGCAACAATTCAATGCCCAACAACACCATAAAACATTTAAAAACATTAGCATATAATATAAAACCACAAGAGCAATAAATGTTATCTATTACGTTATATTTTTTTAAAAAAATAAGCTGAAACAGTATGTTCCCTCTTACTCAGAATATTACTGAATGCTAAATTGTAATGGAGAAAAACAAGCTTAGTTTAAAGCAAACCCATTTTTCATTTCACCTGTTCCTCAGCTGGATCATTTTAGGAAGAGTGAAGGAGCATCTCCTAGTGGACTATAAGGATAACACATCTCGAATCTGTATTGAGTAAATAAGTGGCAAACTTGGAAGCTTATTCAAAGGAACTCAGTTGATATTTGACGTTACTTACAGTAATTATTATTTGACCGTATTTTAATGCAATGGTCCAACGTCAGCAATATGTTTAGTACATACTTTTTAAATATCAAGAGAGTGTGGCTTATTCATTCAGATATGTGTGTGCTGTAGAAGCTGAGTGTAAAATAGTCTAACTGCTTTTGTCTGTACAAGTATGGACAGAAGTCAAGAAGAAAAGAAGTGGAACAATATATTTGTATCCCTTGATGCTGTTGGGAAATAAGAGCATTGAAGTTATGTATCTACTTTGCTAAATACATCTTTAAGTGTTACATAGCTGGATATAAACTGGAGAAACAATTTCTGCATTGACTCTCACTGTATCCACTTATGCAGGCATGGATGCTTGGGAGCCAAAGTTCACTTTAAGTTAGTCTTGTATCTAGAGCTGGCTTTCCAAAGCATGCCCATCACCATGGCCAGTTATACTTTTCTTCTCCAACACAATGAGTCAGGTCAGGTTTCCGTTTACAATCTAGATGGACAGTAGTGAGCTGTGTCCAACTCACAAAAACCTCAATGCAAAATATGCATGGGAGTAAATTCCACTGAATACAATGGGATTCACATCTGAGCTGCATATCCCTTGCAATTGCCTTGTCATTTCCATATTTTTGAACACTCCCTGTGGTCTATATTCTAGGTCTATATGTTTAGGGGGCCCACTTGCCATTGGACAAGCTGACACCCTGGCCAGTCTACCACTATCTCTGTGTGTATCTATGTATATCTCACAATATTTTTTCCCAATGTAAGCTACACATAAGGTAGAACTGCCCTTGATTCACTGAGAAGAGCCAGCCAAAGGTCTCTCCATATCTTATCCATTTCACATCTGATAGAAAATGCTCTTGAGAGACAGCATGGTGTAGTGGTCTGAGCGTTGGACAATGACCAGGAGACCAGGGTCCCAATCCATGCCCTGACATGGAAACCTAAAGGATAACTGGGTAAGCCATACTCTCTCAGCCTCAGATAAAGACAAAGGCAAACCCTTCTGAACTTGACAGGAAAATCCCTTCAGAAACAACTTGAAGGCATATACAACTAAACTGTCCCTTCAATAATGTGTTTTCTTCTAACTACTGGGATCAATGAGGTTTCAAATGTCATCAGATGCTTTTCTTCACATACTTAGGAAGCACAACATACAAACTGCAAACATTCAATGCCAGGACATAAATAAATTATACACATACAGTATTAAAATAAATTATCTCAACATTAAAATCCACTGTATAAAACTGTCTTGATCACTCGCATCAAATCTAGTTGGCATGGTAAGGTTTCCTATTGCTGTCTTATTGCACTGTCCCAAAAGCTTGGTCCCACAGCCAGGTTTTTACTATCCTTCTGAAGGACAGGAGGGAGGGAGCTGATTTAATCTCACCAGGAAGGGAGTTCCATAGCTAGGGGGGCAATCACTGAGAAGGCCCTCTCATTCGTCCCTGCCACTCGCAACTGTGACAGTGGCAGGATGAAGAGCAGGGCCTCCCCAGAGGATCTTGATCTCCATGGTGGTTTACTGAGGGAGATGCATTCGGACAGGTACATCAGACAGGTAAATTAGGTCATTATAGGTCAAAGCCAGCACTTTGAATTATGCTCGATAGCAAACTGGCAGCCAGTGAAGCTGGACTAACATGGGAGTTGTGTGCTTCCTGTATGCTGCTCCAGTTATTAACCTAGCTGCCTCTTGTTGGACTGTTTGAAGTTTCAGAACAGTCTTCAAAGGCAACCTCACATGGAGTTCATTGCAGTAGTCTATCCTCGATGTACCGAGAGTGTGGACCACTGTGGCCAAGTCTGACTTCCCAAGGTATGGGTGCAACTGGCGCAAAAGTTTTAATTGTGCAAAAGCTCCAACGGCCACCACCAAAACCTGGGATTCCAGGCTCAGCGATGAGTACAGGAGGACTCCCAAGCTGTGAACCTGCCTTCAAGGGGAGTGTAACCCCATTCAGCACAGGCTGTAACCACATACCCTGTTCAGCCTACTTTATGGGTACAAATAGGAGGACCAGGTTTAATGGTTTTAACTTAAAAAGGGTCAATGTTGAACATTAGAGGGAACCTTTTGACAGTAATAGCAAATTGGCAATGGGACCAATTGCCTAGTGAGATGACAGGATCTCCTTCTCTGGAGGCCTTCAAGAAGAGACTAGGCAGTCACCTGTTGGGGATGATTTAGTTGGAGACCCTAAACTGAGATGGGGTTGATCTCAATGTCTCAGCTCTAGAATTCTATGATAAATATTCGAAGGCAATGTGTACCTACTTATAAAGAAACCTCATCACGTGCAGTTACCCTTTACTAAATATTTGTTTGGAGCTTTGGTGTGTTTATTTAGGTTTGGGCTTAGAAATACCTCCTAGTCCACATCTACTCCTCTGGGTCTCAATCCTGAGAGAAAAGCTGAGTATAAATGAATACCATCATCCTCACTTGAACCAGGGGATCACAACCAGACACAGTGAAGACATCTGCCCTTGCACTTTGCTACTCTGCGGCTGAATACGCATGCCCAGTGTGGAATACATCTCACTGCATTAAAACAGTGGATGTGGCTTGTAATGAGACATGCCAGATTATCAAAGGATGTCTACACCCTACACTGCTGGAGAAATTATACTGTTTAGCTAGTATTGCACCACCTGATATCTGCTAGGAAGTAGCAGCCAATAATGAAAGGGCAAAAACATTGACATCTCCAGCCAGCAAGCCAACGCTTTAAAGTGCAATGACAATTTGGAATGGCCATGGATATTTATTTATCATATCAGAATGTGAACCAAGGGTTCAGCTGTAATATATTTAAAAACACAGAGTTTTAAAAACTTGGCATTATACTAAATGTCCTTTGACCAGTAGCTGGCCATCTGAAGTGCCTCTGGTGTTGCTGTAAGAAGGTCTTCCATTGTGCATGTGGTAGGGCTCAGGTTCTACATCTCGTGGTGCCAGGGCACAGTCTGTTTGGCATCTTCCAGGTTGCCCATAGATTATGATTTTGGATAACGTGATTTAAGTAAGTGTTTTAAAGTTTGATAAGTTTTTAATTGTTGTTTGAATATATATGTTTATTTTATTATGTATGTCTGTTTACATGGCATTGAATCGTTGCCTATATGTAAGCTGCCTTGAGTGCCCTGTGGGGCTGAGAAAGGCAGGGTATAAATAGGATAAATAAAATAAATCAAGAAATAGCTTCCTAAGATCCCCAGAGATACTCACAGGAACACCTCAGCAAGCAAGAGTCTAAAAGTGGCAGGCTAAAACCCAGAACCTCAATCAATGGCTGATAGCAGATGAGAGACTCCCACCAAGACTGGGCAACTTGGAAGCACTGAACAGACTGCGCTCTGGTACCACGACATGCAGAGCCAACCTTAAGAAATTGGGCCACAAAGTGGAGTCCACTACAAACTACAGAGCAAACTACAGACCACTTATTATAATGCAACCTGAGCCCTGCCACATGCACAATGGAAGACCCTCTCACAGTGACACCAGAGGCACTCCAAGTGGCCAGTTTCTGGTCAAAGGACTTTTAGTACAATGCCAAGCTTTTAACTTTCTTTGTGGTTTTTCTGTGAGTTATAATTGTATTCTCAATTCGCTTCTGACACAATCTATATCTATATATATAATAAAAGTGAATGTTTGTATGTATGTATGTATGTATGCATGTATGTATGTGGAGGTATATGTGGCAGCTTTCTGATTGGCTGCCACTTTCACAGGCCACCCCCCATGACCCACTTTACGTCCTGGTGAGGTTTTGGGGGGAGGTGGACCACGGATTATGAAATCTGTAGTACTTTAAAACGCTTGGGCAACCACAGACCACTGCTCCTGACAGGACAAAAAATGATGGGACTTGCAGTACCTTCACTCACTTCCCAAGAGAGCTGCGACCTTTATCCAATGACTGATCAAGACCAAACTTGGCACACAGAGCCCCCATGACCCACTCTACATCCTGGTGCAGTTTGGAGGAGGATGGACCATGGAGGACGATGGGACTCCCAGTGCCTTCACTAACTTCCTGAGACCACTGCGAGACACATAAATAACGGATAAAGACCAACCTTGGCACACAACGCCTTTTTCAAATAAGCCGGGTCCCCAAGCTATTAATAAATAAATAAACCCTCATTTTGAGGAGAAAGGAAGGTGTCTGGAGAATTACTCTTTGGCAAGTCCTCCATATGATTCCAAGCTGTTTTTTCCCTCTTTGGCCACAAGGAACATAAAGCCCCCCGCCCCGCCTTTATATTTGGACATCCTTCCTGGGAGGCGACTTATACACTGGGCGGCTGAGGCCCCGAAGCGTGTCCCTCCGCGCCCACCCGTGGGGGATTCGTGAGCCTTCCTGTGCTTGCTCGCTTGTGAGATCCCGTGTCGCTCTGTCCCAAGGGGAGACTCCACTCCTCTCCCACCGAGGCGGAGGTCCAAGCGCCTCGCTATCTCTCATCACACTAGAGAATGAATACACTTTAAATCCGGTTTCTGCCTCCTGCAGAATTCTGAGGTTTATGGTTTAGTGAGGCTAATAAAGGCCCCCTCCTTAAACTACAAACCTCAGAATTCTGCAGGAGGCAGAAACCGGATTTAAAGTGGATTCATTCTCTAGTGTGATGAAGTACTCTTTCTGGACTCGCTTTCTTTTCAGAGCAGAACGAATGCAGTTGCAGGGTTGAGAGAGAAGAAACGAGAGATTTCAAACGACAACGCCTTGCTACTCTTTTTTAAAACAGCAGTTATCTATATTCCGAGGGGACAAGCCAGGATTTTGACTGGGGGGGGGGGGCTGAGTCTGAGTGAAAGAGGGTCTACCCTAGCAAACCTTTTGTATTGTTACCCCAATACCCCCATGCTTATGAGATATATTGAGCATGGTGATCAGATCATGATAGGAATAAACATAACAGTTTAAATAATGTACCAGGAAGGCCTTTTTGCAGACCACCACGAGAATTTCGGGGGGGGGGGGGGCTGCGACGGGATGTCGATCATTCGCATCGGATCCAATGGAAAACCAGAACCAAACAAATCCAGTTGAAATGTATGTGAGGGGGGGTTATATTATAATGCTTTGTGCGCCCAGCCTTTCGATTTCAAGTCTCCTTTCTCCTACATTCAAAACAAAAGTGCTGCATAGAGGAAAAACACCTGTCCTTGAACTCTTCCCTGTCTCCTTTCCACCACTTTTTCTTTTGCCCTTCTTCTTCATTGACTACTTCATCACACTAAAGCATGGACCCACTTTAAATCCGGGTTCTGCTTCCCGCAGAGTTCTAGAGTTCGTAGTCTAGGGAGGAACCTTTAACAGCCTCACTAAACTACAAACCCCAGAATTCTGCAGGAGGCAGAACCCGGATTTAAAGCGGATCTATGCTCCAGTGTGATGAGGAATCGAGGCCCCTTTCACGCATCTGAACAAAACTCCACATTATTTGGCAGTGTGGACTCGGATATTTGTTTATTTACAACATTTATATGCCGCCCTTCTCACCCGGAAGGGGACTCAGAGCAGCTTACAAGTAAAATGTAAGCACAATATATTATATTATTACTATAGCACAATATTAATATGATTAATATTATTGCTATAATACTGTACTGTTATATTAGTAATATCACATGTAATATAAAATATGTAATTATAATACCATATCCTAAGGCTCTTCCACACAGCCCTATATCCCAGAATATCAAGGCAGAAAATCCCACAATATCTGCTTTGAACTAGGTTATCTGAGTCCACACTCGGATATTGTAGGATTTTCTGCTTTGATATTCCGGGATATAGGGCTGTGTGGAAGGACCCCCAATTCAAAGTAGATTCTGTGAGATTTTCTGCCTTGCTATTCTGGGTTTTATGTCTGTGTGGAAGGGCCCTGAAGTAGAAAGCAAGCTTTAAAAACGATTTCAATGTGGTTTGAGGGTAAAACAGACTGTTATAAAATATCTTTACGATGTGATGAAGACAATAAACAACGAAACAAACTGCAAAATATGTTTTTTATTTTCATTTCATTTTTATTAAAAATGCCACTTAAATCTAAAAGGAATAACAATAGCAAGAAATCACACGGAGGTGAAACTGAATCAAATAAGTCGCTTCCAAAGCGCGGGGGGGGGGGGGCAACGATTAGGTGGGCAGAGAGTGCCCTCAAAACAGGGCCAGAAGGCGCGAGAGGTAAACAACATCACAGAAGTTAGAATTCAGGACACCGTTTCAAGATCAGTCGGATTTTTCACTTCGATGTTTTTTTCACACACACACACACACACACATATAGTAGACTCTCCGTTAACCGACATCCATGGGGATGGGTAGATGCTGGATAAATGTCGTTTCTGGTTGCTTGGGAATTATTATAAATTATTATTATTATTATTATTATTATTATTGTAAAAAGTCCCAATACTATACCCATAAACTCTTTATTCACTCGCTATTAATATGAAGACACTGGCCCTCCACCCAGCTGAATAAAATCCCACATTATCTGCTTTAAACTGGGATATATGACAGTGTGGACTCAGAGAACCCAGTTCACAGCCGATATTGTGGGATTTTCTGCCTTAATGTTCCGGGTTATATGGCCGTGTGGAAGGGCCGAGAGTCATTCAGAGCAATGTAAGACAAACTTCAGCTTACATTTCCGCTTAAAAACTGATTTATTTGTAATCTTCACTGAAGTATTATTTCTTTATTAGGATAATGAAGTTTATCTACACCCAGCGTTTTCTCTTCACAAGGAGACCTCGGGCCCTTCCACACAGCCCTATAACCCAGAATATCAAGGCAGAAAACCCCACAATATCTGCTTTGAACTGGCCTATCTCAGTCCATACTGCCATATATTCCAGTTCAAAGCAGATATTGTGGGATTTTCTGCCTTGATATTCTAGGTTATAGGGCTGTGTGGAAAGAGTCACCAAGCGGCTTACACCAAAAGCATGATTGTTTGTTTGTTTAGGACATAAATAAAGGAGACTCAGAGCAGTTTACAAGATACACACACACACAATATATTATATTATTAGCATAGTACAATATCAGTATTAAATATTACTATATTGTACCAAACCATTATATTGTAATATTATTAGTAATATGACATGCCATATAAATATATAATTATAATATCTTAATATTATGTAGTATGTTGCAAGTCGGAACATTTAGTATAACGCCAAGTTTCTTAAACCTTGTGTTTTTTTTAAAATCCATCACAACACCGTTGAAAATCTACAAATATACAAACTTTAAAACGGAATTAAATAGCATTGGTACTTAAAAATTCAGTTAAAATCCATTCATAAAACAGATTCAAACTAAAAACCACAGCAGCCCAGCTGGTTGCTTGAGAGGCTGCACCAACACCCCCAACCAGTTTAGTGTCTAGAGCAGGCGGGGGCAAACCTGGGCCCTCCCGGTGTCTTGGACTTCAACTCCCATCATTCCTCACAGCCTCAGGCCCCTTCCCTTCCCCCCTCAGTCACTTAAACCGGGAGGGCCCAGGTTTGCCCTGCCTGGTATAGAATGCTTGCTTTTAGGCAGAAGGGTCCGTTAGCTGAAGAAGGGGAGAAAGGGATCAACTTGGAGGCGGCGACCCATAGAAAATAGCTGGAAAAGACGGTGCAGATTTGGGAGCAGCTGTCCAAGCGCCGCGCCGTGGCTTCCCTTCCCTGCGCAAAGAGGAGAAAGCGTGCTCCGAGGCGGAGAGAGAGAGGAAGGAAGGAAGGAAGGAAGGAAGGAAGGAAAGGGGCGCCCCCGCCGTCGAGGCTCCTCTGGGAGCGCTTTGGAGGGCGCGGCGTCCAATCGGGGCGGCCCTTCCTTGCGGGGTCCCTCCTTCCCTCCAAGGCCCACCCGCCCCCCGTCGGGGATAAATAGGAGCCGGCGTGGCGCTCGTGGACGGGCAGCTGTGAAAGGGAAGGAGGGAGGGAGGGAGACAGAAAGGGGCCACTGGCGTTGTCGCGAGGGGCTCCCTCCTTCCCTGGGCTTCCTTCCTCCTTCTTTCTTTCCTTTCCCCCTTCTCCCTCTCTCTTC
This sequence comes from Anolis sagrei, assembly GCF_037176765.1. Classification (NCBI taxonomy): domain Eukaryota; kingdom Metazoa; phylum Chordata; class Lepidosauria; order Squamata; family Anolidae; genus Anolis; species Anolis sagrei. Next base: position 247,610,065 of record NC_090021.1, on the reverse strand, counting down.
CTCCCCGATGGAGGTGCTGGGCCCCATGGAGATGCCCGAGGGCTCGCTCTGCTCCTTTGCGGCGGCGGCGGCAGCGGCGGGCGAGGACTTCTACGACGACCCCTGCTTCAACACCTCGGACATGCACTTCTTCGAGGACCTGGACCCGCGGCTGGTGCACGTGGGCGGGCTGCTGAAGCCCGAGGAGCCCCACCACCACCACGCGGGGCAAGCGGCGGCGGCGGCGGCGGCGGCGGCGCACCACGGCGGGCCCGGCGAGGCGGACGAGCACATCCGGGCGCCCAGCGGGCACCACGCGGCCGGGCGCTGCCTGCTGTGGGCCTGCAAGGCCTGCAAGCGCAAGACCACCAACGCGGACCGGCGCAAGGCGGCCACCATGCGCGAGCGGCGGCGCCTCAGCAAGGTCAACGAGGCCTTCGAGACGCTCAAGCGGTGCACCTCCAGCAACCCCAACCAGCGCCTGCCCAAGGTGGAGATCCTCCGCAACGCCATCCGATACATCGAGAGCCTCCAGGCGCTGCTCCGGGAGCAGGAGGACGGCAGCGGCGGAGGGGGCGCCTACTACCCGGCCCTGGAGCACTACAGCGGGGACTCCGACGCCTCCAGCCCCCGGTCCAACTGCTCCGACGGCATGGTGAGACCCAGCGCCCTCGCTTGTGGACCCAGCCCTTGAGCACACAACCAGAGAGGACTCTTCACGTTGGAGGGGGGCTAGGTCTACATTGGACACGGGCAAACTTTAGCCCTTGTTTTGGACTTCAAATCCCACAATTCCTAAGAACCGCAGGCCCTTTCCTTTTCCTCCTCAGCCGCTTAAGCCCATGCCTTCTCTATACCCTAGACAGGCCCTTCCTTTCTTTGCTTTCCACTTAAGCGGCTGAGGGGGAAAAAGAAGGGGGCCTACAGCTGGTAGAGATGGTGGGAGTTGAAGTCCAAAACACCTGGAGGGCTCAGGTTGCCCATGCCTCCTCTAAACTGTAGACAGGCCCCTTCCTTTCTTTCCTTTCCACTTAAGCGACTGGGGTGGGAAAGGAAGGGGCCTGCGGCTGTTAGGGGTGATGGGAGTTAAAGTCCAAAACATCTGGAGGACCCAGGTTTGCCCTTGGCTGCTCTAAACAGTAGACAGGCCCCTTCCTTTCTTTCCTTTCCATTTAAGCGACTGAGGGGGGAAAGGAAAGGACCCAAGACTGTTAGGAATTGTGTGAGTTGAAGTCCAAAACACCTGGAGTGATGGCCGAAGTTTGTCCAAATAGTGGTTGTCAGCTGAGGCATGCCCTCCATCCTCTGTTCTACAGTAGTCAAGAGGACACACTTGCCATCAGGCAATTTGACGCCCTGGCCAGTCTGTCACTTCCAACCCCCTCCCATTCAGAACATCCCTGACAGAAGGCCACTCAGCCTCTGCTTCAAAACCTCCACAGAAAGAGACCCCACTATGCTCCAAGGCAGCATATTCCATTGGCCAATAGCAAAGTTTAGCTGGAATCTCTTTCCCTGCCATTTGAATCTATTGCTCCCAATCCTAGTCTCCAGAGCGGCAAAAATTAAGCCTGCTGCCTCTTCAATGTGACATCCTTTCAGAGATTTAAACATGGAGATCATGTTCCTTCTGGGCCTTCTTTTCTCCAAACTAAACCCCAGCTCCCTAAATCAGCAGGGTCGCTCTCCCCTTGCCTGCCTCCATAATAATAATAATAATAATAATAATAATAATATAATAATACAACATAATAACTTTCTTTGTATCCCACCCCATCTCCCCTCTGGAGACTTTGGATAGCTTACAACAAAAATGGCAGCCATTCGAGGTCAAAAGTACATCTATATAAATAAAAATGTAATGTTCGTTTGTGGGATTAACATAACTCAAAAACCACTGGATGAATTGACACCAAATTTGGACACAATACACATATTAGGCCAATGAGTGAACATCACTCATAAAAACTCTGAAAAACACAGCAGAAGAGACTTAAAAGCCAAAAAATAAAAAATACATTACAACGCATGTGCAAAACCACACATATATACACATATACACAAATATATATACACACACAAAGCACATATATGCAGCCTGTGCCACAGCAACACATGGCAGGGGACAGCTAGTAATAAATAAAACATATAATAAATATTATTAATTTCTTATCCCTGGTAGGACAAGATTTCTTTCTCTTTCTTTCTCCCTAATGTCTGCTAACCAGAGAGATTTTGGTTAGCATATGAGAGTGCATCTGCACTGTAGAATTAATATTGTTTCACACTGCTTGAACTGCCATGCCTCAGTTCTAAGGAATAGTAGGAGTTGTAGTTTGGTGATACATGAGCCCAAACTGACAAAGAAGGGTAAAGAGCTTGTTAAACTACAACTTCCATGACTCCATAGCATTTATGTCAAACTGTTACTTCTATAGTGCAAATGTAGCCTATACGTGTTGGATTACAATTGGGATGTGTGGGTTCTGTCCCCATTTCAAGCTCAGTAGGTGACCTTGGGCCCAGCTTCCTGAGGCTGTGAAGGTTTAAAAAAGGGAGGAGTCACCACATGCCCTGTTAGAGCATTTTCAAGAAAATGCTCCGTAGAAAACTAAGTAACAAATAGGACAGTTCCACTATTTGGTGGGTTCTTTAAACTCAAGCCTTGTTTTGCAGAAGGCTTCTGTGACCTTGGGTCCTACTCTGGGAGAAAGGTAGCATATAAAATACATGAATAAGCCTTTTCTTCTGTTCCTCAGGCCCAAGGAGGCCCAGAATTAATTTGTAGTGTCAGGCCACCGGGCATGCAAAGTTGCAAAACATGGCAGCCATGTAGGGTGAGTGCCCATCTCTTGCAACAGCTCCTGGTTCTAATGGGGACTTCCAGTTTGGAGAGACTGACACTTGTTTTTAAAGAAATGAGGGCTCTAGCATTTAAACATTTTAAAAGGCCATTGAAGATCCTTGGTCTGCACCTTGCTGCTTTGTGCTGTTTTTAGCATTGGCCAAAAGGAAGACTTGCTTTCTATACTCTGGTTACCAGGACAGCTTGGGGAAGGACGTCACAAATTATGTGTATCTTCTTGTGGCCTGAGCCTTGGTGTAGGGGCAGGCCCATTCACAATAAACAAACAAACAAACAAACAAATATATACCTAGGACCCTTTCACACTATACAGTTATAACACTATGATTCTGCTTGGCTACATCCTACAGAATCCTGGAACCAGTTGAGAATTTCACACACACCCAAGATTTCATAGGATGTGGCCATGACAGTTAAATTGGAATCATACTGCTATATTTTGTACTGAACACAACCCTGTTCTTGCCTCTTGGCTCTAGGAAAGAGAGGAAAACCTTTGTTTTCCCTTCTATTTTTCCTCTCTGTGTCCATTCTCACAAGACATGGGGACAAGGATAAGGTTTCCCCATTTTTTCCCACAGAGGTTCTGAGAAAGAGGGAAAAATATATATTTCTTTGTTGCTGTGGATAATGTAGAAGGTTCTAATTGAAGATCAGAGGTAATTTTCTACAGCAGACATTATTGAAATTGATAGAACTAAGCATAAGACTAGGGGCCCTTCCAGACAGCCCTATATCCCAGAATATCAAAGCAGAAAATCCCACTCTATCTGCTTTGAACTGGGTTATCTGAGTCCACACTGCCATATATCCCAGTTCAAAGCAGATAATGTGGGATTTTATTCAGCTTTGTGGAAGGGGCCTCACTGAACTCAGTGAGATTTAATTCTGAGTGGACATACATAAGACAGGACTGCCTGTTTATTAACTTTTTCATCTGAACAATTTATGAACTGAACTTTAACATGAGATCCTATGTCAGCAGATAACTGAAAGAACTAAACAATTCAGCTCAGGCATAGTAGCAACTGGTCAGATCATAAACCACAGAGTTATAGATACCATACTACCCCTTTTTCTGCTAAAAATAACATGACTAATGCATTATTGGGTTAAAGTGGTTCTGTAAAAAAAGAGCCCATTTCATTGTTTCGGGTGCAGTCCTCTTGCAAAAATGTCAAATCCCTGGTGTGTATGCATCCTGAAGGAGAGAACTGATGTGCATGTATGAAAAGAAAAAGCAAATTAGGAGACAAAGCTCTGAGTGTGAATATAAGGTCACTTACTTTGTTTTTTTAAAGCCCAACATTTTTCAGCCACTAACAGAGTTGGCTTTCCTTAGGCCCTACGCTAAAATATACAAATATTTAATACATGAACAAGGACAATACATATAAAACACATATAAATTGTGTTATTCTATATAACAGAGTGCATATACACACTGTTGCAAGGAAGCCTCCAGAGAAACAATGCTTGCATTACCTGATGAAAGAGGGAGCCAAAGATGGGCAGCATGCACAGGCAAGAGATTGGCAAGGGGCAGTACGCATTGGGGGCAGAGGGTTGTGGATAAAATCAAGAGAGAACTGGACATTTCCTCCCAATCTTTTATTTGACACTGGGAGCAGGGAAGGTTTGGGTGTACTGGGATTCACTATCCAAGTATTAGGTGTTGGCCTGTAGTTTCCTTGCATTCCATGTTTGGATGAATAGCTGACAAAAGAGCAAGTGTCTGTTTTAAGAGGCTGGCTTTGGGCATGAGGGACATTTTCTAAATCTTCCTCAGTCATGAAGTTCTTTGGGCAGACTCAGGACCCTTCTACACTGCCATATAACCTAGAATACCAAGGCAGATAATCCACAATATCTTCTTTGAATTGGGTTATCCGAGTCCACACTGCCATATAATCCAGTTCAATGTGGATTTTATACAGCTGTGTGGAAGGGGCCTCCAACATTCGAATACGAGACAGAAATGAAACTTACGGAATTTGTACCAGTGCTGAGTTTTCTGTCAAATACAGTTAAGACCAAAAAAGCATGATACTCAGCAGAATGAGGAAATGTTTTAAGATGGCTGTTCTTAAAAAGAATGAGGCATTACTATTTGAGGGACTCTACACCAATGAAGAAGAATGTAAAACTTTAATGTGACTTTTATGCCATTGATAGTTATTCTTTTTCTTGGTGAATGTTTTTTAAAGAAAAATATATTGGCTACAATAATAGAAGATAATTCAAAACAAGACAGGTACAGATATAGTTGACTACTACCATTATTCTGCACTGCAAACTAGCATGTACAGGCAACAGATTACTAAAACTGTCACCAAAAAAAATACAAGTCTAAATGAATTTTAAAGTTGACTTTTGAACTCTTCTGTCAGTGGCATGAATAATAATTCAGCCTACTTTGTATATATTCACAATATTTTACACTTCTATTGATTAGTATGAGCTCCTGCTAATAATAATAATAATAATAATAATAATAATAATAATAATAAGTTTCCAATCCGCCTTCTCTGTATGAAGGAACTCGGGGTGGCTTCTAAGTACGAAGGCAAAAATTCAATAACATATACAATAATAAAAACAAAGGCAGATATTCAATGCTACATGCAATCATAAAAACACAGCACAATCAAATAACAAATCATAGTTTAAAAGCACATATAAAATAAACTCTATGGGGAGGATAAACAACTAGGCCTCATAAAGTGCAATAGCAATAATAAAACCTTGTTACTAATATCTTTTCATCTATTTCTTAAAACTACTCAGTGATTTGTCCAGATAATTTGTCCACTTCAATCCATTCCAGCATTTGCATTATCCAATTTTCCTGAGATGGTATTTCTCCACTTCTTAACGTGTCCCCTGGATAGTTAAAGAGCTATACTTCTGTTTCCTGCACCAGATAGATAAAATGAAATGACAGGTGTGCCGATTTAAGAGTCTGTGTAAACATGTGTTCACCTGGTTGCCCTGATCGTGTTTCTGATTTAATGTTTTGAATTACTGGGTTTTGTTTTCAGATGGATTACAGTGGACCGCCTTGCAATTCCCGCAGAAGGAATAGTTATGACAGCAGTTACTATACAGAAACACTAAGTGGTAAGTGCTCATCTTGGACAAAACAGTTGATTATTCTAGGCTAAGATCACTGAACAGAAAACACTCATATTTTCACAGTTTGTGCTGTTTGTAACTTTTAAGTGGATATTCTGAGGGAAATGTTTCAAGTCATATTTGTACTGTTATGGTGAGGTATTTATTATTTTCATGGATTCATTTTGTCCCTGAAATTACACCAGTTTGAATCCATTCAGAAGTTGTATCTAGAATCAATTGTTGAGTGGTGAGACTACACAAGTTAGGCTGGATCTACACTGCCACATAATCCATCTTCTGTATATAGATTAACTGCTTTGAACTGGTTTAGATGTGTCTACATTGCCATATAATCCAGTTCAAAGCAGTTAATCTGCATTCAGAAACTGGATTATGTGGCAGTGTAGATGATGGTGTCTAGGTCTCATTTATTTGGTGACTCTACTTTAGTCAGAACTATGAATAGGACGGAGGTCACTGTGTTTTTATTTTTAAACCATGAGTAAATGTAATGATTGTATCCTTGGATTTAAACTTCAAAATAATTTTGGCCGAGCTTTACTTTCCAAGCCGACTATGTCAGTTTTATTAATAGCCTGTTTGGCATTAATTTCCATGGAATCACCTCTCTTTAAGCCTTGTGATTATGTTGCAGTCCTGTAGATGCTTAGATGGGGAATTGGTTTTCTTCAGCTCAACAGAGTTTAGTTTAGAGCAGGCTAACACAGCATTGCACTTTTAGATGTGTGGGGAACATGAGGGAGGGCCTTCTCAGTGGCTGCCCCTGGACTTTGCAACTTCTTCCCTAGGGAGGCTAGAATGTCTCCACCTCCATGCCTTCTCTTGATGGCAGATACTTTTATTCTAATAGGTTTTTAGAACTGAAGATTTTGAACAAAAGGGCTGAAAATGTTTCAAATGGTATTGTTTCCCCTTTTGAAAATCTTTTTTAGAGTGTATATTTTAATAGTTTAAGGCATTTCATACTGACTTTTTGTATGTTTTTAATTGTGATCTTTTAAAATTGTAAGCCACCTTCAGCCTCAGGGTGCATCTGCATTGCTTTGAGTCTCCTTGTGGAGAGAAAAAATGGGGTATAAATAAACATAATAAATATATTGAGAAATTAATGCAATTTTGACACTGCTGGAGCTATCATGGCTCAGTACAATGGGGTTATGGGAGTTGTAGTTTTCCTAGGTCTTTAACCTTCTCTGCGAAAGAGGGCCTGAGCCTCACCAAACTACAAATCCCAAAATTCTAGAACATTGAACCAAGGCAGTTATACTCGTCAAACTTCATTGTAGATGCACCCACAGTCCTGGGGAAAGTGTGGGGTGTAAATAAAGTTGATACTGATTGCTATGATGTGTGTTGAGGGCAGAGCTCGGCAAAGTTACTTTTTCAGGAGGACAAATCCCAGAATGGAAAAGTGAGATTTCATTGGGAAACAATAGTAATACTCAATCTATTCTTAATATGGCTTCTGAGATTGACTGCCTCCTTGTCCTTAGATTCAAAGCAAGGGAAGAGTTCTGTTGTTTCCAGTCTGGATTGCTTGTCAAGCATTGTGGAGAGGATTTCAACGGAGAGCACAGCCTGTCCCTCCTTGCCTGTGGTTGACAGTGGAGCCGAGGGGAGCCCCTGCTCGCTCCATGATGGATCCAGCCTGAGTGACCCTGGGACCCAAATTGGCTCTCCAAATAGCTGTACTCAACTCCCCCAGGAAGCTACCAGCAACACCGCCAGCAATCCTATCTACCAAGTGCTATAAAAGCACTTCAGACTAACAGCAGCCTTGGAGGACTGTTCCAAGATTGCCAGCAAATAATACTTAAACCTGCTTTCCAAAGATGACAAAAGACAACACTCATGGGGTGTTGGGTTTTCTAAAACCAGCTTTCTAATGTATCTAATAATTCCTTTGATATACATATATATTTTCCAAGCTTGTATTACTTCAAAATACTCTTATTTATTGGATATCAACAAATGCTATTTAATTTGTATATAGAGGGAATTTAGAATTGTGTGCCATGAAATGGCTAATATGTTTAATCAGTACTTAAAAAGTGTGGGGAAACCTTGCTTTAGAGAAACACTTTAGCAGTCCTTTACAAAGGCTGCTTAACTTCTGCTTGATTTTTAGTTCTGTGTAAACCATCTGAGTGGGTGGGTTTATAGCCCTCCTTTGCCATTTCCCTCAGAAGTATAGCTATCCACATATATACAGAAAAGGTTGTGGACCATTTTTTAAAAATAAAATTATCTGCTTATTTTGTATACGTGTAAATAAGAGTTGCTTTGCAGAAAAAAAACTCCATCGAAACAAAACCAAAAATTTACATATTTAATGTTGCTTGGTTTGTTGTGCCAAATGTTAACTTTATATATTTATACAATGTGGATGCTGAGAATGTTTTAAACAGTATTCTAAATAAAGATCTTTATTTATAAAGCTGCTGGACTTATCTCAACTTTGGCTAGGCATGTTAGTGTTTCTTGCTGTACAATAATAGCAAATACTTTGTTTTCATGTTTCGGGTTGCATACGGTTCCCATAGGGTTCTTGACAGCATTCCCGTGTACTCGAACCACCCTCAGGGGAAGAAATTTATATGCAGTCACAGAGAGAGATGCTCCATATATGTGCAGCTCTACATGTGTGGTTCCATGTCCTCCTATTCTTTGGCAGCTGTAATTTCTTAAAAGTAGTAAAGAAAGAAGAAATGGGAGAGGCAAGTCAGATAACATAATCAGTTTGTCTAACGGAGGAGGAGGGTGAGGGTGTCCTCTCAAATGGTGTGCATCCTCCTTTCTTACCCCTGTGGTTCAAAACAACCAGATCTTGGTGGTTTGAATGCCTCCACACCACTTTCCTTCTTGTAAGCAGCAGCCCCACTCAGGCATTGAGAGCTGCCAGACAGGAACAGGTTTTCAGTTTGAGTGCAAAGGTGGGAGAATAATTCACTGTCAGAAAAGGGACTTGCTCAGGTGTAAGTCACTAACAGGATGCCAGATGCAGTGCATATGTTTCATGTTCTTACTACACCCAAGTATTTGACAGAACACACAAGTGAAAAATGTTCATTGGGGCAAAGTGTGTTTCCTATTTTACTCTGAATGTAGATGTGATTATGCAGCCTGAATCCAATTGTAATCCCAACTGCAATGTTTCTCAACTTGGGGGTCAGGACCCCTGGGTGGTCGTGAGGGGGTGTCAGAGGGGTCACCAAAGACCATAGGAAAACACAGTATTTTCTGTTGGTCATGGGGATTCTGTGTGGGAAGATTGGCCCAAATCTATTGTTGGTGGGCTTCAGAATGCTCTATAACTCCCAAAAGCCAAGTCTATTTCTCCCAAACACATTTGTGTTCACATTTGGGCATATTGAGTATTCATGCCAAGTTTGGTTCAGATCCATCATTGTTTGAGTCCACAGTACTCTCTGGATATAGGTGAACTAGAACACCAGAACTCAAGGTAAATGCCCACCAAACCCTTCCAGTATTTTCTGTTGGTCATGGGAGTTCTGTGTGCCAAATTTGGTTCAATTCCATCATTGGTGGAGTTCAGAATGTTCTTTGATTGTAGGTGAACTATAAATTCCAGCAACTACAACTCCCAAATGATAAAATCACCCCACCCCACCCCCAACCCCACCAGTATTAAAATTTGGGCATATTGGGTAATTGTGCCAAATTTGGTCCAGTGAATGAAAATACATCCTCCATATTGGATATTTACATTACAATTCATAACAGTAGCAAAATTACAGTTATGAAGTAACAACAAAAATAATCTTATGGTTGGGGGTCACCACAACACGAGGAACCATATTAAGGGGTTGCGGCATTAGGAGGGTTGAGAACTACTGCCCAACTGGAATAGGCCTACCAAATCAATACTTGGTATACCTTGTTGATTCAGTTGCTGTGTTCTTGCTGGAATTAGCAATAGGTCTGGATGGGCATCTCTTTTTGTCTGCATAGAACTTTCCATGAATTATGTCTCCCAAGTTTTTGGTGACAATACTAAATATAATCTAGTTGAAAAATATCACAAATGTATAACCATGCTATGTTAAGTGAATACTTGTGTTGTTAATGCATGGTGAATTCACTATGGCTGTGATGATGAAAACTTCTCATCTGAAAGTTTTGATATACAGTTAAAGGTATTCAGCCATGCTGGGTTTTACATTTTGCATTGGGCCTTATTTATCAAGATCTGTGTGGAAATCTATATAAATGGCCCTGCACATACTCACAGATGTGAACGGTCCACTATATTGATTCATAACTTCTGGCAGACAGCTTTGCATGTCGCTTTGCTGCCTTCAAACCACACAGGGTCATTTACAAACTATCAGAAACCTTTGGAAAAAATATCCAACACAGCTATTTGGTTTGGATAGGCTCAACATGACCATTAATGCCCTGTTGATTCATCTAATGGCAAACTCCCTTGTGTACTTTTTACATAATAGTAAAATTGTTTGTTTTTTTTAGGAATTACGATCTGTAAAATAGCCTTAATTTCCAGCAAAAACCTAATTTGCAATTGCATTGTTTTCCTCTTCAGAAAACAAGTGAAGTAATTACAGAAAATCTAGCAGAGCCTCACACAGTCAGAATATTTGTGTGTGACAATGAACACCCTGTTCCACAAGTATTTGTAGATATTGAATTTCAGTGATTTATTTAGCAACCGAAGTTTCCACAAGCTGGTTCTAATGTTACAACAGAGACTATGCATTTAACACGTCCCAGAATAGACACATGAAAACACACAAACATACACGCAGAGGCAACTTCACAATATTTTTTTTCCTGTCCCCCAAAAATTACAGTACTGAGATGTTGCAATGCCAATAAAGACAATTTTAATAATTTCCAAATTATCACTACCACTTCTTTTTTTGAACTATTAGAATCCCATAACCAATATGATCACTAACCAGTCTCGCAACATAAGGTAACATGTTTCCACTTTGCCTTCCGCATTTTTGTTTTCCATGCTTGTAGGAAAATCATCCCAAATATATATCCTCAAGCCAGGCAAATATGTTTTGAAAATGGAACAAATAAGAAACACAATAAACTAATTAATAAATATTACAAACTACAACAGTTAATACAAAAATATCCATAAATAGGATACTATCAGAGAAGATGATACAGTAACAATTTAACCCCCCCCCCCACACACACACACACACACCTTGTGCAATGCATGGGGATGGGGGCAGTGGGGTGTTTTTGTTGGCTTTCAATAAAGGAAGGTCACACTAAAATACACCATGGCACCCAATGCCTTGAAGAGAAAAATCAGGAGTATGGTTAGAGACCCCCTGATCTCCCTCTTTAGGATTTTTTTAACCTATGTAACAGACTGGCCTACTTTGCAGAGCTGGTTTGTGAAGATTTCTAGGCCTAGCAGAAAAGGCCTTGCCTAATCAGAAGGGAGGAGGGAGCACAAACTCCTTAAATGGTAGTGTTGTTTGATTGGTGGAGAGATTAGAGAAATTTGCAAGTTAGAACCAGTCTTTGGGGAGAAGTGCTGAGTTTCTAAAGTAATAGTCTCTGAGAGTCAGAGTGCAGGTGGTTTTGAGATTCCTTTAGTGGGGAGAACAGGGAAAGTTCTGAAAAACCCTGTGAGGGAATTTTTTTAATGAAGGAACCATTTCACTGCTAAGAAACAACTTTTACTATCTACTATAACCAATAAGTGTTTGTACCTCACGTAACACCTGAGAAGCATCCTTGTTCCAGTTTAAATAAACTTTATAAATCAGTTTCATTTACTTCACCACATCTGTGGTGAGGTAAATGGTGTACCTCACCATTTACCTCACCACATTTGTGTCTCTCTGGGCACTAGCATAATAAAGAAGCCTGTTACATCAGAGTTTTCCCTCCATTTTTAAGTCTGAGGGCTAACTCCTGTGGTCGGTCAAACTGACCGGTGTAGGTTGGTGGCAGTGATACCCAGAGGATGGTCAGAGGTCTGGGCTGTCCATTGAAACCTACCTCTGACGCAGTGTAAGTTTACTGGTTGCTTTGTGGTCAGATTGGAATCACCCCCCACACACACCTTTTCCATGGATTTTTGCTTAACCTACACTGTCAATTGGAGACGTGCAATCAGTGATCAGCAATTGGTAAGTGGAGTCCTAAACTGGAAGATCGGGGGGGGGGGGGGGAGGAAGAGTTTGGTGAGCACTTATGGCACCTTTTTGGTGAAGGATAGGCACCTTGGTGTCTTTGTTTTTAGGCCTGTTCCTGGGGTTATTTGGGGTGCTGATTCAGAAATTTGCATTGGATAGACCACATCAGCTCTATATTGTTAAATATGGTTTTCTGTGGGTGAGCAGATGGCAATTACTGCATGGCATATGTTCTGTATCAGAAACTAGAGTTGATGTGGTCTATCCAACTTTCTGAATCAGCACCCCAAATAACCAAACTGATTCTAAAGTTGAACTGATTCTAAAGGGTTAACTGATTCTTAACCCTTTTGCTACTAACGTTGAAGAGTTGGAGAGTGGTCCCTGGTAAGAGTGGTCCCTGGTCAAAAAAAGGTTGGGAACCACTGATCTACTGAAACCTTTAAAAGAGGAAAGAGGAGGGAGACGGTATGTAGCACCACCTTTAAGACTAACTGGTCTCCATTTTAGCATGAGCTTTTGTAGATACAAACCCACTTCTTCAGATACAGTACCAAGTGATATCTGCAGAAAGGCTCCCAGTACTCCAGCACTGTTTTCCATCAACTATGCCACAGTCCTATAGTTGTCTCAGTGTCAAATATCATCATATCCATCCTTGACCCTTTTATCCTGGGAAGCAACAAGCAACCTTTTTTTTAAAAAAAAAAGTGTTATTTGTATTCTATCTTAGTTACATAACACATCTGGAAGCATGTTAACAAATAATGGCACTTTAGATATTTTTCACTACAATTCCTTTCAGCACTACCCCATGCAGCTAAAATGAGGAAACATGGTTCAAAATATTTTGAAGGCTACATTTGCTCACCCATCTGGTATCTCTATTACCTAGGGATACCAGAGCCGAAACTAGAACATTCTGCATGAAAAGCAGATAGTCTGTCAGCAAACTATAGCTCTGCTTATACTTATAAAGAAAGGTAGGCAAAGTGCACCCCTGGAATCACATGAAGCCCATTCCTGGGCTGTTTTTATATTCTTAGACATGCCTGGACTCCCAATTTTTCAAACCAAAAGTAAACTTCCATCTACTTTCAGTTCTGTTGTTCAAGGTTTCTTGGAGGCAAGGGAGGTTGGGACTTTGGACAGGGTGGGCTCATGGGCCCTTGTGGCAGTAAGACAGCTTTGAGTGCAACAGCATTGTTCACACACACTATAAAGCTTAACCTGTCTTGAGGTTTCGACAACCAACCTCTATGTCCAGTATTTGTCTGAATCGTGACAATATATGTAGGGTTCCCTGTGGCAGATTTCACTGAGCAGGCAAAGTTTTCCTAAAAATTTCCCAATGCCCTCCTCTCACTCTGTGTCTAGTGTTGGGTTTCCCAGTTGGAAACTGTCCACAACAGATACAAGGACAACCTAGAACAGTATGAGACTTTCAAATCACTCTGTATCGATGGCATTTCTCAAGTAAATGGCATTCCAGTAGTGACAGTGAGTCCTTTCCAAACTGAATATCTTTGGGGCCCCATGGCAATCATGTCATCTTTTGTGGCTGCTTTGACCCTAAGTAAAGCCTTGAAAGTCAAAAGGAAAAAATAGATGACAGCTGGAGTGGGTTAGAAATCATGGCATAATTTTCATTTTGTATCACAAAAGTATTATGGTACTCCTCCTATCTCCAATTACCAGAAACCAGAAACAAGAAAATATATAGAGGTGCCTCAAGAATTGTCTTCTAGCACTCAGCAGATGTGTTATAATGTACATTGAACATGGCATTATTCGGGGGCATTCATAGACATTTTGATGAGATTACGATGGCAGAAGAGAGAGAAAAAGGAAAGAATAAGCTAAAGCCAAGAATTAAGATGCTGGGAGTTGCTGAGGGTACAAAATCCCTGTTCTTTGATCTGTGAACATAACCCTATTGATTTCTATGGGTTCATCAAAGATTTAGGGAAGAGGGGAAGTAAGTACCAAAATTATTAGGATGAGTAACCCAGTTTTATTGTTTTTCAAAAAACTGAAAAGCAAAACACTTCTCATCTTGTGAGAAATTTTTGGTAGCTCCCCATTCCATCACTGCCACTGGCATACAGCAAAAAGGAGGGGATTGATAGTATGGATCCTGCCCATAGTGTTTTCATAAGTCACGTCTAAATAATTGCCTAAGTGTTTTCATCTTACTGAGCGAGATTAGCCAACTTCAGAAACTGAGGCAATGCTGAGAGCTTTCCTGGTAATAGATTTAGCAGAGGATTTATCCCAAAGGTCAGGATTCTGTAATAGTCCATATGCACATGAATAATGCTCAGTCCAGTGCAGTACTTTATAGTAAGCCTGATCAGATGATTGTGTAGATAATGTTGTGTGGTATATAGACATGTCATATCAGAAAATCTGATATTTATTTTTATTAAATAGAGTACATCATTCCATCAATTTATTCTTAGTAAACAGGCCTGAATTGTTGTACAGGCAGTCCCTGAGTTACAAACATCTGACGTACAAATGACTCATGGTTAAGAACAGGGGTGAGACAACAGGAAGTGAGATAAATCTACCACTCGGGAGGGAAGTTCCCTCCTTAAATACTTATCATGGGGAAAGATATCTCCACTGAAGCTTTGTCACAAACCCTCATTTCCACAACAAGCCACATTTTTCAAAATCCAATTATCACTGGGACAGAAAGTGAGGTGAAATCTTCTAAACAGGAGCACAGACAGCAAAACAAACATCACAGGGATGTTAACACCTCCCTATGTTATCCAAAGCATACATATGTGTATATACTGTATAGATAGATAGATAGATAGATAGATAGATGATAGATAGATAGATAGATACAGATATATAGATATATTACAGGTTCTGTAGGTTTGTTCTTAAGTTTTTAAGTTGGAACAAGTACATTTTTAAGTGTAACTCCAGCCAAATAAATGTAGAGGGGTGTGTGTGCTTTGGTTAGAATAGGGAAGGGTTAACAACCCCGTGGCCTTTGTTTTGCGGTCTGTGCCCCTGTTCAAAAGATTTCACCTCTCTGTTCCTGTGATAATTGGATTTTGAAAAGTAGACTCATAAAAATTAAACTACAGAACAAACCTACAGAACCTGTCTTGTTCATAACTTGGGGGATTGCCTGTACTTTGGTTACATTACATCATGAGAAAGCATAACTCACTAGAAGAGACAATAATAATGAGCAATACAACAGAATTGTAATAAAAGATCAAGACTGCAATCTAGATGGATAGATGCAATGGAGGAAACCACAGCGCTGAGTCCACAAGACTTCAGTAAGGCGTTTTATAAGATGGCTGGGGAGGCATCATAGGGTCATGATAAATTGGAGATGACTTGACAGTAGTTAACAACAGCAAACAACAAAACAAATTAAGATATTATAAAGTTGCACAGAGATAACGTGTAATATATAAAATATATGCAGGTTTCTTTACCTGTATGTTTCGGGGTGATCTCCCTCCATCCTCTGGGTCAAGGACAGCAGTGTATAGCAGGGAAGAGATAAATAGAAGGGGAATTTTCTTACCTTTGGTTAGAAATCAGATAGTGTAGTGAACTGCTGTTTATGTTAGGTGGGTGAAGGGAAGAGAATAGATTTTGTACATGATAGCCAAAATAGATTTAAGTAGTGCTTGGAGAAGTTACCCTTTTGGACTACAACTCCCAGAATCCCCCAGTCATTCTTCTCAGTGGCCACATGGACTAGGGGAGTGTGAGAGTTGTAATCCAACAGGCTAATTTTTCAAGCTCTGGTTTTAAAGTCAATTTGCAGGTGTCTTGCTCCTGCCCATTGGTTGGGAACTTTGAATTGTTTTAATACTGTGAATAATTTTCTAATGTTCATTTTCCAATTGTTTTTACCGGTATTGTTCTTTCAAATTGTATGCTCGGGAGAAAGGTGGGATGATGATGATGCTTCACTTATCAGTTCTGGTATCCTCACCTGGGAACATCAAACATGCTGCCTTGGGCTCTATAGAGGATCAGTGAAATGTGTAAATATGAAGTTAAATAAATCAATGAATTAATAACATGAATGAATTCATAGTAACAGCAGCATCCTACATGGGTTTCCTGAAATCTGTATATCTGCATGTCTTGTGGACATATGGTGAATTGTACATGGAAATCATGATACATACATGAACGAAACAACATGTTGAGAGTGCTGAGAGAAAAGGAAACTACAAAAACAGAACTGGACTTAATTGACTGAGGTGCTGAAAAATCTGTCCAATGCTACCATCTGCAGGATAAAATGTGAAATGGTCCTAGTTTAGAAAAACAGATTAAAATTGGCACCCTGTTATCCAACGTGACCAACATTTACTAGTTTTTAGCTCAGTTTTCCAGTTTAGGGATTGACGGGAAGAGAATGATTGTGTTTGTGTGATAGTTCCATTTTGAAAAACTCATTTGATGTTTGGAGAATGTATTAAATATTTATGGTTTATGAGAGTTGTTCTTTAACTCAACCAAATGATGCCAGCTTGGAGAAGAACTATAAGAAGCACATATATCTTCCTAGCAGAAGTAGAAGATACAGACAGTAAAGAGACAAAAGGAAGGATAGATTCTATCAATAGTGGTTATGTTTTGGTTTTTGCAGATGCATACAGTTGTCTCTCTGCCTCCTTCAGTAATAGGTTGTTCAGGAGGCATGCTGGATACCAGGATCTAATAATTAAACTCTAATTGCTAGTCCCATATAGGGATCAACATATATATTGGGTTATTTTTCAGTAAGTTATTCAATGGGTCTTCTCCATTTGGAAGGAGCAATTGGAATTAAACTTGTGTTTTCACATATACCTCATCTACTGCCCCTTGCAGCATCAGTACTGTATACCCCCATGTTGGTTCCAATGATCAGAACCAGACATAAATAGCAGCTTGCTACAACATTAATAAAACAAATTGATTGTTACATCCATGGCCCACCTAACATGGAAATCTATGTGAGCTGTCTGAGTTGTAATATACTTGGGAATTGCTTTTTCCCTGTTCCACCACCTTCTCAGATGTGCTTAGTGAGAACACACAGAAGAGATCTTCAGTGGCAGCTCCTAGTTGATAAATGCTCTGACATGGGAGGCTGAGTTGCCTTCCTTTTTGTTCAAAGAAAAAGATCTTTTTCTTTGAACAGTATTTGATGATCAAGTCCCTATGCAGATAAGTCTTTCAATGGTTTATGTGTATGAGGCACTTTCATTGTCCTTGTCATGTTTTAAAATGATTTTATATTGTTTTCAGGCACTGGTGATATAATATGGAAACATTTTTAAAGTTATTATTGGCTTTAATTCATTTACCTTGTGTTAACTATAATATCTAAAGTTGATTGCCTAGTCCACTCTCTGAAGAGTAGGGATATTAAAACTCTCATTTGATTTTGCTACATTGTTCCTCCTTGTCATATTTTCAGTTGCACCAGTAAAATTTAGGTTCTCTCCAAGACCACCAACTCTATGGAAGTCTGTATGTATTTTTCATATGCATATTTGAATGCTCTATTTGTAAACATGCTCCAATTAACTAAAGCATGTTTGTGTGTTTTTCATTTGTATTAATTTTAGCTATTATTCACACATCGTAAGATTATATGGTTTTGTGCATATTTTCTCCCCAAAATGTCACTTCAGCCTTCACACATGTTTGAGCCTTGCATTAGCTAAACTAATGATAGACAAAATCTTGTTGGTTGGTACTGATTAGGCATACTTGCTCAATGAATTAAACGTAAATAACTCCTGATGATTCAATGAATCTGCTCTACTCGGACCAATGTCGCCAAATGGGAAAGAACGTGAAATAATTCCATTGTAGTTTCTCTATAAATGACTTGGATGGAAGAATATCTGGGAACCAGTCAAAAGCAACCAGGTATTCCTAAGAGTGAGTATGCTAAATATTCCAGAAAAAAAGAAGAAGCTAGAGGGAGAAATTTACAGATTGACTGGAAAAAAGTGGATGGTTATTTTTAAAATAAACACTAGATGGTAGGCTTTGCACAAGATTGGAAGGAGCATGTTCAAGGTTTTTTTTTGTTTGTGATTTAAAAAATATTGATAGAAATCTGGAAAAAATGCCTACAGAAATCAGTGAAAAAAAACTCCATGGAGAATCAGCCCTTTCCTCTTTAATGTGCTCCATGGCTATTAAGGAGTGATATGAAAGGAATTGTTGCCCAAAGCTATTTTTCATCCTCAATGGATAAATTATATAAAGTCACCAATTATAGGGGTGTATGATTTGCACAGTTAGATTTTCATATGAGCAAGGTCTGTAAGGTTGAAATTGCTGTTCAACCACTAATATCATACTGTTTGTTAAATCCCTGCTTTGGGGGGGGGGGGTCAATCATAGGGACGCCTTTCTCTAGCTGTTCATATTACTAGGCTACATTATTAATTTGGTGCAAGTTATGCCTCATATTATGTAAACAGTAAACATGATTAGAGATTTCCAGAATGCTTCTAAATGTATTTACAAGAAAATCCCAACAAGCTGCCCCAAGTGGTATCTGGCCCTACCCACAGAACTGGGCACACACTAGACTTGGTTTTCTGCTAGGAATGGGAGGAAGGTGGTGGTGTGGAGGAGCTGACCATTGTTCCTTTGCCAGGGACCAACCATCACCTGATCAGGTTTAGACTGTCTTTGACCCTTACCTCCACAGGGGTGGAGGATCAATTTAAATGGTCTGCCCCAAGAGGCTGATGGATCCGGATGGATTCCTGACTCTTAGGGAGTTTCTCGTGACCTCAGTAGGTAATCCTGTCGATGCTCTGGTCACTCTCTAGAATGAGGAGATGACTAGGGCAATTGTCATGATTGCTCAGGAACGTCGCCTCTTGCATAGCAGAGCTGAATCAGCTCCATGGTTCAACAAGGAGCTGGCAGCAATGAAGCGTGTGGGACAAGTGTGTGTGTGTGGTGTTTAAAATGCAGCGAGTCAGACCAAACACGGCTGTGCACCTATATAAAGGCAAATGCCATGGCAATCAATGTTGCAACATTGTGGCCAACATTGCCTCTGCAAGGAACCATCTAAGCAAGCTGTTTCGAATGTTTGCCATGTATATGTGCATTGTAATCCACCCTGAGTCCCCTGCGGGATGAGAAGGGTGGAATATAAATACCATAAATAAATAAATACAAACATAAATATGTATTCTTAAGGTTGTGCAGAAGATAGAGCTGTAACAAATATATCAGTGGAAAACTGAAGTGGCTTTGATTGTTGAAAAAGAGTGCAGAGATGCTTTTCATGTATCCAAATATCCATAAACCCAAACGGAAAAAAGACATGCAAGACCTTCCAGCCAGGCAGTACATACATTGGATAGGTAGTCACTTTGAGCATACGTTTTGAGAAAGAGTGGAATATAGTGATCGATTGATGATTAAGCAGATCAGTATTTTAATATAATCAGATTCATAAGACTATAGCAACACATTTATTGCCTGTGATGTGCATATTTAAAAAGGCAAACAACGGAATAGTAATCTTATAAATGTAACTTTAGATCATATTTTAAATTTACATTTTTTTAAAAAAACCCATATGTCCCTTTGTTTTAATTCTTGGAACATGTCTTATTTTGCACCATACCTCAGCCCTATTACTGAGATTTTTTTAAAGGTTTTGAAAAGAATGTTTTATGGGAACAACTGAATTGGAATATGAAAGATTCAGCAAGTAGATGGGATGTCCCTTTGAGTATTAACTCCCAGAAAGGATATGTTCTTCACAACGTATGTAATAGAATGCTGTTAATATCAGTGTTTAACTCTATGCCAATGGACTTTATTTCTCAGAATTTACTGTTGTCCAAACTGGTTTGGGCTTCTGGAAATTCAGGTCCCAAAAGTTTGGGGACCACAACCCAATACATAATTGGTGTTAGTACTGTAATGTTGGACACGTTGCACCAGTTGCAATTTGGAAAACAAAAGACCTGCAGCAGAGGAGGATAAAATGGAAAGCAGGTCCAATCCACCAATACCGAGAAATGACTCCTTATTTCCCCCTTTTTGCTTTGTCGTTCCATTTTTTTCCTTTTGTGTTATGACCATAATAGATTGCAAGCTTGGAAACAGTGACTGACTTCTGAACATTGATTATATGTTAACTGCTAGAAGAGTCTTTTTGGCTGTGAAATTGCACAAAATGCAATCAATAAATACTTGGCACTGCAAGAACTCACAAAATTGTCTGACTAATTAACACAATTAAGGATATAAAATGGGCTTTGTCAGCTTGACCTTTTTCCTAGAAAAATGCTACCTAGCAAAAGTTGCAACTGAAAAATGTTTAGCAATTTGAAGATCATAAAAAATGGGACAGCAGGGGGGAAAAGAGTTGTCATAGCTTGTCCTGTTCTGTAATTCAGTGTAGTTCCAGATCTTTCAGCTGCAAGGCTTTGATGCCCAACAGTGACACACATTACTGTTATACAATAAGCTTTCTTGGTAGTACAGCAGGATGTGCACAGCAAAGAAACATTTCAAGACTTTTGCTGACGGACGTCTAACAGCCAATGGTAGAACCAGGCCCTAATAACCAATTCTACCCAGATTAACACTTGCTGAGAATCTGGTTCCCCATGTCTGGGTATGGGTAGCTCCTGGGCTGGGGTGCAACTCTCCTTGCTCAGTGAGGCTGATAGAAGATGGATTCCCAAAAGCTGTATAGTGCAGAAGCAAAATAGATAACTAAAACACATAAGCATTCCTTACCCAGCTATGTGAAGTGTTCCAGCAGGTTTCTAAAGAATAAATTTCATTCCACCAATTAAATTGCATATATAGCTAATTAGGATTCCATTCTGAAACAATCTGTGTAATACAGTTTTTGCTGTGTGGTCAAAATGTCCCCCCTCCTCCTGAACTCAGCTGCTGCCCTATGAAGAAGAAATTAGTCAAAGGATGTTGGAGCACAGACTGCCTGTGCTGAGACCCAAAAGCAACTCCCTCCCTTGATGCCAAATCCATTGGAATGCTTGGCTGCACAAATCCATGCACCTCTCTCAGCCGAGAAAGGAATCCCCATCCTTCCTTGGCCAGGAGAGGCACGCGGTCCCATGCTCCCAGAGTCCTGTTACTTCTTTCTGCTGATCAAGGAATTTATCTCCTTTCTCTGCTGAGATAAGTGCAGCTGGGCTTCCTTCTTTCCACTAAGACACCAGAAGGCCCTTCTCCTCAATTTTCCACCAAATTATTATTTGTTTTCCAGACAGAGGCAGCCCTAGGTAATTTTCAACGGTAAGCAAACAGTATTTCCCCCCACAACCAATCACTGATATATATTTCCTGTTTGTCGTGGGAGTTCTGTGTGCCATATTTGGTTCAATTCCATCATTGGTGGAGTTCAGAATGCTCTTTGATTGTAGGTGAACTATACATCCCAGTAACTACAACTCGCATATGTCAAGGTCTATTTTCCCCCAAGAGCACCTCAAGAGTGCCCCTGGGCAAAATCAACTATACTGCAAATGCTTACTTTGCATAATGGGTTGAGCCGCCCCTGTTTCCAGATCAAGGATTGAGTCTGAGGTTTTCCACTGAGTCAAAACACAGGGTTTTTTTAAGCCAGGGGCTTCAGGCTCAGTTCCTTTTATTCTAGAATAAATGAGTGTCAGCTCTTCTGTATTCATGTTGTTTTACAGCTCTAGGGAAATACAAAGCTGTTGCCAAACATACTTTCCCTTACTTGCACCTTTAAAGGTTTAGTAGAGAAATAAGTGGAAAACACAAATGGCACATATTTTTGTATCATCAAAATAGCTCTCCAGATCTAGACTCAATTCATGCTGGCCTTCTGTACTATGACAGATGTGCTTTGGCCCATGTAGCCAAATGTTCTCCCTTGGACATTTTCAGGTAAATATAGCTCATTCAGGAGCAAAATGTCCTCTACTCCCACCCTCCTTATGTTTTCAGATGCTTTTTCCAAGCTGTCCACTGATCCAGAGGCAGCTGGGGGTTGCTGAGAACTGATCACAGCAAAAAAGAGGGCACTTATTCAACTTAGTGATGTCACAATGCTACAGAGCCAATCAGATGTGGGTACATAAAGGTATCTTTACACCATTGTATATCGTAAACTGTCTTGCAAGTCACTCTCAAAGCATGTAAAGAGAGGAAGTGTGATGACAGCCTTAATGGGAGAGGTTTTGTCAGAGATAGGAGAATGGGATGTCTCACGTTTTCCCTCTTTCAAGCCTCTTTGTTTCAATTACAGAAAGTGATCCACATTTCCAAAGCAAGTAAGCACATGTGAAAGAATATGCACACATCCTTTTCACTGTTGCCAGGGCTAGCTTTTCCATGTGGATTTTCCCACTAAAATATTGTAATTTTTTATTTATTTAAATATTTCCATCCTGCCCTATATCAAAACAACTCAGAGCAGTGTATACAATGATATCAACGCAAACAATAGAATTTAAAACCAGCAAAATAATTTTAAAAGGCTAAAAAATATTAAATATGATTGACATGTTAAAACATATTTAAAAGATTTAAAAAGTTATAAAACTATGTTTCACTTATACCCTGCCTTTCTCCTGATATGAGATGTGTGTGCATTAGCATTTTGAGATAAATCAGGACCTTATCACAAAGGGAGGGAAGCCAGGTTCTAACATTCTATGCATACAAGTCCCAATGGGTTTGATCACATGATGCACTACACTTTTCATCTGGATCTTGTGGTGACTTGAATGCAAAAAGTATCCAATCTATAGCATTTAGAAGACAAATTCCTAACTCAGTTGTGCCAGAGATGTCAGCTGTGCTTCAAGGTATGTTTTGGGGCGGGGGTGTTTTCCTATTGATTGATGCTCCTTTGTTGAATCTGCTGGCAGTACACTCCCACTGGCAGCCTGAGAAAGACTCTCCCTTTGTGATAAGGTCACCCAAGTAAACCATTTATGTTTTCCATTTTCACTTTTTTCACTTTTTTTTTTAAAGTTTAAATGACAGAATTGAGCAGCTCTCTAGGAACAGAAATATGTTTTTCTGTTTTCCCATTGGGACAGAAATTACAACTTATCCAGTTGCGCAAGATCTACCCTTTTTAAAAAGAGAGAGAGAAACTCATTGGGCAGGTCTTCTTAAGGTTGCTGGTTCATGACCTCTTTTCATACATGAAAGGAGGCATGGTGACAGGAAGAAAGACAGGCACATGCTGGGGAAAAGAGGTGTTGGAGAAGGCAAGGAGATAGGCATGTGCCAGACACCTTCACTGCCCTTGTGTTTCTTCTCTTCCTGGATATTTTGGGGCAGGGGGATGATATGGCCTGCTGCCACACCCTCCTTCCCTGCACATGCAACGCTGGGGGAGTGGGTGGTGGAGGGAGGGTTCTTCACCAGCTGGTGAAGCAGTATCCAGCCTTGTATCAGACAAAGAAACTCAATAGTGAGTCTCTCAGGTAGGCCCCCCTCATCCCCTGACCTGTTGGTGGATAGGTGGAGGGGGGCTACCAGATGTATGGATTGGGATGAGTCATTCATCTGCCATGAGATCAGTCAAAGCACCTTGTTTAAAAAACCACAGAAACAAAATAACCTCAGGTATGATCAGGATCGTCTGTATGCAGTACATTTCCCATCCTCAAAAGTCATGTCATGCCTTTCCCGCTTTGAGTGTGATAAGGTACCTGATGATCCCTTAAAGGTCTAATAAATTGCTATGTTGGAGCCTAATGAAAAAAAATGTTGGCACCAATCAATCTTCCAAAGGAATGGGGAATTTTGTCATGTCCTCACACCATGTATTGACCTATCTGGTGGGATACAAAGGAGCCCTCCTCCTGCCGACCCCTGTCCTTGAACAGATAGAGTAATGATGATTTCTCTGAGTGAGCCATTACAGACAGAGCTTTCATCTCACAATTCTTGTCTATAGAGTCAGTCATCCATGTACATTTCTGAGGTGTGAGGGACTCAAGCAATGTTTACATATGTTTCCCCTCTTTCCTTATTAAGACATGAGTGGGAGTAAAGAACATTGGAAGCAACCCACAGTGACTGTGAATGATCCTAAAATAGTCAGCAAGGGTGTTTCTGGAACACGAGGCATTCCTCATTCAGCCAGACAGGATTTTGTTTTCTACTTTTTTGACTTCAGATTCTTTTCTTGCTTTGATCATCTTGGCTGGGAAACAAGTGAAATGAAAATATCTGTTTAAACCCTCTCAGATGTGTGACTCTGCAGAACTATATTTTGGATATTTTCCCCTCTCGCCTAGTGATAGTTCATATATAATTTCTGCAGGAATATTTTAATGTTCTCCCTCATTTATATTCTATCTTTTATCAAGATTCAGGTGCAAGACAGTTTAATGCATATTAAGGAATCTTAGTAAAATGCAGCCATTTAGAAACATTAAATCCCATGACAATTTAGAACATACATTGATTCACTGTAAAATCGATATACATGGCTGTTTTTAATCATGCTTTTAATTAAAAGTGTGTTTTCATGTTTAATTTTGCTTTGTGTTTTAATTTTACCTTGCATTCAGTATTACTATGAGTTGTCTAAAGTTCCATTTTTGAGAGAGAGATTGCATTTAGTCCCAGGTAGGTACATAAGATACACATACCTAAAAGTAGCATGGGGATAGTGATGAAAGAAGGAAGCATTAATTTGTATTAGTCACCCCATCCGGGGAACAGGGTGAGCTCCCGTCTGTCAGCTCCAGTTTCTCATGCGAGGACATGAAAGAAGCCTCCCACAGGATGTCAAAACATCCAGGCATCCCCTGGGCAACGTCTTTGCAGACGGCCAATTCTCTCACACCAGAAGTGACTTGCAGTTTTTCAAGTCTCTCCACACACACACATACAAACTATCCCTCAACAACTGCAATTTAAGGGGAAGGCTTTCAAGAGATGGGACCCGACCTGCCACTTCCACACATTTTAGTTTTAACATACTGATTGACATTGAAGCATTTTAGCAAAGAGTTGAAAAGCAACACAGACAAAAAACCCTCTATTCTTCATACTCAGATCCTTGATTCTCATGTGATGGTAGAACCATCTTTCATTTCCACCTGAACTTAGTATAGTTCACAATCTATTTGCTAGATTTTAGGCTGCATCCCTGAGACTACTTGGAACAAATGAAGTAACCTTGAGGCAGATGTAATTTCATAGAACAGTGTTGAATGTCTCACTTTGAGAGAGATTTTGTTTTTGTGATCGTAAGTTTAGTTCATCCCCCATTTAGCCCAAAAGTCAGATGAGCTGATGGAAATGCCAGTACAACTGAGAGCTGCCAAGCTATCAATTTGTGGCAATGCTCTGTTCTCTTGATGTATTGAACCCCTGATCCAGCAGAACAGCTAAAGAGATGTATGACCTTAAGATGGAATCTTATTAAGATCAACACAACCGCTGAATAAACAGTCTCACTGTTTTCCTTTTCAGCATAAATGCAATGAATAAATCCTGGGGATGAGTGAGTGAGGGGGAGTCATCTTTTCAAAAGCATATTAAAATTATACCAGTTAAAGTCATGATTCTTGTCTGATAATAGAACACAGTCTGTTTGTTTCTGCTTATTAAAATTAAACAAGTAAAATTGTGATTTTTGTCATATAAACATAGCATGTTTCTTTTACTAAAACTGTTAAACTATCCTTAAAATACCATGTTTGTAGGACTAGCAAATCCTCGGTTAAATGGGAATGACCATAATTTATTGAGGGACTTCTGTGTGCATAAATGTCTTTTATATGTCTGGCTGCCCATTATTGGGAACTGTGGTGGTTGATATTCCCAGCACAGTATCCAAATCTCCCCTCCCCATTTATTGTAACACCCAAAATTTGTCTGACATAGTAGTTCTGTGCTTCATGATGAGAAGGCAGGATTGGAGAAATATCTGGGAATCCCCTTCCTCCTGTACTGAAGACCAGTACAGATCTCAGCACTAATGTCATCATGATGTGTCTGGCTATGGTTGGGTAACCAGACCTTCTCCAATCCTTTCTGTTTATTGTGAAATGTGGAATGATTTTCTGAGGTAGCTTTGGGGTTTTACAGCAAATCAGAGGATGTATACAACTCAGTGTAACATAGGTCCACTTACAGATATTTAATACTATGCTGAAGGGATTGAGGCCAAAGCATATCTATCCATCCACATGAAAAGAAGGCTCCTGAAACCTTGCATTTGTACTAAGCATACGCTTGGAGTGTTAGCCTAAAGATTACCAAGAAGAAGCCCAGGAAGTGCCGATCTTCAGTCACTGGTGGCAGCTTCTTATAATCAAAATTTAGCTGTGCAATACCCTCTGAACAGGCAAAGGACTCTGAGGGATTGAACTACAGGCAGTCCCCAAGATAGGTTCTGAAGGTATGTTCTTAAATTGAATGTGTTTGTAAGTCAGAACAAGTACATTTTAAATGTAACTCCAGCCAAATAAATGTATAGAGAGGGAGAGAAAGCTTAGGATAGCACAGTTTAACACCCCTGTGGTGTTTGTTTTGTTGTCTGTTCCCCTGTTCAGAAGATTCCACCTCACTTTCTGTTCCTGTGATAATTTGATTTTGAAAAGTAGAATAATTGAGTTGTAAGAGACCACAAGGGCCATCCTGTCCAACTCCTTCCCATGCAGGAAAAGCATAATCAAAGCACCCTGACAGTAGTGTTGCTACTTTGTTCCGCTTTGGTCAGACATCATCTGTATACTGTGTCCATTTCTGGGCACCACAGTTGAAGAAGGATATTGACAAGCTGGAAAGTGTCCAGAGAAGGTCTACCAAGATGATCAAAGGTCTGGAAGCCAAGCTTTTATGAGGAGCTTTGTTTAGCTTGGAGAAGAGAAAACTGAGATGTGACATGATAGTTATCTTTAAATATCTGAGGTCGCGTCATATAGAACATGGCTTCTAACTTCTTCCTCTCAGGACTCCTTTTGACCTGGGAAATTTTTAGGTCAAACATTTACCTATAATAAATCATAAAGAAATGTACTTTAAAAGAATTATTTGGTGTGCATATAACTTTCCCTTTTACTAAAGATGAAAGTAAATTTGCATACTAATAAGATGAAAGTGCTAGTTTATTTTTACATAAAGAATTAAAATCTTGGCTGAATATTTGATACTGCAGGATCTAAAGCATCTTTATTTATTTATTTATTTATTTTGAACACTTTTATCCCACCTTTCTCAACCCCTGGGGGGATTCAGGGCAGCTTCCAATTGGCAACAATTCAATGTCGCATAATAAAATACAAAACACCAATAGTTATAATAGTTAAAAGCATGAAAACATTAAAACAATATACTTACAGTCTACTGAACTATTACCAGTCTTATCTTTAATGTTTTTATGCCATCCTGGCATGCTTGGTTTTTAGCCTGAAGTGGTAGAATATATTCTGTTAGCTCTCCTTTTTTCTCCTGAAATGGGTGACCACAAGGAGGTGTTTTTTCAGGGGGGCATACCTCCAATGTAAAAGATCCCAGGTAGCAGAGTGGGCTATCTGCCTGAAATGGACATACATCCACTTCCCTATTGTCCCCATCTTTTGGCATTCATAACCTTTTGGGAAAACCAGGAATCTTTTGGAAAAGCATGACCTTCATAGAAATCATAAGCTTTTGTAAAGTATGATCTTCCTGAAAAGAGTTAAAACTTGCTTGAGTCAACCTTCTCCTTAGTGGTAAACATCCACATTCATGCAAGGCAATTGGGTTTCTCAGTGGTTAGATTGATATACCTTGATGTCTCTTTGAACCATTAGGAACAAAGATATGCCAATGCACAAAAAACAATTACAGAAGTGTTATTTCAGTTGCCCAAAAAACATCTACTGTCCCTTAAAAAATCATGGTTTAAATCATGCTCTCAAGAGGCCAAAAATAAGTAGTCTTCTTTAAAATAACATAGTTGTTTACTCACAAACTCATATATTCAGCAGAGAGGTACATTGCATATCAGTCCAGTTACAGATAGGATTGAAGTAGTTTCTCTGAGCAGATAACACAGGTCATCATTCTTATAATCTTAACAGTCCAAAGTCTAAAGCATCTCTCCAGTCTGAGAGTCTAATGGAGTCTCTGCATAGCCTGAAAGTCTAATGACCTCTCTACGTTCTAAAATGGAATCTGAGAGCTTAGGGCAATCCCAGACTTGATCACATGGTCTGCAGCCCCTCCCACAACATAGAGTTAAGGAAAACTGCATACCAATACATACATATACAATACAGTAAGCAATCTGAATTATATACAAATTACTAGTGGAGGCTTGAAGAAGGATGCTATTTCCAACAACCTTCTTCAAGGTCTATTCACATAGGTGCATGCAATCTATATCTATTCCTGTCCACCCACCAAACATAAACACAAGTTGGTGGTATTCATCCTTCTCTTCCTGCCCAGGTTGCAGGCAAATTCTTCTTGAACTTTTAATGGCAGATGACTGATGTTTTCAATTTCAGTTGATTATGGTTTATGAACCCAATTTAGTTTTTTAGAATCAAAATTTGAAGGGAAGCATTTCTGAAACTGAAAAGCTCCATCAAGTCAAATCAGCATTTACAGGGCTTTCTCAAAAGGCAGCCTGATTTTCCAGCTGCCCCCCCCCCCGCCCCCCAAAAGGAAGCCTTTAAGGGAGGAAGGCACTTTTGTCAGTGGAGGAGGGGAGGGTGAAGTGATGAGGAGAAGGGAGGAGAAAGCAGAAAGGCAGAACAGAAGGAGGAGAAAGAGACTATGGATGGCTCTACCCAGGCATCAGAGCTAGCTCCTTGCCTCCTGCTCCAGATTTCTCTCTGGTTGTGTGTGTGTGTGTGTGTGTGTGTGTGTGTGTGAAAAAGGCTTTGAAGAAAGAGGGAGTCTGAATTTGCATGCAATCTGAATTGCTGATAATTGCTGGCTGGTGAGCTGTCTGCCTTGTTCAGTGCTGCCTTGCTTGCCTGCATCTGGGTTTTCATTGTAAAAGGAAAGGCAGCAGCAGGGATGGGGGGCTGGCACCAGTTGTAACCCCCAGAGTCAGTTAAGAGACCCCAAATGGGGCTGCAACCCACTGTTTAAGATGTTTAGATGCAAAAGATGAAGCTCGTTTTAGTGAAACATGAACCAACAATGTCATGCGGGCATGTTTAGCCTGTAGAAGAGAAGGCTGAGAGGAGACATGGTGGCCATGAATAAATATGTGAGGGGAAGTTATAGGGAGAGAGAGAGCAAGTTTGTTTTCTGCTGCCCTGGAGACTAGGATGCAACTTCAAACTACAGGAAAAGAGAATCCATCTGAACATGAGGAAGAATTTCCTGACTGTGAGAGCTGTTCAGTAGTGGAACTCTCTGCCCCGGAGTGTGGTGGATGCATCATCTTTGGAGGCTTTTAAACAGAGGCTGGATGGCCATTTGTTGGGGGTGCTTTGAATGCAATTTTCCTGCTTCTTGCCAGGGGGTTGGACTGCATGGCCCATGAGGTCTCTTCCAGCTCTATGATTCTATGATTCTGCTGATCCAGAGATTAAACACAAATAAATGGATTCAAATTACAAGAAAAGAGATTCTACCTAAACACCTGGAATAACTTTTTCTTATTATAAGAGATGTTCAGCAGTAGATAGATTGACTTGGGTAGTGTATTCCCCTTCTTTGGAAGTCTCTAGGCACAAATTAAATGGGCAGCTTTAGTTCTACATGTCTATATACCAGGAATTTGGACTATGTGAACTTTGTGGTCCCTTCTAACTACGATTCTACGAGTCTAATGTATTTGACAATGTGTCCAACTCTCCTTAGCTATCTAATTGGTGATAGTGATCAACCTGTTTATTGTTTTGTCTGTATGTAACCCTGAAATCTCATGATAAGGGGTGGAATATCAATATTATGATGCATACTGTGGGCTGCTAGAAAGACAAATAAATGGGCCCTCGAGCAAACAAAGTCTCCCTAGAAGCAAAGATGACTAAATTGAGACTTTTACACTCTGGATATAACACGAGAAGACATGACTCATTGACAAGACAATAATACTAATAAAGGTACAAGGCAGTAAGAAAAGAGGAAGCCTGCATTCCAGATGAATATATTCAACTAGGAAAACAATGGTTCTGGGTCTGCATGATGATAGGGTAACTTGAAGGTCTCCTATTCATAGGGTTATCATAAGTCAAAGCTGACTTGACTGGAGTTGACAACAACCTATTATTATTATTATTATTAGTAGTAGTAGTAGTAGTAGTAGTAGTAGCAGCAGCAGCAGCAGCAGCAGCAGCAGTGTTTATTATTCAACAACAGTGACAATTCTGACAGTGTTTGCTCGAAAGCCTAGGTGTGCCAAACCAGGATCTTTTCTAATTCTTATGAAGCCAATTACTTAAGCTAGCACAGTATCTTATCATACTGCTTTTTAAAGTATAAGGACTTCAAAGAAGCTACCCAATTTGAAAAACAAATCATATTTGCATGATTAGAGAGGATGCTTTCTATGAAATACGTTTTAAAAAGATTATTCATAACAACAAAGCTCTGAATATAAAGGTTTTTCTTTATCTTCTATTTCTATACAAAACTACAATGTCATGTTTGTAAAGGGTTGGAGGAGACACTGGAGACCTCCTCCATTTGCAGGAGATTCCTCCAGCAAAAGGAAGAGGTAATGCATAATCATGTGTCATTTCCTCATGCTGCCAGAAATCTGCTAACATTATTGCACAGCAGGCAAGTCCTCACCTGTAAACCATGGGCACAGGCAGAAGAGATTCTGTCTTTTCTTCCACCTCTTGGAAATGTTCACCCATTGCTGAAAAGAAGGAACCATAAGGTAGGCTTCTGGTGACCTTTCTGAGGAGTGCATTCTAGAGATGGGGTGTCCCCACTGACACACAGGCATCCTCTTCCCCTCATTTCCTTTGACAAAAGGCATCAGATTGTTCTTCACTAGCCATATAAAAGGCATCATGGATGACCAAAATCTTATTTTTTTCATCTAAGAGATGATGAATTGGATGCGGTTCATTGCCCATTTTGGTATCATTTGGGAGAAGTCACCAAAACATGTTTCAAGAAGCAAGAGGAAAGAAAAAGTTTGGTAGCTATGACTGACAGTTTGGTCAGTCAAACTTGTTCTCTGATTTTTCAGAAGGCACATTTAGAACAAATGGGTGGGAACTGGAAGGAAATAGACTTTTAGTCAGTCTTGGGAAATAAAGAATTGTTCGATGGAAATTATTGCCATAGAAGATTATAGACTCTCTTTCACTGGCAATTGAAAGGCTTCCAATTTTTGGCACACTATAGTTCCAAGATTACTGCAGACTGGATAGCCCTCATTTTTTCTCCTAACTTTAGCATTCTGTGATTTAAAGGCAGATGCCAGAGCTCCTTCTTCTTGAAAAATGTTTACTGAACCCAAAAAATTGCCTCCCAACCTATCCAAATACATCTCCCTCTATGAACCATCACAGAGCTTAAGATCTTCTGGAGAGGCCCTGCTCTTGGTCCCACCTCCTTCATAGGTGTGGTTGGTGGGGACAAGGGACAGGGCCTTCTAAGTGGTGGCCTCTCGGCTGTGAAACTCCCTCCTCAGTGAAGTCAGATCAGCACCCTCCCCCTTGGCCTTCAGAAAGAGAGCAAAGACATGGCTGTGGGTCCAAGCTTTTGATCAGTAAGCAGTGCAAGAATTGAATAAGGAATATGTACAATTGACAATTGGAATGGCTCCGGATTATGATTTTGGATTATGTGATTTTAATGTTTATACTAAGATGTTTTCATTCTATGTTTTAATGTCTAAATGTTGTTTATGTTTTACATTTTAATATGGTTAATGTTTTTAGTTTATAATTACTATATGTTATTGTCTAGATATTATGCTTTGGCTTTCACATGTATGTACAGCATTGAACTTTGCCATGATTATGTTGCAAACCACTTTGACTCCCCTTAGGGGTGAGAAAAGTAGTATATAAATGCAATAAATAAAACAAATAAATAAAACACTGAAAATTCTCAAGGCCAGTTCAGATATCAGGCTTGTGCAGTAACTGATTTGTTCAACAATTTTTGGTTCCTAATGAAAGGTTTCACTTCTGCAAGATATTGCATTTTAGCTGGGGCTTATTCATACATGCAAGCACTGCTGCCATCAAATGGGAAGTCTGACTTGGCCACGGTAGTCCACGCTCTGGTTACATCCCGTTTAGACTACTGCAACGCTCTCTACGTGGGGTTGCCTTTGAAGACGGCTCGGAAGCTCCAATTAGTCCAACGGTCGGCAGCCATGTTACTAACAGGAGCGGAGCGCAGGGAGCATACAACTCCTCTGCTGCACCAGCTCCACTGGCTGCCGATTTGCTACCGGGCTCAATTCAAAGT
Organism: Anolis sagrei; assembly: GCF_037176765.1. Taxonomy (NCBI): domain Eukaryota; kingdom Metazoa; phylum Chordata; class Lepidosauria; order Squamata; family Anolidae; genus Anolis; species Anolis sagrei. The sequence goes on along the minus strand of NC_090021.1, from coordinate 247,577,536 downwards.
GCTGGCGTTGGCCTTTAAAGCCCTAAACGGTTCTGGCCCAACCTACCTATCCGAACGTATCTCGGCCTATCAGCCCACCAGGACCCTAAGATCTTCTGGGGAGGCCCTGCTCTCTATCCCGCCTGCTTCACAGGTGCGGCTGGCGGGGACGAGAGACAGGGCCTTTTCTGTGGTGGCCCCTCGACTATGGAACGCCCTTCCCATGGAGGTAAGATCAGCCCCCTCGCTGATGGTGTTCCGAAGAATGTTAAAAACCTGGATGTTTGGACAGGCATTTGGTTAATTCGGTGCAATGAATGTGATGATTAAAGGATTGGTAATATGGACGACGAAACTGGATCACGATTTTAGTCAGGAGATACATTGGATTGTTATTGATGTACCAATATTGTGTATTATGTTTTTATGGTTTTAAATTGTATACTGTTGACTATTGTATTTGGTATTTTGTTGTAAACCGCGTTGAGTCGCCAGCTAGGCTGAGAAACAGCGGTATACAAGTACAGTAAATAAATAAATAAATAAATAAATAAACATGTCTGTGTGGCAAAGTATTATACAGAGCCATGGCATCAAAACACGATTTAGGGAGCAAGTCCTGAGAAACCATCAGCCTCCTAATAAAATACTGAAGGTGACCTCACCTTTCCCTTTAACCTATGGTCTCCTGGATTTTAGATCTCAGAATCTCTGATCGTTGCTATGCTGGTTGTGGCATTTAGTAATTGAAATTCAAAATATACAGAGGACCAAAAGCTTTAGAAAGCATTCTAGTTCTGAAGTGACTATGGTAGTTTAACTCATTTGAATAGCAGCAGAATCTACCTCTTTCCTCAGCTTGTGACATTATTGGCTCAGTTTGAAATCTTCTCTTGCTAGCAGAAACAGAAAAAAATCCAATGCACTCAAATACATCGCTGTTGTGTGGTAATAATGATGACCAAATGTCTGACCAGGAGCAAAGGCTATTGTACAGAAAAACAGGCTTTAGCAGCCCTCTTCACTAAAGCAATAAAGTCTGGCTTTGATTATTTGACTTAATTAGGTATTAGTTTGGATGCGATGATAGGGAAGATACATTAACTTGGCACAACTCCCCAGAAAAACACATTGGCTCACTTAGCACATTGTCCATCGTTCAGCCCAGCATACATCCTCTGGTTTTTACTAAATCCCTGATTAGTTTTATTTTAACTCTGGTAATCTTTTGTATCAGTGTATTGATCATTTTCCTGAGCTGACTCCTTGCCACTTTAGAAAAGCAATTTGTGTCTCTAATAAAAGATACTGGATCCAGAGATATGGGTGAAGAATGCAGTTTCTGCAGTGAAATACAAACAGCAAGACTTGCAAGATTGCCTTGAATGCCTTAGTGCTATGCTTGGAAAGCATGACCTGAAGTAGATCCAAACACAGGGATAATGGCCAATTTCTAGTCCCCCAGGAAACGAAGCAAAGCATTAAGTTTTATTAACAAACTCATTAGAATAATTATATGGGGAAGAGAACAAGGCAAAGCAAATGGCAAAGGAGACAAGCCAAAATTTCCTCAACCCATAGTGGAATAATGAATGATTTGCCAACTCCCATGCTTTTTTGCTTTTTTCAGATGGCTGTAAAACAGTACAATGTATACGCAAAAGTTAGCCCTACTAAACTAGGTATAGTTCAGTGCCTGGTTCCTAGAATTCTTAAGCCAGCATCATGGATGGGTTCTGGAAACTATAGTTCTAAGAGATAAATTTCCCAGACTCTGACCAGATGAACTAGATCTAAACAGTAGTGGTGCATGGACCAAGTCAGGAAGTGGTCTAACCTTGAAATACTGGGAGAAAGTGAATCTTTCAACCACCTTATCCACAAGCCATCCACGTGTATGTTTCTAATTTGTATCTCATTTATTTGGCCATATATTGTAATTTTTTTTGTTTCCAGGCACACTTCCTGAACTGAGGAAGGTCTTACTCTTAAATATTGAGAAGAATGAGAGGAGCATGTCCCAGAGTCTTGATTTCTTAACAATGCAACCAACCACCAATAAACCACAGAGAACTAGCCTCTTTGTTCCTTCAGCCATAAAGGAAAGTGATAGTCATTTAACTGAGTGAGCAGATGAACAAAAAAAGAGGTTGGAAATGTAAGGCAGTATGAAAATATTTTAAGCAGAGCATTTAAACCAATTCTTAAAATGATAGGTGTGATTTCTGCATATACCAAATGACTATCTGCATTAAACAATGTAAATGTGGAGCATATTCTTTAAGATCATCTTTTTTTTCTTTTCTTTTTCAATGTTTCTCTGCCTGTGCAGGAAAGGTGGAAGGGAGAGGAAAAGAGAGAGAGAGAGAGAGATTGATTTTCCATTTATAACTACTCCTTTTCTATTGTTCTTAAGACAGCTTTCTGTCCAGGCAGCTATTTCTCTTTAGATTCCACAACTTGGCAGCATCGCCATTAATCTTTGACAATGTCAAAAGATTAATGCATTGTCAAATGCATTTTGCAGATTCAAGTCTACTTCCTCCATTCAATTTTCCCTACCTGTTTTAATAGATATATCTTTATATATTTTTGCAGGCGATGACTGAACATTTCTTCCAGGCACTTGTAGTTATGGTAACAATAACTAAATAAACTAATAAAAACAATAACTAATGATAACAAATCAAACTGTGCAAAGTTAACATACTTTGATATTATGTGTCCATCTCTCCCTACAATTTATGCAAAAGTTGAAACAATGCTGTATACAGGGGGCGTGGTATGATTCATAGGTGTTTATTTCTCACAGGCTAACCCAACAGCTACAATTCTGTCTCCCAGAAAAATCTATACAATGATAATGAAATAACATTAGTGGGATTCATGCAGTTTCTTCAGATGGTGTTGGACTGTTACTTCCTGCAGGCCCAGCCAGCCTAGCCATTGTCAATGAATCAGGACAGTGGCATTCCAACAATATCGGTAGTGCAGCATGAAAAAGAAGATGTAGCCTTCATTTTGTTGGTGGATTTTATTCAGCCTTATCTAAAATACACATCCCAGTTATAATCAGCTTCAACAGTATTTCTTCAGAATGCACATTTCTTCATAAAACATTGTTGTTCATTTGTTCAGTCGCTTCCAACTCTTTGTGACCTCATGGATCAGCCCACGCCAGAGCTCCCTGTCAGCTGTCACCACCCCCAGCTCCTTCAAAGTCAAGCTAGTCATTTCAAGGATACCATCCATCCATCTTGGCCTTGCTCTTCCTTTTTCCTTCCATTTCCCCCAGCATCATTGTCTTCTCCAAGCTTTCCTGTCTTCTCATGATGTGGCCAAAGTACTTCATCTTTGCCTCTACTATCCTTCCCTCCAATGAGCAGTCGGACTTTATTTCCTGAAGTATGGACTGGTTGGATCTTCTCACAGTCCAAGGCACTCTCAGAACTTTCCTCCAACACCACAGTTCAAATCATAAATCATATATGGTCCTAATTTTAGCCAACCTTATCAAATTGCTGCCTTCTGGGGGTTTTGGGCTGAAACTCCAAATCAAGATGATCAATCCCTATGGAAGATGGTTGCATCAGTCCCAAGAGGTCCCAAATTGAAGAAAGCTAGGTTAATTAAACTAGATAAAGAGAGTTATATTAAATTTCTCAGTCATAGATATATATCCCAATCTTCTTAACAAGGGTGTTATTAGTCCAATCAGAGGGCTCGTGTACAGTGCATAGATTTCTATGTGACTCCTGAGATTATAATCTCTGAACAAACGTCATGTATAATAGAAGGCTGGTGGCTCTAGGCACTGGGGGAATGGGAGATGGGCTGCCATTCCAGCATTTTGGTTTTGTTTAACCTTATTTTTATAAGGTTGAAGAAGATTGCTTCATTGTAGTAAAGAGAAATCTCTTGAACATCACTTAGGTTGAGGGAAGTCCTTAACAAAATGGAATGTTATCACAGCACCCACATTTTCCAGAGCCTATCAGAGGTCAGAAACTGTCTGACAGATAAAAGGATGTCATGTTCCATGGCCATTCTTTGTGCAAGGCTGTGGAAATGAGATGTGCCTTGACAGTGAGGTGTATGGAGTAGAACGTATTTTAAGTATTTCAGTCCAAGCCCTCAGTTTCACATGGTATCTGAAAACTCTTGGAAGTACAAATAATGAAAGTGTTTATCAATTAATCAACATGAAGGGATAATGATATTTTCCCCACTGTACTGTCTTGGGTCTATGTAAGGATTACTACATTCAATTATTATATATTACTCCATTTTATTATTATTATATTAATATCTTTTAAACTCCATGTTTTAATGCTTAAATGTCATTGCGTTTTTATTAATTAATTGATAGCTGTATGTTATTGTTTTATGTTGGGTTTTTATGTATGTAAGGCATTAAATTTTGCCATATATATGTTGGAAACCGCTTTGAGATGTTTCCCCTCCCACCCCCCACCCACCCCCACCCCCAAACAAGAAAAGTGGTATACACATGAAGTAAATAATAATAAATAATTTAATTAGGGGTTTTTTTCTTTCTTACTTCCTTTTTAGACTACTTTTTTCCTCTTCTAGTGACAGTTGCCAACATTACCTGTATAGGATTCATGTCTGCAAGTCTCATTTACTATTTTGCTCATCTCCTTTCATATCCCTGGCTGGATTTCTTGAAGAAATCAAAGTAAGTAACTATGAATATTCAAAGTAATTACTGTGGAGTTTGCAACCATAAGCTTAAATTGCAGTGGCCCATGGCAATTTGCCAGTATAAAAATCATATATATATATATATATATATACACACACGGCCACTGAATGCAGATTGTCTGTCTTTGATGAAGGAGATGGATAGAGGAAGAGTCAAAATGGTTTATGTCCTTAACAAATCTACTTTTTAACTCCTCAGGAATGGAGATAGCTTCATTCTCAAATTAATGTAAAGGTAGAGAAAGTCTTCAGTCTTCCACGCCAAATTGTGCTGGTGTCTCACTAAATTACAACTCCTATGATCTTAAAGTCGTGTCAAACTGCATTAATTCCACAGTGTAGATACACACTGGAGCGCTAGGTGGACCAATCTCCATTAACCATTGGCAGAACAACCATTGGGTTGCTGTGAGTTTTCTGGGCTGTATGGCCATGTACCAGAAGCATTCTCTCCTGACATTTCACCCATATCTATGGCAGGCATCCTCAGAGGTTGCGAGGTCTGTTAGAAACTAGGAAAATTGGGTTCATATATCTGTGGACTGTCCAGGGTGGGAGAAAGAACTCTTCTCTGCTTGAGGCAGGTGTGAATGTTGTAACTGACCACCTTGATTAGCATGTAATGGTCTTACAGCTTCAAAGTCTAGCTGCTTACTGCCTGGGAAATCTTTTATTGGGAAGTGATTAGTTGGCTCTGATTGCTCCCTCCCTCCCTCCTTGCTGCTCTGATTCAAAGGAAACCCATGTATCTCCAAATATTTGGTCGACCTTGCCTCTGAAATCCCTCTATTCTACTGAATGGAGTGGGGGGGGGGGGTCACAATTTTCCCAGGCAGAATAAAAATGTGGTGAAGCTCTTGCTTCTTCTTCTTTGGCAAAAGGAGACGTTGGGGGGGGGGGGGGGGAGGAGTGCTGGCTCATCTCCTGCCTCTTCTCGGATGATTCTGCTTGGAAAAAAATTAATCCCACCGAATAAAGGCAGCTCCGTGAGCCTCCTGATTCAGCCAGCACCTTGACCTCAGACTTGATCCAAATGGCTAAATTCAAACGAAATCCTTTCAACCCCGATCTTCCTTTCTTTGGCGGATCCCATGGGAATCGCGGACTGGCGTTTAGATCCGAAAAAATCTCCGGCTTCCTCCTCCTTCCCCCTCGAGGGCTTTGCTAGTTTGGGGCTTCCAGAAGGAAGCAGCAGGTTCCAGGGCGACGCGTTTCCAATCCACCGTGGCCTGTCTAAAGAGGCGCCCCGGGGCACCCCCTCCCCTCCCCTGGCAGGGAAATAGACCCACGCAGGACACATCATGCCCGAGTATTGGCTTGGCTGGATGCCGCTCATGGTTGTAGCCCAAAGCACTTGGAATCAGAAATAAAGAACATCGCAGTGCAGGTGTGAAGCATCTCCACTCCTGATGTTGGGCGGGTTTAGGAAAACGACCCACACAGGGTTCCTCTACACCAGGCCCCCACAACCTGTGACCTTCCAAGGGGTCCAAAACACCTGGGCGGCCACAGGTTGTGCAGGCCTGCTCCACACTGTGGAACCCATGCCGTTTGACACCGCTTGAGCTCAGTGCTATGGAACCATGGGAGCTGTAGTCGGTGAGGCAGGAGAGAAGCCTCGAGACCTTGGTCCCGGGACTCCATAGCCTGGAGCCAAGAGGTGTCAAGCTGCCTTCCTTCTCCAGTGTAGGCACACGCTCCTGGGCGGATCTCCTCCATTGCTGGGCTGCGAGGCGACCAAGGAAGGGCTTCCAATCCTGAGCTTGCATTTAGGACCCAGAGAGAGAGAGAGAGAGAGAGAGCTGCTGGGCGCGGAGGAGCCCAGTGCGCCTGCGCGGTGTCGGAGCGTCCGGAGACCGGGCTGCCTGGACTGAGCGGCCAAGAGCGGCGAGACCATTGGCGGCGGCGGTGGCGGCGGCATCTTCTCTGGCACCCAGCCTTCAGCGCCACCTGCGAGATCGCTTGGGCGAGTGGGAAGGTCGGGGGAGCAGAGAGAGAGACTGAGGGAGACTGAGGGAGATTGAGGGAGGGAGGCGCGCTTGGTCTTCCCCTCCCAGCAGCACAGCCCACCTGAGGCTTCAGCCGGAGCCACCATCAGAGGCAGAGCCCGCGATCGCCCCATCCCCATCACCACCCAGGTTGGGACCGTCCCCTGCCTCCCTGCCCAGCCTCTGCTGGAGGCCAAGCGCGGCTCCAGCCCAGCCCTCCTCCCCGCGCCCGCCTCCATCCAGGAGAAGAGCCTCGCCTTGCGAAGCGGGGCCGGAGCGCTGTCCATTTCAGCACCACGCTTCCCGGCCTCCTTTGGGCTTGCCGGCAAGGGCGACCGGCCCGGAGGACGCCGACGGAGACACCCAAAGGACGGAAGGAGGGAGGGAAGGAAGGAAGGAAGGAAGGAAGGAAGGAAGGAAGGAAGGAAGGAAGGAAGGAAGGCTCCGCGCCGGACAGGTTTCCTGGGTCTTTTGTTTGCAGCAGAGAGAAGAAAGCACGAGGCGGGATCATTCCCCGCTTTGCTGGCGATCCTGGCTTTGTCCTCACTCACCACCGCTCCTTCCTTCGTGAGGTGACTTGGATGTCCTGTACTTGTTGATTTTTCCTCTCCAACTGCGAAAAATCGACCTAAACCTTTAGGATTTCTAGGTGTTGAGCACTACCAGGCAGTCGCCTCTGCCTCTAGGACGAAAGTACAGCAGGGATTTCTCCCCCCAACAGTATCTTCATGAGATAGAGTCTCCTTGCTGCAGCTGGGCCCTTCTTCCCACCATATTTCCCTATGTGTGTTGTGTGGCCTGGTGTTTGCAAACCCAACTCCTCCTAAGGTCTTTTTGCAGGAGCCTGCTGTCAGTTCTTTCCTTGGTAGATCTGTGTTCCATTAGATGTATTTGATGGCCATGTTTCACCAAGGAAGCCAGCACCCTTTCTCCTTGCTCAGACTGAACTAACTAACCTTCCCTTCCTTTGCAGACAGGACCTGTATTATCAGTCAATCCCTCCCTCCACCTTTGGTGGGTTTTTAAAGTATACCCCTATCAGATTGGGTGACCTTGTGGTTGCTTCCACTTTTATGATTCTATGACTTGTATCAGGCGTAATGGCATGTTAATTTTCCAACGAGGACTCACTATCTGCCACCAATAACTTTACAGATCCTTTGGCTTTTTTCTCCTCAAGAAGCTGGTTCTTGCCTTGGATGGTGGGAGCTTCTTGCCCCTTCTAGATACCAATCAAGGCAGTTATTGATTTCAGACACCTCCTTATGTGCTTGCTGTGTGCTGTGCTTGTTTGGATGAGTCCACGACATGCCTAATAAGAGACGAGATGGGCCAGGGCGATGAAAGCGATCGCATTGTGATCAACGTGGGAGGGACTAGGCACCAGACTTACCGCAGCACCTTACGCACCTTGCCCGGCACCCGACTGGCCTGGATCGCAGAGCCAGATGCCCACAGTCACTTTGACTATGACCCTCGTACCGATGAGTTCTTCTTTGACCGGCACCCTGGCGTCTTTGCCCATATTCTGAACTACTATCGCACAGGTAAGCTGCATTGCCCAGCTGATGTCTGTGGACCTCTGTATGAAGAGGAGCTGGCCTTCTGGGGCATCGATGAAACCGATGTGGAGCCCTGTTGTTGGATGACCTACCGACAGCACCGTGATGCTGAAGAGGCCCTTGACAGTTTTGGTGGGGCCCCTCTGGATTGCAGCGCAGATGATGGAGATGTGGATGGCACTGGAGACTCAGGGGATGGCGAGGAGGAGCTGGAGATGACAAAACGCCTGGCACTCAGTGACTCCCCAGATGGAAGGCCTGGGGGCTTCTGCAAGAGATGGCAGCCCCGTATCTGGGCACTCTTTGAGGACCCCTATTCCTCCAGATATGCAAGGGTAAGCCACATGCACCCATAACTCAAAATCCCTTGGGAAAGGTTTTAATTCAGTGGTCCTTACATGCCCCAATGTGTAGTTCTAAACCTGAGCTCCCATGAAAGGCTCTTGCTGAAGGGAAGGCAGAGAAGTGCATTCCATCTGAAGTAGACACCTGTAGGCCAGCACTGTGAGACAAGGGCATAACCAAGGGCACAGCACTCTCTTTCTTATGAGAAGAGGAAGGAACCAAAATCTCAAGCTATTCTGAGTAGATACTTTTCAGCACTCACAACATGTTCTCTTGTCCAGATTCTCTATTAGCTTCCCTTCTTTTTATTCTACACAACATATAAGGGTACATCTTGCAAAAGCTGCCTAACTTAAGACTCATATGCTGAGTTATTGTTGTTGCTTTACATCTGATTTCCAAGCTGAAAATAATGCTGCAAGTTTAATTTCTGCTGTAATGATTGCTTTTGTCTTAGATGTGGATCAAGTCATGATTATAAGGTGTATGTTGCTCTAGAGCAGGGGGGTTGTTCTTTCCTCGGCATAGAAGCAACTGGAAGCTATGGAAAATGAATTCTGTGTTCAGTATGTCATGGCAAATATGATCAAAATAGATCTGACAAAATTAATGTGTTTGCTTCTGTGAGGAGAAGCACTTTTGTGACAGTTCAGGGACAGATTCTGCTCCTTCTGATGTCACCAGCAAAATACTTACTGACGTCAGTAAGAGGTTGGATGACTCTCATGCAGCTGCTGTTTGGAGACATTGTGGGAAATGGAGCAAATGGATGGATGGATGCGAAAAATAACTTTCGCATGGTTTTATAGTACATGTGTGTGAGAGCATGTGTACATTCATTATAGAACTACACAAAAGTCAATTATCTTTCGATCTATCTAACTATTTATCTATCTGTTAATAAATCCTTTTCATTTTCTCTATCATCCCTATTTGTTCTATTATGTGTAGAGATGTTATTGCTTTTCTCCCAATATCATAGAAATTTCAGTTGACTTACTGATATTTCCTATGTGAGTAAAAGGAAATTTGAAGGTGAAAAGACATTTGCTGAGCAGTGAATAGCTAGCTGCATCTGAGTACATTTGATAGAAACAGCTGGGTACCTAAAAGAAATGGATGCATCAAGTTCAACAAATGGGAACTGCTGCCAAGCTGGCAAAGACATTAATAAGATGTATTGCCTGGAGGAGAGCCCTAAGATGCTTTCTATACATACTCCTTCTATACATACTCCTTCAGGTGACTTTGCTTTCTTAGTAGACTCTACTGAGATTTCCCACTGATTTAGCAATTTGGAAGACTTTAAATAGTGTGTAGCAGAAAGGATTAATTAAATATTTATTTACTACAAGATGAAAAGATATTGTCCTGGGACAGCAATGTTTGGAACCCAGTGATCTTTGCCAGGAGAAGAAGAAAGTATTGGGAGGGGGGTGGAAGGGGGGGGGGGGTTCCTCATACTAATGATGCAGATCTGCTAGTTTTCTCTAATACAGTGGTTCTCAGCCTGTGGGTCCCCAGGTGTTTTGGCCTTCAACTCCAGGAAATCCTAACAGCTGGTAAGCTGGGTGGGATTTCTGGGAGTTGTAGGCCCAAACACCTGAAGACCCACAGGTTGAGAACCACTGCTGTAATAAACAACAACACTGAATCTAAATTGAATAGTAAGAGTCTTCCCTCACAATTCTTTGAATTATATGTGGATTTAAAGCAGAGATATCCTGTCCTACTTACCAGTATCTTGTGCAATCGTCCTCAATCAAAACAGGCTGCATCTGAGAAGGTGCTAAAGCTCAGTGCTAAAGAGCATGTTTTGCACGAAGAAGGTTGGCTATGTGGTATCTCCTGCTAAAGCGATTACAAGTCACAGAGCTTAGAAAGACATCCTGTTCAGCCACTGCTTATTAAGAGTAGAGGACATTTCTGAGGTTGAGGAACCAACAGCTTGTGAGTACCTTCACTGAACCATTTGGTCACACACCAACTCTACAGAGCAGCTGCACTTTCTAATATGTGTATTTAGTGCAATGTCTATCAACTTTGGTAGCCCTGACCTGGTTTTTATATTGCCTCCAAATAAAGGATTTGTTCTTTTCAAATAAGCATATTTTGCTTTTCATAATATAGTGGTATTTTTTAATGTTCATTTTGCATTTATGTTATATGTGTGCCTTTAGCTTACTTTTGCCATTATCAGTCCCGCAAAATACTATCTATTGGATGATTCTCAGTAATGTGTGGCATTATATATAGGTTTTACTACATGTCCATTAGAAGAAATGCATTGCGTTTATTCATATGTCATCCTTCAAGGCAGTGGTTCTCAACCTGTGGGTCCCCAGGTGTTTTGGCCTACAACTCCCAGAAATCCCAGCCAGTTTACCAAAGTTGAAGTTGAAGGCCAAAACATCTGGGGACCCACAGGCTGAGAAACACTGCTTTAAGGGTACATTAGGCAATACTTAACAGCATATAATACAAGGACTATAAGCATATTTTGCTCTTCATAATATAGTGGCATTTTTATGTTCATTTCACATTTGTGTTATATGTATGCCTTTAGCTTACTCCTGCCATTATCAGTCCTCCAAAATACTATCTATTGGATGATTCTCAGTAATGTGTGGCATTATATATAGGTTTTACTAGGTGTTCATTAGAAGAAATGCAGTGTGTTTATTCACATGTCACCCTTTAAGAATACATTACGAAATACTTAGCAGCATATAATAAAAAGACTAATAGCAGCATATATAAAACAGCAGGTGATTGAATGGCAGACATCACAAAATACACCAAGGACCTTGGTAGCCATGACAAAATAATAGTCCACGGGATCATTATAACACATACCGAATTGGTAAAAATACATATATAGTGTCATTAATATTTTTGTACAGTTCCTAAATACTTCCAGTATATTAAACCACAAAGGACTTCATTGCTTAGCTCAAACCAGTTGCCATATAGCAGGCATGTAGCCGGGGGGGGGGGGGGGGGGGCTTGAGGGGCTTCAGCCCCCCCCCCCCGAAATTCTCATGGTGGTTCGCGAAAAGGCCTTACTGGTGCATTATTTAAACTGTTATGTTTATTCATATCATGATCCAATCATCATGCTCAATATATCCCATATGCATGGGGGTATTGGGGTAATGATACAAAAGGTTTGCTAGGCTAGACCCTCTTTCACTCAGACTCAGCCACCCCTGAAACTCAGTCGCCCCCCCCCCCCCCCCGAAACGAAATCCTGGCTACGGGCCTGCCATATAGTACATGAAATTGTATGACAATGGATGAATCTCCTGCTTACAAAGCTTTTGACGAACCCAGCATCTTTCAAAACACCTACAGTGAAGGACCTTTTCTGGCATCACATTTCCATTTTTCTTATATCATGAAGTTGTCCAACTACAATAAACTTCCAAGTATTTATTCTTTGATAGTGAATGAAATGAGCTTTCTAATCTTGTGCAAAAAAAAACATGAACTCTTTATTGTATGACCTTCTTGTATAATGCCAGCCCCACATTGATACACAGACATCAATATGTGTTGGGAACTGTTTACAGAACAAATTGAACTCCTTGAAGTTTGCCCTTTGTAATCAATTTATCCATGTAGGTCTGTTATTCTCCTTTCCCGGCTGACCAAACAAAACAAAAGAAAGTGAGATCAAACTCTTATAAAGCAGACATTCATTTCTCAAAAAAGTATCTCTAAATATATTGTGCTATTCAATAGATGCATAGATGTATAGATAAACTGTGAGAATAAATCTTAATTTCAAATCTTAAAATGTCAAATGAAATACTGCTCATTGTAAGACATTTTACACAATATATACTAACATTTAGGAAAGTGAGTCATTTTTGAAAATGTAATGAGTAACCCACTGCCCCTGGTGGTGCACCAGGTTAAACTGCTGAGCTGCTGAACTTGCTGACTGAAAGGTTTATGGTTCAAATTTGGGAGCAGGCCAAGCTTCCGTTGTCAGCCCCAGCTTCTGGTAACCTAGCAGTTCAAAAACATGCAAATGTGAGTAGATCAATAGGTACCAGTTGGGCGGGAAGGTAATGGCTGCCCATTCAGTCATGCTGGCCACATGACCTTGGAGGTGTCTATGGACAACACTGGCTCTTTGGCTTAGAAATGGAGATGAGTATCACCCTCCAGAGTTGGACACAACTTGACTTAATGTCAGCAGAAACCTTTACCTAATGAGTAAAAGCAAATGTTCTGATTGAAGGCAATAATCTACTAATGGTGAACCCACCTTTGGATCCATTTGTAGCTAAAATGACACTATACACACATGACAGTGTGTCTTCAGTAGATTCATGGACTTTCCAAGATTTGTAGATATTCAACAAATCTTTAGAGGGAGAAAAAATTAAGTTGCAAGGAGTAGGTGGCCTCATGAGGATGGAATGTGGCCATGAACATGGATTTCTCAATCCCTTTGTTTGCATGATAGTGGTAGAGAGAATGACATAAAGCTTCCTGTAGGAGCAAGTGGTTGATAGAGGCACAAGCAGGAATACACTGCAAATTTGTGCCACAGTATGGCCAGTTGTACTAAAAATTGAATCAGAAGAACTACAATTTGAGGGTATCAATAGTGTTAGTTAATCTGACACTATTGATATCTAGTCTGTTTCCTCTCAGATTTCTCTTCTATAGTCCAAACCCATCCAACCCCCTCAGCCTTTCCTCAATGGGCATGCCATATTCGTTGCCCTCTTCCTTTTAGTCCCCCCCCCCCCCCCCGTATCAGTGGCATCACTGGTTATCAGTCAGGGTGCTGAATATAACAATGTAGGACACCATGAAGCAATTCTGCTGTAGAGTTATAAACTGTGAAATTAGGGTCCCTATACCACATTTGTTATATCACAAGAGATTCCACTGATTTGCTTCTAGAATAACAGTAGTCATATTATTGAAAAAAATTCTATGTAAAATACCAAATTCCTAGTCCTGAAATGTTTTTATAGACCAGAGTTAAAGCAATTAGAGTTCCCAGAGTGAAGTTGGCCTCTCTGTTACAGATATGAGAAAGGTATGCATGAAAAATGATAAAATACTTTAGATTTGGTTAACAGGGAGCAATTATAGCTGTTTTACATGAGCAATTGTTGAAGTCAAGATTAGCCAATAGTCTAATCTTCCACAGTTATGTCATCTAGTAGCAATCACTTATTCCTATTGATGTCAATGAAACTTGAAACGTTGTTCCTGACTAAAGCCAACCAGAACAGTTGTATTAAATTTCATAAATTCCATCTTTCAAACCTTTTCAGATCAATTTCTACCCAGAACAGGATATGGTAGGGAAGCAATGGTTGATTTTACTCAGTTATTTGCATTATTTAGTATAATTGTCAAACTGATGGTCCATATTTTTGATTTAAGAGGCTCTTGGAGGTACATGTGCCTTCTCCTCTTAAAAAATTGTATAATATTACCAAGGTATGCAACTGCAGAAACTGTCACTCTGGATCTACAGAAGAAACAGGAGTAGGACAAAGGTCCTGGAGTGATTTGCACACATAGGATAATGGCTTGCTTATTTGTAGTCTATCATGCATATTGTTATATCTGAGGAAAGGGATCTAAGAGAGTGTTGTGGTTGGTAACAGGTTAGGTTGTTTTAGTGTGGAGACACACCACAGCCCCGACTCTCTTAGGAGCCAATTGGTTGCACAAGGAGTTTTAAGGATTGGGAGAAGACCTGATTCCTTATGGTCCACTTCCAGGCTATATATAACAGCCTAGCCTGGGACTGTGTCAGGGGACAAGGAAATCCTTGTGAAGGAAGTTGGATATTGTGAAGCATACTATGTGGGTAACAGGATTTAAACTGGCAAATTCTAGAATAGGACAGCATTTGAATATTTAGTAACTAAAATTTCAAAAACACAATAGCAAAATATATGTTAAACCTTCAATGAATGTTTCAAGTGAAGACACATTAGATATCCAAAGCCAAAACAATGTAATGCCTTCACAGATCAGCCTTTGTGCTGCTCTGTATCATCAGAAAGTAAAAAGAAATTATAAGTGCTTAGAAACCATGCTCTTCAGATTCAGTGAAGAACATGGTTAATGGCTCAATCCCAGTCCTAATGGTGCCTTGGTTTCCAGTCCAATATTCTGTTCAGATGTGATCCTTATTGTATTTCAAGAACCCTGTACTGAAACACATACATGGGTGGGCACTTATATGAGTGACTCAATGTGATTTCTTAAATATTGATACTTATGTTTTGGTTGGTAATTCCAATACAATATATATTTGTGGGGGAAGAGAGTGAATGAGAGATGAGAAAAAAGGAAATGACAGAAGTGCAGCATGAAGGGCAAAAGAAGGAGCAAAGAGAGAAAGAGAAACAATAGGAACTGACAACTTCTTTGGTCCAAGAATGCCTTGCTATTGAATTTGTTTATTTTAATGGGGAAAACAGCACATAGTATTCTGGGATAAGACTATAATAGATTATCTCTCTACCCTCCAGAGCAAGAGCTATTTGAGTAGTTAACTCTTGAAAGTCCAGTGAATTTATATCTATCCTTATTCCTCCTAAAGTAGAGATACCTCATTTTTACAGGCATCTTATCTATTACATCTACAAGACAAACAGACACATGATGTTCCTCTCTCAGACAGGATTAGCTGTACATGTCAATTTAGGCATGTGCAAAGTGTGTGTGCGGGGGGGGGGGGGTGTTCCAGTTTGGTTTTGAAGGATTTAGCAATGTTTGCATTTTCACCACTTTCAGGATAGAGATAACTGAAGTTTTAGAAATAATTAATGTGACAGAAATGGAAATAGATCCTTTTCCTTCATTTTTATTTTTCAAGTTGAATATTAGGACAATTAACAGGCTTCAAAACAGGACTATAGGAAGCCCTGTACTTCTTCCTTCACTTCAGAGGTCCCTGATGATTTGAGTGCTGCTTTGGGGTTTATGGGAGCAAATCAGGGTCATATAGGAGCTTTCCAAAGTACTGAACCTGCTTTGAAACAAAGGTTTGGCATTTTGGATAGATTCCAGATATATTATCATACAACCTCAAGCAGCTCTCATAAAAGCCAGTATGGAGTCACTAACCCTGAATCAAGAAGGCCAGCAACCACTTTTTTTCTTCACTGAAAGAAAGTATTAGAATATTGGTTTAAAATCTGCACTTCTCAATGGTTATGAACATCCCCATCTTCCTCATCTAGATTTGTTGGACAATGTTGGCAGTGGAAAATGGTAACTGTAGTTCAAAAATCAGAAGGGTTGAAGAAGGCTTCAAAAGACATAGAGAAATGCATGACGTTTACTATCCTATACCATATTATTTATGGTACTTTTATGGTGGCTTTTTAAGATATACAGTCATTCCCCAAGTTATGAACAAGATAGGTTCTGTAGGTTGGTTCTTAAGTTGAACAGGTACTGGGTTGTTGTAGGTTTTTTGGGCTGTATGGCCATGTACTTCTAGAACATGGCCATACAGCCTGAAAAACCTACAATAACCCAGGCTAGTTTTTCTGTCACATGCAGAATATACAGTAATATTCTGATATTTTCACTTCATTTGCATGGGTTGTTAAAAACTCAAAATGATCTTCTAAATCTCTATATGACAGTGTGGTTTATTTATCTGTTCATAAACACATGCCTTATATTGACTTACAGATAATTTATTTTAAAGTTTGTTTACAAAAATCAGCAGTTCTGCTAATGAAGGATAAAGTAA
Source organism: Anolis sagrei (assembly GCF_037176765.1). Classification (NCBI taxonomy): domain Eukaryota; kingdom Metazoa; phylum Chordata; class Lepidosauria; order Squamata; family Anolidae; genus Anolis; species Anolis sagrei. Next base: position 247,561,184 of record NC_090021.1, on the reverse strand, counting down.
TAACCTTGCTTCAACAAGGTTTAGAATTTATGTTGATTTAAACTAACTGATTTTGGTTTGCTGACTTCAGGGTAGCTGGAATTTCACACCAGGTATTTCATATATTAAGAGAGAGGAAAGAGGAGAAGTGGTGAATAAAGGACAAACACTGTGATGTGAGATTCATTCCAAAGTACATTTATGTTTGCATGTTTGTGGGTCTGACCTTGAATGTTATTTAAAAGGACTAGCACACCATATAGCACATCTCAAGGTGACTTACACTGTCTATTAGAAACTTTGGATATGGAAATTACAAGTATCTACATTAACTTCCAGGACAATTCTTAAAAGCCTACAAAAAGATGTTTTGAAATTTAGAAATTAGTGCTTTTATTCAATGAGGTATTTTTATTACCTTTATATGTCCTAAGCTTAGGTATTTTTCTGTGATATAGTTTCTCCTTCTTGGTCGCACATGATGGCATGATTATTACTGCTGTTGTTATTGCCTTTGTTCTTAGAATTGGGACTGAAGGTCTATTTCAAATTCAGTGGCATACAAGATGGATTAGAGCAAACCAAATATAATCACTTAACTGTAATTTAATTGTCAATGGCATTAAAGCATTGTTAAACACACAGTGAAAGAATAAAACAGTTAAAAACAATAGAACACCTGGTCAATTTTGGAAATCTGTCAGAATATAAAATATTTGTGAGCTGATAGGAGGGCAGCAAAAAAGGGAGCATTCTAGCCTCCATAGGGATTGTAGCTACTAGACATGCTCTTGAAATTCATTCCTACCATTTCTACCATTTCTTTTGTGTCTTCCATTTCTTCAGAAGCATGAGATGGGAAGCCCCCTCCCCACTCGAAAATCTGCTTGACATGAAAACCTGTTTTCACATGCATCTGAGCTTGCCTCCTTGCCTTGGAAAGAGAGTGTAGTGGGGCATGTGTGGCGGGGTGTGTAGGCAGGCCCAGATAGTGCATGTGTGGTGGGGCATGCAGGGAGGCTCGGAAAGTGCACGTGTCTGCCAGTGCCTACAGCTGAGCACCTCTTACTCTACAATAGAAACAGCAGTTCTAGGTAAGAAGAACACATGCCAGGAAGAGGGGGCAATGGATAGGAACCCCACCCCCTCAATGGTCTGAATTTTGGGCCCCAAAATGAAAGAACTGAAAACAATTTTGGGAGGCTTACAAAAAACAGAGGTGGGACATGAAACAAGACAAGGTTTATTCTGAATCCACATGTCTAGTAGACACCAAAAAGGCTCTTTCTTGCTTTCAAACTAGACTTCACTGTCACAATGTAGAAACCAAGAAAGGGAGCCTACTGAAAATCTTGGAACACAGGCAGATTTGTCTGGATCCATCAGACAACCTGGTGGTTGAATGTGTATGAACTGGAGACTGCTACGCAGTGCTCCTACTAACCTGAGCTAAGTATAAAGAGTTGTCATGGGTCATGTTTAATCAATTCAACCCATAGTTCAGTAAAAGTGTTATTGTCATTGATTTTAGCAATAGACTAAAATCCAGGTATAATTTAGCAAATAAGACAGAGTACGTTGAGGACCTAAATGCATATATAATTTTACAATCTCAGGTAGCTTGTGTAGGTTCTGGTTGTACTATTTTAAATAATATCTGTTGTTAACTAGTACCAGGCCTTATTAAGAGCACCTCTGGCTACTGGCTCTTCACACAGTTATTTCTTCATTGTTTACATTGTAAACTATTTTTTCAAACATACAACCATTAACCTAGAATCATAGAGTTGGAAGACACTCATGGGCCATCCAGTCCAACCCCCTGCCAATAAGCAGGAAAATCAAAGCACCCTGACAGATGGCCATCCAGCCTCTGCTTAAAAGTCTCCAAAAAAGGAGCCTCCACCACCAAAGGTGTCCCTTCCATGGGAAAGGATATGTGCCATTGGGTAATTTTACAGCTGGCATTCCCACTAATATCAGAGATTATCCAGAAGACAGCCCAGGAGATTTAATATCTGTATCCACTGTTCACATTGTGTCTGTCCTTTGGCAAGTCCCCAAGTCTCTGTTTCATTTTTTTCACGTTATAAATATACAGATAATTATGACTTACTTCATAAGCTAAGGGATAGCTCACACTTAAAAATTTAGTTGTTTTAAATGTGCACTTGAAACTTTAAGTAATAAACATGTTTCTCCATATAGAAGCACAACCATTTGGGAGTTGAGATGTGCTGGCTACAGTTTCTTGTATATTCAATAGCACACTTATATATTCTCAGTGCTCAGGAGCAACTATCGGTAGTTTAAAGAAACTTGTTTTAGTAGTTGTTGTGTAAAGAGTAGTTCATATCATAAATAGTTACTTGAAATTGCTTTTATTTTCAAGTAATCAAAGCATAACTACATTCTATTCTAACTTTCAACAACAACAACTTTATTTTTATACCCCACCTCCATCTCCCCAAAGGGACTCAGGGCTGCTTACATGAGGCTAAGCCCAGATAACAGAGTTAAAACATAGCGCACCAGAGCACATTCTATGGATTTCCTAGAATAAAGAACTGTAACAATAACACCAACAGATTAGAAGATTTACAGGTATATTTAAAAAATCAATTGTTGAAACCCTGTTGGAGATTTATGTCTTCGCAAGTGGACCTACATCTGTGGGAATTAAAACTGGCCAGTTGCATAACATCTGCACCTAGCAGAGGGCTACTATTACATAGTACAGCTGCCAAAGTTCTCAATGAACATTGGTACCTGAGATACATCACTCTGGGATTTACATTGCTGCACAATTCACACTGAGAACACTTCACACTGAGAACACATTACACTTCTTCACAATTCAGTAAAGAGGCTTTTTTCTGACTCTGCTATGTAGCTAGGTAAACATCAAATTATGCAACATGACAGTTCATATAGAGTTCCAGCCATTTTTTCTCTCCAAAATACACTAATTCAGATTGCTTGCACCCTCTCACAAATTTTGCATAACTGGATTATAATTATTTTCAGTGATATAAATGCAAATTTCCATAATCTTCAAATGTGACACTGAAAACAGCTATACAATAACCACCCTGAGTCCCCTTGGGAAAATAGAGCAGGATATATATAAAGACTAGCCGTTCCCTGCCACGCGTTGCTGTGGCCCAGTCTGTGTATATGTGTATATATTTATGCATTTATGTATATATGTGATTTTGTACATGCATTATATATATATTACAATGCATGTACAAAATCATATATATATTAGTTTTTTTGTGTTTTTAAGTCTCTTCCTGTGTGTTTTTTCAGTGTTTTTATGAGTGATAGTCACTCGTTGGCCTGATAGGTGCCTTGTGTCCAAATTCAGCAGCAATTCGCCCAGTGGTTTTTGAGTTATGTTAATCCCACAAACAAACATTACACTTTTATGAACATTACATTTCTATGTAACATTACATAGATGATGATGATGATTATTATTATTATTTGAAACACAACAAGATTAGTACACAGTAAACAAGATCACTATGCTGGTTATTGTATTGGATCATACATCAGACACTTCCCAAGTGTCCAGGACTATGTGCTGTATCAGTAAATAATGCATGCAGATCCCAATAGGGTGGCCTTTTGCAGCTGATGGAGGGTAATTTTGTCAGTGCCAATTGTGTTTAAGTGCAGGCCAAGGTCTTTAGGCACTGCACCCAGTGTGCTAATCACTACTGGGACCATCTTGACTGGCTTGTGCCAGAGTCTTTGCAGTTTGATCTTTAAATCCTCGTATCATGTCAGCTTTTCCAGTTGTTTCTCTTAAATCCTGCTGTCACCTGGGATTGCAACATCGACAATTATTATTATTATTATTATTATTATTATTATTATAATAACAATTACCTGAAAATAGTAGTTTTAGGAGGGAAATTTGGCTCTTCATATGTTGTCGACAAATGACTAGCATCATCAGTTCCTAAGTGAGCGAGTATCTTGTCATCTAATGCTGGGTGAGCAACTTTTTTCCCCCAAGACCAAATTGAACAATGGTAGCATAACAGTAATGGTGGGGAGGCTAGTAGAGCTGTCAAGGTGTGAGCCCTAGCATTTTCTTTACCATCTGTTCCTATATAAACACACAGAAAGATGGAATCCAAGGCAACTTCACCAATGGAACTACATCATGCAACCAGTATAGTGAATGTAGCAAAATATATGGATGAACCAATGTTCATCATGCCAGTAACATAGCAACCATTTTGAGGGCTCCACAATTGCTTACTCAGTTCCTGCCCATTGAAAATAAAGAGGAAGCAAGACTGAGCTGGTTTCTTTTGTTGAACAATACATGACACAAGTAGGTGATTCATTGAGTCACAGGATGTGCATGTTGGATGATGAATGAATGGACGGATAGATGGATATTGAATTTGAAAATCAGGCAGAACTGATGGATTGCTTTAAATATGCAAAAAGAGAGATAAATTTCCACATCTGAAATGTTGCCATTTTTATAATGATTTTTAAAGTTTTTCTTTCTAGTCATTGCATTTAACAATTCTGATTTTAGATAGTATGGGAGAAGCCCAGTTTGACAGATTGCCTCAGTTCACGTATGTCTATAGTTTGCTTCTTCCTTTCATTTTTATCCTTCCTCCAGGTGACTTTATATCTTAAGCAAACCTTGATTACTTGAACATTTTGAATGAGCCCTAGCAACAACCAGACATATTTGGAGAGTTTGTTCTACTACATCCTCAAAATTGGTGACTTCACTAGCACTGACCACAAAACAAGGGAGACAGAACAAGACTTCGGTAGATTCTCATTTCCTTCTGATATGATTTATGTGTGGCCATGCAGCTCAAATTAATCATGCTATAAAATTATGAATAAATCTGTTCTCCAAGGTTTTTTTTTTACAGTAATTGCTTATGATGAAAGCCCTTTTATAATAGTAAGTTAAAATTGCATAGTAATGACCTTTTGTTCAAAAAATGTAATAAATCTTTGGTTTCAGTGAGCTTCATAAAAGGCACTGATGTCATTTCTGCAGACATTCCTAAAGTGCCAAGACCTCACTGGCATTGTATAGCATAATCATTTTGCTATTTAGCAAGCAGGTTAATGGGACGTGCTAGATTTACCTTGATAAATGGTAAGTCAAAATGATTGTGCTTATTTTAAAGATCTTTTAAACTTCAGAAACAGGTGCATGCCATTCATTGGGGGGGGGGTGGGGGGGGTGGTAACGCTTAGTTTCTTGTGTTCATTTTGAAACTGCAAAAGAAGCCATTTGTCCAAGCTAAAATATGCAGGATACTTACATTTAGTAAGAAAAGTGGGGTTCTACTGTGATCTAAAAACAAAAAAAAACTTATTCTGTTTTGAAGAGATTTTTCATCTTAAGAGTGCAAGAGGAGACTTCATGAATCACACAAAAATCCAATCCAGCCTAGCATTTATACAGTTGTCAGCCAGATACTTGTGAGTCCACAAGTCCACAAGAAGGGCACAATGGCAATAACATTCTGACACATGTTCTCCAGTACAGTGCCTTTGAATTTGGAAAGAATATACTTAGGCAATCCCTCGTAACCCAAGGATGATGATTCTCCAAGTGTAGTGTCTTGGTGGTGGGTCCGTAGGTGGCTGTGGAGCCCTATTCTTGATCTGCATGTTCTCCCCCAGTGAGGACATTGGTTTCCAGGTGGAAGGCAGTCCCAGTCAGAGTTGGTTAATGCATCTTCCTCTTGAGATGTTTATCCCTTTCGCTCCCCATTCCCATGTCTTCAAATTCTGCAGCACTACTGGTCACAGCTGACCTCCAATTAGAGCACTCAAGAACCAAGGCTTCTCGGTGTCTATGCCACCGTTTTTAAGGTTGGCTTTAAGCCCATCTTAAAATCTTTTTCTCTGTCCCCCAAAATTACATTTCCCATTCTTGAGTTTGGGGTAGAGTAACTGCTTTGGGACACGGTGATCAGGCATTCGGACAACGTGGCCAGTCCAGCGGAGTTGATGCTGTAGGAGCATTGCTTTAGTGCTGGTGGTCTTTGCTTCTTCCAGCACTCTGACATTGGTCCACCTGTCTTCCCAAGAGATTTGCAGGATTTTTCAGAGGTAATGCTGATGGAATCATTCCAGGAGTTGAGTGTAACATCTGTAGCTAGTCCACATTTCACAGACGTATAGTATTGTTGGGAAGACAATGGCTTTATAAACAAACACCTTGGTCTCCCTATGGGTGTCCCGGTCCTCAAACACTCTCTGCTTCATTCAGAAAAATGCTGCACTTGCATTGCATTTCAGTGTCAATGTTGAGGGAATATATAGTCATAATAACTAGTGAATATCAATAACGTTTTGTACCTTGACCCTTCTACCTTGAGTCATAGATTATTTAAAATCATGGAAGAGAAGATGGTTGTACAGTAACAGTTTCCTGCAGTGTCTTCTCAAGACTAAACTATTCTTCCTCTTTAGACATTAATATATATTAATAAAGGCCGAGCATCCTTTATCCAAAAATCCAAAATACGGTAGTCCAAAACCCAAAATTGATCATGTGAGTAGCTAAGATAGCAACACTTAGCTCAATGTACACAAAATTTATTTTGAGCACATAATTACAATATTGTTTGGAATTACCTTCAGGCAATGCATATAAAGTATCTATGAAATATAAATGAACTTTGTGTTTAGATTTGGATCCCTTCTCTGAGATATCTCATATGTAAATACAGATATTCCAAAATCCATGACAGGGAATCTAAAATCCAAAGCACTTCTTGTTCCAAACATTTCAGATAAGAGATACTCAACCTGTAATTCCTAAAATATTTTTTCTTTGTAAATATGGGAGGATTTGTACAGCCATATGAGTTTATAGTCATCAGTAATGTCCTTAAATTTGGCAAAGTCATTGTACAAAAAGATTTTTGGCATATTTCTGAAAAAAACTCAATGCAAAAAAAAAATCTAGAGAAAGCATTTTAATCAAATCCAGAATAATCAAATCTGCAAAAGTCAAACTCACAAATCTGGTATGCCTTTAAATACTAGATGTTGAGGACAAATAACAGGGGGGGGGGGGGGAACAGTTATTGGAAACATTATTTTGTTGGATCTCTCAGCCAGCATGAGAGGCATCACTTAAAAATGTAGCTTTATCAAGTTCTTCAGAAAATCTGTTGTCTATACTTCTTACAAATAAGTTTGCCAGAAACCTCTGATGAAATGATAATTGATACTAGACCCAGTGGCATCAGAAAGGTTGAACATTAAGGGGGGGGGGGTGAAATCCAGGACACCCTACCCATAAAAAAGAAATAAAAGAGAGCTCTCCAGCCTAACAAGACTAGATTGCTATACACAAAGTAAGAGAAGCAATACATATTACCTTTAAAGCTAGGAAGTGGAAAGTGGGGAAGCCCAGAATCATGATGATCAGACACTACAGTTACATAACTGCACCACTGGCTAGATTAGATGGACCTTAGAGGCAATGCGGAAGGCATTTTCCTATCTTCTTTTAATAAAGTTGTCCAACGCTTAACGCAATAGGAAACCACTGACCCAAAGCTCCATTGTAATAAAAGTTATGCTTCCATCCCTGCCTGCCCCCCCTTTTCCAATTAAGTAAGATAAGATTTTCCAAGTGGATAGCAGAGAAACCTCATGTTCTGAAGTCAGACAGTAGGATATTGTATTTGTATAGTATGCATAGTATTTACAAGGCAAATGAAGCATATATTTGTTGACTATTTGGTAGCAAAACAGTTGCACAAATTTTAAGAACAAATGCATGTACTGAACTGTTCCGAAGCAGTAAAGATATACTGTGACTGGGCTGATTAGTCTTGGGTGTTTATCCCTTTGAAAAATCCCCAGGGTGCAAGCAGTTTTATTAAAAGACCAAATGTAAATTTAAACCAGTATGGATTACTTGAAACATTAGCTACATCTTAGCGGCAATAAATCAATATCCAGGAGCACACTGGAACTTCTTAAGAAAAGGTCATTTGAAAAGACCATTCCATTTTATCTTTCTTGTAAACATCAAGTAAAGAGCAAAGAACCATAACAACAACAATCTGGATCCTATTGTTACTTCACTAGAGTGAAGCCATCAAATCAACTGATTTACATGTAGACTCATTAAGCCACTGACTCAGTGGATCTACTCTAACTGGAACAAACCTACAGGAGGCCAGGTAATATGTCTGTTGATATTTAAGTGATTCCTCAAGAATACATCTACAGTGGGCCCTCTGGATCGACCATTTCCACTGACTACGGATTGTCATTTGTCATATTATTGAATAGCAGCAACATGATCACCAACACACTGAAGCAATGTGGAATAATCATGAGTGTTTTTTCGTATCCATGCAGGGTCAGAGAACCAAACCCCGCAGAAGCCACTATATACACGTACATGGTGAGAAGCACCAGCCATTATGATATGTGGAAAATTGGGTCATCTATCTTCTCTTCCCTCATGTGGCATGTTCAGGGCAGAAGTACAAGTCATGTATTTGCAACATTTGCTAGTTTCTTTCTTAAAGTGATGTAGCTATTGTGGAATCATCACCTTTCTTGATTTTTACATGTGATTGTTTTTTTAAAAAAGTCCACCTAACAGTTGCCATGTTGGAAATGACTTGAGAGTACACAACTACAATGTGAATAGATTTTTTGTTTTAGAAGGCTTTTGGGTAGTGGTACTCAAGAATCTGAGAGTTTTGTGAGCAGTAACTGGCTACCCTGGGATCTGCTTAGATGCACTTCTGCTAAAATCTATCCTATGGCCCCTCTTCAGAATGGCAAATGAAGGCTGATTCGGAGATACTCTTGTCCAGAATGGGAAATCTTTTTTTTATTCTTCACAAGGGTCACTTTTGCTTAGGTTAAGCTGTCAGACTTTTGTGCTGATAGAGGTCAGGGCGGAACCCAGGTCTAACTAGAATTCAAGCCAAGCATTTCTGTCTCTTTATTTTGTCACCCCTTTCTATATTCTGGACACCACGTTTCTCTCTGTGTGTCTCAGATTTAGCAAACAGGAGGTTTCTAGAAGAAAAATAACAATTCCTGCCAGAGATCACAATGGCTCTCTTTCAAAGGGCTTTGTAAATTACTTTTAGGGCTTTATAAATTTAGACCAATGGCCACAAGCTGCCTGTCTACTTCTAGAGTGGAAAAACAGTAGGCTGCTTTTGTAGCCATCAAATCCCCCAGCAGTCCCCCAAAATTCCCTGACTCACAGATTCTGCACAATTTGGGGGCATGTTTTACCAAACCCCATGTCAACATTATCTTGTGTATATAAAAATTCCCTCTGTACAAAAAACAGTAATCAGAAATATCTCCTCCAAAAGCCCCCAAATCCCCAATACTTAATTCCTGGCAAAAATGATGACCAGAATTGATGTCACATCACTTCCTGTTTCTATTCTGACTGGGATTTGTTTTGTCACTGTGAAGGGACATCCTGCAGGAAAGCCTGGAATGAAAATTAGTCCCCAACCCAATGAAGTTGGTTTTACTCATAGTGAAGTTTAGCAAATGAGCTCCTGACCTTTTCTTACAGTCCTTTTATGAATATTTATTTGCATGTTCATCAACAAAGAGCAAACTCATGTCCACTAGCTTTAACGTGCTAATTCAATACGTGAATGCTTCCTGAGTAGGAATCAAATGGGGATCACCAATGTCTGTTTCACATATTATTTTAAAAATCCATATCAGAGTTATATCTTTGTTAGACCAAACTAAAGGTCACAAAAATGTGCTGGCTTTTAAAATTCCTCACCTATCTTCATCAAACAAGACATTACAAATGTTACAAATGCAATAGAGTGGGGGAGAGGAGAGAAAAGCAGAGAAAATTCATTTGACATTGAAGTCATGAAATTGTATGGCCAGAATATTAAAATTAAGTGTTTGGGGAAATTGCAGTTAAAATAAGTTCTACAAGGTGATGTGATAGTTTTGGGTTGCTGTTGGGACTGCCTTGGGACTGCTGCAAGGAAAAAATAAACAAACAGAGGATGACCCCCACTTTTGAAAATATAAAATACATGTTACTCAAAACTGTTTCCGTCCTTAAGTAAAAGTGCCCAGATTCTTAGGAGCTGAGCGGATGGACCATCAGAGAACAAAATTCAAGTTCAGGTGATATGAAATCCTTTCTCTGTGCAATTGAGAAGAGCATTCAAAAATGCTTCAGTTACCATGCAATGGGGCTTGAATCAGCATATTGATTCGGCTCCCACCACCCCACCTTGGAGATGAGTTTGTTAGTAAATTGAGCTGTGACCTTTTATATAAGGATATGTTCTGTCTTCTGGTGCAGTTGGTCTGTCAGCTTTCACAGTTGCTGCACATAAATAAAAGTATATTTCAAACTTTTATTACTTGTTAAAATATTTAAACAAGTACTTTTTAAAAACTGTTTTTTGACATATGTTGGAATTGATCCTCAAAAATTGCTACTAATTGTCTTATCTGATTTTTTAAAAATACAACAACGGAAAGCATTACTTGGGTCAGCTTATTCAGCCCTATGCCCAAAGCACAAAATATTCTGCTTGACACCCTGTTTAAAATCCTCAGAGAAGGGCACTGCACACATTTCATAAATCCATGCCATGACCATTTAAATATGTACCCTTTCCTGTCTCTCCACAGTTTGGGTTCCTTGCCTGAGTGAACTCTTCCTCAAGCAATGATCTTTATTCTTTCATGATGCCTACTTGTGACTTATATGGGTTTAGCAATATGTGTTGTGTACAATTGGTTAAAGCTGCCTTAGGAATCTGGCTTCATGACTTCCTCATCCTTTCTAGACCAGCAATTCTGCCTTTCAGAGCAAAGAGTCACTAATGCCATCAACTGCCACCGGCTGGCACGGTATCTGAAGGAAGTGTGGCCAGACAAGTCTAGCAGAGCTAGGCCTAGGGACTTTAAACCCATATTTTGATATTAATGTTTTTTGATTTGGTCTGAGCACATTCACAGGCACAAATGAATGATAAACAATTCTTGGAACAAACCTGTTAGGATGAATGCCTCTATTTCACAAGCACAGCTTCATAGTTCTATATCAATAGTTCCCAACTATTTTTTGACCAGGAACCACATGACCAGGGACCACTCACCAACATTAGTACCACAAGGGTTATGAATCAGTTTTTGGTCAAGATTAAATTCAGTTTGGTTATTTGGGGTGCTGATTCAGAAAATTGCATTGGATAGACCACATCTGCTCTAGTTTCTGATACAGAATATATGCCATCCACTAGTTGTCATCTGCTCGCCCACAGAAAACTGTCAGGACTCGGTTTCCTGGCCTTGGAAGTTGGCGCACAAAACCGGATCCCTGACATGGAGAACTGATAAGGGATTGCAGCTGGTGACCTTGGGAGGGGCCGTTGGTGGTTTGGCGGGGAATATTGCGCGGGATAATTGTCAGGCGGGAAGAGGGGATTCGAATGTGGGGGAGGGTATATAAGGGTTGACTTGTGTCTGTGCGCCAGTCCTGGCTTTTATTGTGTATATGCATCCAGTAGTAAAAGTTTCCTGATTGATTACGGATTGGCGTCCTGTGTCTTTTCTGGGAGCAGCTGCTGTGAGCTTACATTAAGCCAGGACTCATCGGTGCCATCCCACGGCTGTGGTGAGGTACCCCTATGCAACAGGAGGAAGATCCAACGGAGGGGGGAGAACCGGCATCCCCTTTCGAGAATGCGGAAGAGGAGCTGGAGAGAGTGAATGCCTTGGCTTCATCGACTGCGTATGCCCGGCCCAACGGAGTCACACAGAGGCGAGTAAAAGGGGCAGAGGCAGCAACGAGAGAAAGCAGCGGGCTAGAGTTTCCCTCTCCCCAGAGGTTGGATTTCCTGGAGGAAAAGATGGCATCAATGGAAACCACCCTCGCAATGATGTCAAAGGTGATGGAGCGGCTGGCCCCACTATTAGAGGAACAACCACCCCGAGGGGAATCGGTGCGGAGCGCGGGAGAGAGGAGTGACCAGGGACTCGGGGCACGTCCAAAAGCGCAGACGAGTTGGAGAGCCGCTGCGGAGAGCGATGAGGAGGAGGAACGACCCCGGGGACTGGCGCCCCAGCAGACGTTCCTGGTGCCCCCGGCCGGAGCCGGGCGCGGCACAGGGCGTCAGGAATTGCCCCCGGAGCAGAGAGGGCTCCAGGGAGGGCCACCGCGAGCGGAGGACCGGGGAAGGCAGCTCCTTCCATACCAGCCTAGGAGGGAGGAGCTGAGGATCGAGTTCGGAGGAGAAGCCGGGAACCTCGCATACTTTCTGACTATGGTGAGGGGATATCTAGAAGATAACGCCCTTACCTTCGGATCGGAAGCAAGCAGAGTGCGAGCAGTGGGCGCGGCACTGAGAGGGGGAGCAGCGGAATGGTATGTCCAGCTCCACGCCAGGCACGACCCATGTTTGGGATCCACAAGGCGATTCCTGGCTGCGATGGAGGCGCGCTTCAGGGATCCGCTCGAGAGGGTCCGGGCGAGGGAAAGGCTGCAAACAATAACCCAAGGACATCGTTCCGTATCTGAGTACGTGGAGGAATTCCGGTTGAGGGCGGAGAAGGTCCCAGAGTGGTCCAACACCACCAAGGTCCAGATCTTCAAGGAGGGCTTGCGGAAGGAAATCCTGACCTGGGCGCTTCACCGCGACGACCCGGAGGAGATAGGTGGATGGATCGAGCTGGCCGGCCGCATCGAGACGACCTTGGCACAGGTCAAGAGGCATCAAGGAGCAGCGCCGCAGCAGACGAGGGCGAAGGAGGGGAGTCGGGGAACGGAGAGGAGCACGGTCGGAAAAGCCCCGGCCCGAGGGCCCAAGGAGCAGAGGGGCCCTTGTTATGTATGCGGTCGCCTGGGCCATCGGGCTGCCGAATGCAGACAAAGGAAAGGAGGAGAATCCCATTTCCCAAGGTTCAAACCGGCTGCAGGAAAGAGAGCGGAGGAGAGCCCCCCTTCTAGGGCCCCGGTGGGTGATCTGGTGAGTCACAGCCCAGGAATGCTAGTATTCCCAATCAGGCTAGAAGGGGAGGGGAAGTGGGCCAGCTGCAAAGCTCTCATGGATTGCGGCTGCTCAAGAAACATTATGGCCCCAGAGCTGGCAGACGAACTGAAATGTGAGAAAACCCCCTTGCAGAGCCCCATAGCGTTTTCGCAGCTAGATGGGTCAGTGGCGGCTGGGGCCCCGGCACGGTTTGAAGTGGGAGAAGTGAGATGTAAAGTGGGGAGCTGGGAAGGCAGCATAACCTTCGTTGTATCCCCTATGGCTACTTACAATGTAATACTGGGGATGCCATGGTTAAGAGAAGCCAACCCACAAATCAATTGGAGGGAAGGCAGCATCACATTCCAGAGCGGAGAAAGAGGAAATTGTTGCAAGGGGGAAGAAAACACGGCAGGTGGGATGCAGGAAATTCCCCCTGAATACAGAGACTTTGAGGATGTGTTTGACGAGAAGGAGGCAGACCAGCTTCCCCCTCCTAGGAGGGTCGAAGTAAAGATTGAACTCAATGAGGACGCTAAGTTGCCCAGGAGTAGATTGTACCCCATGTCAGTCAAGGAGATGGAGGAACTGAGGAAATATATTGATAAAAACTTGGCCCGAGGGTTTATAAGGCCCTCCGAATCACCCTTGGGAGCCCCAGTGCTGTTTAGGCACAAAAAGGATGGCTCATTGAGACTGTGCGTGGACTATAGAGGGCTGAACGCAGTGAGCACCACCAACAACTACCCCATGCCATTGACTAAGGACTTACTATCGAGATTGTCGGAAGCACGAGTGTTCACGAAAATTGACTTAATCGAAGCTTATCATAAACTGCGCATAAGGCCCGAGGACAGGTGGAAAACTGCGTTCACCTGCGCGTTCGGCCATTTTGAATTCTGTGTCTGTCCCTTCGGGCTACGGGGCTCTGGATCAGCATTTATGCAAATGATTAATGAGGTGTTACACCCACTATTGTATCGCGGGGTGTTTTGCTTTGTGGATGATGTAATTGTGTTTACCCGTGATAGACGATCTCATGTCAAATTGGTGAGGGAGGTGCTCCAGAAATTGAGGGAGGCAAAACTGTTTGCAAAACTGCCAAAATGTGAGTTCAATAAAGAACAGATAGACTTCCTGGGATACCGAATATCCAAGGGAGGGATAGCAATGGATCCAGAAAAAGTGGAGGATGTCAGGGGGTGGAGCCCTCCCCAAACGCGCAAACAGTTGCAATCATTCCTCGGGTTTGCAAATTTCTACCGGGGTTTCATAAAGGAGTTTGCTCAGATAACGGTGCCCTTAACTGAACTGCTAAAGACGAAGGGAAGGGGGGAGACAGTAAAGGTACGATCCCCGGGAGCAAAGTTAGATTGGTCAATTGAATGCCAAAAGGCTTTTGAAGAACTGAAGCGCAGGTTCACTGAAGAACCAGTATTAATCCACCCCGATTTAACCAAACCATTCGTGATCCATTGTGACGCATCAGATTGGGCGTACGGGGCGGCCCTGATGCAAAGGGACCCAGAAGGGAGGTTGAAGCCATGCGGGTTCATCTCGAAAAAGTTCAGCGAAACTGAACGAAACTGGCCGGTGTGGGAAAAGGAGGCCCTGGCGGTAGTGAGGGCCCTAGAGACATGGAGGCACTTATTAGAAGGAAGCGGCATCCCCTTTGAAGTGTGGACCGACCATAAAAACTTACAATACCTCACTTCACCCAGGCAATTGTCAGCGAAGCAAATAAGATGGGGGCAGTATTTCAGCAGATTTGATTTCAAGCTGCGTTTCCAAAAGGGGAACCAAAATGTGGTCGCAGACGCGTTGTCAAGAATGCCGGAGGATGGAGGGAGGGGACGAGGCCCAAAGGGGAGCATATTCTCAGAACAGCAGTGGGGCATGGCAGTACAAACCCGAGCACAAAAGGAGCGCAGTCAAAGGCTGGTGGGGATTGAGAGCAAGGACGGGGGATGGGAGGAGGAGATAAGACAAGCATGCAGGGAGGATCAGTGGCTGGAAAGAAATAAGGAAAAGGTGGAATGGAAGGATGGATTGGGATTTGTGCACAGGAAGCTATATATCCCAGGCAACCTAAGGGAAAAAATGATGATTAGATGCCATGGCAACAAGGGGGCAGGACACTGGGGAGTGACGAAAACCCTGAAAATGTTGGCACGACAGTGTTGGTGGCCCGGGATGAGGGGTGACACCAAAATGTATGTATCCAAATGTAATGCGTGTGCACAAAATAAGGCAACCACACAAAAGCCAACGGGGTTATTGCAAAAGGTGGCAGAGCCATCAAGACCTTGGAGGGTGATTGCTATGGACTTTGTGGGTGAACTCCCAGTCAGCAGGGGTCAGCGCTATATATGGACAGTGATGGATTTATTCTCGAAACAAGCACATTTCATAGCACTGCCTAAGTTGCCATCTGCAGAGAAATTGGCTGAGTTGTTTATCAAACATATCTACCGGTTGCATGGGTGTCCGGACCAAGTAATTAGTGACCGAGGGGTACAATTTACAGCCAGGTTCTGGGAAGGTTTCATGCAATTGATGGGGGTGGAAAGAACCTTGAGCTCAGCGTTCCATCCCATGACAAATGGGGGGGTCGAGCGCACACAACAGACCTTGGGAATGTTCCTAAGAACATACACAAACCAATGCCAAACTGACTGGGCCGATCTACTCCCGTTTGCAGAGATTGCGTACAATGGAGCCTGTCACGCATCCACAGGGAAATCCCCCTTTGAGGTAGTATACGGCATGGAAGTAACCCCTTTTCCCAAACTGCCGAGTTGGGGGGAAGAACTGGAGGGAAAGGAAGAATGGTCATACAAGATGAAGGCGAACTGGGAGGGAGTGGCAAAATCGCTGCGAGAGGCACAGCGAAAATATAAGTTGTTTGCAGATCGGAAAAGGAGGGTAGGTGACAAATTGGAAGAAGGGGATTTAGTGTGGCTGAGCACAAAAAACCTTAAGTTAAATACCCCCTCTCGGAAGTTGTCTCCCAAATACGTCGGTCCTTTTAGAATTTCTAACAAGGTGAATGAAGTGACGTATACCCTGAAACTACCTAAGGTATTGGGGAAAATACACCCAACGTTTCATTGTAGTTTATTGAAAAAATACCAAGGTCCGCTAGATGAAGAAGGAACATAATGGTGACGTATATTTCCCTTCCAGGAAGAAGAAGAGGTGGAGGGGGACATTATGTCAGGACTCGGTTTCCTGGCCTTGGAAGTTGGCGCACAAAACCGGATCCCTGACATGGAGAACTGATAAGGGATTGCAGCTGGTGACCTTGGGAGGGGCCGTTGGTGGTTTGGCGGGGAATATTGCGCGGGATAATTGTCAGGCGGGAAGAGGGGATTCGAATGTGGGGGAGGGTATATAAGGGTTGACTTGTGTCTGTGCGCCAGTCCTGGCTTTTATTGTGTATATGCATCCAGTAGTAAAAGTTTCCTGATTGATTACGGATTGGCGTCCTGTGTCTTTTCTGGGAGCAGCTGCTGTGAGCTTACAGAAAACCATATTTAATAATCTAGAGCTGATGTGTTCTATCAAATGCAGTTTTCTGAATCAGAACCCCAAATAATCCCAAGAACAGGCCTAAAACAAAGACACCAAAGCACCCCCACTTCCAGGTGCCACATGGAACAGCTCCACTTGGGGAGAGAGGAGGAGGAGAAGCAGCAGCCAGGAGGCTTGTTGTCACACTCTTTGTGGGTAGTTATCCTTTCCTCTCCTGACATCCTTGTTGTTTCGACTCTATAAAAGGGTTTCGGAAGACCAGTTGCTCTCGTTGCAATGGTGTAGTAATGCTAAAACCACGGACCATAGTTTAGTTCTTGGGGATTATTGGTGTTCCATGGACCATATGGAAACCACTGTTCTATACCATTGCATGTCTTCTGGCTATTTGTTGTTCATGACCAGCATTAACACCAGAGCTTGACATAGTTGTTGCTCTTTTTTTAAATATCACATATTTACATAGCATATGAACAATGCAATTTCCAATATATTTCTTCCCCATTCTTCTTCTAAGAGTATAAAGTGTCTCACAAATGTTTAAGAACTGTTCCTTTTCATCCTGGACAACTGACCAATGGAATGATATAGGTTTTTGTCCTAGATAGGGATTGTAAAATATACAAATATATTTTTGAATGGTTGAAAACATTTTTATAAGAGTTGAGAAAGCCTGATGAGAAAAATCCTGAACTGATTAGAATTGTCACAACTGTGCTCTGCTTTTGTCAAATTTCATCTGTAACACTGTGTCCAGTTCTGTGCATCATAGTTTTAAGAATATGGACAAAGTGGGACATGTCCAACGGAAAGCAACCAAGATGGAAGATGGCCTGGAAACAAAGCTCTATAAGGAACAATTGACAATACATTTGTCCTGGAGAAGGGCAGGCTAAGACATGATATATAATAGTCATCTTTAAATGTATGAAGGGCGGTAATGTGGAAGATGAGCATGCTTCTTTTCTGCTGTAACTCTCAAAAGAATGGATTCACTGACTAAGATTCTGACTCAAAAATTATAAAGAACTTTGTGATGGTAACTTATGGCCATAATTAAATTATCTTTAAATTCACTTGGAAATTTCTAAAGAGAATTTGTATGGTGACTGGTCAGGGATGCTTTTTCTGTGGGTTCCTATACTGAAAGGGTACTGAACTACATTGCCAGATAAGACAGTGTAGAGAGTCCATTAGCCTTGGGCATCCAAACAACACATCAGGCTAATGTGAGTTAACCTGGGATAAAGCTGTAATCCCATTTTTCCCGTGTTAAAAAAAACACCAGTAAAGATCTGAATCTTCCATGTGTGATGCCCAATGGCAGTCTCAACAGGTGAGACGGCAGTGTCCCCCTTCCCTCCCTGTGCCCCATTTCATCCCCAAAATAACAGAAACAGAATGCTTACCAATGCACAATATTTCCCTGTTACTTTGTGGCACTCACACAAATGATACTACAGAGCTTTGGGGGGAGGATTCGGCACAGGTGGTGTGTCTGGTCACACACACTCCACTAGTGAGGTGGTGTTTCATCCCCTATGTGGCTGCAAAATACAACACAAACTGACATTTTAATGCAGGTTGGCCAGTGTAGAAGAAACTTCAGTTATATGACTACCATTCCAATGTTTGTACAGGCAGTCCCCAAGTTACAAACAAGATAGAATCTGTAGGTTTGTTCTTAAGTTGAATTTGTATGTAAGTCTGAACAGGTACATTTGTATGTAAGTCTGAACAGGTACATTTTAAATGTAACTCCAGCCGTAGCATAGGAAAGGCTTAACACCCCTTCACTGTTTGTTTGGCTGTCTGTGCCTTTTGTTGGAAGACTTCATCTTCCTGTCCCTGTGATAATTGGACTTTGAAAAATTGGTTTGTTGTAGAAACAAAGATTGGTGAGAAAGCTTCAGCTGAGACACCTTTTTCCCATGATAATAACTCTTAAATGAGTGAATTTCTCTTCCTAGCAGTAGATTTCTCTCACTTCCTGTTGTCTCACCCTCATTCTTAACTATGAGTCCTTTGTAGGTCAAATGTTTGTACCTAAGAGACTGCCTGTATGTTTCTTTTCTGTATCTGCAACAGTTTGCCAATATCTGCTCTGAAATTTAGTTCCCCAAAATGGGCACTGCACCCTGAAGGTATCCTCACCAATGAATTACACTCAGTGCCCTCCCCATCCTCAAAATAAAACCTGACTACAAATCCAGCTTAACTTTGCAGACTGTGTCTTTAGCATTGTCTGAATAATTTGCACTGAATGGTGCATTTGATGAATTATTCAGGATTACTATTTCCCAGACAGGATTTGCAGATCTGTCTTCAGTTATTGCCTTAATCTTAATAAAGTGATCCATTATCATCCGCATCCTCAAAAGCTTCTGCTATCCTAAAAGCAAATGTGACTTAATACTGATGGAGGAGTTTGAGGACTGGGGGTTCATATGCAAACCTGACAGGAAGAATACATTAAAGCTGTGGTGGAGGAGGCAGATCTGGACTGACTAGTTAAACTAGCTGAATAACTGGTTGATTCACCATTTATTCAGCTGTGTCCATCCCACACTTCATTTACACAGTGCACACAGTGTTCAGAATAGAAGAAATAATGATAGAATGCAAAGCATCATGTGCTTGGCTATGTTGATACAGATTGTGCCTCTCCCTATGGTTTTGTATCTGACTATCCGGATGGACGATCGGGACACAGCAAAAGGAAATTGAGAGACTTCTTTCTAAACACGCTTTCTATGGGAAGGGTCAGAGACTGAGCTAGAAGGACTCAGATCTAGAACTAAATTTCTTTTCTGTGTTGGGATGGGAAGGAAAGGACCTGGTAAAAAGAAGTAAACTTAATTTGTTCAAATAAACTCTACTTTAAATATACCAGAAAACATACTTGTATCAAGTTATATATATAAAGTGGTTTAAATTGGTAAAGGAACAATGTGATTTTCAGTCATTAAAGGTGCTATTACTGCATCATTCAAAAAGTTTTCCTCTTTCCCAGAAAAAACTGCCCTCCCCACATCTTTAGTAAAATTAGTTTAGAAGTGGAGGAAGCAGAAAATCCTAAAGCCACCAGATCCTATCTGATTTTGGAATCTAAACAGGATCAGATCTGGTTAGTACTTGAATGGAAGACTACCAAGAAATACAAAGTGTTGTGACAAACTGCTTTTGAATATACCTTGCCTAAGATAACCCAATGAAATCCATGTGATTATCAGAAGCCAGCACATGGTTTAAAGCAGAGTTTCTCAAACTGCTCTCCTCCAGATGTTTTGGACTTCTTCCACAATTCCTAACAGCTGGTAAGCTGACTGGGATTTCCGGAAGCTGAAGTCCAAAGCACCTGGAGGAGCATAGTTTGAGAAACACTGACTGAAAGGCACGTAAAAACAAAAATTATGAGCAAAGTTGAAGAATCGTGTCAATAAGGCTTCCTAATTACTGAAAAATGTGACTTCTTCACAAAAGAACTCAACCCTAAATTTAATCCATCAGCAACAGAAAAATGGATGGTGATATTATGGATGAGTCTGTTAATATTTAACACTGAAGGAAAGTAAGATACAGGAATGAAAGAGAGGAGAAGGTGATGGAGTAGCAGAAAGAGATCCACTTATCTCATCATAACTAAATAAAGAGAGATTTACTGTTCCTATTACTGGATATTTTAAGCCCAAGCAGCTCAAATAAGGTATAGCCGCAAGACTTTAATCGTGTTGTATGTCATCTGTTTCCATATTTGTGGTTGAGCTAGAAATCATACAAGACTAGCGGTTAAGTTGATTGCTACTCCCAAACATTTGCGATTCAATGTTAATGAAAAGGGAACTAGTTTTCTATGTGTTTCAAAAAATAAAATGAAATAAGTATAACTATTACCTGATCTTACACAGAGTCAAAAATTAAGTTGTGGGGTGGATGATAGACACTGATGCTTTACATGACCCCTTTCTCTGATCTACTGACAATTTGATGTGATTACTAGAACTGACACTTGACAGAGCAAAGGCAAGTTAATTTCCCTTCTTACTAACTTGCAACACTTTTTCAAATTCATTTTACATTTCTCTGATCAACATCCAAATCTATATAACAAATTTACTCATTATCCCCAATTAATTTCCCTCCCAGATGCGCCAAAACAAATTTTTCTTCAGTTGCTCCCATTCATTAATTATTGCATCATAACTCACAAATTCAATTCAGATTCAGAACAAATGCAGAATAGATGGCGATTTTCTTCTGGCAATTGGGAGCAGGAGGTTTCTTATTCTGAAATGAAGTGAGACTAGTTTGGAAAAAATTACACAAACCAGAGGTAAGCTAGTAGCTGAGTTGCTTGCACTTGATGGGGGAAGCAAGGTAACTACCATTTCTGTGGATATTCAGAGCAAGGGATGATACTTTTAAAAACTGTTGCTCTTCAAAGGTCCAATAAGAAGTTGGTTGCCATGACAGTTACAATTTTACAATTGAGAGCTACCTTTAAACAATAAAACAACAGTAACTCTTTCCTTAGGGGTAGATATCAAAGACATAGCCATGTTAATCTGAAAGATCAGCATCCAAAGTATTCTTGTAGCACCTTAGAGACTGTGAGAAGGGAGTGGGAAAGACAGGAAACCAAGCAGTGTGAGCAGCATAGTGCAAGAAGGAAAAGAGGGGTGCAGTGTGACAGGAATGTAGTGGGCAAGATGAAAGAACAAGCAAAAAGAGCTGTAGAGTTCACGGGGAAATACACATTTTAAGGCCACAATGAAGTAAGGATATGCAAATACTTTAAAAGAGAAGGGAAAGTAAACACTGCAAGTGGCAGAGTGCAAGATGGAAGGGAAGAGCACACCACAAGGAAGCAAGATGGGAGTGCAACAGACATGGAGCAGTGCATTGCTACGGAGTGAGACGAGGAAAGACAGTGAGTAGGTGGAAGAGTGAGGTAGCAAAAGAAGGAAAGGGAAGGAAAGATGGGTAGTGGCAGGGTGCAAGAGTCAGAGGGCCAGGCATGAGGTCTGCCAAAGTGCAAGGAAGGGAGATTTGGTGTCTCAAGGTCATCAAAATCAGAAAGGACAGAGGCAATCACCAACCCAGACTTCCTTAGAGAAAGTTCCATCAGTGGTATCACTAGATGGAATGTGTGTGTGTGTGTGGGGGGGGGGGGGGTTAACTGCACCAGATGACACATTCAGAAGTGGTGACATCAAAATGACTGTCTATCAAATTGTTGTGCAATGTTTCAACAGTAACATCCCTGTGGTTAGATACAACTGCAAAATCATTTTTATAAGCCCAGTTTACAGATACTGCATCTATCTACAATGCTAACATTTTATGATAATTTACTCTGTGAAACATCTAATAATATGCATGCACTCCAGTCAAAGCTGTCATTACTGCCCAATTACAACATTTCTTCTAATCACATGGTTTTGTCTGCACACTCTAAAAGCATGTGCTGTAGTTTTCATTCTTTTTTTTATAATCACCAATTTTGTCAAATTTTTGGTTATATTGCAATATAGTTACCACACTGGGTGAAACCAACTCTAGTGAGACCACTGAGAAAACTTCCTCCTGTGTCAGCAGCAGCCAGCTCTCAGATGGCTGTGGGACAGAGAGACAGGCACATGCAAGCAGATATGAATTTTCAAATAGTCTGGATCTAAGCCATATCGTGCTTCAAAGGTCACAACTAGCACTTTGAATTATGCCGGGAAGCAGGCCAGTAGCTAGCAAAGCTGTTTCAACAAGGGAGTTGCATGTTTCCTATAACTGCCCCAGTCAGCAGTCTAGCTGCAGTATTTTTAACCCTCTGAGGTTTCAAAACAGTTTCCAAAGGTAGCTCCACATAGATCAAAGCAGAGCAATCCAAACAGGAATCATGTGTTGCTAAGGTCAGATCAGACTTCTCTGGGAATAGGCCCAGCTATTGTACCAGTCAACCAATGCCTAAATCTGAGCCTCCAGGTCTGGATTGAGTCGTAGAGCATGCCCAAATTATGAACCAGAGATTACAGGGATAGTGTAATTCCATCCAGCACATTTTGACTTACTGTTCCCTGATCAGCATTCCAATTGGCAAATTGTCTTGTCTGGATTTATTTGCCCTCATCCAGCATTACCGATGACAGACACTGGTTTAGTACTAAAACAGTTTCCTTGGAGTTAGAGGAAAAGAAGTGTTAAATGTCATCAGCATGTCATCAGCATGAGCACACCAGTGATTCTGATTCCTAAATATCTGACAATCTCCCCTAGAGGCTTCAAACGTATTTTCAAAAACATGCAGAAAAAACAAAGATCTGATGATGATGATGATGATGATACTTTTATAATAATAAATCTTTTATATATGCCGCTTTTCTTCCACAAAGAGACCCAAAGCAGCTTCCATTCTGATGGACCACAAACAGGCCAATAGCTAGGGTGTCAAACAGGAATCCCCCAGCAGCACCTCCTTAACACACCCATCCAAGAAAAACTGAAGCCACAATAAAAGAGAGCACCTACCCAGCAGGGTGATACAGAAGAATCCCACAGTTGATGCTATTGGAAGCTGCTGAGAGGCATACTCCCCTTAGCCAGTTTATATAGGTCATCCACCAAGAGAATCAAAGTTATTTTTGTCCCATAACCAAGAATGAAAACAGATTGAAAAGGATGCAGATAATCCATTTCATCCAAACAAACCCTGGGATTGGGTAGCCAAAACATGCTCTAGAACAGTGGTTCCCACATGCAAGACCTCAGAAATTTTGGCCTTCAGCTGTCTGAAGTTCTGACAATCGGCCACAGTAGCCAAGACTTCTGGGAGTTCAAATCAGTGTGTGGCAGTGACCTGAATGCACACACGTCAGCATGCCCACATTTTCCCCACAATAATTTAATAATATGGGGTATGAAAATCAACAGTCAGTGGACATTGTCAATGCAGAATCCATATATCCATTGGTCCCACTGTACTGAATTAAATATACGGTATATTCATTGCACTCTTTTAAGTCTCATCTATCCAATGAGGTACCAGACAGCAGTCTGGTTTCCCTCTGAGAGTGGAAATAAATATTTTTGCTAGTACAGGACTTTATGGTACGATACTATATATGATGCTTAGTGGTATTGCAACCGTGGATGAAAACTTTTTAAAAAGATACAAAATAAGTGCAATGCATGCAGAAATTCTGCTAGTTTGTTCTCTTCCTAAACACTTGATTGAAAATCATACTACCTTATTTAATGTGGTAAAGGCCTAATTGTTACTCTTGATAACTGTAGCTCTTCTTCTCTCCAACTCTCTTTATTAAGGACTCAAAGTAAGGTGAGACAGGGCAGCTCCATTCCCTTTAAATGAGTGAAAATCTACAAATGGACTAGTGGGGTAAATGATTAAAGGTAGTTCAATGAAGACTGAAGTTGCGTCCCCAAATTCATTGATCACCCATAGTCAGGAATGGAATGTGAAATGAAATCGATTAATAAGAGTGACCCAAAAAAGCAGCATGAACAACGAAGTGGGGTTGCCAGGTCTCAGGCTTTGAATCTCCATTTTCATGGATCACTTCCAGGTAGAAGACATGGTCGGCCCAGTTCTAGGCAAGAACAAAGGGTTATATACAAATTTTCAGTTTACCTGGTAGAGCAAGAGCTTGCTAAATTTTCCAAAGCTTAACTTTTGTAAGCTTAACTTTCAGCCTCGAGTAGGCCGAAATAGGCTCATAAGACGTTGACACTTTGGCACTTGAGTTGTAAATTGAAGGCAGCTAGTTTAAACTACAGATGGTCTGCATTTTATTTTATGTATTGATAGTGGTTGTTTTTTATAACTTTTATGTGATATTATTTTTATACTCATGTTCTGTTTATGTTATATACTACCCTTGAAGAGCCTTGTAAGCTGCCCGGAATCCCTTTTGGGAAGATGATGGAAGGGTATAAATAAAGATGATGATGATGATGATGATGATGATTATTATTATTATTATTATTATTATTTGGTACAACATGCAAAGACTCTCCAAGACAATTTCTCTATTAACTTACTTACTTATCTTCCTTCTTCCTTGCTAGTTGTTGTGATGCCAGGGTTACTATTATTATTTACTTTCTTTATACCCCACCTTTCTCCCCAAGGGTAATCAAGATGGCTAACTGGGTGCATCCTTCATCTTGCTCTTCATAGAGGTGTGTAGGCTAGTATCTTATCTTCATAGATAAATGAGAAAGAATAATCTGCTCAATTCATCTTGATTGGGGAACACTCTTTAGCTGAGACTTCTGCTTTAATGTCCAAACAGGAACACACAGACTGTGTGTGTGTGTGTGTTTGAATGATAAGCTGTAAGCAACTTTGGTTGCTGCTTAAAGCATAACATGAAATGACATCAACTGGGGCTGTCACCAGGGCTCAGGTTTTGGCCCAGAAACTTCAGTTCATGTTTGGATCCTAAACTGACAACCTAGAGGTAAATATCTTTTTGGAACAAAGTGCTTTCGAGACAGCAGTCTGGTTTCCCTCTGAGAGTGGAAATAAATATTTTTGCTAGTGAAGGAAAATTGAATTCTACTTGTTGGTTTTCCAAGTATTTAAATTACCACTTTGATATTTAGCCACTATTTTCTTTTCTGCATCCCTTCCATTTTTCTCGTCTTTCAAATGTTGCATATATTAGTTGTTTTCTTTCTCATTCCCCATTGATTTTTCCAAAAATTAAAACAAACAAGAGGTGAGAACATATACCTTTCTTAAGTAAGTAAGAATACAAATGTTTTCCTACAAAATAACAACCCCAGCCAATTCTCATAACCTGAGTAACCTGAGCATGGATTCCAGCAGCAGCACCATGCCCACCAACAGTAGCATTAATATTGGCAAAATTGATGTGCTGTTAATGATTGCCTCTTTTAATAAAAGGAGTTTGCATCTATGAGTATGAGATAAGGCTGTCACACCACAATTTGCTTCAAATGCATACAGATGTAGACTTTTATGATAGGAACAGGTGCCAAAATAAAGCAGGGCTATCTCATTCCAAAATGGCCTTATCTCTACTAACTGTGCAGAGATAGAAGAAATTATGTTTTCAGTTATAAAAAATTAAATTCTTCTAAACTTCTGTGTTTAGCAAGCCAATTTAAAATGTAAAAATGGAGTACTAACCCCATGCCCTCTTAACACTGTACAATAGGCATAGTGAGAGCTATTCTGCATCTAAATTATTGAAAAGATTTCAGGAAGTCAATGAACTGGTTCAGTAGGTTTTGACAGTTCCAGACAACTCAGAACATCAGATAGGTTTAATGGCATGATAGAAATTGATAGAAATTGCATCAAGCAGTAGAAACCATAATGCATTGCTCTAACGTTTCCTTAATTGCTCCTGTTGGGGGCCAGACTATAGTTTGAAAAAAAATATTAACACATTCCTATGCACACTGCATATGTCTTATTTGTAGTACAAAATCATCCTCCTGGAGGACTTGCAAGAGTCGGGCGAGACTTCGACCTGTGGCCAGGGACCATAGGAAAAGACGGGGTTGGAAACAGCAACTCAAATGGCATCCTGCTTCTCACCAAATGTGCAGAACACAACCTTGTCATCACCAACACACTCTTCCACCGGAAAAACAAGTTCAAGACATCATGGAAACACCTCCGGTCTAAGCATTGGCACCTCTTAGACTATGTAATCACACGCACCAGAGACCGCGGTACGTGCTTCTCACAAGAGCCATGACAGGTGCTGATGATTGCTGGACAGACCACAGACTAATCCAATCCATGATGGCTATCAAGATCACCCCCAAGTGCAGACTCCAAGGAAGAAAGACTAGATGCAAAATGAACACCCAAGCCCTTCAGGAGCCCTCCAAATGAGCCCATCTCTAAACAGCACTCAAGGACCATCTACCCATAGAACAGCCCAAAAATGCTGAGGAACATTGGAACAAACTGAAGACCTCCATCATCACAGCTGCAAAGAAACTATTGGATATCAAACCAAGAAACATCAAGATTGGTTTGACGAAAATGACATCAAGATCCAACAGCTAATTGACAAGAAAAGGAAAGCCTTGCAAACATGGCAGAGAGACATCAACTGTGCTGCTAAGAAAAAGATCTATGCCAGTGCAAAAGCTGAGGTCCAAAGAAGGACAAGAGAACTCAAGAACATCTGGTGGACAAAGAAGGCTGAAGAAATTCAACACCTGGCAGATACCCATTATGCTCAGGGATTTTTCAAAGCCACAAAGGTCATCTATGGACCAAGAAACCATGGCATACAGCCTCTATGCTCATCAGATGGAACCAAACTTCTGAAGGACAAAACATCAATGGCATTACGTTGGAAAGAACATTACCAAAGTCTCCTGAATTGCAGCTCCAATATGGCTGAAGAGGTTCTCTCACAAATCCCTCAACAACAAACCAGGGATGAGCTTGCAGCACCACCTAGTTTGGAAGAAGTCGGCAATGCCATCAGCCAACAAAAAAAATAAAATAAAAGAAAGAGAGAGAGAGGGAGGGAGGGAGATTAGCCTTTGAGGGAGGCTTGTTGCTGGTGGTCTGTTGTGGGGGTCTCAGAGATCTGGTGGAAATTTAAGTTTCAATTAAATTGACTTAGGTGTCCTTGAGTGCAATAGTGAACATTCATTCAGTGAAATAGTGAACATTCATTTGGCAGCCCCATGTTCAGGAGATGGGCAAGGAAGGCAGGCTATTGGCTATAGCACAATCACATGCATTTGCAGTTCAAGCTTTATTGTATTGTTTACTGCAGGTGTGCCTATTGCACATCTGCCAACAAAAGCCTGTGTTTCTCCAGTTCTCCTTCACCATCATTCCAATGCGGTAGTACTAAAAGCCTTCCAGCTAAATAGAGGAAAAGGATGTGTGAGGTATCTAGCCAGGAAAAATGATTTACAAAAGGGTGCTTTTTTGGCAGAAGCTTCATTAATGTCCTGCAGTGATCATAAAAGAGTTCCGAATTTACTTTTTTAATTTCTAGGTAGGAATCCTGAATTTAACACCCTTTTCATGATTATATATTAATCATATCAAAAGACTATTTTTTTCTGATGAAGTACTAAATCAGCCATCAACAGACTGCAGAATGCTGATTTAGCCTTCTTTCATTTTGTTGTGTGTGTACGACATCTGTAACATACTATTTCTACTAGCCCCCAAAAGGCTGTAAGCTGTGTTGCTTGGGGGTGAATGTTGACAGATCACTCCAGTGTCAGAACTGCTGCTGAGCTGGAAGCACTCTGTAACCCACCAAGCAGACCACCAACTGCTTGTAATAAGGGACACAGTCCCTTCAAGGCAAAGAGAATACGTTTCCAGCTGAGCAGCTGAACCAATGCCACCCTCCAGAGTGACTCTGACAAGCAGCAGAGGAAAGCAATCAACTCATCCTGGCACTGCCCAGAACTGGCAAACAATAGAATGAAAGGGTGCCCCATAGGCCATGCTAAAGATGTCCCCTGTGGAAGATGTTTCCTCCAAGCAACTGCAATTACACATCTGCCATGTGTCAGCTGGGACTGGGATGTCTCCTTTGTTTTCTCCTTTGTGATACAGACAGTATTTAGCCTTCTGTTCCATCTTTCTCAGTCCCAAGGCTCATCTCTTTATGCTTCTCCTGAGCATAACCCTCTTGGTATGTCTTTGTTACCATTCTTTTCCAATTGTGGAAGCAAACTTTATTGGTTTTACAAAGAGCCCAGTTTCCACTGAACTAATGTGATCTATCTTTCCAGACATCTCCCACTTCTGGCCATTTATCTAGCACTTTGCTATTTCTTTGTTAAGCAATCTTTCGGTCACTTTCCAAACATAAACATTTTATGTGGGGTATTTCTTTGATCATCACTCTCCATAATTAACACATATATAACCCTTTCTTTTTCCCCAGGATTTTTTAATTGAGAGCTTTCAATCCTCTTCCATTACCTTAATTATGTCCAGCCTTCAACAAACCTGCTCACAGATGGGGAGGTGGAGAAGTTTCTTTGAACTTCATAAACAAGAAAAATGTTTACTAAAGAAGGTAGCATTATGGGAATTAAATTAGGTTGCTTAAATCTGTAAAAAAAAATTGGTAGACAAGTCTGCTTTCTAACTCTGAATGGCTTCAGGAAGGGATTATGCTTTCCCTCTCTTTCCTTTCTGGAAGCTGATTGGTGAACTGAAGAGGGACTACAGTTTTTAGTCTTCGTTATGTTTTTTAAGCTCCTTTCCTTCTCTCTAAACAAAGATGATTCCCCCATGCATTTTCTTAGCTTTCCTTACCCAGCATTTTTCTTCTTTGGGGATGTGACAGCAGCTGCTAAAGGATTTTGCAGACCCAGCTGAGAACATCTTTCCTCCAAAGACACAGAGAAACCACTGAAATCCACAAGCATGTGAACAATTTCAACAGAAAGGAAGAGACCATGAAAATGAAGAGAATCTGGCTACCAGTATTTTTTTAAAAAAAACTCTAAAATCATAACAGTAAAGAAAGAACAACATTCAAAAAAGAGGAATTCCAGACAAGAAATTATCAGGGCCAGCTAATCACCTTCCAACAAAGGATTACCCCAGGCAGTAAGAAGCCAAATCTTGAAACTGCTAGGCTGTTCAATGCTGATCAAGGTGGCCAACTGAAACATTCACACATAACTCAAACAGACAAGAGTTCTTTCTCCTACCCTGGACATTCCACAGATATATCAACCCCATTTTCCTAGTTTCCAGCACACCTCACAACCTCTGAGGATGCCTGCAATAGTTGCAGGTGAAACGTCTCCCTATCACAAGCCCCCCCCCCCAAAGAAATATATGTTTGCAAAGAAACGTGAGAGATAAATAGTGTTTGATAACCTCTTTTTTTATCAAACACTATCTATCTCTCACGTTTCTTTGCAAACATATATTTCTTTGGGGGGGGGGGGCTTGTAATTTTTCAGACCAACTGATGATATAATTGTTTGCATTTTGGATTTAGGTATGCATAGTTTGTCTATATAATACTATGCTCCAAACAAGATGGCAACAACTGGCAAGAATCCATAAACTAAGAACCATAAAACTGTTGGGCTTAGTACAATGTTGTGAAAAAAATACTTTGTCATAAATCATCTTGCACTTCAGTGGTTTTCTAGATTTCTTCCATGTGTTCCATGATACAAAACTAAAATCTCTGAAGAGAGAGAAAGAGGCTAGGCCTAACACCCAGAACCTGGATTCTTAGAAATGACTCAGAACAATAACCTTGCCATCATATGGCAAGACTCCCAGAAGACTGGCAAGACTCCAACCTGAATGTCCTAACCCAACAAACCAGAATCCTTGGCCATGTTCCAGGAAGTGCTATTCAAGCCAAAGATTCTAGAGTAAGTGTCTTCTAGGACTTAACATTCATATGAATGAGCCCCTACACTAGCTTCCAAAAGCAATTGGCAGCTTCCCAGAGCTAGGAAAAACTGCTGTGAACAGAAAGTGCCATCAACTCATCCGTTATTCAGTGAAGAGCTGAGAAGGGAAGAAATTCCATTTGGAAAGCATTCAAAAGTTACTGTCTTGCCTTCTCATTTTTAATATCAATAGCGCTTGTGCGGGCTGCTCTGCAGAAAGATACACCCCATCTTGCCATTTTCTTTTCAAAAGCTTATGCTAAGGTTTTGAAACCAAACATGTGCCTTGGCAAATAGAGTATGGTCTCCAGGAAACCCTGGGAATTATTTCAGTGGCTTGAATTGGGATGGTTGACACTGCTACAACTGCTCAGGAGTTGCTTCACACAGAAGGCTTCTCCTGGGGAAGGGCACTCTCACAATTTCTATTCCTAACTATATCCCAAAAAATGAGATGGAATCTAAGCACCACTTATTCCCATTGAAGTTGTATTGAGACTGCATTTATATGCTCATTTTGAACAATGCTGTAAATGGAATCACACAGCTACAGGAAATACTCCAATCTGGTTAATGCTGCCTGTTATTAGAGAGAGGAATTAGCATAGGTGGAGGGACCAGAGGAGACTGAAGTTAACAAAAGTACCTGGATATAGAAGGGATATATTAAGCTGCCTTGAAAACTGAGATGATCACATGGTCCCAAGAAAAATTCTGGACATGACTTCCAGACCCCTTTGTTGTGTGTCTTGGATTTATGACCCTTAGACAACTCACTGACTTCTCCACTTGGACTTTGTTCCAATGTATGACTTCTTGGCCTTAGACCTTTTATTATTGCAGGTTTCATGTTCAGCTTCTGTCCTGATTTGATAGGACAAGTTCTGATTAATCCTTTGTTATCCCATTTACCGTACTTTTAAAATGTCCCAATTCTCTCTCTTCCTCTGATACCCCACTCCCCCGCCTTACATCTTTAGTTTATTTCTATTGCTGTATGTTGAGTTCAAAATACAAATGTAGGGCCTATTGGACAGTTATGAATACACATTCACAATCCCTGCATAGAGCCTAGTTTAATCCCCTAGACCCATTTAGCAGCTGGGATCAATGGAGCTCCATTCCTCTGTTGATTCAGAAATGGCCAATGTCCCTACACTGTGCAACTGATCTTCAGTGTGAAAGTAATTGTGACAGGGTCCTTTTCCTGCCTCTTGTGCCATAGATTACTCATGGAAGGGGAAAGGATCATCGGGTGACTTTTTCTCAGTTGAGAGGGGAATGGACCACCATCAATCATATGGCTGCGTACAGTGCTACGTAGTACATAACAATAGTGCATAACAATCAAACAGGATTCCATCTGTGGTAATTATTATTATTATTATTATTATTATTATTATTTTCTTACTCATCTCTCCTCATGGCTCAAAGTGGGTTACAACATAGCTAAAACACGTATTCATCATAAACACTATATAAAATATGCATATTAAAATTTATTTTTTCAAAATACATATATTAAAATACACAGAACAAGATTAAAATATAGTGAACATAATACACAAGTTTAAAATTTATGATTAAAACTGACTGGGTAGGTCTGCTGGAAGAGACAGATCTTCAGATGGGTTTTAAATTCTGACAGCTCATTGAAATGTCAAATGTCTTCTGCAAGTCATTCTGCAGACTGGGGGCAGCTGAGGAAAAGATCCTCTGCAATCATGAGGACCAGAGAACCTACGTGTTTGGGGAGGGTTGCATGGAGAAGGCATTGTATTGTATTGTAACCTGGGCCCAAACCATGTAGGTAGTTTGCAGGAGGAGAGAAAGGAGATTAGGGACAAAGCCCAGTTCCTTCCTACTAGGTTCAGATAAAAGCAAACTGCTACAGCCTCTTCCACTTTGTGTGTTCTTCCGCATTTATTACTTTTGCCATCTTTATCACACTCTGAT
Organism: Anolis sagrei; assembly: GCF_037176765.1. Classification (NCBI taxonomy): domain Eukaryota; kingdom Metazoa; phylum Chordata; class Lepidosauria; order Squamata; family Anolidae; genus Anolis; species Anolis sagrei. The sequence goes on along the minus strand of NC_090021.1, from coordinate 247,529,277 downwards.
GTTCTGTGGCCACATGACTTACTTAAAACGAAGAATGTTCAGGGTAGGAAACTTGTTCTTGGGCTTCAACACCCATCAGTCCTAGTCAACACAACCAAAGGTAAGAGATAATGAGAATAAGATAATGGATATTCTTTCTCATGAAGCTCAAGATGGCAAGTCCATTTTAGCAGATGTCACAAAAAGAATACTCGTGCCTGGGACATGAATATAATTATTTAACAATACTTTGATGATATGATCTAGTACTTCGTTTTCAATTAATTAGTCCTTCTCAGATGAAAAATTATGTATCTGTGACTGGAGCAATGGAGAAAATAATCTTCCACTAAGATTAGGAATAATTGCATATTTGTGTGGCAGAGAAATTCAAGAGCATGGTTTAAAAATAGCACAAATTGCATCATACCAATTACTTCTTACGAGAGCATGTATAGTGTCCATCATGAACATGATGCAAAGAGAAAGGGCATGTTGTACAAGTGGAGCATAAGAGAGTTTCTGTTTCACAAAATTTAGAATCCATGCAGCCCAGGCTGGTAGAAAGACCCAAATGAAAGAAAGATAAGGTTAAGTGATCTGTCCAAGGCGATACAGCACTGAGGTGGTCACTATTACTAAGAAAGGGGAAGCTGTGTCTGAATATATGCTGTGCATGTTGAAAAAAGGTCTGGGCAGCCAAACAAATTAATGGACATTGTGAATCTTCAAATAAACTTACCTGCAGCAGACAACACCTGTTTGAAGTGAAGAGAGTAACAAGTTGAATATGATATGGCACTGTGTTCTTTACAGACAGGATGAATGGCAATTTATTGAGAAAATATATATTTAAAAATAGGTACTTTATGGTCTCTGCTCACTACATGGTATAATACCAGGCTTTAAAGTGTGGGTGGTTTAAATTGTCCTTTGAAGGTTATTTCCTGTGTCCTTTGTTGTGTAATTGTCTAATGCTCTCAGTGTTTGGCATTATCAAGAGTGGTTGGTGATTTCCATATCAATGGGGTAGCAAATCCACTCCATGTGTTCACACACACTTCAAAGAAGATATCCAACATTCTGAGCCCTATAGCCAAATTTGGTTCAGGACCTTGGATAAGTCCTTAAAATTGAGACAATCCAAGGTTAAAGCGTGGGTGGTTTAAATTGTCCTTTGGGGGCTATTTCCCATGGTCTTTGTTGAGGAATTGTCTAATGCTCTTGTTGTTTGGTGCTATCAATAGTGATTGGTGATTTCCTTATCAGTGGAGTAGTAAATCCACTCCACGTTTTCATACACACTTCAAAGAAGCTATGCAACATTCTGAGCCCTAAAGCCCAATCAGGTTCAGAACCTTGGATAGTTACTTAAAAATTGAGACAATCCAAGGTTAAAGCATAACACTATTTTATTAAACTAGGTATACAAGAGCACCCTCTTCTCTTAGACACTACCGGGAAATCATATCTTGCCAATACCCAGTTCATTTCCTAGAGCCAAAAGCTGAGCACATTATGTACATTGGAGACCACAGCATACTTTCAGGGTCATAATTTATCATGGTTCATCAAAGAGGAAGTGATTAATGTTTTATGCCAAACAAGTCAATAAACCAGGAGTCCTTTTTTTCCCAACACGCACGGCTTTGTAAACTGCTAGGAGAAAACCCGCTGGTTTTCTCCACAAACAAGCATGTGGTGGTATTTAAAGGAAAATCCCACCTGATTAAGTAGGAAAAGAGAGAAGTTAAATTATGGCAGGTTGATGAGTATGTTTTTCACTTAGGAGTATTATGTAACAAAGTGGTTAGATCTTTCTCACACCCCCCCCCCCCACTGGTCAAAGCATATTAATGAGGATAAAATTAAGACAATAAAATTAAGATAATATGAATTCCAAGTTACAGATAATCTGGACAGTAAATTTCACTTTGATTTAATAAAAGTAGATTATCCAATTAATTGATCTAGCAATAAAAACCACAATGCTTGTAAATAGCTTTCCATCAACAGTAGTTGAAAGCTTCCTTCCTTGGAATAATACAGCAGTTCTCTTTTGGGTCAGGGGTTTATAGTAAAGTCAAATTTGCAGTATCTCCTGGTATTTAAGACTAAGAAAAGATTTTTAAAGAATACTCTGCCACTCAGAATCTTCATTACTAAGTCACGCCTAAATGCACATTTGATTCCTGAAACAAAAATACAAAAGTGAGCATTGCTGGAGGACTTAGTACAGTTTGCCTTCAGTCACACACAGACCCAGTTTAATCTGGATCTCAGTTCTGCCACCAGTAATTCTCTTCTGCAGATGAACCATTGCAGCTCTGTTTCCATGGCAGCAGCAATGGTTAACCCTTCTTAGTATTCGGTTTGCACATTGTGTGGATGTGATGGCCCATGGACTAGCCATCTTCAATCAGTTTAACAAAACATGAAGGCTAATTTAGTCTCACGTTACCAGCTTTAGACCCAGAGACTGCTTACTTAAAAAAATTCCAGGGAATGAGGGTGGGAAAGGCTATGCCAGTTTGTCATAGAAAAAAAGTGTTGCGGCACTATAAACATGAATACAGTAAGAGCCCTGTATCCATGGGAGACACTTTCCCGGTCGGATCAAGATATGATCAAATGCCATTGGATTAGCTTACTGTGAGTCTCAACATACCATAAAGTTGTGCTGGAAGATCTAGAGAGTCCTAGAGTTGTATTCTCTCTAGGAGTTTGCTAGGACCTCCATCACAACTCTTTGGTTACTACTGGGAGAAATTTATCATAGAATCAACAGGAGGAGCTAGCAAATTCTTCAAGAGACCATTTCCCCTGGATATGGGTTCCTCAGTTACAGGAGTCTTCGTGTATATTTTGTAACTCTGGATTAAGAAATCACAGTATAGAAATAGCATGCAGCATAACTGTGGTGCTCCAAACATTTCTCCTTTTTAGATTTTAGATTCTCTGCTCTAAAATGGTTAGAATTTCAAAATACTTAAAAATAAATTTGAAAGACTTTTTGCCTTGTTGATTTTGCTTTTAATGAAAATGGGAACTATTTGTATGACTTAAATTTATATGACTGCATTTATTCTATAATTCTCCAGATGGAAAATGTGAGAGATAATGGTGGATCTCTCAGCCAGAGTAATCTCTTCGGCAAGGCAAAGGCTATTCCATGATTATCCACACATCTCCACACTGTTGGAAACCCACTGCATGGCTTTGGGAAAGTCATATCTTTTACCCTTATCCTGGCTAAATGTACTCAGCTCCCCAAATCATTCCTTCTAAGGCTTGACTTCTAGACCTTTTACCATTATGGTCTTCCTTCTCTGGAATCATTCCAGCTTGAAAATATCCTTCCTGAATTGTGATGCCCAGAACTGGAGGCAGTGTTATTCCAGGTGAGGTCTGACCAAAGCAGAATAGTGTGTGATCATTACTTTCCCCCATTTAGGTGAAGTGACATGATTTATATCTTTTGGGTCCTATTACATTCTATCACACTTCCACAACTATATAAATATGCTTTATACCTGAGTCTTTAATATCATCCAGTACTGTATCATATTACTTGAAGGCACATATGCACACACTGCTCCTGAAGATGTGGGTTTGTATCCATGAAAACTAACACAAAAAGTAGAAGTCAACTTGAGAGCAGTTAACAACAGCAACAACTGTGCCTATGCTCAACTTGTGTGGGCAGGAGACAAGACTAAATTCAGGACCTGTGTATCATGGAGAAAAATAAATGTACTAAGTGCATTCCATCCACTATTGTATAACAAACTTGAAATCAGTGTTGTAGAGATTCCATAATGGGACTGAAGAAATCTTAGACTGCTGATTGATGTGACTTCTGTGTAATACCAAAGCAAACTGGTGCACATCTCTATTACCTTATTATGTGCAGAGATAATAATAATAATAATAATAATAATAATAATAATAATAATAATAATAATCCCAGTAAGGTGGTCTTCTGCAGCTGGCAGATGATAATTTTGTCAGTGCCGATTGCTGCTTCTGTAGTTGTTTTGCTTCCAGTTACCCTACAGGCCCATGCCCTGGTTGCTCAGCAGTGGGTCCTGGTTTCTGTAGCCCATTTGTTGATGGGTGCCCAGGAGAAGCACTCGCCGTGGTCCTTATTATCCTGGGTGACGACTGAGCCAGTATAGACTTCTTTAGAGTTTGTTTCACCCTATTTAAATGGGTTGAGTGCACTTAGTTCTACTTCTCAGTTGAGATCACTCTGGCTTGGTTGGACCTGTTTGTAGTTAACACTACCGCCAGCACAGCTCTCAACATCATAGAAGCAGTTTAGCCCCCCCCCCCACCCGCCAATGACACGGTGGCACCTGATGGGGGTTGGTAGTGGAGGATGATTACTGGGATCTGCATGGATCATTTGCCAATACTTCACACAGTCCTAGACACTTGAGACAGGCCCATAGCCAGGATTTCGATTAGGGGGGCTGAGTTTGTTTCTGGGGGGGGGGGGGCTGAGTCTGAGTGAAAGAGGGTCTACCCTAGCAAACCTTTTGTATCGTTACCCCAATACCCCCATGCATATGGGATATGTTGAGTATAGTGATCAGATCATGATATGAATAAACATAGCAGTTTATCTTCATCTTCTTGTGTTTCAAAGAATAATCATCATCATTATCATAATGAGCATCTTTATTTATACCCCTCCACCATCTCCCCGATGGGGACTCAGGGCGGCTAAAATGGGGTCAAGCCCAAACAATTACATCAAATCAAATGAAATACATACAGCAAATAATAATATCAAATGAAATGTAAACAAACAAATTAGTGCAAAATCAAATACAAGAAACCAGTTAAGAGTTTTGGTTCCCTCTTGGATATTGCTCTCAGGTGCACCTGTCTTTATACCTATAGCAAACCATCTCACAAGCTGTTCCTGGACCAATTTCTTTCCCAAATAAAATCCAAACAAATTATCTCTCTACTGAGACCACACTGGCTCTGCTTCCAGTATTCCATTTCTTTGCCAACTGGATTATTTTTGTGACATAAAAATGGTCTCAGAACTGAATGCAAGAAAGATGAAACCAAAATGTCATACTTTATTGACTGAACTAATTCAGATAAATTCAGAAATTAGGAATAATAAAATAAATAAATAGAAATGGTTATGGTGACACCACTATCATTATCATGGAAATCTAACCACCTGCTCATCAAACTGTATCATGTCATGTTCTTCTTAGTAAGCGGTATAGATTAGGCAGGCAGCATAGAAAATAAACATATAAAGTTCTGTGTTTGATAATATACTATGTCTTTAGCTTTGATCTCAGTGTTGACAAAGTGACTGTACAATTACAGCAATTATTTTTCTGGGCAGTTTCTGACTATTGATTAATAGCCCTACATTTTGTCCACAGGCATGTAGAGACGTAAGATATATGCCCAGAAAATCTAATGGAATAACACAAGAAAACATAGTCTTTTTTCTTCCTGCTTTCAGTGATAAATCATTGGTTATCTGCCTGAGAAACATGTTCCCAGGGTGAGCACAGAACTGTATCTGCTAACTGCTTATTATGGGCTCCACAGTATCTAAGTATATTTTGAGGAGGATGGGGAGGGAATAAAAGAAGAATTTTTTTCAGATTGTTGCCAGTAGAATAAACACATTATTATCCAACTCATAGTTTGTTATGTAAAAGCAACATATGTGATTATGTGATGTCTTTTTGTTTGTTTTAGAAAGGAGGGTATATTTTAAAACAATATTTTCTACCTGAGATTTTTTTCCCTCACTGAAGTTTCACAGCGTGGGAAATTTGAAGAGTTATCGCACTAAACATCTCAGGATTTCATAGGATGCAGCCATGGTACTTAAAGTGCTATCAGGCTATTATAAGGATATGATGGAAACAATATAAGTACTATAAGTACCCAGTGACATTGACTACAGTTATCTCAGGACAATTTGTTTTTTCTACATACTTTGGGATTTGAATATGGAAGAGGCATTGCCTGGGTTTGGCAGAAGAAAAAGCAATAGACCAGGTTCTTGAACAAATGGGACACATTTCCCTCAGCTAGCCTTTTTTTTTTTTTTTTTTTTTTACAAATGCCTAAATCCTTTTGTCAATATCTGAAAGCAAAAACCCTATCAAAAAGTACTTCTGGGCATCAGAGTTGCCATTGGAGGAGGGAGAAAGAAAAATCATAGATTAAATAAAAAGCAAATAATATTGACTGAGACCTGTATTTTAGTGGTAACTATTTACACTCACATAGTGGTTGTCCTCTACCAGCATCCTGCCAAATAATGATATTGTGTGATTGGTTCTACACCCCACAATGTGCTTGTCTATTGCTCCATGCACAGTGCAGTGTATTAACTGCTGTCAAGTCAATGTCAACTGAGGATGGTCCTAGAATTAGAGACTCCCAAGTCACCATGTCATCAACAGCCTTGCAGCTCAGGGTGCTTTCAGACTTCACAGAAATGTGCCCCAAAGCAGGTTTTAAAAACCTGTTTTGGTGTGCATTACTGTTCCCACAGCTTTTCTGGGCAGCTGTCCCCATGCCATTGCGGTAAGTACCATGATGGCATGGGACCATCCACAAAACCCCCACAAAACCCCCTTAGAATAAGAAAAAAACTTACTGGGCTGCTATGACACCTCTCCAGAGGCCTCTTGATGCACAGAAATAAGTCCAGGAGACGGAAGGGTCAGTCCCCACTGATCCCATACCCCACTGGGTTAATCTGCTTGGTCCCAAATTAATTTCCCTTTTCTGGAGGCATCATTTGGATGCCTCTTGTAAAAGTCTAACAGGGCCCGCATTTTGAGCCCTGTCTGGAAGGGCCCTCGAAGATATAGTTTCACTGACTGAGTCTATTAATCTGAAATGCAGTCTGCTCTTTTACTACTGCCATTCCCCTTGCCAAATATTATCATCTTTTCTAATCATTTTTTTCTTCCTATGATACAGCCAGGGTACAAAAGTCTCAGTTTAGTCATCTCAGCATCTAAGAACAGTTCAGGCTTGATCTTCTTTAAGACCTATTTATTTGTCTTTTTCACAGTTCACTACATTTATATATCTCCTATCAAGCATTACATTTGAAATGAGCTGATTTTCTTACTATTAGTTTTTTTTACTGTTCCGCTTTCACAATAATACATGCAAACTGGAAAAATCTGATTTTGGCCTTCAGTGATAGATATTTACACTTCAGGATCTTGTCTAGTTCCCTATAGCTGCCCTTCCAAGTCAGTGTTCTGTGTTTTTTTGTTTTATTTTTATTGCAGTCTGCATTTTTAATGACTGAGGCAAGGTATAGGAAATCCTCCACTATCTGCCAACTAGTTACTAAACATCAAAAATACTCCTTGACCTATACACTTCATCCCTCTCATTTAAGATCTAGACCTTGGTTTGGTGGCCCTGAGCAGTTCACTCTCCCAGTGGCTTTATAGAAGACATGCTATGCTGTCATGCACCAATGTGTGCAACAGTACCCAAGTCAATAAAAAGGAACCACTTTAAGAAAGAAAGCCATACCTGGTAGTGAATTTGTACATATAACCCAGATTCCATTTGCCTGATTAAAACAAACAGTGCCAGTCACGACAGAGAGACCCTGGACCCAACTCCAGATTGGTTACATCTGAGGATCTGCCATATTTGTATCAGAAAGTGCATTTTATTAACTGAATGGTCTTGGAGGGCTGACCTTCCTCAATCCATCATAATGAAATGGATGTTGTTCTGTTGTTCCTTTTGAGAACAAATCTCTTTTGTTGAAGAGCCAGGGCAATTTACTTTTCACCTGGGAAGTACTTCTATAGTATTAACATCTGAAATAATCAGTATCAGATGTAAAGAAAAAGATTTTAGAGGGAGGTAGTCTGTGCATACTTATTTGGTACAAAGCCGCAACTGTAATTAATAGAATAGGAAACTAAAGGCTGAAATTAAAATAAGTCTTTAGACACTGAATCCTTATATTAAAAATTACTAAGAATAAATACCAATGAAGAGTTTAAATGAAGCACTAATAAGACTCAGCCATGGAGATAAACTAACAAGGGTTACATAAATATGCAAAGCAGATTAGAGCTGACCTATCAACCTTCCAATCCATTTGGTTGTTGGACAAAAGGCAGTCTTGTCAAGCGGATTTTTTTACATTGTCTGCTGTTATAGTTTGTTCCACAAAAAGATACCTTCATTGTATTATGCAATGGAAATAAAAGATGTCTAAAAGCAAGAGTGACTATAGTTACTTATGTTCAGGTGTGTATATGAATGCATGTGTGTATATTACATGGCATTTGTGACTTACCATAAACCATATCTATAATGAAAATAAGCATGGCTATTAGGCAGCTACCTGAAGCAGGGTATGGTAGGAGCAATCAGAAATTCTTTAAAAGTGTGTTTTAGTTGAAATTTTGCAGGCTCCATTTATTCCTACTGAATTTCAATGGATGCCAAAATGCTCCAGGGTCATTTGGGTCACAAATCCAGTCTAAATTTTAGTCTGAACATCAAAGGATGCCATCTTCCACAGTAACATTGAGTAAAATGCTTCATGGATGAGAGCTTTGGCACTACATTGCTAGTATTCCTATTTTACTTTCCATCCTAATTTGAAAGGCAAGCACACAAGCAACCCAGTCTTTTAATAAAAGTGTATCACCCTCCCAGGGGCGGTTCTTCCATTACGCGAAGTAAGCGACCGCGGAATACTTTGTTTTTCCCAGGGGCGCTCTGGCGCCTCCTTAAATGCCCCTCCAATTGGGCCTCGTCCTACGCGCAGCAGCGGTGGCGGGGGCAGCGGCGGGAGGAGGCAGAAAAGCCGCGCATGGGGCAAGGGGGAAGGGAAAGGCACGTGCCTCTGCCCTTCCCCTCTCGCCCTGCATGTGCCTTTCCTAGCGGCAGAGGCAGGAAAGGCGTGCGAGGGAGAAGAGAAAGGTGCGCGCCTTTCCCTCCCCTCATGCCCCGTGCACCTTGTAGAGCGGCGAGAGGAGTGTGGGGCAGCAGCGAGGCTTGGCCATCTCCTTCTCCTCTGGGCGCTTCTTCCTTCTCCTCTCCGTTTAGACACCTCCAAATGGAGAGGAGGAGGAGGAGGAAGACCCTGGAGGAGAAGGGGGGAAGACCTCGCTGCTGCTGCAGCCCTACGCTCCTCTTCTCTCCCCCTTCGAGGCGAGGCCTCGAAGGGGGCGGGAAGAGAGTGGCACAGAGCAGCAGCAGCAGCGAGGTCTTCCCCCCTTCTCCTCCAGGGTCTTCCTCCTCCTCCTCCTCTCCATTTGGAGGTGTCTAAATGGAGAGGAGAAGGAAGAAGCGCCCAGAGGAGAAGGAGGTGGCCAAGCCTCGCTGCTGCCCCACACTCCTCTCGCCGCTCTACAAGGTGCACGGGGCATGAGGGGAGGGAAAGGCGCGCACCTTTCTCTTCTCCCTGGAGAGGAGGAGGAGGAGGAAGACCCTGGAGGAGAAGGGGGGAAGACCTCGCTGCTACTGTTGCCCCACTCCGTGCTCTTCTCTCTGCCCTTTGAAGCCTCTGCTTCGCCTGGAAGGCTCAAAATGTTCCAGCAGCATTCTCTCCTGATGTTTCACCCACATCAGTGGCAGGCATCCTCAGAGATTGGGAGGTCTGTTGGAAACTGACTCACCCCCATTTCCTTCTCAGCTTTGGAATTATTACTATTATTATTATATTTTATTATATTTATTATTCTATTTACAATTATTATTTATTACATTATTATTTTTAACATGAATTATTTATATTTATTAGATTGTTATGTGTTATAAATGGCAGACATCTTCAGAGGTTGGGAACTCTGTTGGAAACTAGGCAAGTGGGGTTTATATATATCCCTGTGGAATGATGTCCAGAGTGGGAAGAAGGACTCTTGCCTGCTTGAGGCAAGTGTGTTGCCATTGGCCACCTTGATTAGCACTGAATGACCTTGCAGCTGGATGCCAAGTTTTTAAACTTTGTGTTTTCTATATACATTACAAATTTACCCTTGGTTTGCTTCTGATGCAGCAAATTTCCTTGCAGCTTCAAAGCCTGGCTGCTTCCTGCCCGGGGGAATCCATTGTTGAGACGTATTAGCTGGCCTTGATTGACTCTTGTCTGCAAGGCCATTGAATGCTAATCAAGCTGATGGGATTTGGAGTACCTTCAACTGATTCAGCTCAGACTTCCACAGACCATTAAAACTCCCATTAATGACAGATCTGAACCAATCTTGGCACACAGAACCTCCATGACCAGCAGAAAACACTGGAGGGGTTTGGGAGGAATTCACAGTAATAGGATCCTAGTGTTGCAAGAGACCTCCAAGGGTCATCCAGTCCAACCTCCTTCTGCCATAAGGGAAAAACACAATCCAAGCACTCCTCACAGATGGCTATAGAGACTCTGCTTAATAATAATACTATTATTAATAATAGTAATAGAATCATAAAGTAGGGAGACCTCCAAGGTCCATCCAATCCAACTTCCTTCTGGCATAAGCGAAAAGCACAATTAAAACACTCCTGATAGATGGCCATTTAGACTCTCAATAATAATAATAATAATAATAATAATAATAATAATAATAGCACCCTGGGGTAGTGTGGTGGTATGCAAAATAAAGTAATGAGAAGCAGCCAGAGATTTTTTTGTTTGACATAGATTGGATTAGTATGTGTTTTGCTGCCAAATTTGGTGCCAGTTCGTCCAGCGGGTTTTGAGTTATGTTAATCCCACAAACGAACATTATATTTTTATTTATATAGATAAGGTTATTTATCTTTAGTCGTCTCAGTGGACTTACTTGTTGTGGTCCAAAATATTTTATTTTATTTGGAATTGCTATGCATTCCAGAAGAAGTCCTTGCAGAATGGAAGCCGTTCGTTCCATAAACACACAATATTTATTTAAGTGTGTGTGTGTGATGGAATGCATTGCAATTTGCAATTCCAAATAAATTAATATATGTGTGCGTGTGTTTGTGCATGTATGTATGTATGTGTATGTATATGTATGTATGTATTAAGGGCTGTTCTGTCTTCAATTGTCTCAGCGGAATTGTCATAATGCAAAGATCTTGTATTTTCTATGAAACCTTTGTGTCGTACTTGTAGATCAAAAATAACAAAAACATTAATTTGTGTTAATTCTATGTAATGTAACTATATGAACATAATGTAAGTAATCTTCTGGTTTTAAGGTAACTCTTTATTCACCTCTACCTTTTATTTTTCAGTGATTGGTTTTTGGGGGGGTTTTTTGGGGGGGGGGCACCAAAATAATGTTTGCTTACCATTGAAAATTACCTAGGGCCGGCCCTGCACCCTCCATTAACTGGTTGCTGGCATAGACCTAAGGACTAACTTCATATGTTCTATCTAAGAATGGCAGTCTAGCAAGTATGGCAGGTATAAAGAACTAAGGGACTGATCGGCCGTTAGTACCAATTTGAAGGAACGGAGTAGAGGACTTTGTTTTCTAAGGTTCCCACTGGACACCTGTTACAAAGCTCGATGTGTATTAAGGTATTACTGCCACCACTCATTTTGAGAATTTAACTTGATGTTATGTCTGAGGTAAAGCTTAGTGTGCCCCAGCCCTTCCTTTAGCTCCCTCTAAAGTGTCTGAGGCGAAAAGATGTTAGAATATGCTGGAAAAGGCTTAATGGAATGAATCACTGTGAAGGCTTTATGGAAAGTTGAACTAGATCAAAGTTTATTTAAATATCTTAGAACGAACAACTGGATTCTTCTTTGAGTTACAAAAGCATGTATGGTTAGCACAGCACAATCTTCTTGAACGGTTACTAAGTCTTAACAAGCTTACTGAACTCCCCAACTGGGCATCTGTTCTTCGACGTGAGCAAATTCCCTCAGGCAGACTAAACCTATCTGTCCTCTCAGCGTATCTAGGTCCCACTAGAATACTCTGTCCCTTAGAGTGTATAACAACCAGTGTGTCTTTTCTCCCACACCAGTTCACAGGCGGCTATTGGCTCTCCAGGCCACTCTATAGCCACACCTGCCTTTCCAACACTCTCCCTCAGGAAATCTTCCACTCACTCGAAAACTACCCTCTCCTGCTGTTAAAACCCTTCTCCCTCTGATGTTAAAATCCCTTCTCCTGTCAGAAGCTGCCTGCCTCCCTTTTACGCTGACAGCTTCAGCTCCTCCCGTCTGTCCTAGCCAATCCTGGCATAGCTAAACTCCTCCCCTCTGCTGATCCGACCTTCCTTGTATTTCCCTCACTAAGATGGAGTCGGCTCACTGTCTTTGCAGGCTGCGGCCTAATCAGAAAGGTATGAGTTCACTACAGCAGGCAATGCAGTATATGGACTAATCTGTCTTTAGTTGAAATTTGGAGAAGAGCCCTACATTTGTTATGGTTTTTCTAAACAATATGGTATGGCTTCTTTTCTTTTCTTTTTTTTTTTTAAAAAAAAAGGTGTTTGTATTTTATAGCATTTATTTAAAATTTTCAAAACTGTGCTTATGTACAATTAATGTAACAACTACTTTGGCACTGAGATGCCTTTGAAACTTGAATTATTTTAATAATATCTGAAGGACTCCCTGGCTGTTTGCAAAGATCCTGACAGGATATATAAACGAAGCAGAAAGGAAACATTGAAGAAGACCATAGCTGGCTTGAACACTGAATGGAAGTTCTCAGTGCACAGACTGCCTCCCTCCTTCTCCATGGTCAAGCAAACCCCTCTGCTGATGTCAGCACAGAGGATGCCCTTGATGGCCAGGAGCTCTCCTGGAGCTTTGTGATCATCTCTGACAGGGTGACAGGTAAGGGGAGGTGACAGGCCAGCCAGGCCAAATTGGTTTTGGCCCAGCCGGTCTGTGTAAAATCTGCTGTGGCCAGACATGGAGTATATAAACATCTCTATAGCCTCTGGGTTTGGTCTGGAGTTTTTCCACTCCTGACTGGCCCCAAAATAACTGGCTGGTGTAGACAAGCTGTAAGACTCTGGGAGACCAGAGTCTCCATTCAATCAGAAAAAAAGGTGACAATCTCTCCATCTTAGAGGTAAGCCATGGCAAGCCTCCTCTGGATAAATCTAACTATAAAAACTCCATGAGAGGCCACTATAAATTGAAACCAACTTGAAGGCACATAACAACAACAAAATAAAGAAAATTCCCTTTCATCTTAAAAAGGGCCACCACAAGATGGAGTTGGCTTGTAGACACATAACATCATCAACATCAAGCTCTTCTTTCAAGAGCCCATTAACTTTTGGAAATAAGAATACCATTTAAAAAAAACCTAAGTAAGGAATTCATTGAAGTTTTCACATAAAGATTCTGCACAACTAGAAAGGGTGGCATGAAAAAGGGTGGAAATAGAGGGGAAAAACTAGAAGCCACCCAGCTTTCCCCCAGAGTTGATACATTTTCTGACTTTCATTGTAACACAGAAAAGAAGGGGAAATCATAGGTCTCATATGATGAACAAGCTTCTTAATGTTGGTGAACATTGCCTGCCCCTTAGTTTCTAGAACATCAGGGAGAAAACACCAACATCCCTTAGCTGGGTGCTTTTATGGAATGAACATTTCTGTAGATGACCCACTTTCATGTTTCGTGAATCAGTGGGCAGACAGCAGACTACTGGCAATGCAACCCAAGAGCTGTGCCTTCACAATTTATTGCTTATTCATTTTTATCATGTTGGCATGATAAAAAAAGATTCCACATGTTTGGATGTGTTATACATATGAGGTTCTTCCATATGTGCAAGTTCTCAGGGCCATCAGGGTTCCTGTCTGCAGGAAAAAGTTATTTGTGTGTATTAATCCATGTGCAAATGAACAGCAACAGGGCTGCAAAGGGCAAGGCTAGTGAATGTCATGGGGGGGGGGGCAATGTTTGGGCAAGTTGTTGGCAGGCAGCATAAATTGTTGCTTTTGATGAAAGCAGTTCCATTTAAGTACTGGTCAACAGATTTTATTATATTTAATGTGACTAGAGCCACTCATAGGACCACAGTATTCAGGCTCTGCTCTTGTTGCTGCAGTACTATAAAATATTCAGAGGCTTTACTCGACTTAGAAATCTCTCCCCCCAGAAAGCAATCTCTTATATCACATTCTATTAAATAAAGATCAAGAGGTGGGCCTAAAAAGAATTGTTCTGACTGAGGTTGCAGAAGAAAAAAATCAACAGCAAACTATGATGGAGATGGACCTAGAAGGCATACAAAGTAGCCTGGCAAGGAAAAAAAATGGTGAGACATATTAGTAAGTAAATACAATATAATGGAGACAGAGTATTTGGTTTGCAAGATTATTTAAAATGCAGTTAGAGAAATAATGGGCTTTCTACATTTATCTAAAGAAGAATGAGTTCTCACAATACAGCTGGCTGGTTTTTGCCAGTTGTTGTCACCTCAATTTTCAGTTGGCTTAATATAATTTCATATAATATACATTTGGGAGCTGTTTGAAGCACATTCACATATTTTCACTTGGGGTTTTGTAAGGTTTTTTTTAAAAAACAAAAAACCAAAAACCAAGGGCATGGTTTTCCAGGATGATGTTATGATTAGAAGAGCAAATGTCTTCCTCTTAGTGCTGTGGTGCAAAACTGTCATTTCACTGATATCCTATAACACTTTAAATGAAGGGGAGGGGAGGAAAGGGAAAGAAAAGAAAAGATATTTGGAAACAGATGTTGCCATTGATACCAGGAAATGCCAGACTACAGAAACATAATTTGTGTAATGCTTTTTTTAAAAAAAATGAGAACTACAACTACAGATACTGCAACCTTCTGATACATTTGTCTCATTTAGTGGTACCTTGTGTCGGTTTTCAGCCTCTTTTGCAGATTATGATGAAATTATTCCAAAACATAGGCCTAAATCCAATAATTGTTTACTGTAGACTCTCTAAATTAATAATACATATAAAAGTTGACTAGTTACATTGGCTGTTAATACAATAGGTCTACTCTAGTTGTTACTAATAGTTGGGTTTGGGGCATAGTTATAGTTTGGCTTCCAGTGAGCTTTGAGCTATAGTTAGAATGGTACAAATTAATTTGGCAATATAATAGGAATGTCAATCATGACTTAAATTAATAGATTTTACTGTTTTATTGTAGGGAATTGGTTTGTGTGTTGTAACATGCCAGCAATTGTAAGAAAGAAACAAATTATAAGGAAGCAACAAATATGTCTTGTACTGAAGCAGAATAAAATTTTTGCTAAATGATCTGAAGTGATAGACAGAAAGATGGATAAAAATAATTTAAGGATTTTAAAGTTATTTTTTTCCAGGTCAGGAGATTGGTGAAGAATTGTAAGTAAATTTTAAGGGGGTTGAACTGGATGGTTCACGAGGTTTCTTCCAACTCTAAGATTCTATAATTCTATAAAATCTGTGTAAGTATTATAAATCTCTGTCCCTACCTCCGCCTGCCCTGCAAGAAAAAGGCGGAAAGGAAAATGAACTGATTTGGTAATTACTACTTTTTTAATGTTCATGCTTTGATTTTCTAGCAAATACTCAATTGTAACATATGTCCTATTCAAACAATTACCCTGCTCCAGCACAGATAATTCAAATGGAAAAGTGTCCTTCAGTGTTCACATCACATTGCTCCAAAGAGATATTATTCGTGTGGTTCCCATGGTTCAATCCTTTTATTAGCACATAGAGGGAAAGTTGAAAGAGGTATGCCACTTTCAAACCTAGTTTGTGACGTCACATGATTGGATTTGAAATGTATCTGCAACTTTTAGCAGATCTATTTTAGCCCCGGTGGTGCAATGGGATAAACCCTTGTAACGGCAGGACTGCTGACCAAAAGGCTGGTGGTTCAAATCCGAGGAGTGGGGTGAGTCTATCAGCTCCAGCTTCTTATGCAGAGACAAAAGAGAAGCCTCTCACAGGATGGTAAAACATCAAGGTGTCCCCCTGGGCAATGTCCTTGTAGATGGCCAATTCTCTCACACTAGAAGTGACTTGCAGTTTCGAAGCCGTACGTGACACGGAAAAAAAGCATATAAGACAGAGAGAGCATTGAAGGGGCATTGAGCTAGTAAAAGGACAAGTGACAAAGCATTGGTTTCCAAGTATGGAGATATACTCTGATTACCAAAACACATTAAAAAGGTAAAAGGTTGTCCCCTGACATTAAGTCCAGTCATGTCTGACTCTGGGGTGTGGTGCTCATCTCCATTTCTAAGCTGAAGAGCCAGCGTTGTCCGTAGACACCTCCAAGGTCATGTGGCCGGCATGACTGCATGGAGAGCCGTTACCTTCCTGCTGGAGCGGTACCTATTGATCTACTCACATTTGCATGTTTTTGAACTGCTAGATTGGCAGAAGCTAGGGCTGACAGCGGAAGCTCACACCGCTCCCCGGAATCGAACCTGCGACCTTTTGATCAACAAGCTCAGCAGCTCAGTGCTTTAACCCACTGCGCCACCGGGGGCTCCTAAAACACATTACGTTCATGCTTATATTCATTGTGAACTCAAACCATTTCATAAGCATTGCATTATTATTTCTGTTAGGAAATCTGATGAGAACAAGGCATTCTTAACCAATTCATCAATGAAGGTTAAACAATTCGGCCTTGTTGAAGTATGAATCATAGATTGTATCAACAATTAAAACTGGAAATTCAGTACTAAAGAATTTAGTAATTTTAGAGATCAGCAGCAGTGTCTGACAATAAAAGTGGAAGAGCTGCAAGGGGAAATTAATGGTGCAGTGACATAGGCAAACTTAGAATAATAGAGTTGGAAGAGACCACATGGGACTTATGTGCATTAAGTCCCATTGAGCCTTGTGGTATTTATTTCTGGATGGGAGGAACTGATTTTTTTTGTTGTTGTTGTTCTACTTCACAGTCATGAGGATAACAGCATTTTTGCAGTTTCTAACACTTGAAACTGCAAAAGGGAATATATTTTATGTTCACACCTTTTCAAAATTTACAGGACATTTCCTTTAAAAAGTATACAGGAAAATATGCACAGTTTAAAATGTGAATGGCTAAAATGTGCATATTAGGGAAAATGGGTAGAAGTCAATTGGACAAAGTTATGGGAGTTATGTCAATTGTGGAAATAACTGTGATAACTAGGAAAAATATATTACCAAAATGTGTGAATTTGAACCTGTGAAGTAAGCAGAATCTTGTAACCCAGTACAGACAAAGCTAGGAGGAAAGTGCTAGTGGCATTTGGTTAAATCTAGCAAACTGCAACTGTGAAATTTTTCATATCCCTATAGAGTAGAAGTGCATATGATTGCACCGTTATGCCTTAAAAACATATCATGTAAAGAAATCTGAAGGGGAAACAGAGCTTAGATTTACATGTGTTTGAAAGCTTTAGTGATGTCTTTCAGTGTGCTGAGACAGCCTATATTAGAGACCCAAGAGAAAAGTTTTTGTCTTACTATTTGACAGTTTTGGTAGATAGCTCCACACTGGAACAAAATAGTATCTTCAGTAAAGGATGATGACATTATAGTCTGATTTGCCTTTGCAATTCTTGTAAGTATGTGTTGCTATAATTTATATTTTAATTATTTTTATCTCACTCGGGGACTATCTACACTAACCACTTAAGTCAATATGTAGCTAGATCAGCTCAGGGCTGGCCAAATGCCACATGAAATTGATCCGGGGCAATGCAGGGCAAAGCCAGTTTAACACAGCCTTACTCAACATTAACCAAAGTCAGAGGATAATCCAGATTCTGACCCAGAATTCAGATAATCATCCAATTTTTGACCCATCTGAACAGTTGGGTCCATTTCAGAGTGGAACCAGGCACAAACTTTTCCACTGTTATCCCATGTTTGCCAGTCTTGGGAGACCTGAAGACACAGGATAGCATTCACCATTCTTTCCCGTTCTCTGTGTTATGGTAGCCTCTGGTCTCAATATTGATCCCTTCCTGTCTGTCATCGCTTACAGTGATGTTGTCTGGAGCAATGGGGCACTCTAGGAAGGGAGGGGGAGAGAAAGGGGGATTCCTCATTTTCTCCCTCCTTCATTGGCCCATCACCGTGCTCACCATCGCTGCAGGTGAGAGCAGACAGGTAGTATGGCTATCCAACATGGAAAGGCATTCAGCCCTACAGGACAGTCAGGAATCTCCCCCACCTCTGTAACAGTTGGAGGAATGTGACTCATTTCAGGACCAATCTGGTGTACACCATGCCGGATCACCTCTGGATTTTGGGATCAGAGTAGATCCATGCTCTGATGTTGTTATTTTATGCCTTCAAGTTATTTCTGATTTATGATCACCCTAGATCAGTGGTTCCCAACCCTTTTTTGACCGGACACCACTTGATCAGGCACCACTTTGACCAGGGATTACTCTTCAACATTAGTACCAATATGGTTATGTATCAGTTTTTCGGTCAACTTTGCATTTGGTTTGGAGTGCAGATTCAGAAAATTGCATTGGATAGATCACATCAGCTCTAGTTTCTGATACAGAACATATGCCATGGTTAGCAACAGGGAAGGAGTGGCAGGCAGTGCAAAAGGAGCAGAAATAAAATAAATAAATAAATAAATAAAGAGGAAAGAAGCTCACAGACCAGATTTTCATCCACGCAGCCCACTGGTGGTCTGTGGCCCACAGATTAAGAACCACTGCCCTAAACTTAGCACAGGGCTTTCTTGGCAAGATGTCTTCAGAGTGGGATTGCTTTTGTCTTCTTACAATGTTGAGAGAGTGTGACTTGGCCAGGGTCACCCACTGAGTCGGAAATCTACCCTGCTGTACTGCTTTCTGCTAGGGAAAAATAAGTTATTCCAAAGTCACCTGAATTACTGGTGTTTTTAGGTCTGGGCTAGTTATAAATAAGTCTATATTGTGATATGTATCTTTTCATAGTTTTGGTTGATGATTATGATGATTACGTATGCTTTATAATGGCCCTTTATCACACACAATCATGTTTTATGAATATTAGCACTTGGTTTTCCCCTTCTTCTTGCAAAACATATATTCATGAGTTACTCAATAAATGAACATGTGATTTGTTCTTACTTGACAGTTGTCTGTTCCACAGACAGTGCAAACCAGGATGTTTGAGAATAGCAATGTGGTAGAAAATTGCAGACCACATTCATAAATACTGATAAAATTGAGGCCACTTCCCCAAAAGCGGCATTTTCTAGATGATTTCTGTAACTAGATACAGGCTAAAGCAAATAATTTCCTGTGCAAGGTGGATGCAACAGAGCAAATAAGACTATGATTATTCCACAATGCTTCCTCTTAAAGAAAATATGATAAAAATAGATTGTTTAAAGATTGGCTGTTATCGTATGTAGGGCGCTTCCACACAGCCGTTTATCCCAGGAACATTTGCGTTTTAAAAATGCGAATGTTCTTGGGCCCCTATCCACACACAACCCAGAAAGTGTGTGCTTTCTGGGGTGGGTGTCCAGATGTTCTCCCAGAACCCTGTCCCCAAAAGCCCTTTAAAAAAACCCAAAAGAACTTACCTGGAGCTCTCCTGATGCATAGAAATGATGCACCAGGAGAAAGGGGGCAGGAGTGATTTTCCTACTCCCCCCTCCCTTTCAAATGCCATGTAGAAATGATGTGCCAGGAGAGATCTGAGAACCCTTTAATGGAGGCAAGGTAAGTTATTTTGTTTTTAAAGAGCTTTTGGGGGCTTTTGAGGAGGAGGTTGGAGGCCCCTCCCCCACAGGACGACTGTATGGAGTTTTGAGGGCGCAGTCCAGACACTGGAAGTAGTGGGCTTACCTGCGCCATCCAAGAAGACACAGCATAAACTCACTAACAAATTAATTCGTCGAAAACCAGAGTTTTCCAGAACATTATCTGGGCAGCCCCCTTTTAATTGCGGGAACTCCCACATTAAAGGGGCTGCCTGGATGGGCCCATAGTTACACATACTCAAGAGAAAAAGGAAAACCCACATCAGAAGCTCTCATTGTGCAGCACCAGATTCCCAGTGTTGTTCAGTCAAATTCTCCTGAGAAGCACATAAGCAGGAATTTATGTTGAGGCACTGGAAAAGTGAAAGATGCAATTTTCCTCCCAACCACACAATGACTAGCAGATGGTGACCAGTTACACTTCAGCGGCCAATAAGTGTCTGTTCAGATCAGAACAGAATTATACTAGGTGTCATTCAGCTTTGCACAGGGAGGCAGTGGATACCTCATTCCACAATATTAAAAAAGTACTTGTGGTAGTGTACTATCACCACTTTCCTCATGCCATCATAAGTCACCCACAGGATTCTGGCGTGTGCTTGGCAAATACAGGAGTTTCAGGTGTACACCTTTACATTTTATTTATTTATTTAATTTATATCTTACCTTTCCTCAAAAATGGTTCTTGTGACAGCTGAGAGTAATAAAATTCACATGAACACAGAAATAGAAATGTTATTAAGGTACATCAATAAAAAGAAATAACAGCCAGTCAGTTGAAACAGCTCTCAAGTGTGGCCCACAAAGAAGATATCAGCTTAGCCTTCCTTTGGAGATATTTTTGGTAAGATAGCTAGGGGAACCCTTTCTACTTTCCTCCTCCAAGGTATCACCAGCAGTGATGACCCTGGGATTTTAAAATAGATTTTCCAATTTTTGATCAGAATTAGAGGAGAATTGAAGGGACAGATGTGCCTCCTAAAACCGCCAAGCCTACTAGGCCTTCAGATAAGCAGTTTTGTGGAAATAACAACCTTTAAATTTTGAGGGCCTCAAAATTGCCATAATTGGGACTCAAGGAAATGAATCAAAATGATTACAATACAGTTAAAGAATATACGTCAAGGAAACGTGAAATCAAAATTAAATTAAGCGGAACCTCAACTTAAGAGATTCCCAACTTAAAAGTTTTTTTAGTTAAGATCCATCAATCAGTCCAGGTTTTGCTTTGACATACGAGTCACATTTTGTGTTAAGTGCTAGAGCCAGAGGGAACACTAGCATGAGACTACAGGGCTTTAGGGCTTCAGGGGAGCAGCCTCCATGCCTCGTACTCATTTCCGCTTTGGGAGATTGCTCTCCGCTTTTCTCTTGTCCGCTTAGAGGAACTTTGGGATAGCTGATTTTGTGTGGTTTTTATTTCTGGTATGCTTGGCTTCATGAAGAGAGAGGAGGAGAGACAGTGAGAGAGGGAGGCAGGCTGTCATGAGTACACTATGAAGAAAAATGCTTCTTCATCTTCACTTTGTGCTTCCTTGTCACAACTTTGTACTTCTTCCATTTTAAAGTTGATCTTTCCTTTTTTTATTGTTTCATGTGAATGTGCAATTATACATTGTTCAATATTTATACAGTACATTTCTAATTTAAAAGCACGTAACAAAAAATGGGGGTAGGTGGTTTGGGGGGGGCAGATCTGATTAATAGCATTTCAAAGCATTTCAATAGGAAATTGTTTTGAGATAAGAGTAATTTGAGTTAAGAGCTCAGTCACGGAATGAATTAAACTCTTAACTGAAGGTATCACTGTAATACTAAAACAATTCAAGACATTCACTTTAAAAAGAGAGAGCAATTCCAAACACTACAGTTTAAAACAGTACAGTACCGTCTTAAAATAATGTCCTCTTTTTTAAAAAAAATCCTTCAGTAATAAAAACCAGTGAGAGTAAAAAAGTCTTTCCATGCTTATGGAACGAGAGTAAAGAGGAAGCTGCTCTAGCTTCCTTAGGGAGGGAGTCTCAGAGCCCCAAGAAAGTAATTGAGAACGTCTTTCTTGGTGTCTTTAACAATTTCCGAAATGAAGGTAGTGGGACTAAGGCTGGAGTGACACTGCCAGTGTAGACCCATATAATGCACTTCAATGCAGTTCAAACTATACTGAACAGATAATGCATACTGCATTACATGGCAGTGCAGATTCAGCCAAGGCTTCACGATTCCATAACTATTTCCACCTTCATTCTCTGAGTCAAAATTATTTATTTGAAAGAGGGAAAGACATCTGCCCTGCAATCTTTGACATTTCTTGCTTATGCAAAAGGACAAGTTTGAAAAGGGCCGGATTTTCTGTTCTGGAGGAAGTTCACCAAACAGAAAATGTCCGGTTCTGGCTCACCTGTACAACCTGCATGTAGAGTCTACTCTTCAAGTCCCCATGACTATTTACACAGGTAAACTATGCCAATATCATCCTCCAGTTGAATAAATTGAGATACCTTTGGAGTTGGAAGTATATCAGAGCTTCACCTCTCATAAGCAATGATAGGATTGGGTATCTCTTATCAAATTGCACAGATGGCAAAGGCCAGGGATTTTATCAACAGGTGGCGACTCTATGTGATTCATCCAGTCACCCAATGGGTTTCCATAGCAAATTGGGGATTCAAACACTGATATCCAGAGTCATGTTCCAACCGTCCAACCACTACACTATACTGATTCTCAATGGGCACATGCAGAGGTGACAACAAATGGTAAAATCAGGCAAAAATCAGGCAAAAATCCAACATACTATATATTAATAACTCAAGCTTCACAACTACAACTATCATTTTCCCTTTCCAGATATTTGACCTGTTTCTGCCTAGAATGGGACAGAGAACTCTGCCAATATTGTATATTGGCAAATGTTGTCAGTCATGATTTCTGATTTTTTTTTCATGTCAGGAGCGGCTTGAGAAACTGCAAGTCGCTTCTACTGTGAGAGAATTGGCCATCTGCAAGGACGTTGCTCAGGGGCCACTGGATGTTTTGCCATCCTTGTGGGAGTCTCCTCTCATGTCCGTTCATAGGGAGCTGGAGCTGAGAGAGGGAGCTTATCTGCGCTTTCCCTGGATTCGAACCACCGACTTGTTGGTCTTCAGTCCTGCCAGGACAAAGGTTTAACCTACTGTGCCACCAGGGGATAATGATTTCTGATAGAAGCAATTGACAGAACAGCTGGGCAGTATCACTCAGAAGAAGGCTTTCAACCAATGTGCTTGTAAATTTCAATTTATTTTGCTTGATAAAAGTTATTTCATGGCTTTATTAGGTTCACCTTCCTTAATTGTTGTATCAAAATAATTGCAGTTTAAATACCCCTGAGACTCTTTTGCATAGAGATAGATTCACTAAGAAATAAAAATTGATCAATTAGCAGTAACAGAAGAACACGGCATTAGCATCATTTGTGCATTACTTGATTTAGCTTTTCACTGTACTCTGTCTTCTGAGGTGTGTGTGCAGAGAATACTAAAAGAGCTGCAACAACGTCTGGTTGCTCAGCTGCATCAAAATTTGGACTGTGTCCAGTAACAATGTTGGCACTTGGTATTGCAAGTCTGGAAAAAATAGAGAAAGGACAATGAAAATAACCAGTAACTGTAGGAAAATCCCTAGAAGAAAATGGGACTGTTTATTTTTTAAAAAAGAAAATGTGGAAAGCATGTGCATGGAGAGATTGCACAGTTGTGTAGTATTATGTATCATTTGGAGACAATATCTCATGATCATCAAATCCAAGCCATCCAATAACTCTGAATGGCAGAGTTCAAAACAATAAAAAATAAGATATTTCTTCACGAAGTGATGACAGTTAAAGTGGCAAAACTGTAAATAAAACCCTGCTATGTTTTATAAGCCCCCAGTGATGCAGTGAGTTAAACCCCTGAGCTGGTGAGCTTGTTGACCAGAAGATCATAGGTTTGAATCTGGGGAGCGGCATGAGCTTCCGCTGTCAGCCCCAGCTTCTACCAACCTAGCAGTTTGAAAACATGCAAATGTGAGTAGATGGATATGTACTGCTCTGGCGGGAAGGTAATGGCACTCCATGCAGTCATGCCAGCCACATAATCTTGGAGGTGTCTACGGACAATGACAGCTCTTCAGCTTAGAAATGGAGATGAGCACCAACCCCCAGAGTCAGACATGACTAGACTTACTGTCAGGGGAAAACCTTTACCTTTGCTATGTTTTATAAACTGAGAGAATACCTTTTAAACTGAGAAAATGCCAGAAGTTGACCATAAAATCATACAAGGATTCCTAGAGGGATCATATTAATCTAATCCACAAAACATAAACCGGGAAATGTAGAGGACTGACAGTATAGTTTACTGCCGTAAGATCGAGGGTTAGTCACCAATTTGGATATCTTTAGGATTAGAGAAAGTCATAAGAAGTAAACATAACAATGACTACTGCACAGTTCTGTCTTCAGTATCCCATGTAACATACTACTGTATATTAAAGCTGCTTAAATAAAGTTCTCTTTTGCAACTTATACATAATTATCGCATTATGATTCCACTAACTGCCATAATTCCATCCTATAGCATCCTGGGACTGATGGCTTGCTAGAGGAACTCTCTGGCTGAAGATTCAAAATGCTTTTCCTTATATTGCAGACTCCCAAATTCTATTTTATGATTCATAATAAGAGGCAAACACTGAAAATACCTTTCTGCCAGGAGGTTCTTTGTTCACATGGAAACAAAAAAGTGGGCTTGCCCATGAACAGATGCAATCTGGAATGAATAAGAATGAATAGCACATCTCTCACTTTTAGAAAGCATAAATGCTAGAAACTAAAAATAATTATCATGACTCAAAGAATGATGAGGCATGCATAGCATGGGCACTTATGCAGCAGAGCTGCAGAAACACATATCTATTCTTCTCTGATAGACAAGTGTCTCTTTAGATTCGCTAATAGGGTGCTGCTCTTTTTTCAAATGAAGCCAGATTTTGATGCACCATAAATAAACTCCAAAAGCAGTTCAGTTATCTAATCCTATCAAAACAATTCACTCTTTCCCCCATTAATAGCCCATAGGTAACAAATAAAATTATTATTACTATTTGAAACACAACAAGATTAGTACACAGCAAACAAGATCAGTATGCTGGTTGTTGTATTGGATCACACGTCGGACACTTCCCGAGTGTCTAGCACTATGCGATGTATCAGCAAATACTGCATGCAGATCACAGTAGGGTGGCCTTTTGGAACTGACATATGGTAATTTTGTCAGCGCCGATTGTGTTTAAGTGCAGGCCAAGGTCTTTAGGTACTGCACCCAGTGTGCTGATCACCACTGGGACCACATTTACTGGCTTATGCCAGAGTCTTTGCAGTTCAATCTTTAAATCCTCGTATTGTGTCAGCTCTTCCAGTTGTTTCTCTTCAATCCTGCTGTCACCTGGGATTGCAACATCAACAATCCATGCTTTGTTTTTTAACACGATCGTGAGGTCAGGAGTATTGTGCTCCAAAACTCTTGTCAGTCTGAATTTGGAAGTCCCAGAGTAGTTTGACATGTTCATTTTCTGAAACTTTTTCAGGCTTGTGATCCCACCAGTTCTTTGTCATAGGCAGATGGTATTTGTGGCACAAGTTCCAATGAATCATCTGAGCAATGGTGTTATGCCTCTGCTTGTAGTCTGTCGGTGTGGTCTTCTTGCAGCAGCTGGGGATGTGATCTATTGTTACATCTGCTTCCTTGCAGAGTCTACATTTTGGATCTGTCATCAACTTTTCAATTTTGGCTTTGATGGCATTTGTTCTAATGAATTGTTCTTGGGCTGCCAGAATCAGGCCTTCTGTAACAAATAAAATTATTATATTGCCCCAATAGTTATAGAATTCCCTGTTTTAAATAATCTTCGAGAAAACAAAATTCTAAGAAAAATTCCCTTTGTACCTTCCTCCAAACAATAAGATTTTATCAACCTTGTATTTGGAGATATTGGCATAGATATTGGGAACAACGTTTCATTCCTTTGATGAGGATGATTTAAATGTGTGATATTCATAATAGCTATTTATTTTCACAGGCCTGTTTTAACAAAAAAAAATCTGTTGAATTAGGAAGACATTCACTTCACATAGGTCATCCTTTTAAAATTCTGGCTTGGTTCTCTTTTTGAACATTATGAAGGAAATTGATTCATATTGTTTCTGTTGGCTGAAGAACAGTGCAGACTAAAATATGAAATGTCATTTTGTTTATTATTTTTGATTTTGCAAAATAGATCATCCCATTCATTTCACCATATGATTAACACTCACTCATGAATCTCTCCCCTTTTCATTGTCATGAGTCCTTAGTCATGCCACCAAAGCATAATGTTTTTATGCAGCTCAAAGTTCAGAAAATATTTTCTTGAGTTTTCAAATTCTTCATAACCATTAATCTGACTAGATTGTAAAGAAGCAACTAGGAGGGACTGTTCAAGTTTGAATCATATATTTTCAACAAATGAAGGTTTTCCTATTGCCACTTCCTCCATAAAGCAAGGACAATGTTCTTTTTTTCTCATAAATCAGTGAAAAATATGATAACTATAAATTATACTCAGAGGCGGCCCTAGGTAATTTTCAATGGTAAGCAAACAGTATTTTGGCGTCCGTCCCCCCCTCCAACCAATCACTGATATATATTTTCTGTTCATCATGGGAGTTCTGTGTGCCATATTTGGTTCAATTCCATCATTGGTGGAGTTCAGAATGCTCTTTGATTGTAGATGAACTATACATCCCAGTAACTACAACTCGCATATGTCAAGGTCTTTTTTCCCCCAAGAGTGCCTCAAGAGTGCCCCGGGCCAAAATCAACTATACTGCAAATGCTTACTTTGTGTAATGGGCTGAGCCGCCCCTGATTATACTAAAGCTCTTGTGGGGTGGGGATAACATTGGTTTCATGTGTTGTCAAAGGCTTTCATGGTCGGAATCACTGGGTTTCCAACAGATCTCACAACCTCTGAGGACGCTTACCACAGATGTGGGCAAAACATCAGAATGCTTCTGGAACATGGCCATACAGCCCAGAAAACTCACATCAACCCAAAATTGGTTTTCCTCTTTGAATTGCAATGATTGTTGGCAACACCACGGTTCTCCTCAAAGAAACAGGACATTCTGCCTGGTTCTTCTATTTCTCTGACTTGTTTGTCATTGAGCAAACGGAAGAGGGAGAATGTGACCTTTTGGCTCCATGTCTGTGATCTTTAAAGCATATGCCTTAAACAAGGCAGAAGATGCATCAGCAATATCCACTTGTAAGAGCAAAAATAGTTTAACATTGATTTTATTCAAATGATTAAAAAACCATACAAGATAAAAGATGGCATTAATGTGGGAACACTTGCTTTTCTTTTGCAACACAGACATTGTTTGCAGGTATCATATTATGTCCAACAACTGTGATTACATAGCTTGTTAGAACTCTGGTAAAAAGATAGCAACACTCCCCATTAGCTTTTGACTGCCCTAGGACCCAAATCAGTAGGTCTATGGATGTCCTTTGAGAAATAAATCATATTTATTGTCAGCAAGAAGTGTTCAAGACCAACATTACGGTTCTGTGCATATGCATGCATTCAGGGAGAGAAATAGGCCACCTGATCTAAAATAAAGAACCTCTTGAATGGCACAGCTGGCTCTCTGAACTTGTTATACTTGCAAATATAGCATGTTTTGGCAAATGTTTGGAACAAAACCCAAGATGCCAATTGACTCCCAGTTCAGTTGATGATAAGGTGGTTTCACTGCAGGTTTATTATCAATGTTTATTTCAGAAAAAAATGAGAATGTTCCACAAAATCTCAATTGCGTGAACATCATCCCATCATATTAAGTTCCATTGTGAGCTACATAATATCCTTTGAATGCATAGAATATAGAACAATAGGTACAGTGGTGGAAAAGGATCTGTGTTATCAGTCATATTCTTATTAGTATTTTATTAACATATTAATGTCCTAAGATAAAAGAAAGCTTAGTTTATTTACTCAGCTTGTTTTTAGCTGCATTTTACTGGAATTTAAGCCTCACTAACACTTACTAAATTCCAAGTAAACATAAAAACAATTGGATGTCAGTTCAATTGATTGATTAAGCCATTATATCTGTACAAACAAATATATAAGCAACTTAAAAGTTGTTAAGAAAAATGTTTTAATTACCATTGCCATGTCTAAGATGAGGATTGTGATATGACTCATTTATAATTACTTGTACTGAAAACCTTTCAAAATATTTAAATTTTGCATAAGGCAATACACACGCACACAGTTATATGATATTAAACAAAGA